>NC_136057.1:1442187840-1442787840 GCF_964261635.1 Lissotriton helveticus
CTCTCTATGTTAACGGAGTGGTGGAGCACCTTTTACGAGATCCATCTGATGCTCCGACCCTGGCGGGGAAAAAAATCCCAACGCTCCTGTTTGCGGATGACACCCTTCTAATTTCTAAGACCCCTGTGGGTATTCAAAAATTGCTATCCAGTTTCAAGTCTTTTTGTGATGTCAAAGGTCTGGCCATTAATATAGCAAAGACCAAATTCCTTGTGCTTAATCCCCCGAAAAAATCAATCGCTACCCCTGTCCTTGACACTGTGCACTTAGAGAGAGTCAAGGAATTCGACTACTTGGGTATTCGGTTATCCGATTCCATGAGTTGGAGGTCACATCATCAGAAGGTGTTTCTTGCTCACAAGAGGGTAGCTGGAGCCCTGCTCAAACAACAGCGAGCTTCGCCACTGAAACCCATTGGGGCTGTTCTTGATATTTATAGGGCAAGGGTTGTAAGCGCAGCACTATACGGCGCGGAACTGTGGGGCTCACAGAAAATTGACACTCTTGCCTCCCTTGATAACAACTTTCATAAAGATCTCTTGAGGCTGCCCCACAGTACCCCTACAATCCCTATTATGCTTGATGCCGGCTCACGTCCGATATGTGATCAAGCAAAACTACGCCCGCTTTTATTATGGTCCAGAATCTGGAATGTCCCAGAACTCCAAAGCTATGCAGAGGCCCTGGACGATCTTTTGTCCCATACAGGATGCCATAAGATCGCTTGGCTTAGAGATGTTAAATCCCTCCTCTTTAAATTGGGGTTAGGAGATTTTTGGGTTAGTAAAACCTCACCCCCAAAACAAGTAATAAAAAAAGCCTTCTGGTCGTGGTTGGACAATGAAATGCTACGCAATCCTAATCACTGCAAAACTGTTGTTCAGTTCCTGTTAATTAAAGAGCTTCCTCTTAGGGAACCCTACCTGGACTCCATTCATAACTCTGGAGACAGAGCACTGTATATAAAATTCAGGTTAGGTGTCCTCCCTCTTTGCCAATTTACCTCATCCTGGAAACCGCCCCTGCAAACGGTGCCATATTGTCCCTTTTGCGAATCCAGGGTTGAAACTGTTGCACATATGTTGTTTGAATGTAACATCTACGTTGCACCCAGGAAATTGTGGTTGAAACCACTATGTAGGACCCTGGGAACAAGATCGCATGTAGAAGCCTTACGCATATTGTGCACTGATTCAAGACCCTTCTTCGCCTGCTGTTTGGCAAAATTTCTAGGTTGGGCCTGGCGGTTACGAACTGCAAAAAAACTGTTGATACAGTAGTATGCTTTTATTTTTCTCTTCTCCTCTGCTTAAAGAATCCCATATGATTATTTAGATTGTTCTTATGGTACAATATGTTAAAATTTTACTGTATTGTATGCGCCAAATATTGTTTTTATTTGATGTAAAATGCAGCTTTTATGATATGTTTTTATATCGAAATAAAGCTTATTCATTCATTCATTCATAATCCTCCCATGGATCTACAGGTGTAGTATCTGGCAATTCACCCTCTTCTCTGCCATCATCGTCCTCATGAGAAGAAGTATCCGTGTCATGCTGAGATGCAGGACCAGCATCTTGTCTTGGAGATAATGATGCTCGCGGTGACGGAGGCTTTGGCAAGTTAACTGGAGTTACTGGCACTACAGGTGCAATTGGTGTCGGAGGAAACCTCTGGCGATAGTCTGCCAACATTGCTTGTAAATCCTGAATTAAAGTGGATGGCAATTGAGCAGTATTCTCAGATTGTTGAGGTCTGGCATGGGGTGATTGATATGGTGTCGAGAAATCCTCATGCCCATAATGGCCATGGTCATCATCCTCATCAGCATCCTCCTGAAATTTAATATTCAATTGTGACGGGCAATTCCAAAGGGACCCTCATCCTCTTCACCGTCATCTGACTCACCCTCCACATATGTCTCCAATAGATGTGATGGTAAGAGTGGAGAAATATGGGAATAATCCAGCTGATACGTTTTCATTTGAAAATGTGTATATTGAATTTTCCTAGGGGCAGCACTGGGTAACTGATGAGCAGCTGCCACTACTGTCGTCGATGAAGACGAAGCCATTGTAATTGGAATGTCCGTCGACGGAACCGTCGATGCTGACTGAACTAATGATTTCGCCGTCGACGGGGTCTTCGTCGACGAGTCCTTCGTCGACGAGGCCGTCGATGGTGTCTTCGTTGACGAGTCCTTCGTCGACGAGGCTGACGATGGTGTCTTCGTCGACGAGTCCTTCGGCGACGAGTCCTTCGTCGACGAGGCCGTCGATGGTGTCTTCGACGTCGAGGTCCTTCTTCGATGAGGCCGTCGACGGGGTCTTCGTCGACAAGTCCTTCGTCGACGAGGCCGTCGACGGTGTCTTGGTCGACACGTCCTTCGCCGACGAGAGCGTCGTCGGTGTCTTCGTCGACGAGACCTTCGTCGACGACGATGATGGTAGTTTCGTCGACGGGATGGTCATCGACGGACCGGAAGGCTTGGTAGATGGGGCCGTCGTCGACGGAGACGTCGACGACGGGACAGTTTTTGTTGTCGAAGTCTTCACAGATGATGACAATATTTTCACAGACATCAAAGGTGAGGTAATAGATGAAGTGGTGACCGTAGAAGAAGTTGTAGAAGTAGAAGTCAATGTAGTAGTATGAGAAGACACCAGAGAAACAGTTTTAGTCTGGGCTGTACTCACAGTTGTCCTCCGAGGAGAAGATGCACTCTTTGAGGGTTCTGAAGCTCTCTGAGAGGATTTTAGTTTCTTTTTTCTCTCAGGAGAAGAGCTGTCCATGGATCTGGCTCTCTTGCCGGAGGTAGAGGCCTTGTCCTCATCATCAGTGGAAGAAGACTTCAACCACAAAAGAACCCTTGCCTCTCTATCCCTAATTGTTTTCTGAGGGAAGGTACGGCAAATTCTACAGTCCTTCACAACATGTGAGGGGTACAGACAATAAATGCAGTCAGAGTGCTGGTCATCCACATGGACTCTCTTCTTAAAGCAGGTACCACAAGCCTTGAAAAGAGATTTCTTTTCAGACATTTTTCTGAGGAAAAGGCCAAAAAAGCTAAAGAACTGAGTAGGCACTTAGGGAGACTCCCTTACACACGAAGTGCGGTGAAAATCTGAGGAGAACTGCCTGGGCTAGGAAGGTTCTAGAGGGTGAGGACAGCTGATTGGCTGAGGCTACTATTTCAGGTCTTTTTACATAATGATGTAGATAGGCTGCTAAGTTTTGAGGCCTAGTTAGGCCTTTAGGCTTTCCAGCCTACTACAAGAAATTTTTAGGCACTGCTATTATATATATTTTTACCGTGGGACTCCCGCCTCGACGACGGGGAATGATTCAGGCATGTGAATCTATGAAAGATACCCCAATACTGGATAATAAGGCTTTTAAAGATAGAAGGGTGGCAATGAAAGAGGAAGCATGGCACACGGTACGTGAGGCCTCAGAGAACCATGACTCATCCGCCTATTGGAAGGCGGTAAACGCGCCCTTCCTGGGGGAGTGTGATAAAGCATGTTTAGCGATATCAATCACCGAATCAGACTGGATATTGCATTTTTCTAAACTGTACAACAATACTAGGTCGACTGAGCCGGATTTGAGTAGAAAATGTGGGGGTACCTGATCCTTTATCACCTCCAGTAGATCTGCCTTTGCAATTTACCTTAGGCAAAGTCGATAAGGCAATTAACTCAAGCAGGGGGGAAAAGGCTCCTGGGTTAGACAATCCCAGTGGACCTTTTTAAATCTAATTTAGCACTCTGGGGTCCTGTTTCAACACAGGTTTTTAATGCATGTGGTACACAGGGCCTTATATCGACATGGTACGATTCAATAATTGTTGCTATTTTTAAAAAGGGGGATAGGGCCAACCCAGCCTGTTATCGACCAATCTCGTTGTTGGACTCCACAGTTAAGATTGTCGGTAGAATTATATTGGATAGGCTACAGGTGTGGGCGAAGGAGCGGGTAATAATAAGTGACCTACAATATGGTTTCCGCAAAGGCCTCAGAACAATTGAACAGGGTCTTAATTTACATATTTTTTTAGATAAATATACTACAGCCAAAAAGGAAAAGTTATTTTTAACCTTTGTTGATTTGACTGCAGCATTTGACTGTGTGATTCATGATAAACTGTGGCATATTTTAGAGGGGTTAGGGATGGATGTTTTAATAGTTTCTTTTTTAAAACAGCTTTACTCAAAAGCACAGGCAAGGGCACGCTATGGGCTGGATGGAGAATGTACCAAGCACTTTAGAGTGATGAAAGGTGTAAGACAAGGATGTATCCTTGCACCTTTCCTTTTCACACTTTAAATGGTTTAGAAACAAATCTGATCCAGGAGTGCAAGGATCTGCCAACAGTAGCGAATCATCCAGTTCCCGCTTTGTTGTACACGGATGGCGCGGTTTTAATGGCGGTTTTAATGGCCTGTACGCCGTTAGCTCTCCAAAGGGTGGTTAATTTGTTTGCTAATTTTATGTCAAAATTAGGCCTTACTATAAATTGGTCAAAACATTTAATATGAACTGTGGGGCTGGAAGCAATAAGAAAATGAACACTCTTTTTATAGAATCAAAGGCGATCGAGCACACAAAAACCTTTTCCTATTGAGGAATTTTATTTGAGCAGACAGGATCATGGGTTCAGGCGGTGAAAGCAAGAAAGCTTCTTTTTATTAAATCTTTGATGGCTTTATCTAATTTCAGTAGGAAATTGGGAAAACGTCCCCCAGTCGAACTGCTTCAGATCTATAGAACCAAGTGTGTAGTTATTGCCACTTATGGCGCAGGAATTTAGACTCATTACAAGTGGTAGAAAACAATTTTTTTAGGTTTCTTTTGGCAGTGCCAGATAGCACCTCAACACTTTTGCCACTTGGAATTAGGCATACCCTATTTAGAGGACATCATTAAGATCCAGCCAATCTTACTTTGCCATAGAGTATAGTCTGCCGATACAACTGTCTTTAATTGCCATTTCTTGAAGGACGCCCTGGGGACTAATGGGGTCAAATATATAAGATGGTTAGGGTATGTTAAAGGAAAATGCTACTTACCAGTATGCATCTGTTCTTGGCATGTAGAGCTGCAGAATTAAACACTATGCATAGATGGCCACCTAGTGTTGGGCCCGGATGTTTGCAGTTTGTTTTGTTGTAGAAAAGTCTTTGGAAGTCACGGGATAGGTGACTCCTCCTTGGGATGATACTGCGCATAGGCATCAGCTCCATCCCCAGATTGTTTTTCGCCATTAGGGAAGTGATGGAGCTGTACAAGTAGTAGTGATGTCCATGTGATTTGTATCTAATTAAGATAATACTGTAACAGATACAGGTAGCCGGGGAGGCGGGTGGGCGTGTGTAACTCTGCAGCTCTACATGCCAAGAACAGATGCATACTGGTAAGTAGCATTTTCCATTCGAGGCATATGAGCTGCAGATTACACACTATGCATAGATTGTATAGCAGTACCCACACCTCGCGGCAACCACCAGTATCCGTTGCAGTAGTTTGAAACAGAGTTTTTAGTACAGCCTGGCCCACAGTGGCTTGTTTTTTAGTTTGCACATCTACACAATAGTGTTTTGTGAATGTGTGCTGTGTAGACCATGTAGCTGCTTTGCATATATCATCTAGGGGAATGTTCCCTAAGAATGCCTTTGAAGCCCCTATTTTCCTCGTAGAATGGGCTTTTGGTGGAATTGTTAACCTACGTTTGGCTTTCTGGTAACATATTTGTATGCATTTAACAATCCACCTAGCTATCCCTGATTTTGATATGGGGTTGCCTTTATGTGGTGGTGAAAAAGACACAAAAAGTTGTTTAGTCTTACGAAAAGTTTGTGTCCTTTCGATGTAGTACAGTAATGCTCTTTTGACGTCTAAGGTGTGTAGAGCTCTTTCTGCGACTGTTTGTGGCTGCGGGAAAAAGCGGGCAGTTCAACAGATTGATTGAGATGAAATGGTGAAATTACTTTTGGAAGGAATTTAGGATTAGTGCATAGAACCACTTTGTTATGATGCATTTTGCAAAAAGGGTTCTTGAATGGTAAATGCTTGTAGTTCCCTGACTCTTCTGAGAGAAGTAATAGCTACTAAGAAAGCTACTTTCCAAGTTAGGAATTGTAATTCGCATTTATGTAACGGTTCAAAGGGAGGTCCCATTAACCGTGTAAGAATAATGTTTAAGTTCCACCCTGGTGAAGGTGGTGTTCTGGGAGGGATTACTCTTTTGAGTCCTTCCATGAAAGCTTTTATAGCAGGTACTCTAAACAGAGATAGATGTTGTCTATTTTGTAAATATGCTGCAATGGCAGCAAGGTGTAGTCTGATATATGTGTAAGCTGAATTACACTTTTGAAGGTGTAATAAGTATCCAATGATGTGCTGAATAGACACATCTAAAGGATTTATGTGGTTGTTTTGACAGTATATTACAAATCGCTCCCACTTAGCAGCATAACATGCTCTTGTAGTGGGACGTCTGGCTTCTTTAATGACGTTCATGCATTCTGGAGGAAGGTTGAGGTAACCGAACTCTATGACTTCAGGAGCCAGATCGCCAGGTTGAGCTGAGCTGGGTCCGGGTGTCTGATCTCTCCATGGTTCTGTGTCAAGAGACGTGGAGATAGGCTTAGTTTTTGGTGTGGTACCACAAAAGGTTGCAGCAGTGTGGTGTACCACGTTTGTCTGGCTCAAGTTGGAGCTACGAGAATGAGTGGAGGAAAAGCGTACGCAAATTTTCCGGACCAGTTCATCCATATCGCATTGCCTTTGGACAGCGGGTGTGGATATCTGGCGGCGAAGTTTGGGCATTTTGCGTTTTCGTGGGTTGCGAAGAGGTCTATCTGAGGTTGTCCCCACATTTGAAAGAACGGTTGAAGAACTTGTGGATGAAGTTCCCACTCGTGGATCTGCTGTGTCTCTCGACTTAGCAGATCTGCCATGGTGTTTTGTACTCCTGGAACGTGTTGGGCTGAGAGGAAGATTTCTAGTGGTATAGCCCATCTCTATATCTGCTGTGCTAACTGAGAGAGCTGCAGAGAGTGTGTTCCCCCTTGTTTGTTTATGTAGTACATGGCTGTCATATTGTCTGTGCGGACTAAGGCAGCTTTGCCTGATACTTGTTTTTGGAATGCTTTTCGGGCTAGGAAAACAGCTAGTAACTCCAAGTGGTTGATGTGGAGTAACTTTTGTTGCGGTGTCCACCTGCCTTGCATGGTGTGATGCGGTAGGTGAGCTCCCTAGCCGGAGAGCGATGCGTCCGCTGTCAGGATTATCTGAGGAACTGGCTCTAGGAACTGGCTCTAGGAACTGGCTCTAGGAACTGGCGGCCCTTTGAAAGGTTTTTGGTGCTCCACCATTGCAGAGAGCGATGAGTCCGACTGTCTACCAACACTAGGTCTGTTGATTGACCACGAGCCTGGTTCCATTGGTGTGCTAGGCACTCTTGAAGTGGACGCATTTGCAGTCTAGCGTGAGGTACTATAAATATGCAATGATGCCATCATTCCTATGAGCTGCATGAACAATCGAGCTGGAAGCGAGTGTTGCAGTTTGAATTTTGTTAGGAGAGTTTGTACACTTGTTATCCTGTTTGGAGAGGGATATGCTAGTGTTAGTTGAGTGTTTATTGTAGCGCCGAGATATTGTTGTATGTGTGAAGGTTGCAGATGTGACTTGGTGTGATTTACTGTGAATCCCAAGTCGTGGAGCAGTTGAATAGTAGCGTGAGTGAGTTGTACACACTGGCTGTATGAGCTGGCTTTTATGAGCCAATCGTCTAGGTATGGGAAGACGTGAATCTGTTGTCTTCTTAAGTGTGCTGCTACTACTGCTAGGCATTTGGTAAACACCCTTGGCGCTGTTGTGACTCCGAATGGAAGCACTTTGAACTGGTAGTGCTGCCCATCTAGCACAAATCTGAGATATTTTCTGTGCTCTGTGTGGATGGGAATGTGGAAGTAGGCATCCTTGAGATCTAGAGTGACAAGGAAGTCGTTTTGCAACAGGAGTGGAAGGACTTGTTGGAGTGTGACCATATGAAAACGATCCGACTGTATGTAAATGTTTAGAGGTCAGAGGTCTAGGATAGGTCTTAGAGCTCCATCCTTCTTTGGGATTACAAAATATAGGGAGTATACTCCTTTGTTTTGATGATGCTTTGGGGACTATTTCTATTGCATTTTTCTGCAGGAGGGACATTACTTCCTGTCTGAGAAGTGTTAAATGTTCTTGTGACATTGGACGCTGCTTGGGTAGTATGTTTGGGGGGGTGGATGTTAGCTCTAGACAGTAACCTGATTGAATTATTTGAAGCACCCACCTGTCTGATGAGATGTTTTCCCAGGCTGGTAGGTATTGTTGTAGTCTCCCCCCGACAGGAGTGGAACGGGATGGGGGAAGGGAAGGGGAGTCATTGGGCAGGGGTAGAGGCAGAGCGGGAGTTGTTGTTTTTACCTCTGCCTTTGTTATTGCTACCCCTGTAACCTCCCCTTTGGCAGCCCTTACTATATGTGGATTGTGTAGGGGCTTTGTATGAGGTAGAAGGTGTGTCTGAGGAGTATCCCCTGGTGGCGCCTCGATAAGATTATCGGCGAAATGAACGTCTGGGAGCCTGCTACTGCAGGGCTCCCATAGATTTGGCTGTATCTGTATCCTTTTTCATTTTTTCAAGTGATACATCTACATTGGGTCCGAATAAGTGTTGCTCATCGAAGGGTTGATTAAGTATAGCACTTTGGACTTCAGGTTTGAACCCTGATATGCGTAGCCAGGCATGTCTACGTAATAAAACACTGGTGTTAACTGCCCTGGAGGCAGTGTCCGCTGCATCAAGTGCACACCGAATAGAGGTGTTTGTAATATTTTTCCCTTCTTGAATAAGTTTATTTGCTCTATCTTTGTATTTATCAGGGAGGTGTCGAATTAATGATTCTAATTCGTCATAATGTGCCCTGTCATATCTGGCCAATAATGCTTGTGTATTGGCAATACGCCACATGTTTGCTGCTTGAGACGCAGTTCTTTTCCCTGATGCATCAAGTAGCTCAGACTCTTTATCTGGTGGGGCAGCTTCACCTGATGTTTGTGAGTTTGCTCTCTTGTGTGCGTTGGAAACTACAAGTGAGTCTATTGGTACTGGACCTTTAATATATGTAAAAAAAAAGTAAAATCGATTAAAGCTGGATCAGCTCTGGATCCATGCCCAACTTCTGTGATCGCAACTGTGCCAGACACAGTCATCCCTATCATAACTCATGTCTGTAACACAATACTGACATCTGGAACTTACCCTGATTCATTAAAAAATACGCTGATCAAACCCCTGCTCAAAAAGCCCGGTCTAGATAAAGGTGAACTAAAAAACTACCGCCCCATAGCGAGCCTCCCTTTTCTAGCTAAAGTTACCGAAAAGGCTATGAATCAGCAGTTGTCGGAATATATAGAAAGTCACAACTTGCTGGATGACACTCAGTTCGGTTTCCGTAAACACCATGGTACGGAAACCGCTCTCATCAAAGCAGCTGATGACATAAGAGTCATCCGCGATCAAGGAGGAACAGCTCTGCTTGTCCGTCTTGACCTCTCAGCAGCCTTCGACACGGTCGACCACAAGATCTTGGTCGATCGTGTCGAAAGGATGGGTATTCAGCTCACTGCTAGGGACCTACTTGCTTCCTTTTTGGCCAACAGAACCCAGGCGGTTACACTGGGCCTTTTTCAATCAGCTGACTTGTCATTACCGTGTGGGGTCCCCCAAGGCTCATCCCTAAGTCCGACACTATTTAATATATATGTGTCGGACCTCGCTAGTGTCATCAAAGCATATGGGATGGGCCTAACCTCATACGCCGATGACACTCAACTGGTGTTGGCCATAAAGGGTAATGGACAGGAGGTGGCAGAGAGATTCCAAAGCGGGATGAAGGCCATCGGTGAGTGGATGGCAAAAAATTGCCTGAAGCTCAACTCCGATAAAACGGAGGTGGTTATCTTTGGTAACCTTTTGCCAGCCTGGTCGGCAGCCTGGTGGCCATCGGCTCTAGGAACCCCTCCTTGCCCCACCGTTAAGGTCAGAAACCTAGGAGTGACATTCGATGACCAGCTCAACTTCATGGCCCACGCAAACAAGGTGGCAGCTAACGCCCATTTTAAGCTTAAAATGATAAGAAAAATTACACCTTATCTACCAGATTCAGCAGCTAAGACGTTAGTCACCTCCCTGGTCCTAACATCGTTAGATTACTGTAACGGTCTTCTGCTTAATGCACAAAACAGAGTTACCAAAAAACTACAGACCGTGCAGAACGCAGTGGCACGCGTGCTGTCCAAAAAACCTAAATTCGCACCCATCTCGGACACTCTGAAAAGTTACCACTGGTTAACCATCCAAAACAGGGCAAAATTCAAATCATTGTGCATAGTCTACAAAACACTGCAGGACCAAGGACCGCGTTTTCTCAAAGAGCAACTAATTCCCTATAATCCGTCCAGAACACTTCGATCCACCTCACTTAACCAACTAGTGGTCCAACGCAGCAGAACAGTTTCTTGGGGTGACCGCCGCTTTTCAATTGCGGCCCCTAAAATCTGGAATACCCTACCAAACCACATAAAAACAAGTTCCTCACTCCTTCAGTTTAGAAAAAAACTGAAAACATGGTTATTTAATCAGTAAATCAAGCTTCTGAACAAACTGATCAGGGAGAGACATCATTGCATATTAGCGCCGAGACGCCCACGGGTAACTGTACGCGCTCTATAAGTGTCATTAATAAATAAATAAATAAATATGCTGGGTCTGAAGGGGCAGCTTTATACTTTTTCTCTATTCGAGGGTTAATGACCCGAGTTCTCACTGGGTCTTTGAAAACTTCAGGAGCATGCTTAATCACTCCTTTAAGCATTGGTAAAATGGATGAGGCCCTTTGTGCATTATCAAAGGTATCCATTAGAAAGTAATCATCTACAGGGTCTGTATGCATATCTACTCTATGATATTGCGCGGCTCTGTGTATCAACTGATTAAAACCCATAGTGTCTTCTGGTGGGGAAGGCCTTGAGGGGTATACGTCATCTTGAGGGACATTTGGGACGTCTGGGGTGTTATAATCATCCCACGGGTCAGGTGAGCCTGGAAAAATAGATGGATTATCTATGTTAGCCCCTATATCATCAGAGCTATCATCCATATTGTCGTCATCTGGTATGATAGAGGATGCAGGGGAATGTTGTGGTAGGGGAGCAGGTGGTGATGGTATATGTGGAGGAGGAGGGGAAGGAAGTCTTAAAGGCGAGGTAGCCATGCCCTTTTTCTTTGAATGAGGAGTTGGCGCTGGTGTATCCAGTGGTCGCTTTTTTGAAGCTAAAGTTAGCTGCCCAGTGATTGGATCTTTAGCTAGAGTCTTTTGTGCAGGATCTGGATGAAATAAGTCCTCTGCAGGAGGCCGATCTTTTGGTGCGGAGGGAGGCTTCGGCACCGAAATGGTCTCTTTTGGTTTTTTGGCAATGTCCTTAACCGGAGAAGCAGGAGTCTTTTTCGGCTCTGAAGATTTTTTGGGCTCCGATGATTTTTTCGGCTCCGGTATATTTTTTGGATCCGATGTTTTTTTCGATTCCGGTGGTCTTTTTGAATCCAAAGCGGGTTTGCTTGGTTCCGACGTGGGTTTCGGTGCCGAAGGAGTAGCGGTAGGCTTCGGTGCCGGTGGTTTGGATGTCAACGGGGCTGGTGACATTGTCTTTTTCGGTGCCGGTAGGTGTGTGCCGGCACCGTGGGAGGGCCGACTCGAGCCCGAGTCGCCTGAAGGCTTAGTTAGCCTCTTAGCCGGGCCCGAAGGTGGGGCAGTAGAAGCAGTGTGTCGGTGTGCACCGACACACTGGGCGAGGGCGAGGGTGTGACAGGGGCCTTCTTGAATGTGTTGAGGAAGGGTTGGGGTCGACGGTCTTACTTACGACCCGCTGTGCTGGAGTGATGTCCTCGACGTCTGAATCTTCTACCTCGGAGTTGCTGTCGATGTCGTGTTGTTCTGGGACGTCGACGCCTTCTTCAAAGATGTCGTCCAGAATCGGAGCTGAAGATCGAGCCATTGTTCTCCTAGCTCTTCGGTCCCGGATAGTCTTTTTGGAGCGGAAAGAGGCACAAGCGGAACAGTCTCTGGCCTCGTGCTCCGGGGAGAGGCAAAGGTTACATACTTCATGAAGGTCGGTGTGGGGAAACTTCGACCCACATTGAGGACACTTTTTAAATGGCGTCCTTTCCATGAGCTGGAGTCGAGGCCTAGTTAGGCCCGAAGGCCGTCGACGATGACCGGAATCGAAATCTTCAGTGTTGAAGAGTAGCGGCGACTGGGAAAGCGTTCAAAACTGATTTTTTTGTACGTTGGTGAGGATTGCGCGCCAAAGGAAATCGGTTCCAACACGGAGCGCTGGAAACACATCCGAGCCCGGTGGCAGAAAAAAACAATCTGGGGATGGAGCCAATGCCCATGCGCAGTATCATCCAAAGGAGGAGTCACCTATCCCGTGACTTCCAAAGACTTTTCTACAACAAAACAAACTGCAAACATACGGCCCCAACACTAAGTGGCCATCTATGCACAGTGTGTAATCTGCTGCTCATATGCCTCGAACATGTTTTTTATACAATTTGGACATGCAGAATATTTTAGCAACCCAGATTCTATGCGAGAAGCCCCCAGTAAAGAACTTAAAGCTCGTTGTTTGCGTTTTTTAGGCGAATGCAGAACCACCATAGAAAGGTGTAAATCATCGGTTCAAACCCATTAAATTATTATGGCAACTCCAACAATGCAACCATATATTTTGCAAGCTAGTTTTAGACTGAATATTTTATTTAGATCTTTAAGTTGCCCGGAACGGAATGATTGGTCAAAAATGTTTTGTAACTGCCCTTGTGATGATAGCTCGACACAGTCAACTATACATATATTGTTTTTTTGTACATTTTATATCATGCCTAGAAGGAAATGGATTATCCCGGTATTGAGAACATTTGACTTGAGACAATGCCGACCTGCAGTTTCAGCATTACAAACCTTAGATGATGAATTTAAAATTGCTTCTGTGACAGCTTTTAAAAAATATATTTTTAAATATTGTAAAACCATTATAGTGTAAATCCAAGAGTCAGATTTGAATATCAGATTAAGATTATGTACTTGCTGGATTGTGTATTGTACTTTTATGGTTAACTTTTATGTTCACCAAATAAAGTTTTCTGACTGACTGAATACATATTTATTTTGAGGTGGTAATGAGGAGCAAATGTACTGTAAAATGTTATTTTATAAATTCCAGATCAATACTAAATATAGTCATTGTATTTACATTTATTTTATACAATAAACGATTTGTAATTGTTTATATTTTTAAATAACAAATGTTATTATATTTTCTTATACTTTCCAATAGGGTATCTTTATCTGTATGCTTGAGGTCCCCCCTGCCCCAGTGGAGGTGGCTAGATGGTGCAATGACAGCACCAGCGTAAGACAGATGCCACATGCAAGGTGATGTCAGTTCCTTAACGCTTTTTTGCTCCCCCAGCGAAGGGTGCGGAGAGGAACACATAGCATCAATGACAGAGATAATAGCAGCGCATAACAAGTTTGCATATTCTGGCATCCTATTATATACAGCACTGACTCATCAAGGCAGGAGAGAGGGTGGTGAGGATTCTCCAGGAAGATTATGTACCCCCAAAAGGATTATGTCACTTAGCCTGTAAGCATCGGTTTGGTGCATGTACTGCTGTAGATTCACATTCCCTTCCTACGCCTGCCATCTCTTGTTGGGTTCAGCCACTTGCCATTTTTTGCTCTTTGAAGAAGTCTTTCGAGTCACAAGGTGTCGATGACTCCACTTCTGGTTGTGAATATGCATGAGGCACTGACTCCATTGTTAGACTGTTTTTTGCCCAGCTGGTGGCAGTAGGTATGCAGCAGTCATCAGGGCAGAAGAGATGGTGGTGAGGAGTCTGCAGGAAGATTATGTATCCACCAGTAGGATTATTGTTACTTACCCTGTAAGCATCTGTTTGTTGTATGTACTGCTGTAGGTTCACATTCTGTGCATACTCTCACCATCTAGTGTTGGGATCAGACATTTTCCGCTTATTTTTCTTGTAAGAAGTCTTTTGAGTCACTCGGTCTCTGTGACTCTTCCTCTGGTTGTGAATGTGCAACGGCACTGACTCCATTGGTAAATTGTTTTTAGTCCAGCTGATGAGAGTAGGTATGGAGTTGTGAGTAGGATAGAATAGTGACAATATGTGTAGAAAAGAGAGGAATGTGAAAGGTGAAAGACATCTGTAGCAAACACTGGCTTCCTGTCAGGAGGGTGGGCACATGTGAATCTACAGCCCTACACGTAACAAACAGACACTTTCTTCAGTGGCAAGACTGGGACTAGAAACAAGGCCATTGTCTGAGTCAGTGCCAAAAAGACTGTGCAAAGTGTGGGCCCTATTGCAATTAATGGAAAAGTATCAGAATCAGAAGGGTTGCTGGCTGCCTGTGCTCTGGTGAGACCAGGACGCAGTTCAGGTCGTGGTGGATTCTGCTCAGAGTTGAAGAACACAAGAGGTTGTGATTACTTCTCTAGCATTGGTGGCATCAGCACCGGCACTGATGTGAAGGGAACCGGCACAGCCGGTGACGCTAAAACCTAAGCCGGTGCTAAACAGAAGCACATTTAAGGGCCACAGACAGTGCAGGGGGCAGACCCACAGCAGAAGTCTGACTGGAGCATCAAAGGTGAATCAGAGGGAACTCTGACGGACCGGAAATTTGGGATGCATAGAAATGCCCTTGTGCCTTCTGTGGAGTCTGAGAGTGGCAGAAAGGGGAACATTCCTGATTAGATTTCTTATGTTTCTTCTTGGACCTACCTGAAGTCTTTAACCGCGATGATGTTCTACCAGGGGAAAAAGGACCTTCCTTTCAACTTCGATCGGTCACACCATGGAATGTTCTAATATTTGGGGACATACACCTTCGCCTTGCAGTCCCGGGCTTTTGGATTCATCCATACACAGTCGCCATGGCCCTGGAATCTTGCTTCAACCCCAGGCAAAAGAAAAAAAAAATTGAGGGTCTGCCACAGAGTTCTGTTTGTGAATGTCCCGACATGGCTTGAACCCTGTTGTCTTGGAGGTGACAGTTTCTCTTGCACACTGGAAATCTTTTTATTGAAAAGGTCTAAAAAAGACCAAGGAGTAGTTCTGGACCTGTGTCTGAAGGCACACAAAGAAAAGAAGTAGCAGAGGACAATGCAATGGGTGACAGTGATATGCAGCTCCACTCTTCACTTCCAGAGTGTACTGATGTCGGTACAGAGCCACGCAACACCACCCACTGGCATGCAGAGGCACTGCTTTGAATTTTCTGGCTACAGTGTGACAGAATATTCACAAGGTGACGAATCTCAGGGGAAAAGTATCGATCTGAATATTCCTGATGGCACTGCTCAATTTCCACATATGCAGCAGCAGCATTTGGGTATTGGAATGGAAAAACACACCATCCTGGTGTGACAGAAGGCCCACCCTGTATGGAAAAGGAAGAGTTGGCTAAATACCAAGTGCCAACGATTATCTTATGCATAAACAATAAGAATCCAATCTTACAATGGAAGGGTTTCCCTAAAATGGTGGGGCGCATCTAGTGTTGGTAAAATACCCCTCACACACCAAAAGGACCCTTGGTGTCATGCTTCATCATTGGGGTCTTCGCACCCCTCTACGGGATGCGGGATGCGGCGTGCTGCGACCTACGACTACGCGGGAGCACTTATTTAGATGGCTATGTGTGGTGTTTGTGAGGGTTTTGTTTTTATGTGCGTGAGTGGTGAGGTTATCGACGAGTGATGATTAAAAAGGACCTGGCTCGTGAGGTAAGCTCAAGAAATTTTTAATGGGCCCCCGGGCTGGTACTATTAAAAGGTGAAAAAAGGCAGAGGTGTGACAATGTGCATCACCTCCTGAGTGTGTGTGTCAACATGTTTCGGAGTCGGAACTCCTTCTTCAGGACCGGGTACACAAATCCCCACCTTACTCACGTTTCTCAACTTAAAATATGATTATTTACAAAAGTGAGATATAGTGCAGGTTTACAATGTACCTACAAGGTTGATGATTTTGTTGCTATTCAGTCGACTTTTATAAGTCAATTACTATGCCTCATGAGCCTCAGAAACGTAGGGGTGCTCGTGCTGGTTCGCTATGAAGCCTGAGAGAATATGCCTCCTGAATGCCCCATACGCGGCTCTGCTGAGATGCTCCGTCCATCACCACCCCCTTTTGTACCACTTTGTTCGCCATACGTTGGCATGGTATGCTCAGACGTGAGTCCCTTGCTCACTTTGCCACTGGAATCAAGCAAGCCGGACTGAAGACGACTAAAATGCCAGAAACCGGTCCTCGGAAGCTTGTTTCCGGTCCAGGGAAGGCATGGCTTGGCAGTTCGGGCTGGACTGTTCCCATGAGGCACAGTTTCAGACTGATTTGCATATGGCCATGTCTGAACTGGGGTGGCATAGTGGGCTAAAGAACGGTGATGGATTAAACCCAGATCTGTTGACTGGGTGTGAGCGTTTGATTGGTTCAGATGCTCCGTCCATCACCACCCCCTTTTGTACCACTTTGTTCGCCATAAGTTGGCAGGGTATGCTCAGACGTGAGTCCCTTGCTCACTTTGCCACTGGATTCAAGCAAGCCGGGCTGAAGACGGCTAAAATGCCAGAAACCGGGCCTTGGAAGCTTGTTTCCGGTCCAGGGAAGGCATGGCTTGGCAGTTCGGGCTGGACTGTTCCCATGAGGCACAGGGTCAGACTGATTTGCATATGGCCATGTCTGATCTGGGGTGGCAGAGTTGGCTAAAGAACGGTGATGGATTAAACCCAGTTCTGTTGACTGCGTGTGAGTGTTTGATTGGTTCAGATGCTCCGTCCATCACCACCCCCTTTTGTACCTCTTTTGTTCAGCAGGACAAACATTTCTGACTGCACAATTGAATTGTGTGCTGTAGAGCATGATCTTGCAGAAGGAGGGCAGTCCAGAAGGAGGGACAGGAAAGGTAGGGCGTAGATCTTCCAGACCAGGTGTATGACTCAAAAGTAAATTTTGACTGCTTCCTAACAGCTAAAATGCAGAAGACCTTTCACCCCACCAGAAGGTGGTAATGTGGGGGATGGGAGGGGTTATGAGGTTAGAGGGGTTTTAAGGTTGTTGAGCTGGCCGCGGATGGAGGAGGCTTGATCTGCTGCTAATACTGCTAGTGTTAGATACACCCCTGCCATGAAAGGACTAGTACATTTGCTGAGGTGTCTGAACTTGTGGATAGGGATGACTCTGTCAGAACTACTTAGCTTTAGAATAGCCCCAAATATTCCTTAATTGCTGCTATTGCTTCTTTGTTGAGCCAATGGTCCAGCAAGAAGGCTGCACCTCTGCTATCCCTAAAGCATTCCAAAATGTCACTCACCATCGACGGGCATCAACTGAAAAGCCAGCTGAGTAGTCACAGCATGGCAACATAGTATGGTGGCAGTGCCCATGGGCCAGACTAAAGCATCCATGGAATCAAAGCTGCACTTCAGGATCTCCTTTGAAGCATCCAAACTATCACTGATCAAATTGGAAAATGGCTTTTCATATGGCCAAGTAAGCTAACAATCACCAGTTTTTCCATATCCCAAAAGGCATGTACTTAGCAGCCTTACAAGTATGTGGCATTCCACGTACAAAGTTAGACTGCCAGATGCACAAACCTTCTGGCCCATTGCTTCCAGTTTCTTACATTCATTGTCCAGAGCAGTAACTGAAAGGGATTGGGATTCAGATTGAAAGAGGAAGCTTGAATTCTCAAGATCTCTTGTGATGGATGTGCCTCATTAAATGGTAGCAAGGGCTCCATAACCAATCAAGGAACTGTTTGAGACCTTGCAAGAGACAGTTCCTCAAGGCAAAATCTGACCTTGTCTTCTGCCACCCAAATATCTTTAGCTGTCTCTGAGGGCTGCATAGGTAAGGACTCTTGCCAGCAGGGGATAGAGTAATCATTGACTTCTTTCTAGGCGCAAGGGCTGGAGCCTGTGAAGCAAAAGAGTCAGGAGGAGTTGGGCGTCAGAGTCGCATGAGTCGGCAAGCCTGAAGAAGGGGTCCACCCTTGGTATGTGAGACAGCGGGTACCAGCGCCGCCGTAAAGATGCCCAACATGGCATGTCTGTAGACCTTCACTTGCACAGTAAGCAGATTGAGCAGGAAAGTTTGGCTGCATCTTACAAATCAGCTCTGAGGATGAAAAAGAACCTGGCGTTGTGGAGTGGCCGGGACTTCAAAAGGTCAGGGAGTGGGATTCCTTCCTTTAGAAAGAAATGGATGTCTGCTTACGATTGAACTACTTATGTTTGTAATCGAGATATTCTGGGGAGATTATTCCCGCTCAGGAGACTTACCTGTGGGAGAAGAGTACGCTTTGGCATCTTCCTGTGGGCCTTTGCCAAAAATAACCTGGCCTCCTGCTCCCTGATGGCATTTGAAAGGCATCAAGGGACATACATTGAAGCTAGTGGCATCATGGTGGATTCAAGACACCACAAAGACATCTGCTTGTGGCATGTAGGAAAGCGTTTGAACCCCGAGTCTTTCAGAGGAGACATTTCACCTAATCACAATGGAAGCAGAGGAAAGTTTCACTGGTGAAGTACCAAGAGAGCGCTGTGAAAATGAGGTGCTAAAATAACAGAAACTGATGTTAGCAGCAGGGTGGAACCAACTGTAATCTGATGACATCATATATGGCGGATTGTTGTGGCTGAAGACACATGGTACCACCTCACATAACAGAAGAGCTGTTTCTGGGGAAAAGATTTTCCCAGCCAGTCTGACGTTTGGGGAATATTCTTTAGGTGACACAAGGGAGACACTAATACATGCATCATTACGAATTAATAATTATTACAGAGCTCTGGAAGTGGCCACACATTCATGCTTTTTCTCCATGATTGCTGGAGTTATGTGGGTACTAGGTCTGAGCAGTCAGTTTCAGAATATGAGCCAGCATCAGAATAAGAGACCACTTCAAGGGTGCTTGACTGCTGTGATAGAATGAAATACTTGAGTGCTAAAGGGGCTACTCAGCGATGGAAGGAGTTTTTGAATTTCATTATTCAATATATAGCAGGGTACTACGGCACTTTTCTGCAACTTTGAACTCAATACCCCCACCTCCACTTTTAGAAGAGCTCTGAAGAAGCCTTACCTGGTGCCCAATCGGCGAGTGCGCAAGCCCATAAAGACAGAGCGGATCAGCTTTCCGAAAGATGCGGCATTGACAGGTTCTAACTTTTGTTCTTGACAATGCAGCAGGTAGTGGCAGTACAGGGTGCTCCGGGGCAGGCTCACACCCTCAGCTGTCTCGTAGTTATCCAGCAACCACTGCACCTAAGGAGGAAGAAGATGGGTAATGAGGCAGCAAGGAGTACGTCTGGGAAGGCTTTAAACACTAACTATTGAAAGCAAGAACCTCTAATCGCTAATGCAACACACAGAGCAATAGATCATGAGTTGCTGCTCTATCCAACGTGCAATGACGAACAAGTTACTTACCTTCAGTAACGCATTACCTGGTAGAGGCTCTATCTAGCTGCAGATTCCTTACCTTTGAATTTCCAAGCCGTCAGGCTGGATCCTGAAACTCTTGTTCAGCAATACTCCTTGCGCGAGACGTCAGGCGGCTCCATTTGGCTCCGCGTGACGTCGGCATTGGTTATGATGTTGCGGTGCCTATATAGGTGTCAGCAAGGCGCACAGACGTCAGTGCTTTTTGTTTTTACCACGCCAGAAGCACAGAGCCAAGAAGTAACTGACGTAATAGTATGTAAAACTAGGAAATTGAAAAGGAGAGTAAACCTAGACCTACAACATTAGTCCGCAAAGCGGGGAGGTGTGGGTAGGTCTGTAAGGAATCGGCAGCTAGATAGAGTCTCTACCAGATAATGCGTTACTGAAGGTAAGTAACCTTTTCATCCGATAGAGACTTCTATCTGCAGATTCCTTACCTATACAGGAGCCATACCATCCCAGAGGTGGGTTGCGGACTCACATCTTAAACTAAGAAGTCTCGCAAGACTGAACGGGCAAAATGTCTGTCCCTGCGCACCTGACCATCAAGGCAGTAATATTTTGCAATGTGCAAAGAAGCCCACATCGCTGCCTGACAAACTTCTTAGACTGGGACACCCCGAGCCAAAGCCGGAGTGGCTGTCTTTCCCTTGGTGAAATGGGCTCTTAATCCCTCAGGGGCTGGCTCTTTGTCAAGTCATAACAGATCTTGATGCAGAGAACGACCCAGCGATAGATGGTCCTTTTCTGCACTGCCCTTCCCTTCTTTGCTCCCACGTACCACGCAAAGAGTTGGTCATCCACCCGGAACTCTTTTGTGCGGTCAAGGTATAACGGCAACACTCTTTTTGGGTCCAGTCAGTGGAGACGCTCCTCTTCCTTAGAGGGATGCGGGGGAGCACAGAAGGTGGGCAAAGTGATGGACTTACCCATATGGAATTGAGTCACAATATTTGGCAAAAAGGATGCCGTGGTGCAAAGCACCACCTTCTCCGGAAAGGACATAAGATAAGGAGGCAAACAAGATAACGCCTGCAACTCACTCACCCTCCGGGCAGATGTAGTCACCACTAAGAAGGCTGTTTTGATGATCAACAGCCAGAGGGGACAATTATGCAAAGGCTCAAAGGGAGCATACATCAGATAGGTAAGGACCAAATTAAGGTTCCACTGTGGCATAACAATGGGCTTGGGTGGAAATAAGTGAGCCAGCCCTTTTAGAAATCTATTTACAATAGGAGACCTGAAGAGAGAGAGCTGGTCTGGCAGTCGCAAAAAAGCAGACAGAGCAGAAAGGTAACCCTTGAGAGTTCCCAAGGCAGAGCTCTGCTGGGCAAGGGTCAGAATGATTAAAAGGACAGTAGAAAGAGAAGCAGGAAGAGGTTCAATGGACCTTTCTGTAAAGTATAATATAAATTTCTGCCAACGGCAGGTATATACTGTCTTAGTGCAGGGCCACCTGGCTGTCAGAATAACATTACAGACTTCGAGAGGAAGGTCAAAAGTTGTCAAATGTCACCACTCAATCTCCACGCATGGACGCGCAGAGTTGACAGGTTCGATTGGAGAACCCTCCCCTGCTGCGACAGAAGATCTTCCTGAAGGGGCAGTCTGATCAGAGGATCGATACTCATTCTCAGAAGCTCTGGATACCAGCCTGTCCTCGCCCAGTTCAGAGTCACAAGAATGACATGGGCCTGGTTGCTCCTGATCGTCTTCAGAACCCTGGGCAGGAGTGTACGGGCGAAAAGGCGTCCAACAGACCTGAGCTCCACTTTCGACAAAAAGTGAATAGCATTATGCGTAAAAAATATAAAACCACATTAGATATTTCTAACGTTTTTTTCTGTCAAAACACTGCACCAGAAAGTAGGTATTTGACCGCTTTCTCAATTATGGAGACACAGCGTCAATTCTGTCGTCTCCCACGGGGATTCAAGAATAGTTCTGGGTTATTCTCGGCGAGGGTAACAAAGTTACTAGAAACATATGATGATGAAGCTTTATCATATGTGGATGACATTATCTGACAGATGATGACTTGGATAGGTACTTGAACAGGGTGAATACAATTATATTGGGATTCGCCTCTGAAGGGTATAAATTGAATTTTAAGAAATCGAGAATTGCCCACCTCAACGTCCTTTTTCTAGGATATGAGTTATCAAGTGAAGGCAAAAGCCAAGCAGCCAACTTTTTAGAAAAGTGTGCGCTGCTCCAACCTCCAAAAACGCTGAAAAACTTACAGTTGATTCTAGGTTTCCTGAATTTCGGAACAACTTACATTCTTAACTACGCAGAAAGGGTTAAATCTCTCTATGAATTAATAAAACCTGATTTTAAAACAGTTAATTGGACACAAAAACACACAGAAATGTTGCGTTCATTGCAAACAGACATGTTAGCAACTAAACATTTGCAAACACACGTAAACGTTTGCAACTTAGTGATCCGAATAATTCCAGGACAATGCGGATTCACGTACTTAACTTTTAACGAAGGTGAAAAAGTACCAATCGCTTACAAATCACACTTGTACACACAAGCAGAAATGAAATTCACTTCTACAGAAAAAATTCTGACAGCGGTTCAAACTGCAGTAGCAAAAGAGAGAGCGCTCTCACAGGGTAAACGCATTATGGTCATTACACCTGTACCTGCCTTAGAGGCAGTGACAAAAGCGAGCATTCCAAATGCTAAAGCTTTACATCTGAGATGGATACAATGGGTTAATTCTCTTGCTGCAACAGACGTTGAATACGTTTTTGACCCATATTTGAAGACACAAGCATTTCTACACTACAAACAAGAATGTCCTCTGCCTACTGAAATTCTGCCTCTAGAGCAGTATGAATGTATAATTTATACTGACGGATCAGCTCAACCTGCTGCGGGGGGTAAACAAGCCTATAGTGCGGCGTGCGCGATTGTTAAAGGTCGCTGGCGCAGTGGCAAATTCCGACCAATGGTCACTAAAACGCAATCTCTAGGAGATTGTACAGCTCAGCGATCTGAACTACAAGCATTCAAGATGACACTTAAAAATACAGATCGCGAATTCCCCACACTCATAGTGTGCGATTCGTATTATTGTGTTCAATCTTACAATGAATACTTGCAGAACTGGATTCAAAACGGTTACAAAGATGCAAAAGGCGGCACAATCAAGCATAAATTGCTTTGGGAACAAGTAGTTCAGTTACGACAGGGACTACAAAACGCTCACGTGATACATACACTGAGACATCAACGTGATGGCGTTCACGTTGAAGGAAATTCATTGGCTGATGAAGCCGCAAAGGCAGCTGTGAGAAGTTGGCTGGCATATGATGTCCACTATTCTAGTGGGCACCTTGCACCAGTCCAAACGACCCTTATTGATGGTAGGTTTAAAGTCAACCTTTATAGAAAGCTATCCTAGTGGTAGCTGTGGAGAGCAGCTTTCAGGCTAAGACTTAGAGGCGAGTTAAGCTAGTTGTTTTACCAAATATAATCTCTTGAATGATCAAATGAAAGCATACCACACAAGGTATATAACAAATATATATGTATTTATTTTAAACACAACCCCTCTGGACTCTTTATGAGGTCAGAGGTAAAAGTACAATACAAGGAACTTAATTAGCATACGATAAGTTGCACAGTATACGTTATGCCCTAGGGGCCTCACAAACCATATACTAAAATAGGAGTATAAGAACCACGTGAGAGTTAGAAAGCAGGCCTAGGGCCTGTAGAACCGCTGGAGATACCTATAACCACCCACGGTTAGGATGCAGGAGGCCCATGGGGGGCGCGTGCAGTGTCTAAACATAGCCGCGGATCACCATTGACTTTCTATGGAGAACGAACAAGTTACAATTTTAAAGATTAAGGGCACTTACAGGTGAACTACGATGGAACACTTTTAGACTAGGACACTTCAAGAGTCAAGACCCACGGGAGCACCGGAGTACTCGTGTTACCTCACCCAGGGAAGCAGGATGCATAGGTGTCTTTTGGTGTCAGGTTTCGTCGTCGATTCCTCTGGAGAGCTGCGAAGAAATGCTGCAGGCGACCAGAGGAAAAGTGTCTGGGTGGATCCAAGGGTGTATCGGAGATGTGAAGAACCTGAAAGCAGAGGGGACAGAGTCAGGGTCACTAGCCAGTGACACGATGGCGAGGAATAGATGCCAGCCGCTGTCGGGTGATTTCAGGTGAAAGAGGTGAAGCTTGACTCTTCAGCCACGAGGACCAGGAGGCGTCGACGATGACCAGGAGCTGGATTCTAGCTGTTCCACGATGGATCTAGCTGACTGCGGTGTCGGAATCCGGATTGGACCCAGCAAGCCTCACGCAAGATGACAAGATTGGCTTCGGTGCAGACCAGCAAGGTATGAGGGACTCTCCTTTGGAGAGGAGTGGGAGCAAGTCTGGAGCAACCAGGAAAGCTCAAGAAACAAAGGATTGGCCTTTGTGGGGGCTCACTAGCCAACGGACTAGGAACCGCGAAGGCGCTCGAGCTGCGGTGAAGAAAGGGGACTCACGGGTCACTCGTGGAGTGCTGGCCTCTTTACTTCGGTGCAAAAGGAGCTCTGGGCAGGGACTTCAAATACCCCAATGCACAACTTTGGGATACCTCGGGAAGTAGGTGCAGTTGCAAAAATGCAGGATGTCCAGGAGTTCCGGTCCCACGTCTCTCGTGTCAGCTCCGGGTCTCAGCTTTGCTGGGAGCTCGGGTCAGCTTCAGAGATGTCTGGAAGTCCGTGTCCTGTATCACAGATTCTTCCGGATCTGGTGGGAGCCGCGAAAATGCAGACCGGCAAAGATGCAGTTGGTGCCTGTTTGAACAGGGTGGTCACTCCTTGACTACAAGGGAGAATTCTTCCGTCTTCCAGTCGATATGGAATGTCGAAGATCCAAGATATATGTTGTAGAGTTTCGTCCAGGGTAATCTAAAGTCCTAGGGACTGGGGTTCTATACTTTTAGTAAGTTTAGTGGTTGGACTAACTGTAAGGTCCCTCCTATGGGTGGACCTGGGGAGGGAGTGGTTACACCCCTTCCCCTTTGCCCAGTTTCGGCCAGAGCTGGAGCTGAGTGCCCCTGCAACCGGTTTGAACTGGGAAATGCATGGAGCACCTTGTGTGCCTCAGGCAGAGTCTGGAAAGCATTCACTGAATGCAACCCACCCTGCTCCAATACACTAAAGCCTGTCTGGGGAGGTGCTAGCACCTCACTGGACAGGAAACCTATTGTCCAGGCCTCCCCTGCCGGAGTTACGTCCAGCAGCAGGACGGCAGACTTGTGTCTGTGGCAGCAGCATCCATTTTGTGATGCTGGGGCTCTGTTTAACTTTAACCGGGTTTACCAGTAACTACATGTCTTTTCCCTCTAGAAGGGTGGAATGCTACCCCTGGTATTCCAAAGTGTTTCACACCTTACACGACATGTTTTGATAAAGCCAAACCAAAGTTAGCATTAACCGCGAGGATTATAATGCACTTAAGAGTATATGGTATGGCTATATCATAGAACAGCTATAAAAAGATGGTTCCGAAAGCTGCAGAGGGGCTCAGCTCATACTAGGGCACCCTCTCACACAAAACTAAGCACTCTGCCTTCAGGATTGTCAAGGCCTGCCGTAGGACTGACTTATAGGTTACTATGTGTCTCTATATAAGGTAGATATAGGTATACTATATCTAAGTAAGGGGTGCTTACACCACCTTACCCAGGCTGCAAGTGAAGACCTGTGGTGTCAGTTTGGAAGGCTAACCAGGGGTGGCACAATACATGCTGCAGCCCCTGGTAGGTCTCTGGGGTCCATATGCCCTGGGTACCTAAGGTACCATATACAGGGGCTAACAAGGGTGACCCAGTAACCAATCTGGTATGTAACTAAAGTACATGGTATCCATTTTATAGAGAAAGCAGATAGACTGGGGCCCTGAATAGCAGGATCCCAGTCCAACTAAGTCGAAAACCAGCAAAACACCAGGCAAAAAGTGGGGGTAATCATATAGTCAGATTCCACCTTCTTACAGCAGCTGTGCAAACGGCTTCCATAGCTGCAATCACTCGTTCAAAAACGAAAATAGACGGCATTACCTTAGAATAGATACCCCAGCAATACCAACCCCGGTGGTGGGTCTGTGAACCAATAATCACACCAGAAAGTTCTGGAGGACGGAACGGCCAAAGAAGCCATCCCTCCGGACTTGGCTGTCCAGGCAGTAGTGTCTTGCAAACGTGTGCAGCGAGGCCCACATAGCTGCCTGACAAATGTCCTGCAAGGGGACTCCCCGGCCCAGGGCAGTAGTAACCGCCGTGGCCCGAGTGGAATGGGCCCTCAGCCCAACAGGAGGCTCCTTCTTTGCCAAGGAGTAACAAGCCTTGATACACAAGACGACCCACCGAGAGATGGTCCTCTTGTGCACCGCCCGACCTTTCTTAGTGCCCACGTAACCAACAAAGAGTTGGTCATCCACCAGGAACTGACGTGTGCGATCCAAATAGAATGAAATCGCACGTTTTGGGTCCAGACGGTGGAGCCGCTCTTCCTCTTTTGAGGGATGCGTTGGCGGAAAGAAGGTGGGCAAGGTGATGGACTGCCCGATGTGGAAGGCAGTGACAACCTTGGGCAGGAAAGAGGGTTTAGTCCACAACACAACCTTGTCCGGATGGACAGAAAGGAAAGGGGGTGTGGATGAAAGAGCCTGGAGCTCACTCACTCTCCTGGCAGAGGTGATGGCAACCAGGAAAGCAGTCTTCAAAGTAAGAAAGCGGAGAGGACAGTTGTGAAGTGGCTCAAAGGGAGCGCACATCAGAAAAGTAAGGACAAGGTTCAAGTCCCACTGAGGCATCACAAATGGAACAGGAGGAAACGTGTGTGATGCCCTTCAGAAAACGAGTTACAATAGGGGACTTGAACAAAGAAGGTTGATCAGGCAGCCTCAGAAAGACTGAAAGGGCAGAAAGGTAGCCCTTGATAGTGCCCAGAGCAGAGCCCTGCTGGGCAAGAGAAAGAAGGAAGAGAAGAACCTCAGAAAGAGGGGCAGAGAGTGGATCCACAGCCGTTGCTGTGCACCATGACACAAATTTGTTCCAACTGCAGGCGTATACCGACTTTGTGGAGGGACGCCTGTCTGCCAGAATCACAGTACAAACTTCAGGAGGCAAGTCAAATGGCCTCAACTGTCGCCGCTTAATCTCCAAGCATGGAGGTGGAGACTGGACAGGTTCGGGTGGAGGACCGTCCCCTGCTGCTGCGACAGAAGGTCCTCCTGAAGAGGCAGACGAACCGGGGGATCGACTGACATACTGAGTAGCTCGGGATACCAGTACCTTCGTGCCCAGTCCGGAGCCACAAGGATGACTTGGGCCCGGTCGCATTTAATCTTCTTCAGCACTCTGGGCAGAAGTGGTATAGGCGGAAAGGCGTACAACAGACCGCAACTCCACTCGCGACGAAAAGTGTCTCCGAGCGAGTGCCGCCTTGGCAACTCCAACGCGCAGAACTGATGACATTGCGCGTTCTCTTCGGTGGCGAATAGATTTAACCAAGGCTCTCCCCACTGCTGAAAGAGGCCTTGCGCCACGTCCGAGTTTAGACACCATTCGTGATCCATCATGCACCGACGGCTGAGTTCGTCCGCCCTGGCGTTCAGAGAACCTGCCAGGTGTGGAACTACCAGGGTCACGCCCTGATGTTCCAGCCACTGCCAGAGGTGCAGAGCCTCCTGGCATAGGGTCCACGACCCCACCCCGCCCTGTTTGTTGCAGTACCACATGGCGGTGGTGTTGTCCGTGAACACCTGCACTACACTCCCCCGGACAGAGGGGAGGAATGCCTTCAGTGCTAGACGAATCGCCCGCAGCTCCAAAAGGTTGATATGGAGCCGGGACTCCGCCGGAGACCAGAGGCCTCTGATCTCCGCCTCTCCCATGTGGCCTCCCCAGCCCTGGAGGGACGCGTCCGTCACAACCACGTGCTCCGGTTGGGGAAGGGAGAGGCACCTGCCGCTGACCCAATCGCGGTCCGTGAGCCACCACTGCAGTTGTCTCGCAGTGCCCTCCGAGATCAGGACATGGTCGGACAGGTTGCCCTGATGCTGGGCCCACTGAAACTTCAGGTCCCACTGTAGAGCCCGCATCCGCCACCGGGCGTGATGCACCAGAAGGATGCAGGAGACACTCAGCCCCAGAAACCGCAGCGTCAACCTGACCGAGACCCGGGATAAATGCTGAAAGAGTGGAATCAGAGCCTGAATATCCCGGACCCACTGTTCGGGAGGATAAACCCTAAACCGCTCTGATGAAGAGGAGCTTCTGAGAGGGGCACAGGTGTGACTTCGGTACATTGATGGAAAACCCTAGCTGGTGCAGGAGGTCTGCCGTCGTCTGGAGGTGGCTGACGACTGTATGGGGCGAGCCCGCCTTCAACAACCAGTCGTCGAGGTAGGGGAAGACTGAAACCCCTAACCTGCGCAGATGAGCGGCGACCACCGCCATCACCTTCGTGAACACCCGTGGGGCGCTGGTAAGGCCGAAGGGGAGCACGGTAAACTGAAAGTTCTCGTGGCCTACCGTGAACCGCAGGTAACGCCGGTGGGCCGGCAGGACGGGGATGTGGAAATAAGCATCCTGCAAGTCCAACGCTACCATCCAGTCTTCTGGGTCTAGGGCAGCCAAAACCTGAGCCAGTGTCAGCATTTTGAACTTCTCCTTCCGGAGGAAGCCGTTGACGTTCCTTAGATCCAAGATAGGACGTAGGCCCCCTTTGTCCTTCTTGGGTACCAGAAAGAAGTGGGAGTAACAACCACACCCTACTTCTGGCCCAGGAACGCGCTTGATGGCCCCCTTGGCCAAGAGGGCCGTAACTTCCTCTTGTAGAAGTCGCAAATGATCCCCCGACATGCGGTGGAATTGCGGTGGCATGGCTGGAGGGGTCGCCTCGAAGGGGAGGGAGTAGCCCCTTTGGACGATTTGCAGCACCCACCTGTGCGATGTGACAGTGCGCCAGTGGAGGAGGTGATGGCGAACCCTGCCCTCCACTGGCGTCACATGGGCCTGAAAGCACGGACTAGGAGGGTTTTGAGGCGGATGCTGCGGGGGAAGGTGTGGACTGGCCTCGCCGTTGTCCCCGACCGCCGCCACGGCGGTTTCCTCGGCCGCCACCGCGTTGGATGTTAGTCTGCGGTGCGTGGCTGGCAGCAGGTGTGGGGGCGCCCCATCCTTGGCCACGAAAGGAGCGAAAGGCACCCGTTTGCTGGCGCGGGGCCGAGAGGCCCAAGGACCTGGCCGTAGCCCTGGAGTCCTTAAAGTGCTCAAGCGCATGGTCTGCCTAGTCGCCAAAAAGACGACTGCCATCAAACGGCATGTCCTTGAGTGTATTCTGGACATCGGCCGAGAAGTTGGCTGACCTCAACCAGGCATGGCGACGAATCGCCACCGTCGTTGCCATCTCTCTGCCCAGAGAGTCGGTGGTATCCAGCCGGCACCCGATGGAATACCGTGCCGCATCCCGGCCTTCCACAAGGGCTTGTCCGAGTTTTGCCCGTACCTCCAACGGGCATTCTGGCAGCACGGCCGCGACCGTGTCCCAGAGGGAGTGGGTGTAGCGGCCCAAGAGGCATGCGGTGTTGGAAGACCGCAGTCCCAGAAGAATACCTTCTTGCCGTATTGCTCATACCTCTTGGATTCCCTGTCAGGCGGAGCGGACGGGAATGCGGTCTGGGAACTGGAGGCCTGGATAACCAGGCTCTCGGGAGTGGGGTGGGTGGACAGGAAACAAGGGTCGCCCGGGGCCGGGCAGTGGCGTCTGGCCACGTTCCTATCTACAGGCGAACCTGTAGCGGGCCTGGACCAAGTGCCCAGAAGAACGTCAGTCAAGGCCTCATTAAACGGCAGCAGAGGCTCGGCCGAGCTTGACTGCGGTTTAAGGACCTCAGTGAGGAGGTTAGTCCTCACGGCCGCGACGGGGAGCTCAAGGCCCAAGGCCTTGGCCGCCCGCGTCAGCACCACACTGTAGGTTGCCCCCTCCTCCGTAGTCCACCTGTCCAGTCCTCCTGGGACTGACACTCCCGTGTCAGAGGGTCCTCAGACCCCTCCCAATACTCCTCATCACCCATCTCCTGATACTCAGGGTTGTCAAATGATGGGGCCGGTTAATTGAAGTAAAACTCCCCAATCGACGTCGAGAGCGGCGCCCAGCGGCGCCGCTCCGGCGTCGGAACCGGATCGAGGGAGGCATCGGGGACGACGACGCCCGAGGACGGCGCCGGAGGTGACACCTGAGGGACCAGCGCCGGTGAGGTCGTTGGGTCAACCGGCGACGACCTGGATCCGGAACCGGATCCAGGAGGACCCTGCGGCGCCGGGCCCGAAGGCGCCGGCGGCGTCGGGGCCAAAGCACCCGCCGGCGTCGGGGCCGAAGCACCCGACCCGCTAGGGCCCCCAGACGGGTCCGCTGGGCCCGAAAGCGCCACGGAGCCTGCCGGAGGAGTGAGGGACCTCATGGCCATGAGGAAGCGCTCGATCTCCTCCGGCGTCGCGTGCTGCCCAGGGACCGGAGGGTATGGGGCAGGCCGAGGGCGGTGTCACCCGAACCCCCGGCCGCATCGCGCGAGCGTCGGGGGGAGTCGGAAGAGCGATTACGTCTCTTCATCTTCTTGTGCTTACCTGACGACTTCGAGCCTGAGGAGTGATGTCGACTCCCGGAGCTATGATGGCTCCGACCCCGCGACCGGTCCCTCGACCTCCGTCCAGACCGGGACCTCTCACGGCGCGGGACCGACTGCCAGAGCTCGAGCCGCTTGCGGGACCGCTCCCGCCTAGCCTTCGTCGTTAGGGCCCGGCAGTCGGAACAGGCCTTGTCGTCGTGATCGACGCCGAGACAGTGGAGACACCGGCGGTGAGGGTCGGTAATCGACATCAGTCGATCGCAGTCCTCACAAGGCTTAAAACCAGGCATCCCTACCGGCACAGTTCGGAGTCGAAGAATCGAATGATCGAAAAATGATCGTAAAAAGTTTTGTCAAAAAATGACTAAGGTACCACTTTTTCCGGATCTGCGCTGCTGGCGCGGAAAAAAGAAGAACTGACGTCAGCACACGGAGGCGGCGTCTAAGTACTCCGACGACGTCATCACGGTGCCCACGATGCCGACAACGGACGGGGAGCCGCAGACGACGCCTACCGACGCGCAAGGGTACTGCTATGCAAAAATTTCCGGATCCAGTCTGACGCCTGGGGATATTCTAAGGTAAGGAATCTAATACTAACCTGTTTCTTTCAGATAGTTGTTTTGTCTTACGAAAAGGTTGTGTCCTTTCTATGTAGTATAGCAATGCTCTTTTGACATCTAATGTGTGAAGAGCTCTTTCTGCTACTGACTTTGGTTGTGAGAAGAAAACGGGCAGTTTCACAGATTGATTGAGATGGAATGGAGAAATGGCTTTGGGCAGGAATTTTGGATTAGTACGTAGAACTACCTTATTTTGATGCATTTGCAAGAAGGGTTCTTGAATGGTTAGTGCTTGTAGTTCACTAACTCTCCGCAGAGAAGTGATAGCTACTAGGAAAGTAACTTTCCATTTAAAAAAATGTAATTCACATCTGTGTAAGGGTTCGAAGGGAGGTCTCATTAACCGGTGAGAACAACGTTTAAATTCCACACAGGTCAATCAATCAATCAATCAATCAACAATTTGTATAGCGCGCTACTCACCCAGTAGGGTCTCAAGGTGCTGGGGGGGGGGGGAGGGGGGGGGGGTACGTTACTGCTCGAAAAGCCAGGTCTTGAGTTGTTTCCTGAAGGAGAGGTGGTCCTGGGTCAGCCGTAGGTGGATGGGGAGGGAGTTCCATGTCTTGGCCGACAGGTAGGAGAAGGATCTTCCTCTAGCGGTGGCTCTGCGAATGCGTGGTACGGCGGCGAGGGCGAGGCTGGCCGATCGTAGCTGGCGGGTGGGTGTGTAGAAAGTGAGGCGGCTGTTGAGGTACTTCGGGCCCATGTCATGGAGAGCCTTGTGTGCGTGGGTGAGGAGTCTGAATGTGATCCTCTTGTTGACAGGGAGCCAGTGCAGCTCTCTCAGGTGGGTAAAGATGTGGCTGCGGCGAGGGATGTCCAGGATGACTCGTGCGGAGGCGTTCTGTATGCGCTGGAGTCTTTTCTGTAGTTTGGCAGTGGTTCCCGCGTAGAGGGTGTTTCCGTAGTCCAGTCGGCTGGTGACGAGTGCCTGGGTGACTGTCTTCCTGGTTTCTGTGGGGATCCATCGGAAGATCTTACGGAGCATGCGCAGGGTGTTGAAGCACGATGACGATACGGCGTTGACTTGTCTGGTCATCGAGAGGGAGGAGTCCAGGATGAAGCCCAGGTTCCGTCTGTGGTCCGTTGGCTTGGGGGTGGTGCCCAGGGCAGGGGGCCACCAGGAGTCGTCCCAGGCGGAGGGTGATGATCCCAGGATGAGGACTTCCGTCTTGTCTGAGTTCAGTTTCAGGCGGCTGTTCTTCATCCACTCGGCGACGTCTTTCATTCCTTCATGTAGGCTGGCTCTGGCGGTGGCGGGGTCGTTGGTGAGGGAGAGGATCAGCTGGGTGTCGTCAGCGTAGGAGATGATGTTAAGGTTGTGTTGGCGTGCGATGGCTGCGAGGGGGCTCATGTAGACGTTGAAGAGGGTGGGGCTGAGTGAGGATCCTTGTGGTACGCCGCAGATGACTTCGGTGGCCTCGGATCTGAACGGGGGAGGCGGACTCTCTGGGTTCTTCCGGCGAGGAACGAGATGATCCACTCCAGTGCCTTCTCTTGAATTCCGATGTTGCTGAGACGCTGTGCTAGGGTGCGGTGGCAGACAGTGTTGAATGCTGCAGAGAGGTCCAGGAGGATGAGGGCCGCTGTTTCCCCGTTGTTGAGCAGGGATCTGATGTCGTCGGTGGCTGCGATTAGGGTGGTCTCGGTGCTGTGGTTGGCTCGGAAGCTGGACTGCGAAGGGTCGAGGGATCCGTTTGTCTCGACGAAGGCGGCGAGCTGTTTGTTGACGGTCTTCTCGATGACTTTGGCAGGAAAGGGGAGGAGCGAGATGGGGCGGAAGTTCTTGAGGTCGGTGGGGTCCGCTGTTGGTTTCTTCAGGAGGGCGCTGAGCTCGGCGTGCTTCCAGCTCTCCGGGAAGGTGGCGGTGTTGAAGGAGATGTTGATGATGTCCCGGAGTTGGGGTGCGATGACGGAGTCGGCCTTGTTGAAGACGTGGTGGGGGCAGGGGTCAGTTGGTGATCCGGAGTGGATGGTGTTCATCGTGCGGGTGGCGTCTTCTGTGCTGACAGGGGGTCCAGTTGCAGAGGGTGGTGGTGGGGGGGGGCGTTGGTTCGGTGGTTGGGTGCGTGGTCTGTGCGCCGAAGCTGTTGTGTATGTCGGCGATCTTGCGGTGGAAGAAGGTGGCGAGTGAGTCGCAGAGGTCCTGCGAGGGTGTGATGTCGTTGTTTCCGGCGTTGTGGTTGGAGAACTCTTTGACGATGCTGAAGAGTTCCTTGCTGTTGTGGGTGTTGTTGTCCAGTCGTTCTTTGAATGTTGTCCTTTTGGTGGTGTGGATCAGCTGGTGGTGTTTGCGGGTGGCGTTCTTGAGGGCAGTCATGTTTTCTGTGGTCTGGTCGTGACGCCAGGCTTTTTCAAGGGTGCGGCAGTTTTTCTTGGATGTTTTGAGTTCGTCGGTGAACCAGGAGGCTTTCTTGCTGCCGGGTCTGCTGGGAGGGTTCTTCAGTGGTGCGAGGTCATCGGCGCAGGTGAAGTTGGTACTCTGGGAGGAATTATTCTTTTAAGGCCTTCCATATAGCTTTAATGGCAGGCACTCTGAACAGAGATAGATGTCTGTTTTGCAGATATGCTGCTATTGCAGCAAGATGTAGTCTAATAGACGTATAGGATAAGTAAGTTACATCTTTGGTGATGCAGTAAGTATCCTATGATGTGTTGAATAGACACATCTAGGGGATCAATATTGTTGTTGTGAGAATATATCACAAATCGTTTCCACTTGGCTGCGTGACATGCCCTAGTGGTTGGACATCTAGCTTCTTTAATGATATTCATGCAGTCTGGAGGAAGGTTCAGATATCCAAATTCTAGGACTTCAGGAGCCAGATCGCAAGGGTTGAGCTGAGCTGGGTCCGGGTGTCTGATCTCTCCACGGTTCTGTGTTAAGAGGTGTGGAGACAGGTGCAGTTTTTGGTGCGGTACTACTGACAGTTGTAGCAGTGTGGTGTACCACGGTTGTCTGGCCCACGTTGGAGCAACTAGGATGAGGGTCAGAGAATGCTGCTGTAGTTTGCGTACTACTAGTGGCATGAGTGGTACTGGTGGAAAAGCGTACGCAAATCTGTTTGACCAATTCATCCATATCGCATTGCCTTTTGACAGTGGGTGTGGATATCTGGCGGCGAAGCTTGGGCATTTTGCGTTTTCGTGGGTGGCAAATAGGTCTATTTGAGGTTGTACCCACATCTGAAAGAATGGCTGAAGAACTTGCATATGAAGTTCCCACTCGTGGGTCTGTTGTGTTTGACGACTTAACAGATCCGCTATAGTATTTTGTACTCCCGGAACATGCTGGGCTAGGAGGAATATGTTTTGAGGTATAGCCCACCTCCATATGTCCTGTGCTAGTTGAGAGAGTTGCAGGGAGTGTCTGCCTCCCTGCTTCTGTATGTAATACTTTGCTGTCATGTTGTCTGTGCGGACTAACACAGATTTGTTTCCTAGTTGCTTCTGGAAAGCTTTTAGTGCTAGGAATATTGCTAGTAACTCCAGATGATTGATGTGGAGTAATTTTTGTTGCGGTGTCCACCTGCCTTGCATGGTGTGTTGCAGTAGGTGGGCTCCCCAGCCCACCGTCCGCAGTCAAGATTATTTGAGGAACTGGCTCAAGGAACGGTCGACCCTTGGAAAGGTTTTTGGTGTTCGACCATTGCAGAGAGCGATGAGTCCGACCGTCTACCAACACTAGGTTTGTTAAGTGACCTTGAGCCTGGTTCCATTGACGTGCTAAGCACTCTTGTAGCGGACGCATTTGAAGTCTTGCATGGGGTACTATGAAGATGCAAGAGGCCATCATCCCTATGAGTTGCATGAACACTCGTGCTGGGAGGGAGTGTTGTAGCTGAAACTTTGTTAGAAGAGTTTGCATGCTGGCTAACCTTGCTGGAGTGGGATAAGCTAGCGCTGTTGAGGTGTTTATTGTGGCATCGAGGTACTGTTGTACTTTGGATGGCTGTAGATGAGACTTGGTGTGGTTTATTGTGAACCCCAAGTTGTGGAGAAGTTGGATGGTGGCATGAGTGTGTTCCACGCATTGATTGTGTGAGCTGGCTTTTATGAGCCAGTCGTCGAGGTACGGGAAGACATGGATGTGCTGTCTTCGTAGATGCGCTGCCACTACTGCTAAGCACTTGGTGAATACTCTTGGTGCTGTTGTGACTCCAAATGGGAGTACTTTGAATTGATAGTGCTGCCCGTCTATTACAAATCTGAGATACTTCCTGTGAGCCTTGTGAATGGGAATGTGGAAGTATGCGTCCTTGAGATCTAGAGTACCCAGGAAGTCGTTTTGCAGCAGGAGCAGAAGGACTTGTTGGAGTGTGACCATGTGAAAATGGTCTGACTGTATGTATGTGTTTAGCGGTCTGAGGTCTAAAATAGGCCTTAGAGAGCCATCCTTCTTTGGAATCAGAAAATATAGAGAGTAAACCCCCATGTTTTGTTGGTGTAGAGGAACTGGTTCTATTGCACTTTTGTCTAGCAGAGATACTACTTCTTGCTTTAACAGTGACAAATGTTCTTGTGACATTGGACGCTATTTGGGTGGTATGTTTGGGGGGTAGATGTTAGTTCTAGACAGTAACCTGACTGAATAATTTGCCGCACCCACCTGTCTGATGTGATGTTGATCCAGGCAGGCAGGAATTGTTGAAGTCTTCCTCCCACAGGAGTGGAATGTTGGGGGGGGGGGGGAAAGTCATTGGGTAGGGGTAGAGGCAGAGCGAGAGTTGTTGTTTTTGCCTCTGCCTTTGTTGTTGTTACCCCTGTAACCCTCTCTCTGGTAGCCCTTAGTGAATGTGGATTGACCAGGGGTTTTGTAGGAAGTGAAGGGACTTTCTGAGGAGTAGCCTCTTGTGTTGCCTCTGTATGATGAGCGACGAAAGGAACGTCTGGGAGCTTGCTGCTGCAAGGCTCCCATAGATTTTTCAGATTCAGTGTATTTTTTCATTTTTTCTAAAGACACATCAACATTTGGGCCAAATAAATGTGTCTCATCAAATGGCTGATTAAGGATGGAATTTTGTACCTCAGGTTTACCTCAGAGGTTTAAAACCTGAAATACATAGCCAGGCATGTCTACGTAGTAGGGTGCTGGTATTGATTGCCCTTGAGGCGGTATCTGCAGCGTCTACAACGAATGGAAGTATTAGTAATATTTTTACCTTCCTGTATAAGTTCATTAGCCCTGTTTTTGTATTTGTCTGGTAGGTGCTGCATTATGTACTCTAGTTCATCGTAATGTGCCCTGTCATATCTTGCCAGCAACGCTTGGGTGTTGGCAATGCGCCAGATGTTAGCTGCTTGTGCCGCAGGTTCGCTTGCCGGAGGCGTCAAGGAGCTTAGATTCTTTGTCTGGTGGTGAGGCCTCACCTGATGTCTGGGAATTAGCACGTTTACGTGCATTAGACACTACTAGAGAATCTAATTGTGCTGGACCTTTGATATAAACTGTATCTGCAGGGGCAGCTTTATATTTTTACTCAATGCAAGGATTGAGGACCCTAGCCCTGACAGGATCCTTACAAACCTCTGTTGAGTGCTTGATGACACCCTTAAGCATTGGCAAAATGGCAGTAGACCTTTGTGTGTTATCAAAAGTGTCTAATAGGAAATCTTCCTCCACTGCATCGGTATGTAAGTCCACCCCATGATACTGTGCAGCCCTTTGGACTAGTAGGTTAAAACCTATAGTGTCTTCTGGTGGGGAAGGTCTGGAAGGGTATACATCATCTTGTGGGACATAAGGCACATCAGGGGTGTTGTAATCATCCCATGGATTAGGTGACTGAAGGGAACTATTGGTCCCTGCTGGGTCGTGTGCACCCCCACCTGTGTCATCAGAATCTCTGTCTACATTATCAACTGGATTAGTAGATGGTGTAGGTGAATGATGTGGTGGAGGAGGTGTAGGAGGAATGGGGAGGTGGTGGAGAAGGGACCCTTAATGGAGAGGTTGAAATGTCTCTCTTCTTTGGAGGGAAAGGAGGTACTGGCGCCTCAAGTGGTCTCTTTTTGGAGCTGAGAGTCAATTGTCCGGTTTTAGGATCCTTTACAAGAGTTTTCTGCTTGGGATCCGGTGTAAAAAGTTCTTCTGAGTAGGGCAAATCCTTCGGCGAAGTTTTCGGCTCCTTAGGTTTTTTCGGCAACGAGTCGGTAGCTGTTGTCGGGTCTTTTGGCTTAGGAGTTTGCCCTTTTGAAATGTCTTTACCGGAACCTGTTTTTTCAGTTCTGACGCGTGTGAATCTGGCGCTTTGGGCGTTTTTTTACTCGGCTCAGAGTGTGGTTTCGGCATCGATGAGCCACTGCCAGTCTTCGGCGCCATGTGCTTAGGTGTCGGAACACCGATCGGCGTGGTAGAGGAAGATGGCTTCTTCTTCGGTGTCGGTATAGGATTGGCACCGGGAATAGGCTGGCTGGAGCCCGAGCCGCCTGAAGGCTTAGTGGGCTTCTTTGCCGGGCCCGAAGGCGGGGCGTGGAAAGAAGTATCTCGGTGTGCACCCGGGCCCGAAGGTGAGGGTGTGACCGAAGCCTTTTCTGAGGGTGTCGAGTAAGGGTTGGGGGTCGACGGACTTACTTACGACCCATTGAGCTGGAGTGATGTCCTCGACTTCGGAGTCTTCGGCATCTGAGGATCCGATACTCTCTTCGGCGTGCTGGTGTACTGGCACGTCGACGCCCTCTTCGAAAATGAGGGGATCGAAGCTGACGAGCGAGCCATAGTTCTCCGAACTCGTCGGAACGAATGGTTTTCTTGGAGCGGAATGAGGCACACGCCGAACAGTCTTTGGCCTCGTGCTCTGTTGAAGGCAAAGGTTGCACACCTCATGTAGGTCGGTGTGGGGAAACTTCGACCCACATTGAGGACACTTCTTGAATGGCGTCCTTTCCATGAGCTAGAAAGTAAGGCCTAGGTAGGCCCGAAGGCCTTCGTCGACGACCGGAATCGAAGATTTCGAAGTGGTAGAGAATCACGTTGATGTGTAGCGCAACCGAAACAATACCGTCAAACTGGGTGAGGATTGCGCGCCGAAGGAAAATCGGTTCCAAACCGGAGCACAGGAAACACATCCGAGCCCGATGGCGGAAAGAAACAATCTGGGGATGGAGCCGATGCCCATGCGCAATGTGGTCCTAAGGAGGAGTCACCTATCTCGTGACTTCCAAAGAACTTTTCAGGACAACAACAAACTGCAAACATCCGGGCCCAACACTAGGTGGCGATCTATGCATAGTGTGCAATCTGCAGCTCATATGCCTCGAACACTATGTTTTGGAATGTGAAATCTGCCAAAAGATGAAAGTCTCTACTGTGAAACGTCCTGCGTAGTCGCCCGTTAATTTCAGATAAACCATTAGCTTGCGTTTACCTGGACCACTGCGTTCCCTTACAGAGGGATGGTAACTATAAATATATCATGATCGCAGAGGATTCGTGCTCAAGATTCATTTGGAGGTGACATCAGCGCTCGGCTGACGCTCGAAGTGTTATAAAAGATTTGCGAGTCTTTATCGGCACATACGCAGTCGTCACGCTACATTCTGACCAGGGTCCTGCGTTTAGCTCTCGAGCTTACAAGGAGGCCATGGCCAAATTGGGCATTGCATTGCAGTACTCTAGTCCATTCCATCCTGAGGGAAATTCGGTAGTGGAGAGAAAAAACCGGGACATAAAGCAATCTATAACAGCAAGGGTATTAGGCTTGGGTGACGGGTGGGTCAAACATCTAATAAGTGTCCAACTTAGTCTTAACAATCTGCCAAGAAGTTCTCTAGGGGGTATCACTCCATATGAAGTCCTTTTTGGAACCAGAATGATAGTGTCGGACCTCGATTGTCAGACTTCTTTGGTAGACCAAAAACCCTTTGATATCAAAGACCTTTTGGCTGTTTTACAGGACTTAAATGAAATAAGAATGAAACAAAGTAACATGTTCCTGAAGCCAACCACCACTGAAGAGAAACCGACCGTCCCAGCAAGGCCTGTCTAGATTCCAAAGATTGGAATCTAATCAGAGAAAAGATTGCAGACAAGAAGGAATTTGGGCCTTCTTACAGACCACCAGTACCTGTCCTAGCAATCCACGGATCAAGAACAGTATTACTGCTGCCCCTTGCTGGTAAAAAGGAGAAGATGTTCGTGTCCATCGACCTGGTCAAACCACATCATGTGCCGATCATAAGCAGTAGGCCAAGTGGACTCTGTCAAGGTAGCAGACGCCGTAATGTGGCTAGTATTCAAGAGGTTCAAACTGAGAGACTCATCACCTTTGAAGAATCTGCAGTGCGAAATGAAGGTCTATGCAACAAAGCTATGGAACTTGTACCTCTTGAGACCCAAATAACAGTTTGTCAAGAAATATCTGTCTACAACGAAGTAGCATCAGACTACACGAATGTATCAAGTGATCAAGTGGTTCCAGCGATTTCAACGAATCCGGATGCAATCCCGACCATTGACATAACTGCCTCTGGCTATTTCATTAACTTGGATACGTTTTCTGAGGATCCCAGAAAACCTGAAACGACGCCAGTAAAAAGAACTTTGAAAGAACAAGCAACAGACCTTTTTCAATAATAGGAAAATACTTATCTGGTTTCACCATGGATTGAACTTTGGATTGTGTTGGGTGTGCTTTTTTTTCTACTTTGGTTGACTCTGGTAATAACTTTGGGAATGCTGATAAATGGAAAATTTGCTAAAAAGGACACAGCAAGTAAGAACATCAACTTACTCCTTAAGCCACACAAATCATCTCATTGTGAACAAAGAGACTAGTCATCAGTGAACATCAGAGCCATTCCTATACCTGATGGTACAGCTTGGGACAGAACTGATTATGACATTTTTGGCCCGGCAGAGCTGCTGGAAGATTCCACACCAGTTCAAGATTTCCTTGAATGACTTTGTTTCATCTAGTACCTTTTCTGATGATTGGGACTATGAGACTGTTAATAATTTGATGCAAAGTTTACAAATCATGAATACTTAGAAGGTTCATCAGATTATGAACAAATGTATTGTTATTATCACTATGGTCATCATTTTGTGCACAAATCGGCAAATCCTAGAAATGTACTGATGTATAACCAATGGGAACAATGTCCTACGCCACCAAAGGGTAGCTCAAAAAAATTTTTGGGAACATTTCCATACTTTTCAGGTTTTAATATTTCCAATCCAGAATCATTTTACTTTAAAAATGTTAATAAAACAGGAATGAAAAGTATGCTGACAAATACCAAACTAATTTATTCTGTGGCCTATTATGCTCAGCTGTCTTCACTCGGTTTCGACTATTGGAAAGACAACATTGAGACAAAAACTGTCTGGGGCACAAAAGACTGACAAGATAAAAGATCTAAACAATCCGTCCATACCTACACCTGATAGCAATAACACTTCAGAGGGGGAGGTCGACATACATACTATTATTTGGCATCACAACAGAACAGATCCAGATTGGAAAAAATGGTTAATCTGGGCCACAGACACAAACATCTATCAAGATAGATTCCTGAATAAAACACGGGGGTTCATATTCACTAGGCCAGATCCAAGATGTGTTCAGAGACAGCATCCAGGAATAGTAACAACATACAGTGTAGGGAAACTGTGCCTTGAATGGTTACATAGATCTACACTCAAGGATGTAAAACAACACTTTTCTTTACTTAAAGATGGCGCTGATCTAAGGGACTTCTTGCAAGGACCTACTAAACCGCGTCATAAACGTTTGATATATGCCGGTATCTATCTGCTTATAATGAAGCATGGAAGATTACGCAAGCAGAGACTGCAGAAAGAATACGAGAAATTGATCGGATTAATTTAGAGAAATCTCTCTCTCTAGTCGACAATGGGTTAACGACTCTGTCGTCCAGAACATATTCTTTGGACAGCATAGTATCCTCTGCCATAGACATAATGGAACAGGACTTGGTCAAGCTGCAACATGGTCAGTCGCAATTACGTTCTATCATGCTATTAGGCTGGACGTTACAAAACTTTTGTTCAGGCTATGTGCCTTGGCGTTTAATCAATACTACGTCACTGTTTTCAGAATTCAATCTCACTGATAAACAGATCAAACTGGCACAGAGGGGAGCAGACTATACGTTGCAGAGCATTGAAAAACTGGAAAGATTGCCATTTACAGTCGCTGAAAAAAACAGCCATTGAATGGGTTATACACTGAAAAATCACTCTGCCTGTTACAATTTTCCATTTTCAATATTGCCTAAAACATATACCAGCAGGCACATATTAAAGGTTGGGTAAAGAATATATCAAGACATTCTGAGAAGGATGGGAGTCCAGGTCATGGGGGATTTGTATGAGGATGGGGTACTACTGCCATTTCAAACACTGCAGGAGAGGTATGACTTACCGCGAGGGGACTATTTGCTGCATGCAGCCCTGGTTTCACCGATACGGCGCCACTGGAGGGAAGGGCTTCTCGAACCCCAGACTTCTATGGCGTGTCAATATGTAGTGATGGCGGCAGGGACTATTTAAGGCAATCACATGTATCTACAGGAGGTTAGTTGCGGAGGGCCTGCACCCACTGACGGAGTTACAGGGAAAGTGGGAGGCAGACCTGGGGAAGGAAATACTGGAAACGACGTGGGCCCAACTGATCCGAAGGGCCTGGAAGAGTGCACGGAATGCCAGGTTTCAAGTGATACATTTCTTTATCTTGCATACGGCCCATTTAACCCCGGCCAAGTTTAATCGATACTTTAGGATGGAAACTGCCCAGTGCCCGAGCTGTAACTTAGGGGGGGCGGAGTTATCTCATATGCTGTGGTCTTGCGGACAGTTGGGAACATACTGGAAGGAGGTGGTAGAACTGCTTTGTGGACTTACGGAGCGCCACATAGATACCGACATGGGAACCTGTATATTGCATTGATTTCCTCATACTACTAAGACAAAAATCACGAGTACATTTTTGGACCTAGGCCTACTACTGGCTAAGAGAGAGATCACGGCCCAGTGGAAGTCACGTCGAGGGCGTACTATAGGGAAATGGAAGTCGGAGCTGCTCAAGTATAGGGAAATGGAAGTCGGAGCTGCTCAAGTGGGCCACGAGTGAGAGTACAGTTAGGTTGCAACAGGCTAGACGCGCCAACAATGAGAAGGCGATGGAAGCAGCAAGAGCGTGGGAAGCCCTAGTGATAGCACTACAAATACCTGAAGATGACTCAGAGGCGGACCCTGCTGGGGAAGATGTGGCGGGCTCCCCCTGATCGTTCTGGAAGAAGAGATGATAGTGCAGGCCCTGCCCTGTGGGAAATGATAGAAGTTGTGTGAGACGTATGAAGTGTAGCAGGTATTGTCCCCATAAGTATCCTGCAATGAAATGAGAAGGACCAGATACACATATTGAATTGCGTGATTAGAGAGTTGGACACACCGGTGGCAGAGGGAGGGGGAGGGAGCTGGAGTGAGATGATGTGCTGTGAAATTTATGGCTTACAATGTGCATAAGTTAGCGTAAGGCAACTGATAGCGAGCTCCTATTGAAACGGATAGGGGTGTGTTCCGTTGATCGCGGCACTAGAGTATATATGTACTTGAGGTGTAAAAGAGGAAAAGATCAACGTGGGAAGGTATAAGAGCCCGGGAACTGATGACTTGCTGTAAGGTACATTGTTTATTGATAAAGTATGATTATTTTGTGTGGTAAAATAATAAAAACAGATTTAAAAAAAAGACATTCTGGGAATTACCATACACACACAGATGTTGGAGTGGGTAGAAAGAAATGTTTCTTAGTGGTAAAAAATGTGAAAACGCACTAAGCGGTTCTCTCCTTTGTCAGGGTATTAATTTACACAGGGCCTGCAATGGTTCCTCTAACAACTTATCCTGCCATCTGCAAGGTTCACCGGCTGCAGTGATTGATCCAATGTTTGGACAGCTTTCTAATGGAAGTTACCTCATGTTGAACGATCACAGCTGCTGAGGCATATTGCCAGGTTTACCCTATCTCGTAACTGTGTCAGTCAGGGTCACTTGCTGTATGCAAGTATTGTTTCCTAAAACCAAGACAGTCGCCGTATGGCCTTCACTGAACATCTCTTCTATGCAAATTGATACTTTAAGCAGAATGAAAGCCATTCTTTTACAGAAATCTGTGTCACTGACCTCGGCCAAAGAGACCTATGATCTGCAAGTCGCAAGGACTTCTGCAGAGATACATGCCCTCTTAACTACAAATTGTCCTATACATTTCTCTGAAATGTTCAGTCGTATCTTAAACATGTCTGATACGAGTGGTATTGTACATGTATTTAAGACAGTTTTTTCGGGACTGTTAGCACCTTTTGAAGCAGTCCTAGGAATATTTCCAAACTTTGTTCTGTGTTTGGCGGATTGCCTCTCATTTTGGGACCGCTGAAGGGATACTATTTCTGCTCCTACTGCTTCGATCTGGCCAATCCACAAGCGATACCCAGATCACGTAGAGACCACTCTACCGGCGATGAAGTGTCGGGAGCACATTGTCCAAATTTTGGGCTTAACTCGTTTAAGAGAATTAAATACCACATGGTTTCTGTCATTCAAACCAATTTGGCAAGACTGCATCTTACCTGTTCTATGCTGCCTGCTATGCGGAGAAGAATGCGTGTTAGACACCTGTCTCACACTCCCATCAGTCATGCCAACGGATGTTGATACTTTGCTTGAACCAGTAACGGCCAATGCACTGTGTTGTCCCCAGCGGCTACCAATTCTGATGACGGCATTCACAGATGCAAAAAGCCTACTGCTGAGGTACGAGAAACGACAGGCACACAGGTACCATCTGATTCGAACATTGCTAATGCGACCAATGCTGACGGCGATGCTTCACATCTATGTGCGATTGATGTTCTTAACGAGGTAATCCAACTTTCACCTACAATGGTAGACAAATTCTTTACAGACTTAGGAGATTTGATGTTTTCTCCAGACAATAACACTGACTTTTGATTTGGCACACAGTGTTCTGAGAGACTCTAAATTCGACCTTCATTTTTCAAAACAAAGTTCTAACTTTAGAACTCTTTTTTTCTATGATTATGAATTTTTCCAAATTTGTATTTTTCATTTTTTGGCACAAAGTAATCTGCTTAAAGAAGAACTATTCATAGAGAACTAGAATTCTTTGAAAACTTCCAGAGACAATATTTGACCTTGTCCACATTCAAACAGCTTATGTAAATCTGACATGAAATGGTTTTGGCTTTTTTCTCCTGTATTTACGAGCCATTTCATAAATGTATTTTCGTGATTCATTCAGACAGCATTTACAAATGTCAACTATATTTGGAATGAAACATTGCTTTAAATGCGTACAGCACAAATGCTCTTTTCGTGTACATCCAGTACCAATGCATTTTTATGTGTTTTGGGTGGGTTTTTAACACATCATGTTTAGATATGTTTAACATGTTTAGAACTAAGTAGAAGTCGTACATAAGAAAGTGGAGTGGGTGTTCTATGGCGTTTTAGATTCCGAATGAAGTTTAAAAAATTTGTATAGCGCACTACTCACCCAGAGGGTCTCAAGGCGCTTGAGGGAGGGGGTACTTTACTTATCGAATATCCAAGTTTTTAGTTGTTTTCTGAAGGAGAGGTGGTTCTGTGTAAGGCGGAGGTGGGTGGGGAGAGAATTCCAGGTCTTGGCCGCTAAGTAGGAGAAGGATCTTCCCCCCATGGTGGATCTTTGGATGCGTGGAATTGCGGCGAGGGCTTGATTGGCCGATCGTAGTTGGCGGGTGGGGGTGTAAAAGGACAGGCGCGTGTTGAGGAATTCTGGTCCTGTGTCGTAGAGGGCTTTGTGTGCGTGGGTGAGGAGGCGGAACGGAACGGCGGAATGGATTTTCCCAATTCATGCCCTTATGTAGGTACAATTCACGTTGCCCTTATATAGGCATAGAAATCGAGCCCTTATTTAGGCATAGCCCATGCTACCCACATACAGGCATGGCTACTTCCATCCGTTCATCAAACGTCACAACAATTTCTTGGAAAACTAGATTAACCCGTTAGGGACTTCCCCTTGCTTGAATATTGATTTCTCCAAGAACTCAGTTACTTTACAATGAACAACTATTCCCCAGGGGTTCATTCATGACGTTCATATGCCCGACTTTACGTCAAACATGGCATTCCTAAACACCTTCAAGGTATAAATATACCTTCACTTGCTATAGCAAAGCACAGTGGTTCGGAGCAGTTTGACGACCTACTTGCCCGACGCAGCTCGCTACAGCAAGAGCCGAAGGAAGCCGACTCTCCAGTTGACGTACTGATCAGGAAGCTGCCCTCCTCTGCTGAGAATCCAGCTCCAGTGTTTCTGACTCCGCTTGTGGGGTGTTGGGAAATCGAGTCCCGAGAAAGAGATACCAGACCTCCTTCATTCTACATAAGGTATGGAGCTGATTAGAACCTAGAGAAACCTTTGGTAGAATCTTGGCAAAACTAAACCTATGCAAAATACCATACTTACTTCCTCCCTATACGAGACTTAGGTTAGGTACATTGGGGTAGGCGTATTTTAGAAGCACCAGTTGAGTATTTTAGTCTATGTTATTTATGCATGTATTTTTATATGTCTTAGAAACCATACAATGCTCTTACAGTATTATTTTATAATACTATTCTCGCTGTACGCATTATACATTGCATTCTATCTAACGATTGTAGCAGTTCACCTCTCTTGCATGAGAAAGAAGACTGTTCAATAAACCTTTTATTGAAAACGCCCGCCTCTCTATTTCTCTGCAACTCTGTAGAAACGAAGCATGCACGATTGACTGAGTGAACTATTGTTTCCACGACTCTGAAAGATATATTCTTATTCTTGGGAAACAAAGTTGTCATGTTTATGCGGTTGTCAGAAACAAATCCCTTCTTGTGTATTTGAGAAAGTTTCTAGTGACATCTGAGCTAGCTGGCACTCACTATTAAGTTTAGTATATTCAATAGAGACCTATTGACTTAAGTCCTACGTCAAATCTATAGGATATATTATTCCAATGCACAGAGCCTATCGGGAATATAGGAACTACACTACAGCAGTACCGTTGAAACTGCACGTTCTCTTTGGATGCGACCAAATCTAACCAGGGTTCTCCCCATTGCTGAAAGAGATCTTGCGCCACCTCTTACTGGAGACACCACTCATGATCCGCTAGACATAGACGGCTGAGTTTGTCCGCCCTGGCGTTGAGAGAACTTGCCAGGTGTTGAACCAACAGGGTTATGCTCTGCTGTTTCAGCCATGTCCAGAGACGCAGGGTCTCTTGACAAAGGATCCACGACCCCACCCGCCCAGCTTGTTGCAGTACCACATGTCGGTGGTGTTGTCTGTGAATTCCAGCAGTAACTTCCCCTTGACAGAAGGAAGGAATGCCTTCAATGCCAACTGAATCACTTTGAGTTCCAATAAATGTATGTGGAGACCTGTTTCCCCCGAAAACCAGTGTGCCCTGATCTCCAACTCTCCCAGGTGGCCGCCCCATCCCAGAAGTGACGCATGTGTCATGACTGTGAGATCTGGTTGGGGAAGGGAGAGAGGTCTGCTGTTGACTCAACCGCGGTTCGTTAACCACCACTGCAGATCTTTTGCAGTTCCTTCCGAGATCTGAACCACACCGTTGAGATTTCCCTGATGCTGTGCCCACTGGAACTTCAAGTCCCACTGCAGAGCCTGCTTACGCCATCTGTTGTGTCTTACCAACAGGATACAGGAGGACTTGAGGCCCAACAGCCTCAGAGTCAGTCTCACCGAAATCCAGGATGGAGGCTGAAATATCGGAATCATAGACTAAATATCCTGGACTCGCTACTCGGGAGGATAAGCCCAAAACTGCACTGTGTCCAGAACAGCTCTGAAGAAAGGGAGCGTCTGAGAAGGAGTCACGTGTTACTTTGGCATGTTTATAGAGAACCCCAGCAAATGCAGAAGGTTCACCATAGTCTGAAGGTGGGAGACCACAGTCTGGGGCGAGGACGCCTTCAACAGCCAGTCGTCGAGGTATGGGAAGACTGACACCCCTAACCTGCGTAGATGAGCTGCAACCACCGCCATCACCTTGGTGAACACCCGAGGGCACTGGTAGGACCAAAGGGGAGCACAGTAAACTGAAAGTGCTTCTGCCTACCTTGAGCCGCAGGTAACGTCTGTGACCCGGCAGGATGGGAATGTGAAAATATGCGTCCTGCAGGTCCAATACTACCATCCAGTCTTCTTGGTCTAGGGCAGAAAAGACCTGAGCCAGAGTGAGCATTTTTTATGTCTCCTTTTTAAGGAAGAGTTTGACGGTTCGAAGGTCTAAAATAGGCCGTAGCCCCTTGTTCTTCTTTGGAATCAGAAAGTAGCGGGAATTAACAGGCCCTGCCTACTTCTGACACTTGGACCCTTTATATAGCTCCCTTGGCTAAAAAAGCAGTAACTTCCTCTTGGAGCAGCTTTAAATGATCCTTCGTCAGTAATTCCTGTTTTGGCAGAATAGGAGGAGGAAAAGAAAGAAAAGGTAGAGAATAGCCTTCCTGGACTATCTGCAAAACCCACTTGTCCGATGTTATGGATCTCCAGTGGGGAAGGTGATGACGAATTGTCTCACCAACTGAAGTAGTGTGGTCCTGCATAATCAGCCTAGGATTGCTTGGAGGCTGCGGCTGCTGGGGGCAGTGTGGTCGACCACTTCTGGCCTCCATTCCGAAATTGCCTTGGGCAGTCTGTGCGGAACAGTAACTGGGATAGGGCTGACTTGGCTGGAAACCCCGTCCGTTGCCACAAAAGGAAGACTGGCCACGGGGGTGGGGGAGGGGGGGGGGCGTTTGGGGGTGGAGGAGAATCCCAAGGATCTGGCCGTACCTCGAGAGTCCTTGAACCTGACCAGGGCCTTTCCTCAAAAAGGCAGGTTCCATCAAATTTCCATCTGCCTGGCCCAATGGTTGCTTGTTACAGTTTTTTTATGGGGGGGCATAAATAACAGGAGGGTGAAGGTTGGGAAATAGTACTAGTATAACAGTCAGTCAGTCAGGAAATAGTACAGTTAGTCAGTCAGTCATTGAGAGAGTCAGTTAGTAAGTCAGTCAGTGCGAGAGAGAGAGAGTGAGTCAGTCAGTCAGTCAGAGAGTCAGTCAGTCAGAGAGAGTGAGAGTCAGTCAGTCGGTGAGAGTCAGTCAGAGTGAGTGAGAGGGTCAGTCAGTGAGAGAGTCAGTCAGTGAGAGAGAGTCAGAGAGTCAGTCAGGGAGAGAGAGAGAGTCAGACAGTGGGAGAATGAGAGAGTCAGTCAGTGAGAGAGTGAGAGTCAGTCAGTCAGAGTCAGTCAGTCAGGTAGTGTGAGAGTCAGTCAGTCAGTTAGTGAGACTCAGTCAGTGAGTCAGTCAGTGAGAGAGTCACTTGGTGAGAGAGAGAGTGAGAGAGTCATTCAGTCAGTCAGTGAGAGAGTCAGTCTGTCAGTGAGAAAGAGATTGAGAGAGTGAGTGAGTCAGTCAGTGAGATAGTCAGTCAGTCAGACAGAGTGAGAGAGTCAGTGAGAGAGAGATAGTCAGTCAGTGAGAGAGAGTGAGAGAGTCAGTCAGTGAGAGAGTTAGTCAGTGAGAGAGTCAGTCAGTTAGTGAGAGGGTCAGTCAGTCAGTTAGTCAGTGAGAGTCAGTCAGTCAGCCAGTCAGTGAGGGAGTCAGTCAGTGAGAGTGAGAGAGTCAGTCAGTCAGTCAGTCAGTCAGTCAGTCAGAGAGTCAGTCAGTCAGAGAGAGTGAGAGTCAGTCAGTCGGTGAGAGTCAGTCAGAGTGAGTGAGAGAGTCAGTCAGTCAGTGAGAGAGAGTCAGAGAGTCGGTCAGTGAGAGAGAGTCCGACAGTGAGAGAATGAGAGAGTCAGTCAGTGAGAGAGTGAGAGTTAGTCAGTCAGAGAGTCAGTCAGTCAGTTAGTGTGAGAGTCAGTCAGTCAGTTAGTGAGACTCAGTCAGTGAGTCAGTCAGTCAGTGAGAGAGTCAGTCTGTCAGTGAGAAAGAGATTGAGAGAGTGAGTGAGTCAGTCAGTGAGAGATAGTCAGTCAGTCAGAGTGAGAGAGTCAGTGAGAGAGAGAGTCAGTCAGTGAGAGAGAGTGAGAGAGTCAGTCAGTGAGAGAGTTAGTCAGTGAGAGAGTCAGTCAGTTAGTGAGAGAGTCAGTCAGTGAGAGAGAGTGAGAGTCAGTCAGTCAGTCAGCCAGTCAGTGAGGGAGTCAGTCAGTGAGAGTGAGAGAGAGAGTCAGTCAGTCAGTGAAAGAGTAATTCAGTCAGTCAGTCAGGGAGAGGGTCAGTCAGTGAGAGAGAGTGAGAGAGTCAGTCAGGGAGAGAGAGAGTGAGAGAGTCAGCGAGAGAGAGATTGAGAGAGTAAGGCAGTCAGTCGGTTAGTCAGGGAGAGAGAGAGAGTGAGAGAGTCAGTCAGTCAGTGAGCAAGTCAGTCATTTAGTCAGTCAGTCAGTGAGAGCGAGTGAGAGAGAGAGTCGGTCAGTCAGTCAGTGAGAGAGTCAGTCAGAGGGAGAGTGAGAGAGAGATTGAGAGAGAGAGTGAGTTAGTCAGTGAGTCAGTCAGTCAGAAAGTGAGACAGAGTGAGAGTCAGTCAGTGAGAGAGAGAGAGAGGGAGAGGGAGAGAGTGAGAGAGAGAGTGAGTGTCAGTGAGAGAGTCAGAGTCAGTCAGTGAGAGAGGGAGAGTTAGTCAATCAGTCAGTGAGAGAGTCAGTCAGTGAGAGAGACCGAGTGAGAGTCACTTAGTCAGTCAGTGAGAGAGTCAGTCAGTCAGTGAGAGTCAGTCAGTTAGTCAGACAGTGAGAGACTCAGTCAGTCAGTGAGAGATTGTGAGAGTCAGTCAGTCAGAGTGAGAGTCAGTCAGTCTGTGAGAAAGAGATTGAGATAGTGAGTTAGTCAGTCAGTCAGTCAGTGAGAGAGAGAGTCAGTCAGTCAGTGAGAGAGTCGGTCAGTCAGTGAGAGAGAGTGAGAGAGTCAGTCAGTGAGAGAGTTAGTGAGAGAGTCAGCGAGAGAGAGATTGAGAGAGTGAGGCAGCCAGTCGGTTAGTCAGGGAAAGAGAGAGTGAGAGAGTCAGTCAGTCAGTGAGCGAGTCAGTCATTTAGTCAGTCAGTCAGTGAGAGCGAGTGAGAGAGAGAGTCGGTCAGTCAGTCAGTGAGAGGGTCAGTCAGTGAGTCAGTTAGTCAGTCAGACAGTGAGACAGAGTGAGAGTCAGTCAGAGAGAGAGAGAGGGAGAGAAAGAGGGAGAGGGAGAGAGCAAGAGAGAGAAAGAGAGAGAAAGGGAGAGAGAGTGTCAGAGAGAGTGAGTGAGAGTCACTTAGTCAGTCAGTGAGAGAGTCAGTCAGTCAGTGAGAGTCAGTCAGTAAGAGAGAGTCTGTCAGTCAGTAAGAGAGAGTCAGTCAGTCAGTTAGTGAGAGTCAGTCAGTTAGTCAGACAGTGAGAGAGTGAAAGACTCAGTCAGTCAGTGAGAGAGATTGTGAAAGTCAGTCAGTCAGTTAGAGTGAGTCAGTCAGTCTGTGAGAAAGAGATTGAGATAGTGAGTTAGTCGGTCAGTCAGTGAGAAAGAGAGTCAGTCAGTCAGTGAGAGAGTCGGTCAGCCAGTGAGAGAGAGTGAGAGAGTCAGTCAGTGAGAGAGTTAGTCAGTGAGAGAGAGAGTGAGAGAGTCAGTCAGTGAGAGAGTCAGTGAGAGAGATTGAGAGAGTCAGGCAGTCAGTCGGTTAGTCAGGGAGAGAGAGAGTGAGAGAGTCAGTCAGTCAGTGAGCGAGTCAGTCATTTAGTCAGTCGGTCCGTGAGAGAGTCAGTTAGTAAGTCAGTCAGTGCGAGAGAGAGAGAGAGTGACTCAGTCAGAGGGTCAGTCAGTCAGAGAGAGTGAGAGTCAGTCAGTCGGTGAGAGTCAGTCAGTGAGAGAGAGTGAGAGAGTCAGTCAGTGAGAGTCAGAGAGTCAGTCTGTGAGAGAGAGTCAGAGAGTCAGTCAGTGAGAGAGAGAGAGTCAGACAGTGAGAGAATGAGAGTCAGTCAGTGAGAGAGTGAGAGTCAGTCAGTCAGAGAGTCAGTCAGTCAGTGAGACAGAGTGAGAGTCAGTCAGTGAGAGAGGGAGAGGGAGAGAGAGAAAGAGAGAGAGAGTGTCAGTGAGAGAATTCAGAGTCAGTCAGTGAGTCAGTCAGTCAGTCAGAGAGAGAGTGAGAGAGTCAGTCAGTCAGTGAGTCAGTCAGTCAGTTAGTCAGTGAGAGAGTCAGTCAGTCAGAGAGAGTAAAAGAGTCAGTCAGTAGGAGAGAGTCAGAGAGTCAGTGAGAGACAGTCAGAGAGTCAGTCAGTGAGTGAGAAAGAGAGAGTCAGAGAGTCGATCAGTGAGAGAGAGTGTGACAGACAGTGAGATAAGAGTAAGTCAGTGAGAGAGTCAATCAGTCAGCGAGAGAGAGAGCGTGGGATAGTCAGTCAGAGAGAGAAAGTGAGAGATTCGGTCAGTGAGAGAGAGTCAGAGAGTCAGTGAGAGAGAGTCAGAGTCAGTCAGTGAGAAAGAGAGAGTCAGAGTCAATTAGTGATAGAGAGAGTCAGACAGTGAGATAATGAGAGAGTCCGTCAGTGAGAGAGTCAGTCAGACAGGGGGAGAGTCAGTCAGTGAGAGTGAGTCAGTGAGAGAGTCAGTCAGTTAGTGAGAGTCAGTCAGTGAGTGAGAGAGTGAGAGAGTAAGTGAGTCAGTGAGAGAGAGAGAGAGTCAGTCAGTCAGAGAGTCAGTGAGAGTCAGTCAGGGAGAGAGTGAGTCAGTCAGTCAAGGAGAGAGAGAGAGTGAGAGAGTCAGTGAGTGAGAGAGTCAGTCAGTCAGAGAGTCAGTCAGTCAGAGAGAGGGTGAGATAGTCAGTCAGTCAGTGAGACAGTCACTCAGTCAGTCAGTGAGAGAGTCAGGTACTCAGTCAGTCAGTGAGAGAGGCAGTCAGTCAGTCGATGAGAGTCAGTCAGTGAGAAAGTCAGTCACTCAGTCAGTCAGTGAGAGAGGCAGTCAGTCAGTCAGTCAATGAGAGTTAGTCAGTGAGAGAGTCAGGCAGTCAGAGAGTAAGTGAGTCAGTCAGTGAGAGAGTCAGGCAGTCAGTGAGAGTCCGTCAGTCAGTGAGAGAGCCAGTCAGAAAGTGAGAGTCAGTCAGTGAGAGAGTCAGTCAGTCAGAGAGAGAGAGCCAGTGAGAGTCAGTCAGTGAGAGAGTGAGAGAGTCAGTCAGTTAGTGAGAGAGAGATTGAGAGTGAATTAGTCAGGCAGTGAGAGAGAGTGAGTCAGTCAGTGAGTCAGTTAGTCAGTCAGTGAGACAGAGTCAGAGTGAGTCAGTGAAAGAGTCAGTCAGTGAGAGAGACTGAGAGAGTCAGTCAGTGAGAGAGACTGAGACGAACGGATCCCTCGACCTCTCGCAGTCTGGCTTCCGGGCCAACCACAGCATCGAGACCGCCCTGATCGCAGCTACCGATGACATCCGAGCCCTGCTCGACAACGGAGAAACAGCGGCCCTCATCCTCCTAGACCTCTCCGCGGCCTTCGACACTGTCTGCCACCGCACCCTAGTGCAGCGCCTCAGCAACGTCGGAATCCATGAGAAGGCACTGGAATGGATCACCTCGTTCCTCGCCGGAAGGACACAGAGAGTCCGCCTCCCCCGTTCACATCAGAAGCCACCGAAGTCATCTGCGGCGTTCCTCAAGGCTCCTCGCTCAGCCCAACCCTCTTCAACGTCTACATGAGCCCCCTCGCAGCCATCGCACGCCAACACAACCTCAACATCATCTCCTACGCCGACGACACCCAGCTGATCCTCTCCCTCACTCACCGCCAGAGCCAACCTACACAAAGGGATGAAAGACGTAGCCGAGTGGATGATGACCAGCCGCCTGAAACTGAACTCAGACAAGACGGAAGTTCTCATCCTGGGATCCTCACCTTCCGCCTGGGACGACTCCTGGTGGCCCCCCGCCCTAGGCAGCGCACCCAAACCAACAGACCACGCACGCAACCTGGGCTTCATCCTGGACTCCTCCCTCTCCATGACCAGACAAGTCAACGGCGTCTCCTCGTCATGCTTCAACATCCTGCGCATGCTACGTAAGATCTTCCGTTGGATCCCCACCGAGACCAGGAAGACGGTCACCCAGGCACTCGTCACCAGCCGCCTGAACTACGGCAACTCCCTCTACGCCGGAACCACCGCCAAACTCCAGAAGAGACTCCAGCGGATCCAGAACGCCTCAGCACGACTCATCCTGGACATCCCCCGTCGCAGCCACATCTCCGGACACCTGAAAGATCTGCACTGGCTACCGGTCAACAAGAGAATCACCTTCCGTCTCCTCACCCACGCACACAAGGCCCTACACAACCAAGGCCCAGGATACCTCAACAGCCGCCTCAACTTCTACGCTCCCAGACGCCAACTTCGATCGACGAGCCACGCCCTCGCCGCCGTCCCCCGCATCCGAAGAGCCACCACAGGAGGAAGGTCCTTCTCCTACCTGGCCGCCAAGACCTGGAACTCCCTCCCGAACCACCTCCGCCTGACCCAGGACCACCTCGCCTTCAGGAAACAGCTCAAGACCTGGCTGTTCGAGCAGTAGCGGACCTCCCCTCCCCCAGCGCCTTGAGACCCACCGGGTGAGTAGTGCGCTTTATAAATGCTGTGATTGATTGATTGAGAGTCAGTCAGTGAGAGAGTCAGCCAGTCAGTGAGAGAGTGAGAGTCAGTCAGTGAGAGAGTCAGTCATTCAGTCATTGAGAGGTAGTCAGTCAGTGAGAGAGAGTCAGTCAGTGAGTCAGTCAGTGAATCAGTCAGTTAGTCAGTCAGTGAGAGGTAGTCAGTCAGTGAGAGAGTCAGTCAGTCAGTCAGTGAGAGTCAGTCAGTAAGAGTGAGCGAGTCAGTCAGTTAGTGAGAGTCAGTCAGTCAGAGAGTCAGTCAGTCAGTGGGAGAGACTGAGAGAGTCAGTCAGTCAGAGTGAGAATCAGTCAGTGAGAAAGAGATTGAGATATTAAGTTAGGGGAGCATGGCTAGGCGCCAGCGAAGATGGCCGCCTAGAAGAGAGCTCTGCCGGAGCAAAGCTCCAAATCCCCCGCAAATCCGCTTATAATCCTTCAGGCAGCACGTAAGAGAGGTTGGAATGACCTTGAGATAGTTAGCGGCACCCAATACAGAAACTTGGAGGCTCTGAGACGCCTCCGACATCGCGGCATGCCCGGAGCTCGCAGCGGCCCGGCGCTGAGGCCTGCCGCGGCGCCTGCTCTGAGGCGTGGGGCCTGGTCTCGGCACCCCCATTAATCCTAGTACCGCACCTGAAGGAGGTCGCGCAGTGAGCCGCGACCCCTATGTGAAGCAGAGGGAGGTGTGCTTGAATCCTGGCGAGGCCCCGTGAGGCCTGAGGACTGCTGGGTGAGTGAAGGCCACGGCGGAGGCCGCAAAAAATACCTAGCGCCACAATAGCCTCAAACCTATGACGGGCCCCTGCCCGCGAGGGACCCTCCCTGTGCTCCAGCGGCCTACTAGCCCGGCGGGGACCCCCGGGGGGGACGGGGAAGAACTCCTGAGTGAATAAAGGCACCGTGTGGGACTGCCAGAGGTGGGCCAAAAAGGATTGGAAGCCAAAATATCCAGGTGCGGAGGCGGGACGGAGAGTGGGGTTGCTTGCGGCACTGCGGGGGAGCTGTGTCCACGCCCAGAAGCGATAATTGCTGGCAGTACAGTGATCTAGGCACACAGCCCCTCTTTGCGGGAATGAGCCAAAAGGGAGCAGACGCAGCATCCCCCTCTGACTGACCCCAGTGTTGACTGGGGGCCAGAAGCGATGACAGGAGACCCGGCTTGCGGGTGGCGCACGCTCAAGACTAGGGGAGTGAAGGCCCGCACGCCGACCGGTAAAAGCGGGCAAAGATCCTGCTGGGTGACAGAAGGGACCGCTGAGGGTTGCAGCAAAGCGACACCAAGGGACGGAAGGAAGACCTGAAGATACCAGCCTACGGACTGTTCACGGGAAGGCCTCGCAGGACTTTCGTAAAGCCCCGCTTGCAGCGGCCCAGATGAGGGAGACTGCAAAATGAAGCCCATGGGTGCTGCGGCTGCCCAGACGAATAAGCTGGATAAGTATGCGGTCCGGTTGTCGGCCCCTCAGACTGAGGGAGCAACGGGAGGCTGACCTGTGCAGGCAGAGCCCTCCTTAGCTTCCATTATGGCGGCCATGCAAAATCTAGGGACCACCCTCGAGACTAAAATCGACAAGATGTCCATTGAGATGAATATCACACGCGGCAATCTCAACAAGACGTCAGACAAGACCAGGACCAATGAGACGGACACCCGGGAGCTCCAGGCCTCCTCCAAGAAGCTTGAGCAGAGGGTTAACGAACGTGTACACCAACACCACCAGGTAGCCTTGAAGCTCAAGGACCAGGAAGGGAGGGCCCGCCGGAACAACATGAGGGTGGTGGGAGTTCCAGAAGGTTCCGAAGGGCCTAGTATGGACCTCTTCCATGAAGATTTGATCCTCAACTGTTTGAAACCAAAATGGCTCTCTACCATGTTCACCATCGAGAGGGCGCACCGCGCGCCAATCCCTAGGCCCAAGCTAGACAGAGGCTAGACAGAGGCGCCGCGCAGGCATCGGCGACTGCTACAGGTGACGAAAGGAGAGACACTCGGGCCAAGTCACCGGGTTCACTGGACAAAAGATCGGACACCGACAGAATGAGTAAGCGCTCCTGGCAATCGAGATCAAACAGCCCCGGCTTAAGCGGCACTCAAAGTTGCTCGAGGACTCATATTGATTGGAGAGACTACATTTTCAGACCTCTGCAAGCTGTAATGTAATGTATAAACATGTCTTATGATATTTGGGGTGTGGGCTCGCCGGGGCGGCGCCAACCGGGCGGAAGGTGTGCTCTGCATACCCGTAACTGGCCAGAACTAGACAAGGAGGGCCAGAGACACTTCTTGACTTTTACTATCCGAACTTCACGGGCAGACTGGTCCGGCCATCCTTAGGGCACTAATAAAAGGACCTTCTTTTTGGGGCGAAAGGCGCTCTGCTAGTTGGGGATGTGGGTTGTTTTAAACCTACGTGGCAGGGTAGCATGGTGGGGGCAGGCGGGGGACAGCAGTTTCATTGTTATTTACTAATGGTTGGTAATGCCTGGAGGGGAGGGGGTGGGGGCTTGAGTTGGTCATACGGGAAATGTAATTGTGTGCTGGTGTAGTGTTGCAGGAGCTAACTATCACGTAAAAGGATAGCTTCCAGCGATGGCTACAAGGTGGGATAAAAGTCTAATAATCCTCAGTTGGAACATCAACGGGTTGGGGGACAAACTCAAGAGGGGTATAGTTCCCCAATTTGTCAAATGGCACCTCCTAGATGTTGTCTTTTTGCAAGAAACGCACCTTATTGGCAACACCTGTCATGCACTCAATAGATGGGGCTATACCCTGGCGACACATGCCGGCTTCACTTCCGGGTCCCAAGGGGTGGGCATTCTATTGTGCCGTAACTTTCCATTTGTCACTGAGCGCTCGGAGAAGGACCCGCTGAGATGCTTTACAGTGCTCTCGGGGAGATGGGAGGGACGCATACTCAATTTAGTGACGGTCTATATCCCACCAGGTCTCCAAACCCAATCATACCATGATTTGGGTAGACTTCTCCTTTCCCTTCCTGAGGGGCAGCTACTACTTGGCGGGGACTTCAATGCAGTAGTATTGGGAGGACTGGATAGGCACCCACCCGAGACATCGCCACAGGGCACATGTGGCTCTCCAATCTCCTGTAGGCATTCAGCTTAGTTGACCTCTGGCGTATGCGCCACCCAAACCTACAACAGTACACATTCTTCTCGGCACCACACCGCACTTTTTCTAGGATTACATCCTTATGCCTTTGCAGCATGACACTACCATCCAAGAGATCAAACATCTGGCACGAGGTATATCTGACCACTCCCCCATATGGGCACACCTCACTATAGGGGAACAGAGGGTAGGTTGTGTTGCGCCCATAAATTCCTGGTTCCTTCGCAACCCAGAGACCAAGAAGATCACCCGCTCGATTGACCAATACTTCCAAGAAAACGTTGGGACGGTGGAATCCCCTGCCGTCCTCTGGGAAGCATTCAAAACAGTACTGAGGGGGGAAGCCCTCTCCACAATTGCCAGACACCGCAAGGAAAAGGAGACACAAATGCTAACCATCAAGCGCGACCTTCTCGCTCAGGAGGGGGCAGCTCAAGTTGATGGGAATCCAGGGGCTCTGCATCAGATGCAGCTCAAAGCGGCCGAATACAAGGCACTGGCCACCGATGCAGCTAAAACCCAAGCGAGAGACAGGGACGGCCGCGTATACGACCAAGGGGGACAAAGCGGGTAAATTAATAGCCTGGTTGGACAAAAAGCAGAAAGCGCAGAGGGTGGTGTCTGAGCTGAGGACCGGGTCGGGCGCCCTCCTCACTGAACCTCAGGAGATAGTTAGTGAATTTGCAGCACATTTCAAAAGAGTGTACAGCATGGGGTCGGAGCTCCCGGAGGAAAATTCCTCCGCGCTTTTGGCCGACATTAAGCTACCCACATTCTCTGATGACGACCGAGAGACCTCAGAAGGTGTGCTCACCGCAGAAGAGCTGGCCAAGGCAATCAATGAACTCCAGCCTGGGAAAGCCCTAGTACCCAATGGTCTCCCTATTGAGCTGTACAAGCTCAATCCCGACAGCCTGGGTCAATATCTTAAAAGTATGTTCGAGGACAGCAAAGTGCTGGGGAAACTACAGAGAGACCAGTGCATCACCACATTGGTGGCCATCCCTAAAGAAGGGAAACCCAGAGAGCTGCGCACCTCTTACAGGCCGATATCACTGTTAAATGCTGAACCCAAAATCCTTGCGAAGCAGCTCGCAAATTGGATTAAGCCGATAATCACCAAATTGATCCACCAGACCAATCGTGCTTAATGCCGCACCGCAACACCGCGCTCAACTTACGACGACTCCATGGAGTGTTAGGATGCTGTCATACGATCGAGGAGGATGCGGTTGTGGTCTCGTTGGATGCCGCTATGGCATTCGACACACTCGAATAGTAAATATTAAAATGTGTGATACTTAGACATATCACGCATTTTAAAACAAAACAGACCTGATCCTGACTGGAAAAAATGGTTAATCTGGCCCACAGACATTAATACCTGTCGAGATAGATTCCTGAACAAAACATAGGGTTTCAAAATGAACAGGCCAGATCCGAGATACTCCCAGAGACAACATACAGGGATAGAAACTACTTATAGTGTAGGGAAGCTATGCCTTGAATGGCTAAAGACATCTACACTTTCGGAAATTAAGCAACACTTATCTTTACTTAAAGAAGGCAATGATTTGTGAGACTTCTTACTGGGACCTCACAAACCACGTCAAAAACGTTTCATATACTTCTCTTTTGCTTGATTGGACTGTACGTATATTGAAATATGCTTTGCCTCTTGACAGTATTTTCCTGTTTGTGGAACACTGTGATTATCCCTCTGTCTAATGAATCAATAAAATCAGTTGTGAAAAAAAAAACGTTCCATATACGCCGGTATATACGCTGGGTACAATGAAGCTTGGAAAGTAACGCAAATGGAAACTGCAGAAAAAATACGAGAAATTGATCGTATTAATTTAGAGAAAAGTCTCTCTGTAGTGGACAATGGGTTAACAACTCTGTCCTCCAGAATTTATTCATTGGACATCATTGTATCTTCTGTCATTGACATAATAGAGCAGGACTTGCTAATGCTACAACATGGCCAGCCCCAATTACGTTCTATCATGCAGTTAGGCTGGACGTTACAAAATCTGCGTTCAGGCTACGTGCCTTGGCGTCTAATCAACACAACGTCATTGTTTTCTGTATTTAACCTTACAGATAAACAAATCTCTTTGGCACAAAAAGGAGCAGACTATACGTTGCTGAACATTGAAAAACTGGAAAGATTGCCATTGACAGTTTCTGAGAAACCTGTCACAGAATGGATAATTCATGGCACCATAACAATACCAGTGACGATCTTCCAATTTCAGTATTGTCTACAGCTGGCCTGTATGAAAGGTTGGGTAAAGAATACATTTAGTCAACCTGGACTTTACCTTACACACACAAATGTTGGAATAGGGGAACAGAGGTATTCCTTAGTAGTAATAATTGTAAAAATTCACTAAGTGGTTCACTTTTATGCCGAGGTATTAATTTACATGGAGCCTGCGATGGTTCTGCAAATAACCTCTCATGCCACCTGCACGGTACTCCCTCCACCGTGATAGAACCAATTTTCAGACAGCTATCCAATGGCAGCTACGTTTTACTGAATGATCACAGCTGCTGTGGCATGTTGCCAGGAAAACTTTATCTCGTTAGTGTGTCCTCCAGGGTTACTTGTTGTATGCAAGTATTGTATCCGAGGAGCAAGTCAGACAGAGGGACGGTGTTATGGCCTTCACTGAATATCTCTTCTATACGGATACTTTAAGCAAAATGAAAGCCATTCTTTTGCAAAAAACTGTGCCACTGACCTCGTCTAGAGAAATGTATGATCTGCAGGTCGCAAGGACTTCGGCAGAGATACATGCCCTTTTATCAACAAATTTTGTGGAAATGTTGAGCCAAATCTTAAACATGTCCGATACCAGCGGAATCGCACATGTATTTAAGACAATTTTTTCTGTACTGTTAGCACCTTTTGAAGCAGTCCTAGAAATTTTTCTAAATTTCGTACACTCTGTGTTCGGCGGACTACCTCTCATCTTGGGACTCGTAGCTGGGATACTATTTTTGTTTCTCCTGCTTCGATATGGCAAGTCCGGCAAACAACGATACCCAGATGTCCATGGAAGAAGCCCTCCGTGCAATGAAGTATCGTGAGCGGATTACACAGATTCTCGGCTTGGCACGTTTAAGGGACCTGAACACCACATGGTTTGTTTCGTTCAGACCAATCTGGCAAGATTGTATCTTACCTGTTCTGCGATGCCTGCTTTGCGGAGAAGAATGCGTGTTAGACATCTGTCTCACACTTCCATCAGTACTGCCATCAGATGTTGACGCCTTGCTAGGTCCTGTAACGGCTCATGCATCGTGTTGCCCCCAACGGCTGCCAATTCTGATGACGGCATTCATTGAGATCTCACTGGCAAGTTTAACTACGGGTGAGGTACGAGAAACTACAGGCATAAAGGTAACATCGACTGCTGACGTTGCTAATGCTTCCCTATGCTGACGGCAATGATCCACACCTATGCACATTTGATATGCTTGATCAAGTGGTTCCACTTTCGCCTACTACGGTAGACTGCTTTTTTGCCAGCCTCGATGATCTGATGTTTTCTCCTGACTCTGAGAATAACTTTTGATAATATTGACACAGCGTTCCCTGAACTCTGAAATTCGTCCTTCATTTTTTAAAACAAACGCTCCGGCTTAAAAACTTTTCTACAAATGCAACTTTTGAACTCTTTCCAAAATTAGAAAAAAAATGTTTGCCACAGAGTATTCTGCTTGAAGTAGAACTATTCATAGAGAACAAGATTTCTTTATAGAACTTCCTACTGACAATATTTTGGCCTAGCCATCATAATACAATGGTCTAGAAATTAAATGCTATGAAATGGTCTCGATTTAATTTTTCTTTTCTGTAGTCTTAAAGAGACATTTCATGAATGTATATTTTCATTTGCTTTGTAAATATCTGAAGGTATGCTTTCTTATCAGCTCATACTCATACTTTCACTTTTGTTTTTTTCATATGAACAAGCCTTTTCAAATGCAAATTTGTATTTTGGGTGGGATTGTGAAACACTTACTTTAGAATTGCTCAGTGCTTACAGGTCTAGTCTTATTGAACTTAAGATCGTGGAGTGGGTGTTGTAAACGAATCTAGGACCCTAGTGTAACTTTTCCTGATTCATGCCCTTATATAGGTATACTTTGCTCTATCCTTATATAGGCATAGAAATCATTACCATATTTGGCCTGAGCCTTACAGCCCAAATACGGCAAGACTACTTCCACTAAGTTCCGAGAATTCACAATGATTTCTTGGAGAAACCCGCCTTCAGCAGCTAGAATTTTCCCCCTGCTTGAATATTAAGTTATCCAAGAAATCCTGGAGTTTTCTAGGAAATGAACCTTTGAGTGACGTTATTAAGTCCAATCATGCGTCAAACTCGGCACCTTCATGGCATAAATATGCTTACATTTGCCCAAACTAACACACGGTGGTTCTTGGAGCAGATCGACTAACTACTTGCCCAACGCCCTGCAGCAGCAAGTGCCGAAGGAAGCCGACCCTCCAGCAGACGCACTGAGAGACGCTGTTTCTTTTCTTGCCGAGAAGTCCAGCTCCAGTGTTTTCATCTTACCCATGCGGGTATCTGGGAGATCGAGTCCTGAGAGAGAGATACAAGACCTCCTTCATTCTAAACCAAGGTACGGAGCTGATTAGACCCTTAGAGATTTCTTGATTAGACTCTTGGCAGATTCTAGGCAAAGAATACTAAACTTAAAACCACTCCTAAAACGTATTTCTTCCCTTGTGCTAGGCTTAGGTCAGGTACACCGGGGTAGGCGTATTTTAGAAGCACCAGTTGAGTACTTTTAGCCATCTCTTTTATCATTGTATGTACTTTATGCATTTTATCTATTTAAAGCAACTTATGGCTTAGAAACCATATCATGCTTTTACAGTACTACTTTAGAATACTGTTTGTATTATATGCCTTGTACTTTATAACCAGCATTACTATTGTAGCAGTACATTTCTCATGCTCGAGATAGAAGACTGTTCAATAAATACCTTTTATTGAAAACGCCCGTCTCTCTAATTTCTCAGCAACTCTGGTGAAACTAAGTATACACGATTGACTGAGTAAAATAGTTATCTATTGTTTCCGCGACTCTGAAGATTGATTTCTTATTCTTGGGAAACAAAGTTGTCATGTTATATGGTTGTCAGGAACTAATCCCTTCTTGTACTTTCGAGAAAGTATAACCAAATATGCTGAAGGCTGAGCTTTCCCAGGGGAGGAGGGTGGGCGCATGGGAATCTATGAAAGTTACCAATACTGGAGAACCAAAGTTACAGGTAAGTAATTTGTTTTCTTACTCCAGTATTGGAACTTTCATAGATTCCCATAGCTTGTATCAGAGTAGTTAGCAGTCAGCAACAGTGCTCATTTTGTGAAATAAATACTGGAATAACTTTGTATCTATATTCTCATCAGTAATAACCAGATATTCAAACATTAGTCAGTAAACATCATTTGATATAAAATGTGCAATAGCAATAACAGGAAGGAGGGTTAGAAGGGAAAGCTCACCGCTCACTGGAAGAGTTTCCTTAGGACTCCCTGTCCCAGTGCCGCCTCACTCCGTGTGGAAGAGTCCAAGCAGTAATGCTTTGTGAAGGTATGGGCACTGCTCCATGTAGCCGCCCTGCAAATGTCCTTGATCGGTACTCCAGCGAAGAGAGCAGCAGACAATGAAACTGATCTTGTGGAGTGCGTCTGGACCCGCCCTTCTAGGGGCTTACCAGCCGCTTGGTGGCAGTAGTGGATTGCGCTGGCAATCCAACGTGCAACTCCTTACTTTGAAAGGGGAAAACCTTTGCGAGGTGCACTAAAAGTGACAAAGAGTTGAGTAGATTTCTCGAAGTCCTTGGTGCGCTGGAGATAGAATTTTAAACATCTTTGGACATCCAAGGAATAAAGAGACCTCTCCGCTGGAGTTGTAGGTCGAGGGAAAAAGGATTTTAGAATTACCGGCTGATTCAAATGAAAATCCGAAGGGACCTTCGGAATGAATTTCGGATTTGTCCTCAGAATAAGAGTGTCCTTCTTAAACTGTAAGAACGGATCCTTAATAGTGAGAGCTTGAAGTTCCTCAACCCTCCTGGCTGATGTAAAAGCGAGAAGGTGGGCCACTTTCCATGAAAGAAACTTAAGATCCGCTCTATGAATAGGCTCAAAAGGAGGTCTCACGAGTTGAGCAAGAACCAAATTGAGTTGCCACATGGGAGGCGGAGGTCTAACCGGAGGGAAAACCCTAAAGAGTCCTTTTAAAAATTGTTTGACAATTCTTGCCGACCAGAGGGAAGGACCAGAAGCCGTCCGTCTGAATCTAGAGATAGCAGCCAGATGCACTTTGATAGAAGAATGGGCGAGACCTGACTTGGCCAGAGACCAAATGTAAGGTAAGATCTGATGAGGAGCAGAAGAGAAAGGATGAATGTTCTCTCAGCGGCACCACAAGCAGAAACAATTCCATTTCGAACAATAGGTCTTATTCGTGCACGGGCCTGAGCTAGCACCTCTTTACATTCTTGAGGGATATCTAAGTTTTGAAACTCTCGGTGTTCAGGAGCCACGCTGTCAACTGAAGTGAGCTCGGATCCGGATGTACCACTTGGCCCTGGGACATCGTCAATAGAGAGGGAATTAGCAGCAGTTGAATTGGACGATCTTGGGAGAGCAGGAGAATTTCTGTGAACCAAAACTGGCGGGGCCACGCCGGTGCTACTAGAATCATTGTGCATGGTTCCGCTTTTGAGCTTCCTGAGCAGTCTTGGAATTAGAGGAATTGGAGGAAAGGCGTAAACAAATGCGCCTGACGAGGCCATCGAAAGCGCATTCCCCAACGACCTTTGATGGTGTTCCCTGCTTTTGTAAAAGTGGCATTTCCTGTTCTCTGGGGTGGCGAACAGGTCTATGGATTCTATGGACGGAGTACCACAACCATTGAAAACCTTATTGAGGGTTTCCTGATTCAGTTCCCACTCGTGACAGAAGGACTCAATGTATCTGCTGTCGTGTTGAGGGTATCCGACAGATGTTCCACTGAAAGAGTGATTTGGGGATGAATCACCCACTCCCAAATCTCTTGGGCCTCTTTGGAGAGTAGCTGAGACCTCGTTCCACCCTGCTTGTTCATATAGTGCACGGCAGTCGTGTTGTCTGTACGGACCAGGACGGTGGAATTCCATATTCTCGGAAGGAAAGCCTGTAACGCCAGACAAATCGCCTCGAGCTCCAGAATGTGGAGAATGCGTTGTTCGGGCCTCCAGGGGCCGTTCACTTGAAGGTCTTGCAAGACCGCCCCCGAGCCTTCTAGAGAGGCGTCCGTGGTAATTATCAAAGGAGCTGGGGTAACTGTGAAAGTGAAACCCTTTGAGATATTGTTCTTGATCATCCACCAGCTGACCGCCTCTTTCATAAGAGGAGTGATGATTATCTTGTCTTTGAACAAGCCTTCCGCTTGGCGCCACTGCATGTCCAGTTGCTCCTGGAGCAGGCGCATATGAAGCCTGCAATGCGGAATTAAGGGACTGCAAGATGAGATTGATCCTAGAAGATAATTGTATAGGCGAACAGACAGAGACCGGATTGTTTGTAATTTACGGGCGGAGGAAATCAGTCTTTTCTGACTTTCCTCTGATGGAAAAGCTTTGCAACAAGTTGTATCCAGAATGGCCCCCAGAAACTTGGCTGACCTGGAAGGACAGAGGACTGATTTGTCCTTGTTGAGCTGAAGTCCCAGATGATTGAAAAGTTGAATGCAACTTTAAATGTAAATTAAAAATGTAAATTGATACTTGTATAGCGCACTACTCACCCGCAAGGGTCTCAAGGCGCTTGTACGAATACCGCTGTGGAACCCATCCTGGCTTTCCCTGTGAGGTGTCCACTCCTGGGCACCCCCAAGGTGGAGGCCAGGCATCCTTAGCGTTGTGGGGGTCATTGTGGAGATTAAGCAAGCTATTGCCCAGAGTTGCAGAGTGGGACTCCATCATTGGAATAGGCACCGAGGCGAGCATTATCAGGTCCGTGGAATTTTTGAGCCCAAGACCCGCCGAGGCGGGGAATTGAACCCTGGTCCCAGACCAGACCTCTGCATCAGGGTCTGCCGCTCTAACCATTGAGCCACACTTCTTCACTGCTCTTGTAGTTGCCTGAGAAGATGGTGCTTTCACCAACCAATCGTCTAGGTAAGGGAAAACTTGTAGAGATTGTTTTCTGAGAAATACTGCAACTGGGGCCAATACCTTCGTGAATATCCGTGGCGCGGATCTGAGGCCGAAACGCAGGACCTTGAATTGAAAGTGGCTCTTGGCTACTGTAAAGCGTAGAAACCTCCTGTGGGCCGGGTGGATAGGAACATGGAGTATGCGTCCTTTAGATCCAGAGTGGCCATGTAATCGCCTGGATTGAGAAGCCGTAAAATGTCCTGAAGGGATACCATCCGAAACCAGAGTTTTATGAGATAGGTGTTGAGCTCCCTCAGGTCTAAGATTGGGCGTAATTTTTCTACTGTCTTGAGAACGAGAAAGAACCGGGAATAGATTCCTTTGCCTCGTTGGGACAGAGGTACCGGTTCTATCGCTCCTTTGAGAAGCAGTTGGTTTGCTTCTAGACGTAGAAGGTGTAGATGTTTTGATTCAGTGGCGCAAAGGGCTCTGGAGGGTGGAAGGTGTTGAAACTCTAGTGTATGGCCAAACCGGATGATATTGAGGACCCACCAATCTGATGTTATGATTTCCCAGCTGTGGAGGCATTGTGATATCCTGCCCCCCACGGGTGTTACAGGGGGTGAAGGAACAGTAGACAGAGCCGGGAAGCCGCTATTGGCGCTTAGAGGATCTCTCCCCTGATGCCCTTGTCGTCCTCTTGAAGGTTGGTGAGAGAACGACAACGATTGTCGTTAAGAATACTGGGGTTTGTACGAATGCGATTGCTGCGCTGCTGCTGGTATCTACCCCTGTACGAAGAAAAACCTCTCCCTCTTGCTCCAGGGAAAGGTACTTTGCGGTATTGCAAAGTCCCAAGGGACATCACCGTTTAAGTGTCCTTCTTTATATCCTGCAGCGCGTCATCCACATGCTTTCCAAAAAGCATTTCCCCATCAAATGGCAGATCTAGGATTTTATTTTGAACTTCCGGGTGAAACCAGGTGGCTCGAAGCCAACCTTGTCATCTAAGGGCACCCGCCAAAGAGCGGAAAGCAGTGGTAGCAATGTCTATTGCGCAATCAATAATCTCTGAAGAAGAACGCTCTCCTTCCTCCAGGATCTTCTTTGCGTCCGCCTTTGATCCATCTGGTAGCTGGTCCAAATACGGAGATAAGTCGCACCACATTTGGCGATCATATCGTCCCAAAATCGCTAAGGCGTTAGCAGCCCTTACCAGGAGGCTGGACATAGAGGAGAAGCTCTTTCCCACATTATCTAGTCGCCTACCCCCCTTATCCGGTGGTGTGGTAAGGGACGCCGACGGATTCTTTGACTTCCTTTGGGCCGCTTGAAAAATTACAGAGTCCAGCTCCGGTTGGCCAACCAGGCATCGGGACTATCCTCTGGAGCCTTGTACTTTGTCTCCAGCCGAGGAAGAACAGGGGTGACGGTAGTTGGAGACTGCATTACCTTTATCCCCTCACTCCATACATGTCCCACAATCAGGATAGAACGGACAGACTTTCGGTAAGGCTCATTAAAATCATAAAGAAAACATTCTGACTGTACTGATGGTATGGGAAGATCAAACCGTTTGGAAGCCCTTTCAATTAAATTGTGGAAGCCTCCAATGTCCGCTGGAGGAGAATCCACCGGATCCGATGATGGTGAAGCGGGATCCGGAATAACGTAGTCATCCCATTCCCTATCTGGATTTGGTACTTGTTCTATGCTCTGGTCATCATATCATCCGATGAGTCATCTTGCACTGTGACGACATTCTGGTGACGTTCTGTTGGTTTCGGGACCGGAGCTTGTGGAAGTTGAGGAGCTACCGTGTCAGAAGAATAGTTTGGAGGTGGAGGTGGAGCCACCTGCACTGTCTGTTGGTCGGAGGATTGTGATGGAAATCTCCTATAATCCAACAACATGAATTGTAGATCATTAATAAGTGAAGACAACATGGCTATCATGCCCTGCTGCAACTGTTCTTGAGATCTAGTTTGCGGCAGGTATTGCTGCTGGTCCATATAATATTCCTCAGAGTCTGAGTCCTGGTATTTTACACGTAATTGGGATGGGCTGTATGCATCCCCATAAGGACCCTCATCTTAGTCTGAAAATTGCTCCTCCAAAAGGAGTGCCGGAGGTAGTGGTGTCACTCTCTGAGGAGATGTCCTCTCCGGGGTAATCGGGCATTTTTTTATCGAAATTGCCACTTTTTGTATCATCGACGGAACCGTCGACGAGCTCGTTGTCAGTACCACTGTAGATGTCGACGTCAACGTCGTCTTCGTCGTCGACACCATCATCAACGTCATAGGCGTCGACGTTGAGGTAGTCATCATCGTTGACGACATTGTAACTGGTACCTCAGGTTGTAGCATCGACGAAGTCGTCGTCCCGCCGACGGAGCTGAAATCAACGTCAGGTGCATCTTTGACGCAGTTGGCGACGTACCTGATGTTGTCGTCGTCGACAGACGGATTTTCTTGTCAGATTTTCCCTCAGGAGGTACTGAAGCTGGGTTTTTTTAACAGCTTTGGCTTCTCAGATGGTGGGGGCGAAATAGAAGGCCCATGGCTCGCCTTCTGAATGGAAAGTACCTCAGAAACCAGTCCTTCCCTCTCCTTTACACCTTGGTGAGGAGATTTGATGGGACTGCGCCTGTCAGACCTTTCAGAGGTCTTTTGTAAGGTCTTGGCAGGGGGGTCAGTTGAAGGAGAAGACCTACCCCTTTTTTGAGATCTCCTCGAAGATGTCGCAGAGGAGGCATCACCACTGTCACTGGATATTGGCTCCTTTCGTGACTTTAACATGTGTAACCAGGTGAGTAAATGTCCCTCGCGGTCTCTCAAGGTCTTTAAAGAGAAGGTCCGACAGATCTTGGTCAGTAGCCTTGTGGTCAGGATACAAGCAATAAATACAATCTTTATGCTTGTCCTCCACATAAAGCCTCCTTTTTGAACAGGTGGAGCAAGCTTTAAATAAAGCCTTCTTCTCCTTGTCTGACATCCTGAAGAGAAAACTATAGAGAAACAGATGAAACACAGAAGTTGAAGAGAAATCTGAGCAGAGCTCAGTGGAGACTCCCTAGCACAACGTGCGGCAGAACATCTGAGGCCCTGAGGCTCTCTCAGGAAGGTTCTAAGGGGTGAGGCTAATCTGATTGGTTGTTGCATTAGTTTGGTCTCTTTTACAAAAAGAAGTGAATATGCTACAAAATGAGATGAGGCCTAGGCCTTTTCTTTCTCTTTTGTACCTACTGCTATGTTATTTTTACTTACCGAGACTCCCATTCCGATGACGGGGAATGATACAAGCTATGGGAATCTATGAAAGTTCCAATACTCGAGTAACTTTCTGAGATCCAAAATTGGTCTCCATTACCCCGACTTTTTCATAATCTAGAAGCAATGTTGCCCTCTTTGCAGAGCTGGAACTTTCTCGATGACTCCTTTTGTGAGCATAACTTTTGTTTCTTTCTGCAATAAGTGAAGACGAGGGGGAGGGGCTCCCCTGGGTGGCGTTGTTAGAGGTTTTTTACAAACTCCAGCGTGTGACCGAAGGCAATCAAATCCAGCACCCAACGGTCCGATGTTATACTCTTCCATTGCTGGAGGAAACTGAATATCTTTGCACCCATGGGAGGGGAAAGTGAAGGGAAAGCTGGTACCCATGTGTAATCACTGTTTTCTTTCATTGTCCCTGCCTTGGGTCGATGTTCTCTTTCGATCCCCTTTGCGAGAGAAACCAGCTGTAGCCGGCTGACGGTAGGCAGCGGGTTGGTAGGATTGCCTCTATTGTGTCTAGTAGGGCTGGTATTGTTGTGCCATTTGGAAGTTTCCTCTGTAAGTGGAAAAACCACCTCCTTTTGTCCCTCTGAACTGTACTTTCCTGTATCGGAGGGAACCTAAGGATTTATCTGTATCCGTGTCCTTTTTGATAGATTTAAGTGCCTCATCTATATGTTTGTCAAATAAAGTGTCCCCATCAAATGCCATATCCAGAACCTTTGACTGGACTTCTGGTCTAAATGTGACTGCTTTTAACCATCCTTGGTGTCTTAAAACCGCCGCCCCTGCCAGTTGGCAGAACTCCGTGTTGGCTATGTCCATAGCGCAATAGATTGTCTCCGAGGCCATCCTTCCTGCTTTCTGTCCTCAGGAATAAGGTCTAGTAGATCAGCCATATCAGACCACATTTGTCTATCATAGCGTCCGATGACAGCCAAATCCTTGGCCGCCTTAATGGTAGTAGCAGCCATGGTGGAGAAACACTTCCCCATAATGTCTAGCTTACACCCTTCTTTGTCCGAAGGAGTGGAGATAGGGGTGGCTGGGTGCTTAGATCTCCTTTGTGCCACCTGCAAAACAACAGAATCCGGCTTTGGATGGCCTGTCAGACAAGGCGGCAAATTTTCGGGGGGCTCTGCACTGGTGGTATTGTGGCTGGGGTCTTCATTATCTTTATACCCTCTTACCATATGTAGTCAATAATTAGAATTCTGCACATTGACTGTCTAGCTTCTTCTTTATAATCATACAGAAAGCAGTCTGTATGTTTGATCTCCATGGAGAGATGGAATCTATTAGAAGCCCTCTCCATTAAGTTGTGGAAACCCCCTTTGTCTTCAGGCGGCGAATCCGCTGGATGGTGTGACGGAGGGGAGGGTGTAGGAATTATGTAGCCCTCCTAAGGATCGGCAGCTGGGTCTGGGATTTCGCCTTCTTCTCGCTCTTCGTCCAAAGAGGAAGGGTCGACCGGATCAGCTTCTTGCGTAAAAGGTCGTGGCGTAGATGTTGCTGATGAACTGGGTTTCTCAAGGTCTTGCGCTTGAGCCAGTAGTTCCTTGGGAACATCTTGAGATGGAAATCTTTGTTTGTAATCTGCCAGTATAGCTTGAAGGTCTTGAATTAAAGTTGACGGCAGGTGAGCCATCTCTCTAGGGTGATGTTCTTGATATTCATAACGTTGACAATGACACGGCGGTGCTAGATACAATTGGTAGTATTGCTGGTTCTCATTGACTTGGTCAAGATCCTGGCACTTCACGTGTAACTCCGAAGGACTGTGTGCTGCTCCGTATATACCATGATCTTCCTCGTCATCATCATCCAACTCCTGAAGATCCAAAAGGTACAAAGGAGGCAAAGGGGAGATTTTACATTGAAGCTGACTTCTAAGAATGAAAATATTTCTTCGTCACCCTAATCATCATCGACGGTGGCGTCGACGGGCTTTTGGCCACCGCCGTTCAAAATCCGGTCGTCGGCAGTGTCGTCAACGGAATCATCGTCAATGGTGGCATCGTCGGCGAACCTGTCGTCGACAGTGTCGTCGACGGTGTAGATGTTGACAGAATCTTCGACGGCTTCGCTACTGTAACGCTCGCCGACTGCACAGATGGGGTAGACATCGATGGTGACTGCGTCAACGATATCTTCATCGATGGTATGGACCCGTAGATGGCCTTAGGCGTCATCCTACCTGATGTCGACAGGGTCGACGACGTGATCGTGTAACTTGTCGTCGACGGTGCTGTCGTCAATGAGGATTTTTCAATTCTGCTCTTTCCAGGATCTGATGAAGAGGCTCTGTGCTGCTTCTTTTCTTTCCTCAGAGGGGTAGAGGAAACAGAAGACGAAGGCTCAAAAGAGACCTTAGAATGTTTCCCCTTTTTTGAGCACTTGCTTTCTGGAGAGGGTAAGGTGTTTCCAGCCCTCTCCAGAGTATTTCTCTTCAGACCTTGCTCTTTTATGAGGTCTGGGTGAACCATCACTGTCCTCCTCCGATGACTTGCGGTGCTTTGTGGACTGAAACCACAGAAGCAGCCTCCCCTTTCGGTCTCTTAATGCTTAGAAGAGAAAGTGCGACAGATTTTGCACTGTTTTATCTCATGAGCTAGGTGGAGGCAGTAAATGCAGACCTTGTGAGGATCATCAACATGAACTCTCTTCTTGCCACAGGTCTTGCAGGGCGAAAGAGTCCTTTCTTATCAGACATGACGAGTAGAAATTTTTGAAGTAAAAACCTGTAAGGTAGAAAACTGAGTAGAATTCAGGAAGACTCCCTGCACACACGACATGCAGTGAAAATCTGAGGGAAACTGCCTCTGCTGGGAAGGTTCTAGTGCTAGCAGCTGATTGGCTGCATTCAACAACTAGTCCTTTAAAAAAAAAAAAAAAAAAAAAATATATATATATATATATATATATATATATATATTCACACACACATCTGTCCTCCTCTATAGCTGCTAGCCAGTGTGTTTGCCACATCAGGCCTGGTACTATACTAATTTCCCCACAGCATCAGTTGCAACAAAGATCAACACACACTTCCACAGTGATAACACAGTACTTTCATCTATTGCAAAGTGCTTTTATTATGTATGATCACCCCTTCAAGATATGTGGTAATACATAGCAAAACCAGTGAGCAAGTGAGAGTGCATACTGTTCTTTGTTGCAAAAGATGTTGAGGGGTAGGATATGCATGTGGGTGTAAATATATAGGTATATATATATCTTCTAACATGGTGACTCAGTTTACATTCAATATCCAAACTAAAACTATGAAAAAATAATGAACTGCAACAAAATAAAACCAGCTCGAACGAGCTACTAAAAGTGCAACAGTATGCCACATAATTTCACATACTGTGCTACAAAATGTCTGTGTCTGTGTGACTATATCCTGGAAGGTCTGGCTACCAGGCTGAAAATCACTAGCTGTAAACCTGTGCTTCTTATATGCCCACTTTCTTTTCATTTTTCATATTTAAAAAGCAGCGTTAAGAATGTGTACTGGTTGTTACCTCCTGTATGTCATTTTGCCCATCGACTTGACTACCATTAAAAAAAAGAAGGAAATAAAATGTGACTTTATTTGTCTTGTAAAGCATTTCTAGATATGCAGTTGTTCAACATTCATAAAGAGCAGTGAACATTTCACAAGGAACAAATTTCCTTTTTCGTATCTATTTATCTCAAAAAAGATAAACATCCTCTTTAAAAAAAAAAAAGATTTTGGAAAGTGTATGGAGCCTCGTACGTGGGTGAAGATACTTATTGAATTCTTGGTTTGGCGGAGCAGGCGAAAGGCCATAACCTGGTGGTTCCTCCAGCCTGCCAAATTCCCCCACTATAAAGTCAGGAAAATCAATGGGCTACTATCAGTGGAGCTTGCTGAACTACTGGGTCACAAAGCCAGTCATTCCACCCACAGTGACTGTCTAACACGGGTAGGAAAAATGTTAAATGGCCCCCACGCGCAAGAATTTAATTTTTTGTTCAGAGAAAACAAACTAACCTTTTGAGAAGTTGTTTTCTCTGACCAAAAAAAGGTTTGCTGAGCGAGTGCATTAAACATAACATCTACTTGCCAATGAAGATCCCAAAATTCTGAAAGAACATGGAAAGTAACTCACAGTCACTAGGAGGAGCATCTCTTTAAGCAGAAATGGTTGCATAGCACTGAAGTGAAGTTTATGTTTTTGGGGTGCACAGTACTGGTTAATAGGTTTACAATGGTAAAGCTGTATATGATGCACGCATGACACATGCAGGGCTCGAAAAATCTAATCGCCCACTCGCTATGGCGAGACAGGTTTTATCAAGTCGAGGTATTTTTAGGACCTACTGGTCTGTTCTGGAGGTGAACTTGAGCTGGAAAGGAACAGGTTTTCTGTTCATTCAGAAAGTGAATGAGCCATAAAGATGCCTTTAAATCTTGTTTTTATCTTGAAACGTGTGCTGTCTGTTCAAAGACAGAGGTCAATTGTCAGTTTGTCTTTTTACTAATTGCTGCTTATCTTATCCTGGAAAATGGTGTTTACTTTTCTTTCTCTTACTACAGTTAGAGGATTGTGTCAAGTGAGCCATTTGTCAATCATGGTGAAACAAAAGGTAGAAGGATGTCATTCTGTTTTCTAACACACCACATTTAATTAGCTCGTAAATGGAAAGTACAAATATGTCAAAATATATCAAGAATTTCAAAAGCAAATTTTTTTTGTAATTCAGAAGTTTGATGCAAACATAGATTATTTAAATAGGAGCAAAACAATTCAGAACACTTTACTTGGTGATGTGCAAATGACAAATATTTTCAGAAACTCTATTTCCAAATATTATTGCTTGTGCATTGTATACTTTTATCAGTAAAACCGCATGTCAGTGGGAAATATGGCTATTTCAATGGAAAATGTGCTGATTGCAAATGACAGTGTGCTACCACTTCATGCTTTAGTTTTGTATTTATTAAAAGCGATTTGAGAAACATTCCTGCCCCGCCCTGAAGACAATGTGGTTAATGAACTAAGATGCACATCAGGGGTCATGTGTATCCTATATGTGGCTAGTTTTGTATTATATATGGAGAAAAAGTATAGTCTTTTAAATCAAACAAAATAGTTTTTTTGTACAGCAGACACACTGAACTCGCATATTTGAAGGTGCTCTCATATGTGATAATGAAGAAAATGGCGGCTCAGTGAATTAAAATATTGGCCAAGGATCACATAATTTGAGACCAGTTTATGGGTCAAGAGCATTACAATTAAGTCAAGTAGATTATTTAAGACACTAGACACACAGGTCTGGTAACAATTTTATGATTTTTTTAAGCCTGCATGGCGTGTGACATGGAATAACTCTAGATACTTACAGTGGCCGGGGAGGCACGTGTGGTATGTGAGTAGGTCTGGCTGGAGCTCCCCAGTAGGTATCCTCCTGGAATTACATAAGTGCCCGCTGCTGCTCCGCCTCCACTACCTCCACTCTGGTTAGACACAATCTGCCCTCCACTGACGTACATGGGAACTGATCCACTGCCGGCCACTGCCTGTGAGGTGGCTGGGCTGCTGTCCTGTGCAGGAGCATCCTGTGACTCATAGTAGGTGGCTGGAGGGTTCTGGCTATAAAGCTGAGTCTCAGTGTAGGGGTAGGCGCCGGATCTGCTGTAAAGGAAAGATCAGGAAATGTCTGAAAGTTGGAAGTAATACAAACTGATCCTTTCTCCAAGAACAAGAACTGCGACGCTTCCCCACCTGATTCACTCCAAACACCCACCTAAAAAGCAACACCACATTTTTACTCATAAACCGAATATGCACTGTCAGAGACACAGCTTCCTTCACACTCTGTGCATGCTTATTTTTTTCCTTTATTTCTCCTGCATGGATTCATATACTGTGTAAGACTCACTGAAAAAGGTGGCAAGGGATAGAAGACTTAGATATATCTAAATAAGTACACACATGTAGGAAAATACCAGCATTATTAACACGTAGTACGTTTTGGACCACAACCTGGAGCAGGTATTAGTTAATGGTCTAACTTGTAGAAGTCATCCGATGACAATGAGAACATTTATTTTCCTGTAGCTACACGGCCACAAGGTCATGAAGGGAACCCTACAGCAGTGTAACACGCAGCCGAAAACACAGAACAGCCATTATAGCTAGACAACCGAATGTACATTTGGAGCATGTTTATAGCTCATGTTGTTTATGATGTGTTTGTATTATACAGACAGCTTGATGCTTCATGCTTGCAGTATACAGAACACATGCAATGCACAATAAAGCAAACGCAGAATAGCAGCACAGAAGTGTTTCAAAGGCAATCACTATTTTAGCCAGAGGCAGATTGGCCATATGGAAAGCCAAGGATGGCTGAGGTACAAGCTGTCTGATCGGACAAGAAATGTTACTGCCTCTACTCCAGTCCTAGTGCTGTATCGGAGAGTAAAAGATGTGAGGCCTATATTTGGAACAGTAAAGACTTTAGAAGGTTGTAGGGGGGTCAGAAACTAAGAAAGGTATATCACTGCACAGAGAAATTCTGCCTTGCCATTTCATAGAAAACACTGACTATTAGTACAGCGAAGTAAAAAGGACAGCAGAGTAAAAAGGGCAGTTAAAACGAAGATAAAGACCATCTGTGGCAGACGTTCAACCTCAAACATATTCATTAGGTTGCTGTGCTATTTCTTTCTAAATGTACAGTCTAATAAATTAAAAATATTTCTAAATACATTTTATTCAAATCAGAAGGGTCCAGTCACTTTTTGTAATATTCGAGACTTGGGTTTTACTACAGTATCTGCAACCAGTTCCAGTCAATGGGAAAGAAGTGCCGGACAAAAGAATGCAATGTATCAATTGTGTATGTCACATGTGCCCCGTGGCCTGTTGTTTCACTGTCCCGTGACACCTCAGTGGGTTTGAGATTGGACGACTGAGTTAGCAGCTTAAATTAGACCAGAAATCCTTTTTTTGCGCAATATCTCACAGCCCAAACGAAAGAAAAGTCTGATCTAATTGAAAATGGTGAATTTAGGGTGTTTAGGGTCTTGGTGTCAATAGTTTAACAGGGCGACACGGGTCTGGTAGTCCGTTTTCACTTGGGACACTATTCAAATGGAAGCAGTCAAGAAGTAAACTGGATTAACAGTCGCCAGAGAATTGAATGGGGTAGCTGTCGCTATGGGTCAGCAGGAAGTGTGAAGTTCCTTGCAGGACCGTGTTGGGGTCAGACTCAACAAACATTACTGACTCAGCTGAGAAAGTCAATGCTGATGAATTCCCAGTCAGTTCAAGGGCGGTCCTACAGACAGGCACACCTTTGCACTAGAGCAATAACCTTCTCACTGCAAGTGTCTTACAGTCACAGTGACTATCATAGGGCCATACCTCTAGGCGTGAGACATACATGGAGTACCACTGACTTGGCTGCACAATACTCACATTGTACTTGCAGTGTAACTGGCATCTCCTCCTTCCACATACTGCACCTGGTTCTGGTACACATGTTGCACAGGCACCTGCTGGAGCTGCTGAACCTGCAAGGACAGTGATGGCTGCAAGTCAGTGCTTGAAAATAAGAGATTGAGCCTCTACACTGAAGACATAATTCTTCAGAGTCTTCTTTATGCCACAGCCCTACCATTGTAGAGCCCCCAATGCAACCCTCCTCGTTACAATAGAACAAGACTGAGCACACTCACAGAGCATGTGCTTTGCGCCCTAGTGCCATCCTGCACATGCTCATATTAAGATTAACTCCTATGCACAAAGCCCACTCACATCAAATGCTCATATTATAAAATCTTCAATCATACACACTCTAATTAAAGAATGCTCATCATGCCCTGTGGCTCTGTAGTGCATGCCAATATTACAAGCTCCCCTAGCTTATGTGTACAATTATTGTCGCAGATTCTGAAATTATGCAATTCAACGTGAACAGCTAACCACGTAAACATAGACTTCACAGCCATCTCATCATGCCACACAACCTGCTGATTTCAGCAAAATAAATGGTCCACTTTAGTTACATAATAAAGACACAAACAACATTAACAAACATGTCTCATATATTAAAATCTTTTAAACGAATCACAGTTGTTAAATAGTACTAATTTATTTTTTAAAAGGGTAAGTGCAGACAGTAAGTGATAGTCAACTAGACAATCAAATGAAAATACAAGATAATCACACTACCAAAAAAAAAATATATCAACAAGTGTGGAATACTTAATTAACAGGTAACAAAAAGCAATGCTACTTGTAATATTAGTTTCATATTGAGGGCATTTTCTTTGATTTTTAAAATATCTAAGCCAACACATTCCAATAGATACAATTATAGGCATTGCAACTTATCTCATAGTAAAAATAAGTCATTGTAAGATAAGCAAGTTCTGTCTTTTTTAATAGAACCAATCAGAATTAATTTTATGAGCTTTAAAACATATTTGACTGAAAGGCCAAATGTAAACTTTCCTAAAATAAGGAATATTATCGCCTGAACGGCGTATATGTTCATTTGTTTTTATATGTCCTGTCCAGATGCGGGAAGAATGAAGCTGAGGAAATAGTTTATTCTGATTAATTTGAAAATTAGTTCTTTGGTGAATTTGCTTCTCAGAACACCAGAACACTCTCTTGAGTGCACAATGGTCTTTTGAAAGGATGTTATGTTATGTCTTGTTATGTTGATTTGTATAGAGCAATAATCACCCGAGAGGGTATCCAAGCGCTCAGGCAGGTGTGTAGGTTTGTGGTCCCAAGGTGCTTATACAAAGAGCTAGTTCTTCAGCTTCTTATGGAACTCAAGAAGTGAGGAGGAGGCTCTGATGTGCTGAGGAGGCAGTTCCATGTCTTGGGTGTGACGTAGGAGAATGAGCAACCTCCAGTTTTGCTTTAGTGGATGAGGGGAATGTGTCGATAGGTTGCTCCCTTGCTGTAACAGGTACCTGGGTATTGTACCAGTTGAACCTTTCTGAAGAATTGAAACCAGTACCATCTAAGTTCCTCTGACTCTGTAGAGCTTTAACCCCTTCGACGCTCATGACGAGCTGGGCTCGTCATGAGGTAGCCTCCTCGCACGCTCATGACGAGCCCAGCTCGTCATGAATAATGGGTTTTTGTAAAGCCCAGCGCAGGAGCAGAATATCGACCGCACGCATGCGGTTAATGAAAGCAGATGTCATGATTTCGGGAGAGAGCATTAGTGAAAAATTAACTGTATTCTTTTAATAAAAAGGAATTTACCACATTGACAATTATCAGTATGTCACTTAAATAAAGAAGGAATACATCGGGAGACCTATGTGACCCTCTGGAAGAGGACGACATAGAAAGCTCAGACGATGAGGAGGGATGAGAACTGATACTTGAATCTAGGCCGGAATAAAACTGATTGGTCGGCAGACAACAGGCAGTTGGACAAATACAGGGGGGGTACCAGGAGCAGAGATGAGCAATGTGGGCGCTTAGACTGGCCGCAAGAGACACTTTACACAATTAGGTGCAGTGCTATACCATGTTTGTAACACTATTGAGTCAAAAGTTGAGTTTTGTTAGAAAAATACAAAAGTAAGAGGAAATACGATTTGTGGTAAGTAATGTGGTGATGTGTAGTGACATCCTGGATAAATTGCTGCCGGACCGGAGGTTGTCGGCTGAACAGCTGTGTAATCTACATCCGAAAAATATCTTTTTTTACAAAGCAGCCGGCCTCAGGGTTGTAGGCATGAAGCTGTGTTTTGTTGGAAACTATAAATAAAGCTCTTACGAACCAAAAACAAAAACAAAACAAAAAAAAAAGAAGGAATACATCAACCACAATGCTATGGAGCCTTACTGAAGACAAACCACCTTTGTGTGAGCGCTACCACAAAGTGTTTATGTTTTACACTTTCTTATTCTCCTCTTGAACTATTTTCATTTGGCAGAGATTTTGCTCACTTAATTAGACTGAATCTTGAACTACAAGCCTCACAAGATCCTTGTGACAGGTTAAGATTGTGCTTTGCTGAAAAGTGTTTATCACAGAAACAAATTATTTGGTGGCTTATATTTTTGAGGAAAAATGTAAGTTCATTGTGCATCAAAACAAATGGGATTTCCAGAGGAAACCCTATTCCATTTTCATATTACAAAACAAAATGTTGAGATAATAAAAGTTATTACTAAAACAGTCAATCTTTTCTTTAAATCAGGAATTGTTCCCAATCAAGCCACTTCCTAAAAATGTTAATATGTGCGAAGGATCTGCACTGGTAGAGCTGGCTGAGTGGCAAGATGGCAATGGAGGATTGGCCCTGATGGGTCATCCAGTGTCTTTCTGCGCACATGATGGAGCATTGCCCACAAGTTGGGAACAATTGGGAGCTTAATGACCACACTAGTCTTGCTAGGCACAGTGGGTAACACCTCATTAGCACCTCATCATGTCCCTTGAAGAAATTAAAATTTGACCCCCCAGTAATCCAGAAGGAATTTTTTTTCTGCTGAAATTACTAACCTCCAAGGATCTTTCAGGGAAGCGAGTCAGAGGAGTTAGCTGGCATTGATCTGGCTAGACAAATGTTGAGCTTACCATAGTGTTGCCAAACTTGCAAAAATCAAACCCAAATATAGAGTCTATTATAGCTCACTTGACGGCTTTATGGGTGACATAAAGGAAAAGCTAATGAGCAACAACAAGGCTGTGGGCTGTTTAGGCCAGTGTGTCTTGGCCTTGAAATCAGAAACAGATAGTCAGATCAGAGAACACATTTTGAGAACTGTGCATTTACTTCCTTGACACATAAACAACTTAAAAACAAAGTAAGCACTTCCCCTCCAACCTATGGACCATTGGTGTGCTCCCTAGAGAAGAGCCGGAAGTGAATTTGTAGGCAACGAAGCTGGGGGGCTGAGTGTGCTTACCAGGATTACATGGCATCAAGAGAGGGAGTTAAGTCAGTGAGGAGCGACACAAAGTGGCGGCAGCTAAGAAGTTGGTCTCATGATGGCAGTCAAACAATGCTCCTCAGAAGGCATAAAGAACTATTTGATAGCAAATGGACTTTAAGCATCCCTCTAGTTCACAGCAAACCTAAGAGTTGAGCGTGAGGGAAAGGTTCTTTACCCAACCAAAGGGTACACAAGTCTGTCAATAAGGGCCGAAGGATTCCTAAGCTACTGGTTCCTTTTTCACAGGGATTGATCACCTTGTGGGGGCTACCGATTCTCCTGATATTTTCTCGTATGTTTGGGACTGGCAGCGTAAGCTTGGTATTCTTATATGTTGGTTCAGATGCAATTTGCTTTCCCCGTTCCTTTTACTTCCCCTTGTACTCGGGTCAGAGTTCGTTCCCAGAAGCTGTAGCAAGCTATAGGATAACTACCCAAGGACGCCTTAATGGAAATCTGAAATCCAGAGCCTAGGTGCCATGTGTTTGCAGGGGTTCCGCTTTGTGCATCAAACACAGTGTTCTTTAATAAAAATATTTAAACTTAAAAACCATAAATCAGATTCTCTATAATTATAGGCCAATTACTCTATTCCCCAGTGATAGTGAAAATTGTCAATACGTTCTTGGCAAATTGGTTGTTGTATTGTTGGAGGAAAATACTCCTGGGCACGTCTTAGATGCATCGCGATGGCCTGACTGGACCCTGATCCCCCACTGTTCGCGCATTGGCTTGCTCAGTTTTATTGAATCTTTTCTCTTGAAAAAGTAATCTATTCCAAAAAGTGTCACCGGGCAAGGAAAAAAGGGTTAGTCATGTTGGACATGCCATGGAGCACAAAAAGTCTTTGCTGCAGTGCTGGGCCTGGTAAGGAGAGTTAAAAAACACAGGATGTACAACCAGGTTTTGATACAGTTGACCAAAATATGCAAGAAGGTCATTTAGCAGTATTAGGTCTTGGAAACAGTGAATGCAACATGTTTCTCTTTTTTGATCATGCCACAGCAAAATTCAGTGGACATAAGATAATTTTGTGATGCGTAATGCTGATAAAACTGATTTGTTGCTGGTGGGATACTGAGTTTCAGCACTGGAAAACAATCTTTGGTCTTCTTCAATCATGTGCCAGCAGACTAACACTTCAGAAATGTAAAATATCTCAGGTTTTATTTAAAGTTTGGCTTACATTTGAATACACAAATTAATTATGTCATGTCCTGTTGTACCTTCAGATCAGGGACTCTTGGCACAAATCTGCCTTTTATGCCTTCGGATATATATTCATCTGTGGTAGGTACATAAACACATTCTTGCCTAGATTACGGTAACTATATATATTTGAGGCTACTGTCAAAAAATACTAAACAGGGCAGTTGAACTTGTTAAAGTCATACAAGTTTCCACAAGACTTCATCAATTGGGTCCAGGCCTGGAGAAGAATCTTTTCCAAATTAATTAGTCAGCTTGGAACACAAGCTAGTCTACAAACTTGTCCCAAAATGTTTGCAAAATATGGTGACAAGGTATACTCTTTGCAGAGAGCCAAGTTCTACTTTTTTGTTACTATGTAGCTATGAAAGTTAGATCGCTCATAGAAGTAAAATGGATTTCTTTAACCAAAGAATTAAACAGATCAAAAAGCACCATACCTTTACAAAAAACTAAAAATCAACCTTTTTTGCAGTTTTAAGCTTCATTCCTGGCTTCAATTTACCTAACCGGTTCCAAAGTAACTTTTGCAATATAGCACCAGGAAGCTGTTTCGATTCCAGGTAGCTTCATAAGCTACTTCCAGTGCATATGTTATCTCTGTGCTGCATGGAATTAATGATCACTGTGGAGAGCAGAGTAACCAAGGTCAGTATATAGATACATTTCTGACCACTCAATGAAAAAGGCAATCTCCTTGGAAATAAGCTCTGGAAGCCGAACACAAAGGCTCTGCATTTTGAGTTTCTTGCCGTTACAAAGAATAAGACTCTGTTTTCCTGACTGAAATCCTCAGGCACATCCGACGTTCAGCATGCATTCATGCCCTCCAGGGAGGTCTGCTTAACTGGTTTGCCTTCCTGTTTTAAAAACTTGGAAGGGGAATTGCAATGGTTTGATTGCAAGCCAGAAGCACATTTTTTGAGGCTTCATGGAGAGATTTCTGGATGTTGTCGCTCCCAATTTATCAGGTAATACATTATTGTGCCATTGTTCACCTTGATTCAGATGTAGCTCAATGTTATAAAAGGCAAAAACAACTTCAGGGCAAGGAGAACTGCTCTCAACCTGAGGATATTCATACGGTGCCTGAGGATATTCATACGGTGGACTAATTTTAAGACAATAATTTTCCCTATAATATAATTTGTTCTATGTAAGTAACCCAGCCATTCTCTTCAAAGGGCCTTGTCACAATTGATTTTAGGGGTGGGGAAATTTCTGGACAGAGACTACTCTAAACATGTTCTTCTTGCCCCATAAGCGTATGACTGAAGTACTACTAGAGACAGACTCCATCTGTCCTACCAGTCTCCCGTTTTCGGGAACCATTGACACCACAGTCACATTTGCAAGGTTTTCATGTGGAATTGAGCATTTTGAACTATGAAAATACACAATGCTATGGAACCCAAACTTTAGGTTTTTGAGTGAAAATACATAAATACAAAACAAAGTACACAGAAGAAAGGAAATCTGTTTTACTGGACTGATGGATGAGGAAATCTCTGATATTGTAGAGATTTTTTATGTATAGAAAAGAGCCGGTTTTCCAGGGCGAATACTTTTGTGGTCTTTGTGACCTTCACTAGCCTCATGTGTTTTTTCACTTGGACTGAAATGGGTGTTAATTTCTCAAACACAATCTGGAGAACAAATTCAACCAGGACTCTGGTGCTTTCTACAAATCTTGCATTACCTTGAATGGGTACATGAAATTTGAAGTTTCAGAAAGTCTGCTCCCGCTCATGTGCTTTGGGATGATTGGTAAACGAAATATACACCCAGCAAATCTTTGGTGGCTATCCAAACCGCAAGCAGTAGTCAAGCACTAGCAGCCAGAAATTTTAATTTTTAATCCATTTCTACCTTTGGGGTCTAATATGGAGTGAAAAATCCTCTAGGAGCTTTTGTTACTAAGAAGTAGCAAGATTAAATATACATTTTACTTTGGGGTCTTAAAAGTCTCCCAGTTGCCAATCTGCTGTTCACTAGGTATACCACCTGTGCTAGACTGCCTGTGGAAGATGTTCTCGACACCCTGTGCAAAATGCTGGATGAGGAGCTTCGAAATCAGAGCTTGTAACCACTCTATATTGGATCTGACTAACAAGTTACTTACCTTCGGTAACACATTATCTGGTAGAGACAATATCTAGATGCAGATTCCTAACTTTTGAATTTCCCAGGCGTCAGGATGGATCTGGAAAACTTTTGCTCGTGCAAAACCCCTTGCGTGCACCGTCGGGTGGCTCCATGTGATGTTGTGGGCGTCGGTTATGACGCCGCGTTCACCTATATAGGCACCACTCAGGCGCACAGACATCAGTACTTTTAGTTTTTTCCATGCCAGAAGCACAGAGCCACGAGGTAACTGACGTAAACGTATGTGAACTAGGGCCCTGAAAAAGGGGATAACCCTAGCCCTAACATAAGAAGTCCGCAAAGGAGGGAGGCATTGGTGGGCCTATAAGGAATCTGCAGCTAGATATTGTCTCTACCAGATATCGAGTAAACGTGTTCCTCTGGTAGAGACTTTTAGCTGCAGATTCCTTGCCTTTGAATTAGATACCCAAGCCATACTCACCCGGCAGGGGGTTGCGGACCGAGCAAACAAAATGCCCGTCCCTGTGGACCTGACGGTCCAGGCAGTGGTGCTTGGCAAATGTGTAAAAAGATGCCAACGTTGCTGCCTGACAGATGTCCAGGACTGGGACACACCAAGCCATGGCATAGTCACAGCCTTTCCTCTGGTGGAATAGACCCTTAATCCCTCAGGGGACTGCTTCTTAGCCAGAGCATAGCAGATCTTAATGCAGAAAATAACCCAGTGACAGATGGTCCTTTTCTAATCTGCCCGACCCTTCTAAGCTCCCACGTACCCCACAAAGAGTTGGCTGTCCACCCGGATCTCTTTTGTGCGGTCAAGGTAGAACAACAACGCTCTTTTTGGGTACAGACGATGGAGACGCTCCTCTTCCTTAGAGGGATGCGGGGGAGCAAAGAAGCATGATAGACAGACCCAGATGGCATGGAGTCACCACCTTCGGCAAAAATTAAGCAAGGGTGCAAAGCACCACTTTATCTGGAAAAGACATCATGTAGGGAGGCGTACAAGATAGCCCCTGCAACTGACTCACCCTCTGGGCAGATGTTATTGCCACAAGAAAGGCTGTCTTGACTGTGCGCAGCCAGAGGCGACAACTTTGCAGAGGCTCGAAAGGAGCACACATAAGAAAAATGAGGACCAAATTAAGGTCCCACTGCGGCATAACAAAGGGCGAGGCCGGAAACAAGTGAGCCAGCTCCTTCAAAAACCTATTTACAATTGGAGACCTAAAGAGAGAGGGTTGGTCTGGCAGCCGCAAAAAAGCGGATAGAGCAGATAGATAACCTTTAAGAGTAGCCAACATAAAGCCCTGCTGAGCAAGGGTTAGAATGAACAGAAGAACAGTGGAAAGAGAAGCAGAAAGAGGGTCAATAGACCTTTCTGTAGAGTATAATACAAACATCTGCCAACAGCAGGCGTACACCGTCTTAGTGAAGGGCTGCCCGGACGCCAAAATAATGTTGCATTCTACAGGAGGAAAGTCAGAAGCCATCAACTACCGCCGCTCAATCTCCACGCATGGAGGTGAAGAGTTGACAGGTTTGGGTAGAGCACCCTGCCCTGCTTCTGCTGCTGCTCATTTTCAGAAGGTCTGGATACCAGACTCTCCTCGCCCAGTCCGGAGCCACAAGAATGACTTGGGCCCAGTCGTTCCTGATCTTCTTCAGGAGCCTGGGCAGGAGTGTAATGGGCAGAAAGGCATACAACAGGCCTGAGTTCCACTCGCGACGAAAGTCCTTGTCGAGAGATAGCCGCCTTGGAAACTCCAGTGAGCAGTATTGCTGACACTGCGCGTTTTCTCCGAAGGTGAACAGATCTAACCAAGGATCTCCCCAGTGCTGAATGAGACCTCGCGCCACCTTCAACTGGAGATGACATTCGTGATTCGCTGGACACTGGCGGCTGAGTTTGTTCGCTCTGGCATTCAAGAGCCTGCCAGGTGTTGAACCACCAGGGTTATGTCCTGCGGTTCCAGCCATATCCAGAGACGCAGGGCCTCTCGCCAAAGGGTCCATGACCCCACCCCGCCCTGCTTGTTGCAGTACCATATGGCGGTGTTGTTGTCCATGAACACCTGCAATAACTTCCCCTTGACAAAGGGAAGAAATGCTTTCAATGCCAACCGAATCGCTCGAAGCGCAAACAAATTGATGTAGAGCCCCTGACTCCGCCGGAGACCAGTGTCCCCTGATCTCCACCTCTCCCAGATGGCCGCCCCCATCCCAGCAACAACTGGGAGCTCTGGTTGGGGAAGGGGTCTGCCATTGACTCAATCGTGGTTTGTCAACCACCACTGCAGTTTTCTCGCAGTTCCTTTCGAGATCTGGACTACATCAGTGAGATTTCCTCAATGCTGTGCCCACTGGAACCTGAGGTCCCACTGCAGAGCCTGCATATGCCACCTAGCATGCTTTACTAACAGGATGCAGGAGGCCATGAGGCCCAATAGCCTCAGAGTCAGTCTAACTAAAATCCAGGATAGAGGCTGAAACATCGGAATCATAACCTGAATATCCTGTACTCGCTGCTCTAGAGTATAGGCCCGAAACTGCACGGTGTCCAGAACAGCACTAATGAAAGGGAGCGTCTGAGGTGTCAGGTGTGACTTGGGCACGTTTATAGAGAAGCCCAGTGAATGCAGGAGGTTCACCGTAGTCTGAAGGTGGGAGACGACAGCCTGGGGTGAGGACCCCTTCAACAGACAGTCGTTGAGGAAGGGGAAGACTGACACCCATAACCTGCGCAGATGACCTGCAACCACCGCCATCACCTTGGTGAACACCTGAGGGGCACTGATAAGGCCAAGGGGGAGCAAGGTAAACTGAAAGTGCTTGTTGCCTACCTTGAACCACAGGTAACGCCTGTGGCCCGGCAGGATAGGGATGTGACAATAAGCATCCCGCAGGTCCAATGCTAACATCCAGTCTTCTTGGTCTAGGGCAAACTAGACCTGAGCTAAAGTAAGCATCCTGAACTTCTCATTCTTGAGGAAGAGATTGGTGGTACAGTACAAAGATCTAAAATGGGCAGCATCCCTTTGTTCTTCTTCGGAATCAGAAAGTTGTGGGAATAACAGCCACTGCCTACTTCTGAATCCGGGACCCTCTCTATAGCTCCCTTGGCTAGGAGAGATGTAACTTCCTCTTGAGCAATTTTATATCATCCTCCGCCAGCTATTCTTGATTTGGCAGAATGGGAGAAGGAAAAGAAAGGAAAGGCAGTGAATAGCACTCCTGAATGATCTGCAAGACTCAGTTGTCCGATGTTATGGTCCTCCAGTGGGGGAGAAAATGATGGATTCTCCCACCAACTAGAGTGGTGTGGTCTTACAGAGTAAGACTAGGAGTGCTTGGAGGCTGCAGTTGCCGAGGACAGGGTGGCCGACGACTTATGGCTTCCATTCCTTGTCGGAAAGAACTGCCTCCACGTCCCCTTCACAATTTGTGAAATCTGTGCAGGACAGTGGCTGGGATAGGGCAGATGCGGCTGTGACCCCCTTCCACTGCCACGAAAGGGGCGAAAGCTAGACTGGCCACGAGGTTTAGAAGAGAGGCCCAAGATTCTGGCCATAGCTCAAGAATCCTTGAACCGCATTAGGGCAGAGTCTGCTTTGTCCCCAAAAAGACGGGATCCATCAAACAGCATGCCCATCAAGTTTGCCTGGACATCACCCGAGTATCCAGACGTTCTAAGCCAGGCGTGGCGCCGCAAGGCCACTGAGGAATCGCTTTGCCCAGCGAATCAGTTGTGTCAAGGCCACACCTTATGGTAAATTTTGCTGCATCTCTCCAGTCCTTAGCCGCCTGAGAGAGCACAGCCCAGGCCTCATCCGGGACTTGTGGCAGCACTTGGGTGATTGTCTCACAAAGGGAGTGGGAGAATTGGCCCAATGAGCATGCAGTATTTACCACCCAAAATGCCAGGCTAGAGGAATAAAGCAACTTCCCAAGTGATTACAGCCTCTCGGATTCCCTTTCCGGAGGGACAGAAGGGAACGCGCCCTGGGAGGTAGAAGCCTGCACCACCAAGCTTTCAGGGGTGGAGTGTTGGCCGAGGAACTTTGGGTCACCCGGAGCAGGGTGATGGTGGCATGCAATTGTCCTATTCACAGGAGCCCAAGTGCTAGGCTTGGACCACGTGCCTCGAAGGACATCAGTAAGTGCCTCATTGAAGGGAAAAAGTGGTTCAGAGGTAGAAGGTCCAGGCTGAAGCACTTTGTCAGGAGATGAGTCCTGACCTGCACAAAGGGCAACTCCAGTCCGAGGACATCAGCTGCTGTTCTGACCACCCTGGCATAACATGCCCCCTCCTCCATAGCCACAGTTGGCGGAGAGAGCATGCCAGTATCTGGGGAAGTGTCCTGTCCACTGGCCTTCCCAAGTTCCCCATACCAGTCCATCTGCTCTGCAGGAATATCCTGTTGTTCTAAAGGCTCTATAGACCCCTCCCAATCCTCTCACGTGTCTAAAATAACATCATAATATTCAGGAAACCACATAGAACCCCAGGGTTGATTCGCCTTCTGAATCAGGGTTGAGCGATGGCGTTCCGACTCCGTGTCATCGGGGATAAGGGTGGGGCTGGAACCACCGGTGGGCACTGGCAGCCGAGAAGGCACCAACTTTGGGTCTGATGCCGGGGAAGATCACAAGGGCACAACTGGTGCCGTCCTGGATCGTATCCCCGAGGCCCCACTGGCGCCGTGGCCGGAGCCAATACCGTCTAATCCGATGGGGCCCCTTCTAACCACACGGGGCCTGAGGGCTCACCAGAGGGTCGGCCGGCTCAAACACATGGAGCATGGCCTCGTAAAATTCTTCTATTTGAGTGGGAGTTGCTCCGGCTCCCGGAAAGGGAAGGAGGCACAAAATTGACCCTCTTTTCGGCTCTGCAGAACCATGCCTAGAGCGCTAGTGCTCCTTACCTTGTTCCTCGACGGACGACAGTCAAGGCGAAGCTGCTTGGACATAATCTTTTTCTTATGCCAATTTCCTAAGTGTACAGATGACCTCGAGTGGGAAGAAGAGAACTTGGGGCTCCTCCGGGAGCAGTCTTGCGACCCCCTCTTCTTCGAACGCAACTGGGAACATCACGTGGTTTTGCTGGATGCCGTTGACTGCCGGACCACAAGGAGCTTTATACCTCGCTCCCGCAGGGCCTTCAGAGCCATAGCCCCTTCAGAGCCATAGCCCAATAGTCCGAGCATGACTTTAAATCATGGTTGCGCTTGAGACACTAAAGACAGACTAGATGGGGGGGGTCGGCTACCGACATCATACGGTGACAGGCACCGCACGGTTTAAACCCTGTCTTCCTCGAAGAAAAAATGATGAAGTCGACAAAAGTCAAAAAAGGCCTGTCGAACAAGTTACTTACCTTCGGTAACGCTTTTTCTGGTAGATACAATATCTGCCTGTGGATTCCTCACTTTGTGAATATCCCCTTGCGTCAGCAACATTCGGAAATTCTTTTTGTAGCCTCGCGCCGACGTGGACTCGGACGTCATAGAGAACACGACATCGCTCGCGACTCCGCTGACGTCACCGACGCCTACAATAGGCCCACGCCGGCGTGATGACATCAGTTCCGCCCTTTTTTCCGTGCCATCGAGGCACACGGACGGACCAATGACAGTACAAAGGTATACAGTATACACAGTACACAATAGTAAGGGCAAAACACACAGTGTAAAGCAAATGCAGGAAAGCAATTGAAACATTTCCCTGACAACAAAATATATATACATTACATTACAGTAACTCTGGTATAGAAGAGTGGACAACGGGGAGGCGGGAGGGTCAGTGAGGAATCCACAGGCAGATATTGTATCTACCAGAAAAAGCGTTACCGAAGGTAAGTAACTTGTTCTTCTGATAGATACATCTGCCGTGTGGATTCCTCACCTTGTGAATAGAGTCCCACAGCAGTCCCCACTCCTGGAGGAGGGTGTCCACTCTTCTAAACCAGGAAATCCTGAAAGACAGAGCGCGCAAAATGGCCGTCCCTCCTCACCTCGGAATCCAAGCAGTAATGCTTCGCGAAAGTGTGGAGGGAGGCCCAAGTTGCGGCTCTGCAAATGTCCTCAACCGGTACCCCTCTAGCCAAAGCTGAGGACGAAGACTTAGCTCTTGTAGAATGAGCCCTTATACCCTCTGGTGGTTCCTTACCGGCCAAAGAGTAGCAGATCTTAATGCAGAGGACGATCCATCTCGACAAGGTTCTTTTATGGACCGCTCTTCCTTTCTTGCAGCCAGCAAAACCAATGAAGAGCTGGTCATCCAAATGAAAGTCTCTAGATCTGTCCAAGTAAAAAGACACCGCCCTTTTGGGGTCCAGACGGTGCAGTCTCTCTTCCTCCTTAGAAGGGTGAGGGGGAGGATAGAAGGTAGGTAGGGTAATGGACTGTCCTAGATGGAAGGGAGTTACCACCTTAGGCAGAAAAGCAGCCCTGGTCCTAAGAACCATTCGATCAGCATGAATGGTCAAGAAAGGGGGCTTGAAACTAAGAGCTTGAAGCTCACTTACCCTCCTTGCCGAGGGTATTACAACGAGGAAGACTGTTTTAAGAGTAAGAAGTCTCATGGGACATTTGTGAAGAGGCTCAAAGGGAGCACCCATCAAAAAAGTCAATACAAGATTTAAGTCCCACTGAGGCACAATAAAAGGAGAAGGAGGGAACTTATTTGTGAGGCCCTTCAAAAATCTTAAAACCACAGGAGACTTAAAAAGAGATGGCTGGTCAGGCAAGCAGAGAAAAGCCGACAGCGCAGAAAGATAGCCCTTCACTGTGGCAACCGCAAGCCCCTGTTGCGCCAGAAAAAGAGCAAACTGGAGAACATCAGACAAATGGGCTCTCAAAGGGTCAATAGACTTTTCCCCACACCACGTGACAAATTTCGACCATCTATAAGAATAGATAGACTTAGTGGAGTCACGCCTGGCGGATAAAATGACATCCACAACGTCAGGCGGGAGGGAAAAGGAATTCAGGTTGCCCCGCTCAATCTCCAGACATGAAGGTGTAATGTCTGGAGGTGGGGGTGTAGAACCTGCCCCTCCATCTGAGAGAGGAGGTCTGCCCTGAGAGGGAGACGGAGCGGCGGGTGAGAGGAGAGGTGGAGAAGATCTGTATACCACACCCTTCTTGGCCAGTCCGGGGCGACCAATATGACTTGGGCCCGGTCTTGGCGAATCTTCCTCAAAACCCGAGGAATCAAAGGTATGGGAGGAAACGCGTAAAGGAGTTGATTTCCCCAACTCAACTGAAACGCGTCCCCCAAGGCTCCTTGCATCGGAAACTGGAGACTGCAGAACGACAGGCAGTGAGCATTCTCGCGAGTGGCGAACAGGTCCACCCGAGGAGTCCCCCACATCCGAAAGATGTCGTGAACCACCTCCAGGTGAAGCCTCCACTCGTGGTCGGCAGAGAACTGCAGACTGAGACTGTCTGCACGAACGTTCAGAACCCCGGCCAGATGATTTGCCATCAGACAAATCTGATGGTCCTGAACCCAGGACCAGAGACGCAGAGCCTCTCTGCAGAGACACTGCGACCCCACTCCTCCCTGTTTGTTGATGTACCACATCGCGGTCGTGTTGTCCGTCAGGACCTGGATCAAACGACCGCAAAGGGAAGGGAGGAAGGCCTTGAGCGCCAAACGTATCGACCGCAATTCTAGAAGGTTGATGTGAAGCAACCTTTCCTCTGGAGACCAAAGACCCTTGACCTCCAGATCCCCCAGATGAGCACCCCACCCTAGAGTGGAAGCATCCGTTATTACTGTGGCCACCGGGGGAGGCAACTGAAAAGGCTTCCCCTGAGACACGTTGCCTTCCACGCCCCACCAAGACAGATCCGCCGCAGCTTCTCTGGAGATCCTCACTGACTCCCTGAGATCTCCGTTGTGCTGATACCACTGCCTGCGGAGGCACCACTGGAGCGCCCTCATGTGCCAGCGTGCATGGTTGACCAACAGAATGCAAGAAGCCATCAGACCGAGCAGGCGAAGGACCTTCAGGACTGGAACGACCGCTCCATTGTAAAATAAAGGAATCATCTCCTGTATGTCGCGAATCCTTTGAGGGGGAGGGAATGCACGACATACAGTTGTGTCCAGTACAGCACCTATGAACAGGTTGCGCTGGGAGGGCACCAGGTGAGACTTGGGTACATTTATCGAAAAACCCAACCTGTACAACAACTGGGTTGTCTCCTGCAGATGATGGAGCACTCTCTCTGACGACTCTGCTTTGATCAGCCAGTCGTCCAAATATGGGAATACAGGAATCCCTGATCTTCTGAGATGCGCCGCCACCACTGCCATCACCTTGGTGAAGACTCAAGGCGCAGTAGTAAGACCAAACGGAAGGACCGCAAACTGATAGTGCTGCGATCCCACCGTAAAACGGAGATACTTCTTGTGCGACTTCAGGATTGGGATATGAAAATACGCATCCTGTAAGTCGAGCGACACCATCCAGTCTTCTTCCAGCAGAGCCTGAAGAACCTGAGCAAGGGTGAGCATCTTGAATTTCTCCTGCTTCAGATAAAAATTCAAGATCCTGAGATCCAGGATTGGACGAAGCCTGCCATCCTTCTTGGGTATCAGGAAATACCGGGAGTAGCATCCCTGACCCCTTTCCTGCTCTGGGACCACCTCTATCGCACCCTTCTTCAATAGAGTAAGAACTTCCTCCTGAAGAAGCAACAGATGTTCCTCTGAGCAATATCCTTGGCAAGGAGGGTAATTGGGAGGGAACTCCCGAAAGGGAAGGGCATACCCATTTTCTACGAGATTGAGAACCCAAAGATCTGATGTAACCGATTCCCAATCCCGTAGAAAGTGGGTAAGCCGGCCCCCCACCGGACCCACATGATCCTGAATGGCGGATCTAGGGCTGCTTTTCCGTGGCTGGGGGGTTGGAGGAGGTGGAGGAGGAAGAGGCTTGACGCCCTCGAGGACTTGCCCTTTGCTTTCCCCTGTACGACCTATACAAGGTATACTGCTGCTGCTGCTGCTGTTGTTGTTGCTGCTGCTGACCTTGTCTAAATGTACAAAAGGAAGAGCGACCAAAACCTCTGAATTTCCTGGTTGTAGAACCTCTGACTTGAAGACCAAGAGATCTAGCAGTTGCCCTGCTATCCTTGAACCTCTCCAAGGCAGTGTCTGCCTTTTTACCAAAGAGTCCTTCACCATCAAAAGGCAGATCCAACAAAGCAGACTGTACATCAGCCGAAAAATCAGATGATTTCAACCAAGCTAAATGCCTTGTGGCAACCGCCGTGCCCATGATTCTTGCCACAGAATCCGCAGTATCGAGGCCGCTTTGGATGACCTGACGAGCTGCCGCTTGAGTGTCAGATAAAACTTCCTCAAAGTCATTTCTGCTATCTTCTGGAACCTTAGGGATCAATGAACGCATAGAGTCCATAAGTGCATGTACATATCTACCCATAAGGCAAGTGGCATTCGTTGATTTTAATGCCATACTTGCAGAAGAAAAAGTCTTTTTGGCCACTTGATCCTGCTTTCTAGCTTCCTTGTCGCCAGGCACCTGCGGAAAAGCACCAACCGACTTCTTAGAACATGCTGCCTGAATCACCAAACTCTCAGGAGAAGGGTGAGATGACAAAAAGGCAGGATCTTCAGGAGCCACTCTATACCTCCTAGCCACACCTTTCGAAACTGCAGGAGCAGAAAAAGGTTTCTTCCATACTTCCATAATGGGCTCAGTTAGAGTATCATTAAACGGGAGCGAAGGTTCCACAGCAGAGTTCGGAGAATGAAGAACCTCAGTTAGTAAATTTGACTTAAATTCGACAGTAGGCAAAGTTAAACCTAAAAGTCCCGCTGCCTTTCTCATAACCACATGATATGGCTGAACATCCTTAGAGGGTGCATCAGGGCCTGATGGTAAAGCCCACTCTGGAGAAAATTCAAGACCACTCGCCTCTGCCAGGTCCTCGAAATAACTCCCATCCAGCTCACCTTCTTCTAAGTCGGAATGAGACTCACAATACCTCTGTTCTTCTAGGAGACGTTGAGCCTCTCTCCTAGACCTCTGCTTAACGCGGAGTGCAGCCGGATCCACTGCCGAATCCGACGGCGCCGGAGCCGACGTCGGAATCGAATCCGAAGGCTTAGAAGGATGTTCCATAGACTTGCTTGGAGCAGGCGACGCCGGAGCCGCAGTCGTCGACTTCGGTCGAGCCGGTGGCGATATCGGCGTCGACCTCGGTGGAGCCTGGTACTGCCACAGCGGGGTCGGGGCTGGCATATACGGCATGAAAGGTGCCGGGGCATATGAGTGAGGTACACCCAAATTAAATGCCATTGGACCCATGGGACCCGAAGGTGCTCCAGAGGGGTACCATGATCTTGAGAATACACCATACATAGCATTTAGAAACGCAGAAGGGTCCTGACCTGGAGCCGGAAAAGGTGGATGCTCAGGTTGACCTCGAGGTAGATTCAAATCTGTTTCAATAACAGGAGTCGAAGTCTCTTCCTCAACAGGAACTCCACCGGCGTCTTCTGGAGTCGGAGATGGAGCCAGAGACGGAGCCGGAGTCGGATCGGGAACCGGAGTCAGAGAATGAACTAGCGACTCCGAAGGTGAGGCCTCACCTTCCTGATCCGATACTTGTGGAGGAATTACCTTCGACTTCATCCTCTTGGGAGATTTCGACCTTGAGCCAGACTTATCATCCGAATGACGTCGGGACTCATGCCTCCTCTTCTTATGTTTTTTACGAGAGCTGGAAGCGTGATCAGACGAAGACTTCGAAGCCGACGCCTCTCGAGACCTCGATCTGGATCTTGACTTCGACCTCTTCGAGTGTTTTGAAGATCTTCTAACTTTATCCGCCTTCAGCTTAGCCACAAGAAGCTTAGACTCTCTTTCTCGTAGAGCCTTCGGATTCATCTTTTGACACGATGAACATCCATCAACGTCGTGGTCAGAGCTCAGACACCAAATACAGTCTTGATTTGGGGCCGTAACAGACATCATCTTTCCACATTCTCTACAGGGTTTAAAACCTGTTTTCTTTGTCGACATGACAACCGAGTAAAAAGGTCAGAGAATGGAGAATCGAAGAAATATAGTAACAAAGTTACTAGAAGCTACAGAGTATCCCGAAACCGTTAGCGTCGACGACGCGGAAAAAAGGGAACTGATGTCATCACGCCGGCGTGGGCCTATTGTAGGCGTCGGTGATGTCAGCGGAGTCGCGAGCGATGTCGTGTCTCTATGACGTCCGAGTCCACGTCGGCGCGAGGCTACAAAAAGAATTTCCGAATGTTGCTGACGCAAGGGGATATTCACAAGGTGAGGAATCCACACGGCAGATGTATCTATCAGAAAAAAAGGGACAGAGGGGCAGCTCTTCTCTGGCTGGGCGCTTAACTGGTGCAGAAAAAAAAGAACTGACATCCGCACGCCTGGGTGGTGCCTATATAGGTGACCGCAACGTCATACCAGACACTAACGACGCCGTCACGCAGAGCCGAATGGAGCCAACCGATGGCGCGTGCAAGGTTATTGCTCAAGCAAAAGTTTCCGGATCCAGCCTGACACCAGGGCATTTCAAAGGTAAAGAATCTGCAGCTAAAAGTCTCTATAATGCTGGAAGATGGCTCAACATGTTTCCTCCAAATGTGTAAGTAACTTATTGATCTGATAGAGACATCTAGCCGCAGATTCCAAACCTTTCAATTAAATACCCAAGCAATAACATCCCCGGAGGAGGGTCTGCGAACTGATCCTGCAAAGATCCATGACCAGGACTAGTCGTCTATTATAAGAGAGAGAGAAAGAGTAACCGGCTGCTAGGAAGGTAGGTGAGAAAAGAAGACATCCATCAGAAATATTGGGGAAAAACCATAGAGAACTGAAGTCCAAAACTATGGAAGAACATGGAAAAGACATCCATGGTAGAAGAATAAAGAGGTGCTGGAAAGAACACTTTGTATAATCATAATACTACATAGCTCCCCAAAAGGTAACCGGACCATTAGTGGACGGGGATGAAGGCCAAGGACAATAGTTAATACCTCTGAGTAAAAGCTCTTGCCATTAAAAAAAGCAATGTAGACAGCACCAATCAATACTTTGAGAAAAGCAGTGGGAATAAAAACAACAATATTGGGCATAGACCACTCGTGGTGAGAGGAAACACTTTGAGAGAGCACTCTGGGACTATTCAACGTAGAACCCACAGAGGAGGAAGGGTTAGCAATTGCAAAGCAACGAACAAGTGAAGGTCTCTCTAGGACCCTAGAAAAAGCACAGAGACGTAAGCAAAAATGCACTTAATCCTAAGACTATTTATAGAGATACCTATATAAAAGGATATATAAAGGTATAAATATATATAAAGATATGTATATATATATATACACACACACACACACACACATATACGCTGTATAGTAAAATATTTCCAAGAAAGGTACATATAAACGTTCAGAACATCGGTCATTGACCGAAGCTGTGACAAGGGCGAGCTGGCAAACAGCCACATGATACCGTATAAAAGAATAGAGGGAGTGAAGGTATCACAGACCACTACAGACTAAATGGTTACAATCAGGTGACTAAGAGATAACTGAAAAAGAAAACAGCAGGTGAAAAACAACCTTGCTAGAATAGAGAAATGAAGAACCCTATCTGGGACTGTAAAAACGATTGAGTTGAACAAAGGCCTACACAGGAAAGGCCTATTCAGATAACTAGTCTCCATCTTAGAGAAATGATATCAGACGGAAAAAGGGACCTGGTTGAAGCAGCAGATCATTTGTCGCGCTAAATGGGAAGGGTATGCCTAGGCGTGGGTCCCGGGCTCACTGTGCCACTGTATTCAAGCCAACCTGGCTGATGAGGGGTGCTTGTTTCTGTTCCGGGGAGGGCCTGGTCTGTTCCCATGGGGAGCACGGTCAAGACTGATTTGCATATGGCTGGCTCCAAACTGGGGTGCGTGGTGAGCAAAAAAACGATGGATTGAACCCAGATCTGTGACTGGAGGGTGAATGTTTGATTTGTTCAGGATTCCGCCCATCATTGGTTCTTTTTTGAGAAGGAAACCTGGGGCAGACATTATTTTGGTCTACTCAGAAGCTCAAACCTAGCCCACACATTAACTCCATCTCTGTCCTTCACCCTCCCTAATCGCATCTTCGGACATATGTCAGACTCACAAACTGTGCACTTGTCCATTCAAGATTCCCTACCACCACAGTAATGACACTTTTCAAAAAGACTTCATATACTCACACAAAGGAAGAGGAGACAATTTCATTGTTTAAAGAGGAAAATAAACTCCCTACTTCTGTAAGAACGAGGAACGCTCTAAAGATGCTGAGTGAAAATAAATAAATTACTTTCTAAGTGGAGTGGTGTGGCTCACTGGTTAGAGGCGGCAGACCCGTAAGCAGAGGACGGCCCGGGACCAGGGTTCGATTCCCGACGCGGCAGGGTCGTGGACCAGGGTCAGCGGGCTCGATATTTCTCGCCTCGGTGCCTACTCCAGTCAGGGACCACACTCGGCAACTCTGGGCATTAGCCTGCCTCATCTTCACAACGGCCCCCCAGACCGCCGGGGATGCTTGGTCGCACCTTAGAGATACCCATTAGGGACCATCTCTCAGGGTGAGCCAGGACGGGTTCCCCAGCAGTCGAAGCGCGGAGATACTCCTCCGGGAGTTGATTCTAGCGCTATATAAACCCACAATTAAATTAAATTAAATTAAATTAAGGCTTTGTAACTGAACAAAAGCTCAAAACAGGCCCAGCTCTGTTATTGAATTCTTGCATCACATAGCCAGGATAATTAACTGGCTCACACTGCTGTCTACTCTTGGAAAACTGAACTTCTGGATTCCTCAAAGGAGCAATAATAACATTTGTATATGGAAAAGGTGATGCCTATATGCAAAATTCATTGTTTTGTTTTATTTTGGGATGGTGGGGGGAGAACTGAAGTGGGTATTTTATTTAGGTAAATATATTTTATGGTGCTGACTTTTTATAATGGATGGCTTAATCCCTACAAAATGTTGCATTTTATAAACATGTTTTCTTTATGAGAGTTTTCAAAAATGAAATTTATATCTACAAAAATGTGCTCTTGGATACCGCTCAAAGGCAAAAATATTCTAATGTTTCTGGGTATCAAAGAACGCCTCACGGTGGAGAAACACAATACTTGGGGGTGAAAAAAAAGAAATTGTGCTGATTTCTAATATACAAAGATCAGGTTTATAAAAGTAGGTAAACCAGCCCTTGAAAAGCTGATAGATTTATGCCACAACACTGGTGCATCCAATGCAGAATTAGCAGTTTCTATTACATAACTCCAGAAGCCTACACCCTCACTACCCTTAACATGCTTACATATATTACACTAATTCCTTCTTGCAATTCTGCACTGATCAATCATTCCCTCCTTCATCATAGTGTACCTTCCACCACGTGCATTTGCACAATCAACCACACAATCGCAATTACATTTTGTATAGATCTATGTGAATAAGAATGCTAAAATAAAGGATTACAGTAATAAGGAATACAAAATGAATTCATATTGCTGAATTTTTCACTTTATATTAAATTGACACTAATGAAGAACTCATAATAAAGAACACCATAATGGCAAAACGCTGTTGTCAACAATAGCCCTACCTCACAACTAGATACAATTACTCTACGTTAACTCTAGCTCTACTCACTTTAAGAAGTAACCCCACACTTACCCCTAAGTTTCACCCGCCCTTCCACTATATCTAATGGTACACATATCTTGATACATCCTCTATCTTTATATATAAACCTCACTCGTTTTTAGGTCTCGCGACCTATCAATGCGCGCAAGCGCATTGAGCGGAGCGAGAATTCAAGTGCTCAAAAAGTTCGTCAAACCAAGGGCTTTTTGCTGCGGTTTTCTTTGAGTTCACGTGAATCACGTGACCAAACAAGCACGCGCATCAGCCTCCCTCCCTCCATCCTAATTGCATTTTTTCACGGCCGCACAGCACATCAAAGGGCTTCGCCCAGCGTGCGCTCTGCGGCTTCTCCTCCCCTAATTAATCATGGCTGGCCGGCCGTACTTTCAGTTTCCCGGCCGCTCTTGTTTTATCTCTCCCCCACTGTATCTGATTACCTTGCGCTGTGCCTCCGCTGCAACACACAATATCGAACTGCGTCAATGTGACAGTGGTCTTTATATCAAAAATGTACTTTTAGAGATGGGATGTCTTGCGCTCGCCTCAACTAATCGCTTTCACAAGTTTGCTTTTTTCCGCTATTAAAAAACAATCCTCCTGCTACACTTAAACATGGTGTCTCTTTCACTTTACAGCATTACTGGAACAAACAAGCATTGGCATAGCCAATAGGTCTCGCTTTTCACTTATAAGGTCCCAAAGGCGAAACCTATTGGCTATGTCAATGCTTGTTTTATTTGCCTGTTTGCCATTTTTCAAAATCGAAAATGTACTTTACTTTAATGTTTTTCATTTTATCATTACCCCTAAAAAACATATCTTAATTTTAACATTGTCTCGTTTCAGATTTGTAATTATGGTATTTCTTCATTATGAATTGTTTTCACATTATGTAGAGTCTACACTTCATCCCTCTCCTGTCTAGACATATAAAATATGGAGCAATATATCTGAATGTGTGTTGATTGCTGTGGTGGACGAGGAATAATCCACATGTGGTTTCTTCTTGTCATGGGTTGGAGTTCCCATCACCCCAAGATGTAGCAAGTTTTTTTTAACTCCTTGTTGACCCTGCTGTGACCTACTTTAAGGGCTGTAGCTGATGTTCCGAACACTAGCACCTGAGGCAGCCTCTGCACCTCGACTCTCTGATCTGTCCTTTCAGAGTTGGGTATCAGCATCTGTTCCATCACCACTTTTTGCTGGGGCAGAACTCTGACCAGCTCCACCCACTGCTCTGAGCCAGACTGCAGTGACTGTAGGTAGTGCAACCGGTGCTCAGCGCCTCTCAGGCTGCGGCAGGCTAACTGCTGTGTCGCTACACTGCTCTCTAACTTGTTTGATTGCTCTGAGGCTGGCAGCTGCTGCAGTTCCTCCTCCTTGTTCTTCAGCTTCTGCTCTTCCTTCCTTTTCATAACCATAAAGGGCACCTGACTGACTGAGTTCTGTATGATAAAAAGAGAGAAAGATGAAGGCTACACAGTTCAGGAAGATAGCAGCTAGGGTGAGAGGCAAGTGATAGTGAGAAGAACTCTAAATTGAGGAAGACATCATTAGTTAATGAACATTCTGTCCGGCTTTTCACATCTCTATGAAGAGGACAGCATCTGCCATCCCTAAATGGGTTGCAGGCACCCACCTTTCAAGTACAGGCATTCAAATCATTTCTGCACTACTGTGTATATCTCAGTTTTGTTAAATTGAACAAAGAAATCTTCAATGGAAATGTTGAATATATGTCCTGGGTGTCGTGTTTGTGGGAAACGTGTTGGAAACTGGTGGTTTCTGATCAATTACGTGATAGATGCAATGCTTAGAGCTATTAAGCTTTTGTGCTAATGAACAAGTTACTTACCTTCGGTAACGCTTTTTCTGGTAGATACAATATCTGCCTGTGAATTCCTCACCTTGTGAATATCCCCTTGCGTCAGCAACATTCGGAAATTCTTTTTGTAGCCTCGCGCCGACGTGGACTCGGACGTCATAGAGACACGACATCGCTTGCGACTCCGCTGACGTCACCGACGCCTATAAAAAGCCCCCGCCGGCGTGATGACATCAGTTCCGCCCTTTTTTCCGTGCCATCGAGGCACACGGACGGACCAATGACAGTAGATATATACAAAGTATACACAGTACACAATAGTCAAGGCAAAACACACAGTGTAAAGCAAATGCAGGAAAGCAATTGAAACATTTCCCTGACAACAAAATATATATACATTACATTACAGTAACTCTGGCATAGAAGAGTGGACAACGGGGAGGCGGGTGGGTCAGTGAGGAATCCACAGGCAGATATTGTATCTACCAGAAAAAGCGTTACCGAAGGTAAGTAACTTGTTCTTCTGATAGATACATCTGCCGTGTGGATTCCTCACCTTGTGAATAGAGTCCCACAGCAGTCCCCACTCCCGGAGGAGGGTGTCCACTCTTCTAAACCAGGAAATCCTGAAGGACAGAACGCGCAAAGTGGCCGTCCCTCCTCACTTCGGAATCCAAGCAGTAATGCTTCGGGAAAGTGTGGAGGGAAGACCAAGTTGCCGCTCTACAAATATCCTCTACAGGAACACCTCTAGCCAACGCTGAGGTCGAAGACTTAGCTCTTGTAGAGTGAGCCCTTATACCCTCTGGTGGTTCCTTACCGGCCAAAGAGTAGCAGATCTTAATGCAGAGGACGATCCATCTCGACAAGGTTCTTTTATGGACCGCTCTTCCTTTCTTGCAGCCAGCAAACCCAATGAAGAGCTGGTCATCCAAACGAAAGTCTTTAGCTCTGTCCAAGTAAAAAGACACCGCCCTCTTAGGGTCCAGACGGTGCAGTCTCTCTTCCTCCTTAGAAGGGTGAGGGGGAGGATAGAAGGTAGGTAGGGTAATGGACTGACCAAGGTGGAAGGGAGTCACCACCTTAGGCAGAAAAGCAGCCCTGGTCCTAAGAACCATTCGATCAGCATGAACGGTCAAGAAAGGGGGCTTGAGACTAAGAGCTTGAAGCTCACTTACCCTCCTTGCCGAGGTTATTGCAACGAGGAAGACTGTTTTAAGAGTAAGAAGCCTCATGGGACATTTGTGAAGAGGCTCAAAGGGAGCACCCATCAGAAAGGTCAAGACAAGATTTAAGTCCCACTGAGGCACAATAAAAGGAGTAGGAGGGAACTTATTTGTGAGGCCCTTCAAAAATCTTAAAACCACAGGAGACTTAAAAAGAGATGGCTTATCAGGCAAGCAGAGAAAAGCCGACAGCGCAGAAAGATAGCCCTTAACTGTGGCAACCGCAAGTCCCTGTTGCGCCAGAGAAAGGGCAAACTGGAGAACATCAGACAAATGGGCTCTCAAAGGGTCAATAGACTTTTCCCCACACCACGTGACAAATTTTGACCATCTATAAGAATAGATGGACTTAGTGGAGTCACGCCTGGCTGACAAGATGACATCCACAACGTCAGGCGGGAGGGAAAAGGAATTCAGGTTGCCCCGTTCAATCTCCAGGCATGAAGGTGTAATGTCTGGAGGTGGGGGTGTAGAACCTGCCCCTCCATCTGAGAGAGGAGGTCTGCCCTTAGAGGGAGACGGAGCGGCGGGTGAGAGGAGAGGTGGAGAAGATCTGTATACCACACCCTTCTTGGCCAGTCCGGGGCGACCAATATGACTTGGGCCCGGTCTTGGCGAATCTTCCTCAAAACCCGAGGAATCAAAGGTATGGGAGGAAACGCGTAAAGGAGTTGATTTTCCCAACTCAACAGAAACGCGTCCCCCAAGGCTCCTTGCATCAGAAACTGGAGACTGCAGAACGACAGGCAGTGAGCATTCTCGCGAGTGGCGAACAGGTCCACCCGAGGAGTCCTCCACATCCGAAAGATGTCGTGAACCACCTCCGGGTGAAGCCTCCACTCGTGGTCGGCAGAGAACTGCCGACTGAGACTGTCTGCACGAACGTTCAGAACCCCGGCCAGATGATTTGCCATCAGACAAATCTGATGGTCCTGAACCCAGGACCAGAGACGCAGAGCCTCTCTGCAGAGACACTGCGACCCCACTCCTCCCTGTTTGTTGATGTACCACATCGCGGTTGTGTTGTCCGTCAGGACCTGGATCGAACGACCGCGAAGGGAAGGGAGGAAGGCCTTGAGCGCCAAACATATCGCCCGCAATTCTAGAAGGTTGATGTGAAGCAACCTTTCCTCTGGAGACCAAAGACCCTTGACCTCCAGATCCCCCAGATGAGCACCCCACCCTAGAGTGGATGCATCCGTTATCACTGTGGCCACTGGGGGAGGCAACTGAAAAGGCTTCCCCTGAGACAGGTTGCCTTCTACGCCCCACCAAGACAGATCCGCCGCAGCTTCTCTGGAGATCCTCACTGACTCCCTGAGATCTCCGTTGTGCTGATACCACTGCCTGCAGAGGCACCACTGGAGCGCCCTCATGTGCCAGCGTGCATGGTTGACCAACAGAATGCAAGAAGCCATCAGACCGAGCAGGCGAAGGACCTTCAGGACTGGAACGACCGCTCCATTGAAAAATAAAGGAATCCTCTCCTGTATGTCGCGAATCCTTTGAGGGGGAGGGAATGCACGACATACAGTTGTGTCCAGTACAGCACCTATGAACAGGTTGCACTGGGAGGGTACCAGGTGAGACTTGGGTACGTTTATCGAAAAACCCAACCTGTACAACAACTGGGTTGTCTCCTGCAGATGATGGAGCACTCTCTCTGACGACTCTGCTTTGATCAGCCAGTCGTCCAAATAAGGGAATACAGGAATCCCTGATCTTCTGAGATGCGCCGCCACCACTGCCATCACCTTGGTGAAGACTCGAGGCGCAGTAGTAAGACCAAACGGAAGGACCGCAAACTGATAGTGCTGCGATTCCACCGTAAAACGGAGATACTTCTTGTGCGACTTCAGGATTGGGATATGAAAATACGCATCCTGTAAGTCGAGCGACACCATCCACTCTTCTTCCAGCAGAGCCTGAAGAACCTGAGCAAGGGTGAGCAGCTTGAATTTCTCCTGCTTCAGATAAAAATTCAAGATCCTGAGATACAGGATTGGACGAAGCCTGCCATCCTTCTTGGGTATCAGGAAATACCGGGAGTAGCATCCCTGACCCCTTTCCTGCTCCGGGACCACCTCTATCGCACCTTTTCTCAATAGAGTTTGAACTTCCTCCTGAAGGAGTAACAGATGTTCCTCTGAGCAATATCCCTGACAAGGAGGGTAATTTGGAGGGAATTCCCGAAAGGGAAGGGCATACCCATTTTCTACGAGATTGAGAACCCAAAGATCTGATGTAACCGATTCCCAATCCCGTAGAAAGTGGGTAAGCCGACCCCCCACCGGACCTACATGATCCTGAATGGCGGATCTAGGGCTGCTTTTCCGTGGCTGGGGGGTTGGGGGAGGTGGAGGAGGAAGAGGATTGACGCCCTCGAGGACGTGCTCTCTGCTTTCCCCTGTATGACCTATACAAGGTATTTTGCTGCTGCTGCTGTTGTTGCTGCTGCTGACCTTGTCTATATGAACGAAAGGAAGAGCGACCAAACCCTCTGAATTTCCTGGTTGTAGAACCTCTGACCTGAAGGCCAAGAGATCTAGCAGTTGCTCTGCTATCCTTGAATCTCTCCAAGGCCGTGTCTGCTTTTTTTCCAAAGAGTCCTTCACCATCGAAAGGCAAATCCAATAAAGCAGACTGCACATCAGCCGAAAAATCAGATGATTTCAACCAAGCTGAATGCCTTGTGGCAACCGCCGTGCCCCTGATTCTTGCCACAGAATCCGCAGTATCGAGGCCGCTTTGGATGACCTGACGAGCTGCCGCTTGAGTGTCAGATAAAACTTCCTCAAAGTCATTTCTGCTATCCTCTGGAACCTTAGGGATCAATGAACGCATAGAGTCCATAAGTGCATGTACATATCTACCCATAAGGCAAGTGGCATTAGATGATTTTAATGCCATACTAGCAGAAGAAAAAGTCTTTTTGGCGACTTGATCCTGTTTCCTGGCCTCTTTGTCGCCAGGCACCTGCGGAAAAGCACCAACCGACTTCTTAGAACATGCGGCCTGAATCACCAAACTCTCAGGAGAAGGGTGAGATGACAAGAAGGCAGGATCTTCAGGAGCCACTCTATACCTCCTAGCCACACTTTTCTAAACTGCAGGAGCAGAAAAAGGTTTTTTCCATACTTCCATAATGGGCTCCGTTAAAGCATCATTAAATGGTAGTAAAGGTTCCACTGCTGAGTTCGGAGAATGAAGAACCTCAGTCAGTAAATTTGACTTAAATTCGACAGTAGGTAAAGTTAAACCTAAAAGTCCTGCTGCCTTTTTCATAACAACAAGATATGGCTGAACATCTCTAGAGGGTGTATCAGGTCCCGAAGGTAAAGCCCATTCTGGAGAAAATTCAAGACCACTCGCCTCTGCCAGGTCCTCGAAATAACTCCCATCCAGCTCACCTTCTTCCAAGTCTGAATGAGACTCACAAATTCTCTGTTCATCTAGGAGACGTTGAGCCTCTCTCCTAGACCTCAGCTTAACTCGAAGTGCAGCCGGATCCAATGTCGAATCCGACGGCGCCGGAGCCGACGTCGGAATCGAATCCGAAGGCTTGGAAGGATGTTCCATAGACTTGCTTGGAGCCGGCGACGCCGGAGCTGGAGTCGTCGACTTCGGTCGAGCCGGCGTCAATATCGGCGTCGACCTCGGTGGAGCCTGGTACTGCCACAGCGGGGTCGGGGCTGGCATATACGGCATGAAAGTTGCCGGAGCATATGAGTGAGGTACACCCAAATTAAAAGTCATTGGACCCATGGGACCCGAAGGTGCTCCAGAGGGGTACCATGATCTTGAGAAAACACCATACATAGCGTTTAGAAACGCAGAAGGGTCCTGACCTGGAGCTGGAAATGGTGGATGCTCAGGTTGACCTCGAGGCAGATTTGAATCTGTTTCCATAACAGGATTCGAAGTCTCCTCCTCAACAGGAACTCCATCGGCGTCCTCCGGAGTCGAAGATGGAGCCGGAGACGGAGCCGGAGTCGGATCCGGAACCGGAGTCGGAGAATGGACTAGCGACTCCGAAGGTGAGGCCTCACCTTCCTGATCCGACACTTGTGGAGGAATTACCTTCGACTTCATCCTCTTGGGAGATTTCGATCTTGAGCCAGACTTATCATCCGAATGATGTCGGAACTCATGTCTCCTCTTCTTATGTTTTTTACGAGAGCTGGAAGCGTGATCAGATGAAGACTTCGAGACCGACGCCTCACGAGATCTCGACCTGGATCTCGACTTCGATCTCTTCGAGTGTTTTGAAGATCTTCTAACTTTACTCGCCTTCAGCTTAGCCACAAGAAGTTTTGACTCTCTTTCTCGTAGAGCCTTCGGATTCATCTTCTGACACGACAAACACCCATCCACGTCGTGGTCAGAGCTCAGACACCAAATGCAGTCTTGGTGTGGGTCTGTAACGGACATCATCTTCCCACATTCTCTACAAGGCTTAAAACCTGTTTTCTTTGTCGACATGACAATCAAGTAAAACGTTTTACAACAGTTTTAAGCGATATGCACTCCTATTTTTATCAGTTTAACTTAAATGTCAACAAATTATATCTGGTGCTGACCCATATCTTGACTGGCCCCTAGTCAAGTTGGTAAAAAATGAAAAAAAATCACAGAAACCTGTGTTATGGGGAGCACTATTCACTCATTCACAGTAACGTGATTTGTTTTTTCTTATTTTTCATCCATATATTCAGTCCAACATAAACATCATAAGTTTAACAGCCTTATAATTCATCAAAAGTTCAAACTTATGTATCCAAAGTCATATTGATCAAACTGAAAACCTTAACAAACAAGAAAGTAAATGCTCATCAAACGGTGATCGTATTTCATTTCTTCAAAGTTGACTTTATTCTTCTTTTTCATCAATAAATGCGACAATCTGAGTTCTTCAAACAACTCTCCATAATTCAACAAATGATGACATATCCCAATGCATTTCGGTATGCACCTTCGTCAGGGGAATGCACTATAAGTAACAAAAATTCTATCATGTATATATCCGGTAGATACAATATTTACAATCACAAATACAACAGTTTCATTATTTGGTAATCGAACAGCAACCAGAAGATCTCCTAGTGTAATCCATGCATCTAATGTGTGATTAAAAATCATGCTCACAAAAGTTCACCTGCCACCTTATAAACCAAACCGAAAACGTGGTGAACAGCCCAGTGCTACCACCACCTCCTACTTACTACATTCCAAAAATAACCTAATCTGAACAAAAACCATGCGGGTCAATTAAATGTTCTAAAATACTGGCGGTGCCGTATCTAGGCACTCTTACCTTCATTCAATCAATGAAGCAAAAAAGTCGACCACGGTCAAAGTCCGTGCTATTCTTTTTCTAAAAAACAAGGCGGTGCTCTTAGTACACTAAATCCATTGCCTCATGACTCGCTTTTACATTACAAATAGAGCCGGTACTTACTTGGTCTCCAAGACCCCAATTGTAAATCTTTGTGGCGCTATTTCAATCAAGTCGTGCCCTTAATCTGTAACACATTAAAGGAGAGAACTCCTTAGTATTTAGATGGTATATGTTACCATGTGTCGTAATGCTTAATTTATGTAGCGTCATCTTACCTCTATATATTTAATCAAACGCTCCGCGTTACTCTGAGGTTCTCTCTTTCTGTCGCTTTCTCGCTAGGTCGAGCCCTGTTCAAAACGCCGGTATATGGCGTCTGACGTCATACTGCTAAGGAAATCGAAAACGGACTCCCGGCTTACACGTCCTCATCCAAAATGGCACCCGTTTATTTACTAATCGCGAAGATACGAGTAAACTAGTCCCATTCCAAGTTATTGGAAATAAGACTAGGCTCGTAATTCCAATAGCCAAAATAAGACTAATGAAACTAATAATAACAAAATAACAATAACAAAGAAAGTGTATGAGTCAATACACGTATCAAGAAATGTGAGATTTTATGAGCATGAATGTCAATAACACTTAAATGTAATATAAAAAACATTAAAATACAGGTACCAAGCATATATTTTACAGCATAATGTTACAGGAAACAAATCATCTCAATCTTGTCATTGAGTCCATAGGGTGTCAGCGTCCTAAGGGACTTTATCCAGTATGTTTCTCTTTGTGCCAACAATCTAGTTGTGTCAACATGAGGTTTTTCCACCAATCTTTCTAGTACAGTGAATTTCAATTGAGGTATCGAGTGACCCCTCTCATGCCAATGTACAGCCAAACACGATTTCATATTCTTTGTACGTATCATACTCTTATGTTCGGTCATCCGAACCTTCACCTTCCTTGTAGTGCGTCCAACGTAGACTAGTCCACATGGACATTTGATTGCATATATTAGAACACTAGAGTTACAATCAGACGTGTGTCTCAGGGTTATGTTTTTGCCTGTTTGGGGGTGAGCAAATGAATTGCCTACCAATACATTGCCGCAATGACCGCAGTTTAAACATTTCATCATACCTTTCTGGCCTAGGTCTGTGCTTTCATGCCTGCGATCCTTTAGAAGTTCCTTAATGTTCCTCGACCTTGAGTGTGCAAATAGGGGTTTGTCTAAAAATACCTGCTTAAAATCAGGTTCTTGCTCGATTATTTCCCAACGTTTCCTTACACATTTTTTTATAGCCGCTGCGGCTGTAGAGAATTTAAGTACATAGACTTCCCTCCTGTTTTGGCTTCTTTCTCTTTTTTCCAACATGGTGGATCTAGGCATGGTTTTTACTCTATTCTCGGCTTGATCAAGAATTGTATCCGGATACCCCCTTGTTTTATATTCTGAGCGCATTCTAGTAATGGTCTCAAACCCTTGTTTCTCATCTGAACAGATCCTTCTTGCCCTGATAAATTGTGACAGTGGTAGGTGTCTTTTTAGTGATTCTGAATGAAAGCTATCGAAGTGTAAAGCATTATTTCTGTCCGTTGACTTCTTAAATACGCTTGTCACAAGTGTATTCCCTTTTTTTGTGATCATGATGTCAAGATAGCTTATTTGTTCCGCACTGATAGTGTAAGTGAATTTGATGAAGGCATGACAGTTGTTTAACTCATGGAGTTGTGCTCGTAGCTTTTCTTCTGATCCTTTCCACACAACCAGTATATCGTCGATATACCTAAGGTATAGTGCTAGATGTTGTTGCCAATTTTCGTTCTGCAATATGTGCTCATCCTCAAATTTGGACATAAACATATTAGCATATGTAGGTGCCCCGGTAAACCCCATAGAGGTACCCGTCTTTTGTAGGAAAAAACAATTCTGCCATTGAAAATATCCATGATATAAACAAAATTGTAGTAATTCAAGAAGAAAAATGTTATGACCCTCCTCATACTCATGTCTCAACAGCATCCACTCTGCTGCCTCTAGACCGTCCATATGTGGGATAGAAGTGTACAGGGCTGAAACATCAACAGTGCACAACCTCACTTCCTCATTATCAAAAATAGGCACACTCTGTAATTTCCGTAGACAATCCGTGGTGTCTTGTACAAAAGTAGACCATTGTTGCACCAAAGGTTGCATAAAATGATCTAGATATCTCCCTACTGGTTCATGTAGTGACCCACATCCCGCCACAATGGGTCGAAATGGTGGGTCTACCGGGTCTTTGTGCATCTTAGGCAACATATATATATATGGCCTATTTGGATGCTCTGTGGTCAGATACCTTCTTGTTTGTTCATCAATCCTGCCTAACTCGATGGCTCTTTTTAAGATTTCAGATAGAATTCTCTGGAACTCCATTGTGGGGTCCGTCTCTAACTGTATATAGGTGTTGGTGTCCTTCACATGTTGATCTACCTTCTGATGGTAATAGGCAGTATTGAGCACCACTAATGCTCCGCCTTTGTCTGCAGATACTATAGTTAGTGTCTCATTCGAGGCCAATTCATTAAGTGCCAACGTTTCATGTCTGGTCAAATTTCTTTTGGTTTGTCTGTGATGTTTTAATTCAGCAAAATCTTTTTTTACCAATGTTTCGAAAAGATCTAAAGCTTTATGCGTCATAGGTGGCATAAATGTGCTTTTGGGTTTAAATTTTTTGGTTCCTGACGTGTCTGTCATAGGTTCAGGATTCTCCACATGTTGACACAACTAGATTGTTGGCACAAAGAGAAACATACTGGATAAAGTCCCTTAGGACGCTGACACCCTATGGACTCAATGACAAGATTGAGATGATTTGTTTCCTGTAACATTATGCTGTAAAATATATGCTTGGTACCTGTATTTTAATGTTTTTTATATTACATTTAAGTGTTATTGACATTCATGCTCATAAAATCTCACATTTCTTGATACGTGTATTGACTCATACACTTTCTTTGTTATTGTTATTTTGTTATTATTAGTTTCATTAGTCTTATTTTGGCTATTGGAATTACGAGCCTAGTCTTATTTCCAATAACTTGGAATGGGACTAGTTTACTCGTATCTTCGCGATTAGTAAATAAACGGGTGCCATTTTGGATGAGGACGTGTAAGCCGGGAGTCCGTTTTCGATTTCCTTAGCAGTATGACGTCAGACGCCATATACCGGCGTTTTGAACAGGGCTCGACCTAGCGAGAAAGCGACAGAAAGAGAGAACCTCAGAGTAACGCGGAGCGTTTGATTAAATATATAGAGGTAAGATGACGCTACATAAATTAAGCATTACGACACATGGTAACATATACCATCTAAATACTAAGGAGTTCTCTCCTTTAATGTGTTACAGATTAAGGGCACGACTTGATTGAAATAGCGCCACAAAGATTTACAATTGGGGTCTTGGAGACCAAGTAAGTACCGGCTCTATTTGTAATGTAAAAGCGAGTCATGAGGCAATGGATTTAGTGTACTAAGAGCACCGCCTTGTTTTTTAGAAAAAGAATAGCACGGACTTTGACCGTGGTCGACTTTTTTGCTTCATTGATTGAATGAAGGTAAGAGTGCCTAGATACGGCACCGCCAGTATTTTAGAACATTTAATTGACCCGCATGGTTTTTGTTCAGATTAGGTTATTTTTGGAATGTAGTAAGTAGGAGGTGGTGGTAGCACTGGGCTGTTCACCACGTTTTCGGTTTGGTTTATAAGGTGGCAGGTGAACTTTTGTGAGCATGATTTTTAATCACACATTAGATGCATGGATTACACTAGGAGATCTTCTGGTTGCTGTTCGATTACCAAATAATGAAACTGTTGTATTTGTGATTGTAAATATTGTATCTACCGGATATATACATGATATAATTTTTGTTACTTATAGTGCATTCCCCTGACAAAGGTGCATACCGAAATGCATTGGGATATGTCATCATTTGTTGAATTATGGAGAGTTGTTTGAAGAACTCAGATTGTCGCATTTATTGATGAAAAAGAAGAATAAAGTCAACTTTGAAGAAATGAAATACGATCACCGTTTGATGAGCATTTACTTTCTTGTTTGTTAAGGTTTTCAGTTTGATCAATAAGACTGTGGATACATTAAGTTTGAACTTTTGATGAATTATAAGGCTGTTAAACTTATGATGTTTATGTTGGACTGAATATATGGATGAAAAATAAGAAAAAACAAATCACGTTACTGTGAATGAGTGAATAGTGCTCCCCATAACACAGGTTTCTGTGAATTTTTTTCATTTTTTACCAACTTGACTAGGGGCCAGTCAAGATATGGGTCAGCACCAGATATAATTTGTTGACATTTAAGTTAAACTGATAAAAATAGGAGTGCATATCGCTTAATACTGTTGTAAATATTGTACTTTCTTAGCTCCGTTTGTGATTTGCACCCACGTGTAAAGATGGATTTTGATGAAATAGCTCAGATGACAAAGAATCAAGCAGATGTAAAAGGTTACACAGCAGAGGAAGCCGAGAACATTTACACCCTGATTAAAGAAACCAGAGATCTAAAAACCAAGCCAGGCACTACAGCACAATTAGTAAAACAACTACAGTACACTTTACGCAAAGAAATTAATCAGAGGCTCCACGCCACAACCCTGATACAATACCATAGGGTTAAACGTATTCCTAGGGGACTGCGGATTTCACTAAGACCAATGCTGTTCAAATTTAATAAACCGTTTTTAGCAAGATGGTTTGCGATATTGAACAAATGTTCACTTGATTTAGTACTTCTTATAGTTGAAGAGTTGTCTAATGTTTTGAAGGAGCTAGAGGTAGAGATTAATGACATGAAAACTGAATTGTCTACACGTATGTCTGCTGAGGATATGGATAAGACTCTGAAAGAAATTACTGATAAACTAGACGAACACACAAAGGAAGTTCACGAAAGAAAATTGAGGAAATTCAAGCGAGATACATTGGACTATAAGCTGGACGAGGTATACAGCTGGGCCGACAATTATGCACAAAGAAGGGCATTTAGAAAACCGACAGAAAATACCTCAGAGGAGAGTTTGGCTACAGACCAAGACACTTTACCTACACGTCCCTCAGTAGAGACAACAGCAGCAGGTGTATGCGCAGAAAGTATGACAAGCAACCAGGGTAGGCAGTCTTTTTTAGAAGGGGGCCACAGTTCCAATCACCCACCGGACGCACAACACACACAAAGCAGAACAAACGAACAAGGAGGGGACAAGGTAAAAAAACAAGACGCAGTAAGACGCAACCCAAAGAGGAATTGATTATGAACATCTCAGATATTGTGTTAACTCCCACACAAATAGCAGTTTTGAATAAGGGTATGTCGTTTGTGCCTACATATCAAAGTAATGATCTCGAGACTGAAGTTTCCTTTTTTAAATTTATGAGGAAGTTGAGACTCAGATGGTTCTTTCACCAAATAGCCGCAGAGAATCCTGAACCTATGACAGACACGTCAGGAACCAAAAAATTTAAACCCAAAAGCACATTTATGCCACCTATGACGCATAAAGCTTTAGATCTTTTCGAAACATTGGTAAAAAAAGATTTTGCTGAATTAAAACATCACAGACAAACCAAAAGAAATTTGACCAGACATGAAACGTTGGCACTTAATGAATTGGCCTCGAATGAGACACTAACTATAGTATCTGCAGACAAAGGCGGAGCATTAGTGGTGCTCAATACTGCCTATTACCATCAGAAGGTAGATCAACATGTGAAGGACACCAACACCTATATACAGTTAGAGACGGACCCCACAATGGAGTTCCAGAGAATTCTATCTGAAATCTTAAAAAGAGCCATCGAGTTAGGCAGGATTGATGAACAAACAAGAAGGTATCTGACCACAGAGCATCCAAATAGGCCATATATATATATGTTGCCTAAGATGCACAAAGACCCGGTAGACCCACCATTTCGACCCATTGTGGCGGGATGTGGGTCACTACATGAACCAGTAGGGAGATATCTAGTTCATTTTATGCAACCTTTGGTGCAACAATGGTCTACTTTTGTACAAGACACCACGGATTGTCTACGGAAATTACAGAGTGTGCCTATTTTTGATAATGAGGAAGTGTGGTTGTGCACTGTTGATGTTTCAGCCCTGTACACTTCTATCCCACATATGGAAGGTCTAGAGGCAGCAGAGTGGATGCTGTTGAGACATGAGTATGAGGAGGGTCATAACATTTTTCTTCTTGAATTACTACAATTTTGTTTATATCATGGATATTTTCAATGGCAGAATTGTTTTTTCCTACAAAAGACGGGTACCTCTATGGGGTTTACCGGGGCACCTACATATGCTAATATGTTTATGTCCAAATTTGAGGATGAGCACATATTGCAGAACGAAAATTGGCAACAACATCTAGCACTATACCTTAGGTATATCGACGATATACTGGTTGTGTGGAAAGGATCAGAAGAAAAGCTACGAGCACAACTCCATGAGTTAAACAACTGTCATGCCTTCATCAAATTCACTTACACTATCAGTGCGGAACAAATAAGCTATCTTGACATCATGATCACAAAAAAAGGGAATACACTTGTGACAAGCGTATTTAAGAAGTCAACGGACAGAAATAATGCTTTACACTTCGATAGCTTTCATTCAGCATCACTAAAAAGACACCTACCACTGTCACAATTTATCAGGGCAAGAAGGATCTGTTCAGATGAGAAACAAGGGTTTGAGACCATTACTAGAATGCGCTCAGAATATAAAACAAGGGGGTATCCGGATACAATTCTTGATCAAGCCGAGAATAGAGTAAAAACCATGCCTAGATCCACCATGTTGGAAAAAAGAGAAAGAAGCCAAAACAGGAGGGAAGTCTATGTACTTAAATTCTCTACAGCCGCAGCGGCTATAAAAAAATGTGTAAGGAAACGTTGGGAAATAATCGAGCAAGAACCTGATTTTAAGCAGGTATTTTTAGACAAACCCCTATTTGCACACTCAAGGTCGAGGAACATTAAGGAACTTCTAAAGGATCGCAGGCATGAAAGCACAGACCTAGGCCAGAAAGGTATGATGAAATGTTTAAACTGCGGTCATTGCGGCAATGTATTGGTAGGCAATTCATTTGCTCACCCCCAAACAGGCAAAAACATAACCCTGAGACACACGTCTGATTGTAACTCTAGTGTTCTAATATAAGCAATCAAATGTCCATGTGGACTAGTCTACGTTGGACGCACTACAAGGAAGGTGAAGGTTCGGATGACCGAACATAAGAGTATGATACGTACAAAGAATATGAAATCGTGTTTGGCTGTACATTGGCATGAGAGGGGTCACTCGATACCTCAATTGAAATTCACTGTACTAGAAAGATTGGTGGAAAAACCACATGTTGACACAACTAGATTGTTGGCACAAAGAGAAACATACTGGATAAAGTCCCTTAGGACGCTGACACCCTATGGACTCAATGACAAGATTGAGATGATTTGTTTCCTGTAACATTATGCTGTAAAATATATGCTTGGTACCTGTATTTTAATGTTTTTTATATTACATTTAAGTGTTATTGACATTCATGCTCATAAAATCTCACATTTCTTGATACGTGTATTGACTCATACACTTTCTTTGTTATTGTTATTATTAGTTTCATTAGTCTTATTTTGGCTATTGGAATTACGAGCCTAGTCTTATTTCCAATAACTTGGAATGGGACTAGTTTACTCGTATCTTCGCGATTAGTAAATAAACGGGTGCCATTTTGGATGAGGAAGTGTAAGCCGGGAGTCCGTTTTCGATTTCCTTAGCAGTATGACGTCAGACGCCATATACCGGCGTTTTGAACAGGGCTCGACCTAGCGAGAAAGCGACAGAAAGAGAGAACCTCAGAGTAACGCGGAGCGTTTGATTAAATATATAGAGGTAAGATGACGCTACATAAATTAAGCATTACGACACATGGTAACATATACCATCTAAATACTAAGGAGTTCTCTCCTTTAATGTGTTACAGATTAAGGGCACGACTTGATTGAAATAGCGCCACAAAGATTTACAATTGGGGTCTTGGAGACCAAGTAAGTACCGGCTCTATTTGTAATGTAAAAGCGAGTCATGAGGCAATGGATTTAGTGTACTAAGAGCACCGCCTTGTTTTTTAGAAAAAGAATAGCACGGACTTTGACCGTGGTCGACTTTTTTGCTTCATTGATTGAATGAAGGTAAGAGTGCCTAGATACGGCACCGCCAGTATTTTAGAACATGTAATTGACCCGCATGGTTTTTGTTCAGATTAGGTTATTTTTGGAATGTAGTAAGTAGGAGGTGGTGGTAGCACTGGGCTGTTCACCACGTTTTCGGTTTGGTTTATAAGGTGGCAGGTGAACTTTTGTGAGCATGATTTTTAATCACACATTAGATGCATGGATTACACTAGGAGATCTTCTGGTTGCTGTTCGATTACCAAATAATGAAACTGTTGTATTTGTGATTGTAAATATTGTATCTACCGGATATATACATGATAGAACTTTTGTTACTTATAGTGCATTCCCCTGACGAAGGTGCATACCGAAATGCATTGGGATATGTCATCATTTGTTGAATTATGGAGAGTTGTTTGAAGAACTCAGATTGTCGCATTTATTGATGAAAAAGAAGAATAAAGTCAACTTTGAAGAAATGAAATACGATCACCGTTTGATGAGCATTTACTTTCTTGTTTGTTAAGGTTTTCAGTTTGATCAATAAGACTGTGGATACATTAAGTTTGAACTTTTGATGAATTATAAGGCTGTTAAACTTATGATGTTTATGTTGGACTGAATATATGGATGAAAAATAAGAAAAAACAAATCACGTTACTGTGAATGAGTGAACAGTGCTCCCCATAACACAGGTTTCTGTGAATTTTTTTCAATCGAGTAAAAAGGTCAGAGAATGGAGAATCTAAGAAATATAGTAACAAAGTACCAGAAGCTACAGAGTATCCCGAAACCGTTAGCGTCGACGACGCGGAAAAAAGGGAACTGATGTCATCACGCCGGCGTGGGCCTGTTATAGGCGTCGGTGACGTCAGCGGAGTCGCGAGCGATGTCGTGTCTCTATGACGTCCGAGTCCACGTCGGCGCGAGGCTACAAAAAGAATTTCCGAATGTTGCTGACGCAAGGGGATATTCACAAGGTGAGGAATCCACACGGCAGATGTATCTATCAGAAAGTTTAATTTGATCATGCTCACCATGAATGCAGCAAGCTGCTTTCTTTATAAAGAAGATGTGTGTGGTTTGGGCAGTTTAGGATCCGAGTGATACCCAAGACACAGAGGTTTATAATCTTACTGATTAAAGATAAATACATTTTCTTTTCAAAGCACAACATTCCCACATCAATTGAAACACATTCTAGAAAACTTTTATGAGAAAATCACACAGGATGAGGGCAGAGAGGAATAAGAAATCATCTACATAGAATGATCAATGTACACACTTATTGGCGAACAAACGAATGAACATCCAATTGGAGAAGGGCAACAAGAAATGTAGGTTTACCTGCACAGGATAGTTTAAAGATTGCTAGGTGTACACTGTAGAACAAATCAGTCAATACTCAGAAGTAGCGAGAATTGAGATCACCTGCACAGTTCTAGTTCAATTCAGTCACTCTCTAAACCATGAGTGAATATCCAATGGACAGCTACATAAAAACTTGATTTACTAATCCTCAGCATGCTGGCCCCTGCAATCGCTATGAAGGAGAATAGAACCACCGCACATGTTTTCTTTCACTGCCCTTTTTCAAATTACTAAAGAAAAAAAAGTCTGATTCACTGCCAAAAAAGAGTCAACTCTGACGCGTCAAAAAGTTCTCACATTGACAAATTGAATGGATGAGCCGTTTGGTCTCTAACTTAATTCTCCTTTTAGCCTGCACTATACGTTGCCAGAATGCATCAGCAATAAAAAATAATTCAGTATTTAGATTCCTGGTAAATCTAGATATTTAAAGGAGGATGACTACGATGCAACATGTGTCTTGTATCCACACCTGCTTGGTAGACCGAAGGGACTGACGTTTTACTGCAGTATGGAACGTTTTGAACAGAACAATCTGACCTTCAGTAATAATAATGAACTTTAAATTGCACTCCTTGTACCTATAATGTGTTCTATTCTATCAAACACGGTAAAAGGGAAACAGGAAAATTGTTGTGTGGGGATGGAATACACTTCACCTATCTAACTACAGCATCTTTACTGAACATATCTATTCAACTTTTTTCTTGATGTTGTATAATTTGATCTAACATTTTAAACTTTCATATCAAATAATATACATACTGAGAAGTTTAAATGATATATTTGGATATATATATAGATATATTTGATTATATATATATATATATATATATATATATATATATATATATATATATAAAATCAAATATATCATTTAAACTTATATATATATATATATATATTAATCATAAAAATGGATTAGGTGAGTTGTTCCAGCTAAGGCCTTTGTAATGAATATACAACAGGAGCACAACATCTAAAAGGATAGTTACTTGTAAATTTAGCTTTCTAGTCCAGCGAATCTTCACTGAATTTATGAACACTGACTAGTTCTGCCTATGTGCAGGATTTCTCTAAAACGTAACAAAAGAAAATCACTTCATACATGCTAAAATAACAATTGATGGTCCATAGTGGCATTCCCTAACTATCCTTTCCCTGGTGCTGCATTTGATTCTACAGACTATGCGGTGCTGTGTAAGCCCTCTTTCGCTTTTTGGGATATCGTTTTCACTGCTTTTTTCCTACTTTTTCCCTATAAACAAATGTGCTTTGGTGCACTTCCTGTATTCCTCATATACCAGGCTTATCTTGCAATACACATTAACTTCAGTGGCGTCAGCAAGCTCTTTCAAAACTGTTTATCTCTTGTGCGATTCCCTGAGATTTACAAGGCAACCTGCCATCTGTAAAGTACTCAGTCACCAAGGAGGAACCCTTCCCATTGCAATGAAGTACACTGCCTGAGACATAACTACAGCCCCCTCCAAAGAGAAGTCTCACATCCTGTGAGGCATACTACCTCCATTGAGGCACCATATCCCCATGAAAGGTGCCCTACCTCCTGTGTGGTATGCACCGGCTGCAGGCCTTGTACCGCCAGCTGCTGTACCGGGCTGGATTTAGGAACCTGAGTTGTGGACTGCACAACCGACCTCTGAGAAAGCAAACAAGACAACATGACTTATGAGAACAAAGACATTACACACATAAAACAGTTCAATGAGGACAAATAGAGATGGAATACAGTGCACGCAGATTCCCCATCAAAGTCAAAGGAAGAGTGGAAGGTGGGTGACCCTGACAGGAAGTGCTGTGGACAAAGTGGGTGTGCAGTGACTGGAGAAGCTCCTCAGGTAGAAGGGCTTTACTGGGAATACCTAAACTCTGATTGATGAAGCTACGCAAAGAGGCTGAGGCATAGCTGCCATAAAGCAGCACCTGCAGTGGCACTATGACACAGCTGCTTAAGGAGACCCACTGAACCACAATTATTCAAGTCATTTATTGCCCAGGAAAATCACAGTCGTGATTGGTGGAATCCTTGAATTAATTTCAACCACTGGTAATCAATCTCAGCCGCATTCCAACCCCTTGTTTTCCCTCACTGTGCCACTACAGAGAAGAACCAACCACATGCAATCAGCCTTGGTTTGCCACGAATTGTGCCATTGACTCTGAATAGAGGCACAAGCAAACCCAGGCCAGTGTTGGCCTTTCAAGACCTAAGTGAGGTGCAACTTTAATCACAAGCCTTGTACTACCTAATAAGGCGCAGGGAAGTCCATTTACCTTGCTTGCCTTAAGGTCAATGCACAAGCAAACCCAGGCCAGTGTTGGCCTTTCAAGACCTAAGTGAGGTGCAACTTTAATCACAAGCCTTGTACTACCTAATAAGGGGCAGGGAAGTCCATTTACCTTGCTTGCCTTAAGGTCAATGCAGCATAGCTACCCAGCCGTACAAGTGGTAGGGAGGAAGTCTGCAATGGAGATCTGCATCCTGGTTGGAGAACCTAGTTGGAGAGGGAAGATCTGCTGGGAATAACTGAGTGGTCATTTGGGAAGACCTACTCAGAAAGACAGAATGTCATAAGAGAAAGCGTGTAATCTGAAGGAGAGTCTCAGAATTGGAGCATCTTCAGAAATTCCTCAAAGATGGTGGTCTCTAGAGGATGCTGGCACTCTGACTGGAGCATCTGCTCAGTTTGAGGTGGTCTGTTGGGTAATTCTGTGCGGTGGTTAAGAGGGAAGTCAATAGGGGCACATTTGCTTTGTGGATGAAGGAGCAGAAAGTGAAGGATTGTTTCAGAAAATGAATTGTTGAATTAAACTACTATGTGCTGACTGGATGAGTCAGCATAGGAGTAAAACTTACAGGGAAAGTCTGCACTCTGAATAGATGAGCTGGGTATACAGATGGAATTATACAATGCATAACTGTACTCCAGTACAATAATGTCATCTGCTGAGAGTTGCTGGTGCCATGATTAAAGGGTTGCCTTGGAGACAAAAAAGGTCTGCACAAAACACGTGTTTTGATTGGTTAGGTGGGGGCCGGGCAAAGTACTGTCTTCAGAGTGCCCATATTGTGATTGGGGGCTCAATTCAAAGAAGGTTCTGCAATAGCACTTGGTTGGGGATCATCAGGTGACACAAAGCCTGGTCAACAAAGTTTCCATACCTCCTGTGTCACAAGTACTGGCTGCACTCCATGCACCTGCAGCTGCTCCAGGGATCCTGGTTTGGCGGCTGAGATGTGGCTTTGCACCGTAGATCTCTAAAACAAAAAAAGGAGATTGTCAGAGTTGCAGGGCATCAGATCCTCTGTAGATCACCTTCTTTTTTTTATATACATTTTTATTTTCATCAGATAGGGCATATTCATACAATTGACATAAGCAACCAAATTAATATGAATAAACAAATATATTAATACATAGGCAAGAGAATAATAAGAAATAGAAGAGAAGAAACAAATAGGAAAAAATCTCACAGTAGCATAGCATATGTGGGGAAGATATTTTAGGGGGACTACTTCTTATTTCATCTTTAGCCAAGAACTAGCTACCATAAGCCATCCAGGGCCAATGGCCCTCAGAGTGCCTCTAATTTAGCTAACGATATGATGCCCCTTGCCTTTGCCAGAGCTGCCTCTTAGCCTCTAAAAATCGCCCACCAATCCTCTGCCACCGGTGGTGTAGTAGAGACCCATGCCCTGGCAATAGCCAGCCTAGCTGCAGCCATCAAAATCGTAAAGAGACGCACTACTGCCGGATTACCATCTTTATATCCCAACATAATTTCAAGATCCGTAAGTGGGTGATCCAATCCTATTTTAAAATTAAGTATTTGCTCGATTTTCCTCAAGTACCTATTCAATTCTGGACATTCCATAAACATATGTTTTAAGTTAGCCACGTACAGTCCTAAATTTTGGGTATTTTATCTTATCCCCCGTCTTATTTCCTTGGGCCAATTTAGCTATTCTAGCCGCAGAGTAATACATCATGCAGGTAATACGTGTTTGCTGGAGTTGTAGGCTAACAGAATGGACCGAGTCCTTAACATAGCCTAATACTTGTTCAACCATTCTAGTTGAGACCATTGTCCCCAAAGTTTGAGTCCAACGTTCCGCTAAGTTCTCACTGCCCAATGGTCTAAAACTATGTAGTAGAGCATACATTGAGCCAATGAGAGATTTCGACTTCTCACTATAGATACAATCCCAAACTGTTGAATGTCTTATTTCTTTTATGGCAAAACACACAAGATGATGGACAGAATGTTGCGCAATGGCAATACATTCACCCCCAGTCATAGATCTGGGTTGAATCCATCGTTATTTTGCTCACCAAGCCAACCCAGTTCAGACATGGCCATATGCAAATCAGTTTTGACCCTGTGTCTCATGGGAACAGTCCAGACCGAACTGCCAAGCCATGTCTTTCCTGGACCGGAATCAAGCATCCTAGGACCAGTTTCTGGCTATCAGCCTTCATCAGCCAGGATAGCTTGACTCCAGTGGCATAGTGAGCACGGGACCCACGTCTGGGCATACCCTTCCCACATAGGGTGAACAGAAAAACACACAAGATGATGGACGGAATGTTGCGCAATGGCAAAACATTCACCCTCAGTCATAGATCTGGGTTGAATCCATCGTTATTTTGCTCACCAAGCCAACCCAGTTCAGACATGGCCATATGCAAATCAGTTTTGACCCTGTGCCTCATGGGAACAGTCCAGAACGAACTGCCAAGCCATGTCTTTCCTGGACCGGAATCAAGCATCCTAGGACCGATTTCTGGCTATCAGGCTTCATCAGCCAGGATAGCTTGACTCCAGTGGCGTAGTGAGCAGGGGTCCCACGTCTGGGCATACCCTTCCCACATAGGGTGAACAGCAAAACACACAAGATGATGGACGGAATGTTGCGCAATGGCAAAACATTCACCCCAGTCATAGATCTGGGTTGAATCCATCGTTATTTTGCTCACCAAGCCAAACCAGTTCAGACATGGCCATATGCAAATCAGTTTTGACCCTGTGCCTCATGGGAACAGTCCAGACCGAAGTGCCAAGCCATGTCTTTCCTGGACCGGAATCAGGCATCCTAGGACCGGTATCTGGCTATCAGCCTTCATCAGCCAGGATAGCTTGACTCCAGTGGCATAGTGAGCACGGGACCCACGTCTGGGCATACCCTTCCCACATAGGGTGAACAGCAAAACACACAAGATGATGGACGGAATGTTGCGCAATGGCAAAACATTCACCCCCAGTCATAGATCTGGGTTGAATCCATCGTTATTTTGCTCACCAAGCCAACCCAGTTCTGGGGTGGCAGAGTGGGCTAAAGAACGGTGATGGATTAAACCCAGATCTGTTGACTGGGTGTGAGAGTTTGATTGGTTCAGATGCTCCGTCCATCACCACCCCCTTTTGTACCGCTTTGTTCGCCATAAGTTGGCAGGGTATGCTCAGACGTGAGTCCCTTGCTCACTTTGCCACTGGATTCAAACAAGCCTGGCTGAAGACAGCTGAAATGCCAGAAACCGGTCCTAGGAAGCTTTTTTCCGGTCCAGTGAAGGCATGGCTTGGCAGTTCGGGCTGGACTGTTCCCATGAGGCACAGGGTCAGACTGATTTGTATATGGCCATGTCTGAACTGGGGTGGCAGAGTGGGCTAAAGAACGGTGATGGATTAAACCCAGATCTGTTGACTCGGTGTGAGAGTTTGATTGGTTCAGATGCTCCGTCCATCACCACCCCCTTTTGTACCGCTAATTTCTTTTATGGCCACATTAGAAGCAGGATAATCCTTAATCTGTAAGTATTTTTAAAAAAAATGGTCTGGAAGTTTACAGGCCAGTCTTAAATTTTCAAATGATTTGATACCTCTATCATTATATAAATTGCCCAAGCAGTTTACTCCATAGTTCGCCAAATTTTACCCGCTTGATCCTGAAATACCTCAGGAAAAGTGGGATTCTCCCACAATGGGTAGTTTTTATGGAATATCGGTAGATTGCACCTAGTAGCCATTGCTTGGCAAATATAAACAATGTCCTTTACGGTCTTACATTCTATCCTTTTAAAATAGTTTGGATCTCTAATTCCATATAAAAATGTATCCCTCTGGTTTCCAAGCATAAACATGGATACAAAATCAGTCTGATCTAGGCCGAGCAAGCTACGGAAATGACCCGTAAAACGGCCCAGAAATAGATTTTGAAATCTGGGAGACCAAGCCCAACTTGATCATATGTAGCTTTGAGCAACTCAATCGCCCTCCTCAGTTTTGTATATCCCCAAATAAAGCTACTAAAAACCCCCTCTAATTTTTTAAGAATGTGTTGGCGACTTTCAAAGGAATAGAACAAAACAAAAATAGAAATGTAGGCAATATTTTCATTTTGATCAGGTTACATCTACCTACCAGACCTATAGGGAGCCTATGCCAAATTTTTAACAATTTAATAGTTTCTTTTAGCAAGGGTGCATAATTTAAATCGATAATCTGATTAATCTTACCCGTTATCGTTACTCCCAAGTAAGTTACAGTGACACAAGATCCAATAATGGAGTTCTAAATCCCAACAGTGGTAAGTACCTGAGTTTTGTCAGCATTCAATTTGTAACCTGCAACTTTGCCAAATTTGTCTGCTTCTACCTTAATACTCATTACTGGATTGATTGCATAGACTGCAATATCGTCTGCATGAGCTGTGATCTTTAGTTTAGTATTGTCAGCTTTTAGAGGTTTAATTTGTGTGCACTTTTGTAGTGTGCCCAGGAATGGCTCCATATAAAGGGCGAATAATAACAGGGACAGGGGACATCCCTGCCTTGTCCTGCACAAAATCTGAAATGGAGGTGAACACATTCCCCCATACCACAACTTGGCCTGTGGATTACAATATATAGCCTGTACTCAGGACCGAAATTGAGGTCCAAAACCAATTTTGGCCAGTACGGCCCATAAGAAGTCCGACCTGACTCGGTCAAAGTCCTTTTCGGCGTCTAATAATATCATACCGAAGTCGATCCCCTTCTTATCTGCGTAATCGAATGCCCCAATGGCCATATTGAAGTGAGCAGTGGTGTCCCTCCCCATAATGAACCAGTGTTGCCTTCCAGAAACTAGTCATGGCATAAGTGGAGCTAGGTGAGTTGCCAAGATCTTTGAAAAGACCTTTGCGTTAGTATTGATAAGTGAGATAGGCCGATATGACCCGCATTCTGTTGGAGATTTGCCCTTTTTTAAGAAAAATACTATTTGTGTTGTATTCCACGACTCCGGTACCTGCCCGCTTACTGCCACCGACTGTATCACTCTACACATAGGCAGTAATAGTACTCTTAAAAGATTTATAAAATTCTAATGGCAGCGAGTAAACTCCAGCTGCCTTCCAAGTTGGTAAAGTTGACAAAGCCAGTTCCACTTCTTCTATAGACACTATGTCTTCTAATTTAGCTGCTTCCTCTTCATCAGCTTTTGGTATGCCGCTATCTTCTATATAACCTAGTATATCTTTCTGGTTCGGGTCCCATGTAAGGGAGTAAAGTTTCTGATAAAATAAGAGAAATTGCTCCAAAATAGCCGAGGGTTCAGTACGCATATGTCCATCTAAGCCCCTTATAGCACTGATCTTAGTTTTTGCTTTTGCCTCTGCAGACTGATAGGCCAGTACCTGCCCAATATGTTCCCCATATTCGTATCTTTCTAGTCGATGTTTAGTAAAGCTAGCTACCATTTTTTCCCGAAGAGTCTTCTTCACCAATACTCTTGCGTCTATTAATGATAGAAGCAGAATATCCCGAGGAGCCTGATCTTTATTTACTGCCTCTGTATGCTGCACCTCAAGATTACGTGAAGTGCTTAATAGAGACTCTGTTTCGTTTCTGCATTTCTTATTCCAATCATAAATATATTTTTGGGTAATACCACGAATGAACGCTTTCATTGTATCCCATACAATCGTCGGTGAGGCTGTTCCTGTATTAACTCTGAAGAACTCTTCCAGTTCCCTGGCCGTATTATCTAAGTAGTTGCTATCTGTCAACAGATATCTTGGAAAATGAAAATGGTCTAGTCTCCCTCTTTACTACATCGACCCGGAATACTAGCATAATAGGAATATGGTCTGATGTTACGTGGGGGCATATTTCTTTATCCGATGTTCTAATTAAACCATCTGATACCCAAACCATATCAATTCTTGAGTAAGATTTATGGGGGACCAAAAAATATATATAGCCCGGTGTTAAATATTTGTTTCTCCATTGATCTTTAACAGACTGTAGCCTTGCCATTTGGAATATCGCGGCACGTGTCTTGCGCATTCTTTGGGCCCGGCCTTTACCAGAAGAGTCTAAGCCATAGTCCATAACGCAATTGAAATCCCCCATTATCAGTTTTTCCCCCTCCCAATTCAGCAATTCTAAAATGAGATGTTCAAAAATTGCAGGATCTTCCACATTAGGGCCATACACTGCACACACCACAAATGTTTTACCTCCTATCTCCAGCTGAGCGAGTGCCCAACGGCCACGTTGGTCTGATTGGCTTTTTAGCACTCTACCATTAAACCTCTTATCTTTTAGAATAGCTACTCCTTTTAAAGATATTGATTGAGTGGTACATGTAATAATCTCATACCCCAATTGTTTTAGCAAGTTACGGTCTTTGTAAGCAAAATGTGTTTCTGTTATAGCTACTAAATGAGGTTGGTACATTCTCAGCTCCTCCCGGACTAACTTACGTTTATTAGTACTATTGAGACCAGCCACATTCCAGACCATGCATTTATTCTGATCCATGATAAGTTTTCCTAACCTTTGGCCGTACCCCCTTTAGTACCTCCATAGCCATTACTCCGTTTATATTTACTCTCTTGCATTTCAAATAAGAGAGAATTGGAAAAGTAGAACCAAAAAGAAAAGAAAGAGCTAATAACCTACGGTGCCCTAATGATGACATTTTTTGCCCTCCTTTCCCCTCCCTCCCTCCACAACCAACCCCACCCCCCAATGAAAGAGGATTCCCCCCGTTACCCAGCTGCCGCTAGCTAGGCAGCCCCTACAGAGCTTCAACCATAATGCTCTCCCCGACACCCTCATCGTGTAATCAAATATGTTTCCCTCCCCCTGAAATAGTGCCTTAGTTAGCCGAAGTTGACTACACAGATATAACTTGTCCATCGCTTTGCCAGATACATACATTAGTCCCGGATGCCCCCCTCTGGCCCTATTACAGAAATACCCAGGCACCAGCTAAGCATAAACTAAACATAAGCTGAATAAGATTTAATTTTTTATTTGAGGCCATACTAAGAAGCTTCCGAGGCCAATGATTTACGACCCCCATTCTACTTTTGTGATTCAGCCTCCGTTTTCCACTTAGCCATTGCCTGCTCGATTTCCTTTTCTCCTGCAAAAAAATAGGTATGGCCATTCTTAAGAACTTTTAAGCATGCATGTTTTTGTAAAAAAACCTGCGCACCCAAAGCCTTTATCGAATCTATATATTAGCGTAGCTTCCAATGTCTGTCCATCGTAGCCTTACTTAAGTCAGATCTAACAAAGAAGCGTATAGTTCCTACTTTTACCGGAGAGTTAGGTTTGGCTTTCAATGCGACTGCCTGTCTCAACAGAAAATTACCAAAATAAATCATAAATGGTCGTGTGTATTGCCCGCCCTTGCCCCTCTGGGTAGTTGGTAGTCTATGGACGCTCTGCAGCTGAGAATCCCAGTCCCAATCAGCGAGCATGGGAAAGGCCTTCTGAAGTAGCTGAACCATATAGAACCTCGGGTCTGCCCCCTCTGAGCCTTCAGGGATGCCGAAAAGTTTTAAGTTTTGTCGGCGCTGACGGTTTTCCATGTCCTCCAGTTTGATCTGCATCGCTAAAATCTGATCGTCATGTTTCTTTCTGAGACTGTCTATGCGGGTTGATAGCTCCTCCGTGTCTACGACCATCTGTTGTAATTCTGAAATATCCTGGGTTAGACTCCCCAACTGATTCGCCATCTCCTGCAAGGACTGCTGAACTCTACTGTTATTTTCATGGGCCTGCGTATAGTGATATTGAGCTTCTTGTCTTTGCTCTTTTAGCGACTGCAGTATCAAACACAATGATGGTGTCATAGCTTCTTGATTACCAGCTGTTCCTGCACTGTCCGTTGTTACAGCCATCTCCTGAGCGCCTATAGTAGCGCCTGTAATACCTTGAATTCCATCCATAGTATAGGATGCTCCTGGACCTGGGTGAATATAACTTGCTACGCCTGAAGGCAACCTCGTTAGACTATCAACCACCGAGGTTACTAATTGGGATTTTGCTGATATGTCCTCGCTGGGAGTGCTTCCTGTATTTAGCGATGCCACACTCTTGATGCCTCCCTTTGCCTGCATCCATTTACGCAAAGGGCTATTGTCAGGAATTACCTTTTCAAGTGGTGTAGTCACATTCTGTCCAACATTCTGTCCAACAGGTGATTTCTTTTTGCTTTTACTGCTCTTGTTTTTCTTTTTTGCCTTTCCCTTTTTATCCACAGATGATTTTGCAATATCAATTGATGCAGTTGAGAGTTCTGTGATACAAAAAGGGATGGCTGATGAGGGTTATGAACCCAAAACCGGTCCCAGGATGCTTGTTTCCGGTCCAGGGAAGACATTGCTTGGCAGTTCGGGCTGGACTGTTCCCATGAGGCACAGGGTCAGACTGATTTGCATATGGCCATGTCTGAACTGGGGTGGCGGAGTGAGCTAAAGAATGGTGATGGATTAAACCCAGATCTGTTGACTTGGGGTGAGTGTTTGATTTGCTCAAACGCTCCGTCCATCATCCCCTTTTGTATCGCATTGAGAGTTCCGTAGCGTCTTCAATATCATCAATTGAGTCCGCCTTCAAGTCCTCCTCATCGCTCTCCTCAACGGTAGTATCCACGGTAATTGTATCTATAGCACTGCAGACTATTGCCCCCAATTCTGCCCATCTTTTCAATTGGGCAGTTCCATCATACGCAATGTGACTCGCCAGAGCGCATCCATCCCCTGCACCCACATCAGTATCAGGTGAATTCCACAGCCATCAGCAGCCGATGGAGGCAGAGGCAGAGCTATATTATCGTTAGCAGTAACACCAGTAGATTCTAACGGCTCCGAGACAGTAACAGTAGCGGTTGTAGTGGCAGTTACAATTGTAGCAGTATTTAAGGGAACATTTAAAGCAATATCCGCAACGTTAAGCGTGGTAACAATATTACCTTCTTGGATGGCTCCGGGTCCAGTGACCGCTGACTGAGCCTCGAGTTGGCTGACGGGCGCTCTAATCCTCTCTGAGTTGCCTGCAGGTGATGGTTTCCCAGCGCCATCCAATACGTTCATCGGTATATTCACCTCTCCTGTTCCTACTCCGCACCGACATTCCTTCCGGCGCGAGTACTCCTCGGAGCCGTTTTTGGTGCCATCCTCTTGACCAGAAATGAGGGGAAAACCGACGGTAGATAAGACGATGATATAGCTGCCACCCCCGCCACTGGAGCAATAGCAAAAACCAGGCCTGGTCAGACGACCGCAGGCGGCTTCCTAGTTTCCAGTAAACCAGCCGAGACGCTGAAATCAAGCGACCGAGTCTGTTCGCGAAGGACTGCCACATCCGCTTTCTTTCAGTGTCTCCGGTTGAGAGGATAACCACAGTTGTCAATTATTTCAATTCTTTTCAGTTCTTTTCAGTTTTCAGTTCCTTTCCAAGCCGTTGCGTTATGCAGAGAATGCAGGGAAGAAAACACGTTGTGAGATCGTCTCAATCGGGTGTCGGGTGGGAGCTCATTCGGCTGAACTCTGTGGCGGTGTCAACCCGCCATCTTGCTCCTCAGTTGATCACCTTCTAACAGCAACAATGTGGCTGGGAATCAAGTGCCTACAATCTAATTTCTTACATTTTACACAAAGTCTGCTTTACATCCCTATGCCTGGCTCATCAGCCAACCATCAAACAGTGATGCTACCACTGTTAACCAATATTCCCACATTGAGAGCATTCCCTATAAGTGTACCCTTTAATACAACAGCTTTTCTACCACTACATGTCATATATGTTTATTCATTGTTATCTAAACGACTCAGGTAAGCATACTAATTAATTGGGAGAAAATTCACAATGCAAAGCAAATGTAGACCCATTGCCGAAAAGCCTAGTGAATATACAGTACTCTGCTGAGCACCCAGCACGGAGAGTAGGATAGATTAGGAATGCCTGGTCGCACAGAGAAAGTCTATGTTCACTGGTTCTAGAGGCAGTCGGGCCATCAGGCATCATGTAATTATAGATTAGCAATAAATTGTATGATGAAGTGTAATCAATATCTCCAAAAATGCTCATTACACAAGTTCAGAAAAGCAAGCATATGCCATTCAAATGTCTAATAAATCTGAAATTAAATTCTGCTGTCAGTGACCACCTAGCACCTATTCTGCGTTGTTAGTCATGAAAGCACCAGATGTCCAAAGCCTGCTTTTTACTGCATTTCTCTCTCCATCTGGACATTTTCTTTGAATTCATAAACAGGAAAATGTCTAGGCCTTTGCACAAGATCCCGGAACACATTTTTTAAAATGTTAACATTTCATTTACATTTGGCTGACAGAGGAACAAAAAAACAGGTAGGAAATTGTGGCATAGGAATACATTTTGCAGGGCGAGAGGCATTTTGTAGCTGTCCTAGTGCGTTCTGCTGTGTCATTTAGCAGATTATTGTTAGGTAAAAAAGTTCACAAGGCTCACACCTTTTTTCTATTCACCTAGTTTTTTAGTGAGAGAGAAAGAATGTTGATGTATTTAAGTTAGATACCCACAAAAGAGAAACAGAATAATACACAGGTAACTTTTCCTCCCTATCATGTGAACAGTAGAACAAAGTAGCAAGCTCATCTGGAACAGAGGAAGGAAAACCAGGAAAAAGACTTGTGGGCGAACTTATGCAAAAAGAGTATGTACAAACACCTGCTAAGGCATCTGCACTGTTGTCCAAATCAAAAAATAATGGTCAGCAAAAGGCGTGAACCTATAGCCAGGCTGGAGACATACATATATCTAAGTTGTTGACATTCCTCATGGGAGCAGCTCTAGCTGCCTGTCCCCTCTACTGCAGTGAGTTCTAGGCCTTGCTGCAAGAGGCCTGTTAGTCTTTCTGGTGAATACAGTAATGTAGGTCACAACCCAGATTGCAATAGAGAATGGATGCCACAGTGAAATAGAAGGAAGAAAACATATAAAAAAGAGAAAAATTGGTGCATAGTTTGCAAGCCCACATGGCGGATGCAAGCTTCTAAGCTCCACCACCACCTATTGGGATAAAGATGAAGGAAAGTGCCTAATCATAACAAGGAGCCATCAGAGGGTGGCCATGCTTCCCTGGTACAAGTGCAACCGACAACCAGCAGAAGGTGGACAGAAATGGTGATCGCCAGAGAAACAGAATGCAAGACAAAAAGCTGGCGGGCAGGATCATAGTGGGTGGCGCAAACACACAGTAGCGTGGAACTTGTTCATAATATGGCCCAGTTCAGAGGCCAGGAGCCAATGTGGTGAAATAATGTCCTCCAGGTCGCTGGAGGACTGCTGAAGGAGGAGAGAGGCGAGGCGGGAGGAAGGGGAGGCAGGTGGTCAGAAACCCTAGCCTCATGAGGCCTGGACATCCCAGGGCAACTTTCCAGGACCAGATATAATTGAGCTAAAATGAGTACTCCCATCAAGGCCACCACTGCAACATATTTATCCACATGAACAACTTGGAGGGGAAACTCCTCCCTTCCACCCCTCTAGACATTCATGAAAAGAGTTTCTGATGAGATACAGGGGGAGGACCCTCAAAAGCCTGCACAAATTCACTTCATGGGGCATAAATATGACACCTAAGCTGAGGTTTTTATCAGCACTGGACAATATTCCAAGGATGGAGCTACGCTCCAGCAAGGGGAACATGAAGGACCACAGTGTGATAGTTAACATATGACAAACCTTATAGGGCACAACCTGCTAATAGCGTGGGACATCAGAGATGGCCACAGTATACAGCAGACTCTATTTGCTAAAGGATTGCACCAACGTCAGCCTGAATTCATCAGAAGCCTTCAACAACAACATGCAAAGCGATAGAGTCCTTTTGGAGTACCATGCAGAAAAAAGTGAAGGGCCGTCTGTGGGGAAATCCACAGAGAATATTAAAAATGGCATCCAAAAAACAGTGAACTGAGGACCTGAAAACAACATTGTGCAAGGCATTTTGTCAACAGTTTTGGAGAATAAAATAGGACATGCAAGGAATATACTGAATATGTTAATGGACTGAATGTGGAAGGAGTTGCGATTGGACTCTAGAAACACGGTGCGACTGAAAATTAAATTACATCAAGACTGCGGATTGTTCCTCTCTTTTTTTGTATTTGAACTGAGGGTGAGTCTCCAGGAGCTGAGGGAGGAATGGAAGGCAGATATGAGACAAGTTAGTAACCGCCACAAAAAGCATTAATAAAACAAACTTGTCACTTACTAAAGATATTGACCAAACAAGCGCAAGAGTGGCAGACCAAGGAGACTGAAGTGCAGGAGTTCTCTCAAGTGAAAACAGAACACCCCCAACAAAATTCAATCATTAGAGACTCAGGTGATATGCTGCAACTGAAATGCAATGACTTAGAACATAGGGCATGAAGAGATAACATCAGGGTTAGAAATGTAACTGAAGAAGAGGAAGACACAGACGTAATGTCTACAGTAATACCAACACCAGACCTAGAGGTATTGTAGTAGAGTTCTCCTCATTCCAGCCAAAAGAGACAGTTCTTAGAGGCGTGTGCACATCCTTGCTGCTTCCCTTTGGTGGTGACAAGCTTGTACTACAATAGGACCTCTCTTACTCTACCCTTGAGGAACGCTAAGACACCTCACCGACGTCCTGAATAAAGAGACAATCAGATTCTGATGTACATTACAGTGCTGAACAGTCTTTCTGGCCGAAGGAGGGAACCAACATGTCCGAACGACAGAGGAAGGGCTTAAACCCCTTGGGAAAAACATTACAACGAGCATTCACTGACAACAAGAAAGGGGAAACTAAAAAAACATGGTGGGGAAGTCACCCCACCAATGTGAGGATCCATGCTGGACCATACACGACAGGAAGAAATTAGATTTCTACAGAGACTGACTTCCCACAGGTAACCACTTACAGAACAAACTTGTCTTACATGTTAAATGGCAGCTAAAGCGGATGAAGGGGGAGCTCCAATTCTCCAGTATTGGGGTGTCTTTCATATATTCACAAGCTTGAATATTCCCCGTCATCGAAGAGGGAGTCCCACGGTACATAATCAGACAGAAATGCCACAATAGATTTGAATACCATCACTCTCTGCCAAATTAAATCCTACATCGCATTCTCTTTCATGACCTTCCTACCATGCTACATGCCTCAACTGGCTTCCCTGTCATTACCTACTTAGCGTTTCTACATTACCTCAAATCCTTTGTTCGCATTCCTTTAAGAAGTTCTGCTTCAAACCGCTGACTTCACTCAGAGACTCAATATGTTGTGCTCCAAGTGGAAGGTGACCCAACTCTAATTCTTTTAGAGGGGTAAACTCAAGGCTCTCAAAGACAGGCTCTTATTTTTCAAGTAATCAATTTTAGGATATTTGCATTTTACTTCCAGGCCAGCAGCTCCAAATCAAATGGAAAATGGAGAGAAACATTCCACCCTCTTTGGCCCTCTATACCGTAAAAGATGTGCTGAGATGTTGGGATGTAAACAATGCGGAGTTGAAGCAGTGGTGGTTGGGTGTTAAGGTGTTAGGCGAGGGAAGCAATGCTTTGAGGTATGAGATGACTGGTGGAGGGTTTCAGTGGACGGAGAGTTGACAGCTGGTTACTCATTGGAAGCAGGTGAAGGGTAGATGCAGCAGTGGGTGTCAGTGAGGTAGGTCGAAGAGTGATAGTCAGAGGTGGAAAATAGGAGTTGATGGATGATCATTAGGGGTGAAGTTAGTGCTGGCTAGTGGAGAAGGTAGGTGGTGGTGTGCAGCTGAGGAAAGCTGGCAGAATTGGTTGGGGATTAGTGAGGTATGAGAAAATTAATGGTTGAGGGTGGCTTGAAATTGGGGGCCCTTGTGGTAAATGATTGGGTGACAGATGGAAGCCAGAGAAGGTGAAGGGAGAGGCATAGTGAGGGATTCAATATCACTGTTTTAGTGGACATTAAGGAACTACTTGGGGGCTGTAGCATTCAGCTGCAGAATTGTTTGTGGTAAAGGGAAACGTGTTGCGCCAACTTGTTCAGGTTTGGTGAGAGATGGGAGTGACCCCAATAGCAGCAGTGATTACAGACAATGTAAGAGACAGGGCAACAGCAGCTGATTAGGCAAGAGGTGGAGGAACCTGAGATGTACATGAGGTGACTGCGGGTTGAACAGTGTTGCTGGGAAGGAGTTGGTTGTGGGTTGATGTTTGGGAATCGATTAGATCAGTGGTTCAGAGACGAGATATCAACAGTAAATGTTGTAGGTGAGGAGAAGGATCCGCTTAGCATTCTTTGGGGGTGATGTGAGAGGCTGAGAGAATTAATAAAAGGTGATGTAGGAGGTGAGGACAGTAGTGGGTGGGAGTCAGGTGAGAGATACGAGCAATAGGGGTTGGTGGATGAGGTGATGGCATCCCATGGATTAGGAGTGAAAATTATGGACAACACTACCAACAGGATTAGTAATGTGGTTTTGGGCAAGAGTAGTGAATACCACAGAGGTTAGAGAACATACTGCTTTTTTTGTGGGATGGTGTTGTTGGCAGTGACCATCGGGCCATGGGTGAAAAGTAAGTGTGGCTGGGGCTGGGTTAGGGTTAAAGGTTTGGGAATCCGTGGTTACACTTGCAGTGGGGGACTGGTGACTGTTGGTGGGTTGGTAAGGGAAGGGTAGAGGCCCTTTGTTGCTGGTAGGTTATGGAGGGGGATGATTAGATTCAGGTTAAGTACTGAGGTCTATAACTGAGTACCACAGAGTTTGGTAACTAACACCTGTTATCAGTGCCTAGAAATGAGACAAATTGTCGAGTGCACTTTAAGTGCATCAATTATTATGGTTAGAGGGAAGGTATGAGGCAAAAATGGCTAGGGAGAGTTTATAAGGGCAGGTGGGAAAGGGAGCATGTTATTGAATTGTTTGGAAGCTGAGGTGATAGGTGACACCCCAGAAAGGGTGAGCAGAGGTTGTGGAGAGGCCCTGGCAGCTGCAGAGGTTCTAAGTGAGGGGAGAGTACAAAATAAACTATGGAGCAATGAGTCTAGTGAAGAAGGGGCAGCAGTGCCTTGATAAGCGAGGTCAGTAGTGATCGGGAATCAAATGTGAGGGCAGCAGTGGTGAACACTGGGAGATGAGTACACCAGGGCTCAAGACTGAGGGGTGAAGGCAGTAGAGCAGGGGCCTTCAAACTGTGGAGCGCACCCTTATTATTATTATTGTGTCATTTGTAGAGCGCGCAGCTACCCCAACGGGGTGTCCCGGCGCTGACCCTCTGGTGGTCTGTGGCGGCAGTCTGGGGGGGGAGCAAATTTGTCTGCAGCCAATTGTAAAAGAACATGGCCTGGAAGCGCAAATGTGTTTATCTGTACACTTCCAGGGTCTTTTCATTTACATGCAGCAGTTGAAGAGCCTAAAAAAAGTATGTGACCTCTGATACTGGGTGCCCCGGGGTATTAAGTGAGCGCTTTGGCAGGTCGAAAGCTTTTACTAAAAAGAACAAAATATTCAGCAACTATTTTGTTATGTTTTTTCACTTTCAGTTAACCACATTTATTTTTTTCACTTTCAGCTAACCACATATAAAATAATGAGCACATGTTAAATGAAAAATAAATGCAAGTGAACTAATTGGTGGGAAATGTGCTCTTTTACATTGTAAAACCACAGTTGGCTAATGTGATCACTGTTAATGTCTGCATGCGATCAAAGTAAAATAATTGAATCCTAGCTGATGTCTTGTGTATTTATACTGCTATTTAGATATGGGGCTTTTTTCCTTTTTAGGTCGAGCATTCAAGACTTCTTGTATATACTTTAGTATATACTTATAAATTAGTATATACTTTTATGTGTATGTACTTTGTGGGCTCTGGAGATGAGTCCTAGGACTTCTCTGCTTCTGCTTAGGGACTTTTTTTCTGTTCAACTGCCTCCATTTAACTGTCTTAATAGAAAAGGTCCAGTAGAGGTCAGTAAAATACCAGAATTGCTTTCTGCTGAGGAAAGTTCTTTTTTAATTTTTTCTGGCAACTGCCTCTATTTAACTTTCTTGATAGAACCCGACCAGCAGAGGTCAGTAAAATACCAGAATCATTTTAGCATTATCTAGATTCCAGTCCATAGAAATTGTCTTCCACAAGCACCCATAGACAATAACATTTTTTTCAAAACTTGTATTTTCAGTGAAATGACCACTGAAGGCCCTGATTTTATATTAATAACAGAGCTTTGGACTGTACCATTTTCAGCTGAAAGGCAATATTTCCCTCCATGTGTTCCCATACCTGGTGTGTCACGCAGTTTGGTGCTTACTTTCCCTCCATGTTAAAGAACAGTAGATGTTTCAGCACCCAGGCTAATGTGCTGTATAGCTAAATACATATAAGGTCCCAAAGGCGAGACTATTGCAATGCAAATGCTTGTTTAATAATGTTAGAGAGAAGCACCCAGATCAAACCCTTTCGCGTTCAGGAAGATCAATTTCGTGTTTTTGCATATGCTGACGATATTGCCATTACAACATCAGATCCTGTCACCGCTATAACTGAAGTAGAACGTACAGCATACGAGTTTGGCACTATCTCTGGCAATCAGATTAATATATCTAAAACCTAGATCTTGTGTACGAAGCATATTATAGCTAGTGATCCTGGAGTGGTCAAGGAGGTCACATATCTGGGAATTAAGATCCGAGGATGCTTGAAAGACTTGGTTGACATCAATTGGGGGGATATCATTAGCAAGGTAAAGCAATCATTAGAAAGATGGGATTGCCTATATCTGTCTTTGGTGGGAAGAGCCAACATCCACAAAATGAATATACTTCCTAAGGTGTTGTATTTTTTTAGATCAGTACCTTTGGAGGTATCCAGCAAACAGTTACAACATCTACACGCACTTTGTGCTAAATTCTTATGGGCTTCAGGGAAACCTCGGAGGGCTTTGCATTTTATGACTCTTCCCAGAAAGAGGGGTGGGTGGTCGGTTCCCGACTTCACACTCTATTATTATTCGTGTCTTTTACCAAATATGCAGATAATGTTGACTGGAGAAGATGTGAGCAATTCTGCTGAGGCTCCCTCAACCTATCAGGTGGTGTTAGGAAAAGAGGTTAAGAACTGCCTGTTCAAGAAGTTGGATAGGAGTTACTACAAAAAACGTGTTTTAAAATCTTGGGGGCAGCTTTTAAGGTGTGGAGCATGGTACGAAAAAACTTACAAATTCAGGGATTAACTTTTTATACTTCTACCACGGCCGTAGGTATATTGCCGTTGAAATTTCACAACCAAGTGGCAACTAGCTGGAGACGGAATGGTATTACTCAAATTGGGGATTTTTATGAGGCTGGGTGGCTATATACGTCTTTTATAGACCTAGCAGATACATTTCTTCTCCATAAGAACCAGTTTTTTAAATTCTTACAAGTATGTGATTTCCTGAGCAAACAACCCATAGCGATGACTCCTCTTAAATTAGTTCAAGCTATTAGGCGGCAGGAAAGGATAGGGGTCCTCTATAAAATCCTTTTAGATTCAAGAAGGGATGATCTGGATAAACACAACTGTAAGTGGGCACTTAAATTGGGAGAGCCAAGGGTCTCTCTAGAGAAGGCGATCGCTATTGCCGGGGAAATTTGTCTGCCGGAGAATCTTAAAGCCCAGTTTTATAAAACCATATTTAATCTCTATCATACTCCTGCCAAGATGATGAAATGGGGGAGGGGGAATGATGGTAAATGCTTCCGATGTGGTATGGACAACTCGGACAGTCTCCATATTTTTTATATCTGTGCTAAAATTGGTGCCATTTATAGAACATATCGAGAAGTTTATGACAGATTTCGGGAGTTGTTGTCAAAATATCGGCTTCCATGATGCTGCTGGGCACTGGTGAGGATCTGGAGCAAGGGAGACCAATGTATACATTCCGGTACTTGCTCTTTCTGGCTATGTGGCTATGTGGCTGGCAGGACGTGAAGGGGCGCCCTTTCCTTGGGCACGAAAGGGGCGAAAGGCAGAAGTTTGCTGGCGCTGGCCCGACAAGCCCAAGGGCATGGCCGTAGCCCTGGAGTCCTTGAAACGCTCAAGCGCACGTCTGCTTGTCGCCAAAAAGGTGACGTCCATCGAACGGCATGTCCATGAGCGTGGCCTGGACATCAGCCGAAAAGTTGGCGGACCTGAGCCAGGCATGGCGACGAACCGCCACCGTCGTGGGAATCGCTCTACCTAGCAAGGCCGTGGTATCCAATCCACATCGTATGGAGTAACGGGATGCATCCCGCCCTTCCGCAAGGGCTTGAGCGAACTTTGCCCGGGCCTCCGCCGGGCACTGCGGCAGCACGTCCGCAACCGTGTCCCACAGAGAGTGGATGTAACGGCCCAAAAGGCAAGCGGTGTTGACAGACCGCAGCCTCAAACTGAGTGAGGAGAACAGCTTCTTACCAACCTGGTCATACCTTTTGGATTCCCGATCTAGCGGGGCAGTCGGGAATGCGGTCTGGGAATTAGAGGTCTGGATAACCAGACTCTCAGGGGTGGGATGGGTGGACAGAAAGCAAGCAAGGGTCGCCCAGGGCTGGGCGGTGGGGTCGGGCCATGTTCCGATCTACAGGAAGGCCTGTAGCGGACTTGGACCAGGTGCCCAGCAGAACGTCCGAAAGGGTTTCATTACACGGCAAGAGAGGCTCCAAGGAGCTTGCCTGTGATTTGAGCACCTCAGTGAGGAGGTTAGTCCTCACGGCCGCGACGGGGAGCTCAAGAGCCAAAGCCTTGGCCACCCTCGTCAACACCAGGCTGTAAGCAGCCCCCTCCTCCGTAGCCACGGTAGGAGGGGAGACAAATCCAGTGTCGGGCGAAATGTCCAGTCCACTGGCCTCCCCTAGCTCAACTGCCCAGTCCTGATCCAACAGGAACTCCTGTGCCAGAGGGTCCTCAGACCCCTCCCAGTCCTCCCCGACATCCATCTCCTGATAGTAATGGTAAAATGATGGAGCCGGATCGTAGATGAATTGCTCATCCCTCTGCGTCGAAGCCGGCGCAGGACGGCGCCCTGTCCGACCCCGGATCCGGACCGGGGCTGGGACCGGGGACGTCGTCGTCTGGAGACGGCGTCGGGGGCGACACGCTTGGTGACGGCGCCGGTGGAGGGGTCGTGAGGTGGACCGGCGTCGTCACGGATCCAGGCCTGGATCCTGAGGGGCCCTGCGGCGTTGGAACCGGAGTCGTCGACGGCATTGGGGCCGAAGCACCCGACAGCGTCGGGGCCGGAGCTGCTGGCCTGCTTGGGCTCCCAGACGGATCCACGGAGCCCGAAGACGCCGCAGCGGAATCCGGCGGAGGAAAGCGTGACCTCATGGCCGTGAGGAAGGCGCTGATCTCCTCCGGCGTCGCGTGCACCCCAGGGACCGGCAGATATGGAGCTGGACGCGGCGCTAGTGGCTCCGGCGGAACCGCGTCCGTGGTGTCACCCGAACCCCCGGCCGCGTAGCGCGAGCGTCGGGGGGGTCAGAAGAGCGATGTCGCTTCTTTGACTTCGTGTGCCCCGACTTACCTGAGGACTTTGAACCCGACGAGTGCTGTTGGCTCGCTGAGCTGTGATGACTGCGGCCCCGCGACCGGTCCCTCGAACCTCCTCCTGGACCGGGACCTCGAGCGGCGCGGGGCCAACTGCCAGATCTAGAGTGGCTTATGGAACCGCTCCCGCCTAGCTTTCGACGTCAAGACCCGGCAGTCGAGGCACGACTTGTCATCATGGTCGGCCCGAGGCAATAAAGGCACCGACGGTGGGGGTCGGTAACCGACATCAGTCGGCTACAGTTGTCACAGGACTTGAACCCCGGCATTCCTACCGGCACCGGAGTCGATAAACGACTCAATAAGATCCAAAATAGATTGAAAAAAGTTAGTCAAAAAGTGACTAAGGAGTACTGCTCTTCCTGGATCTGCGCATGATGGCGCGGAAAAAAGAAGAACTGACATCAGCGCGCGAGGGCTGAGTCTAAGTGCTCCGACGACGTCATCCCGGTGGCAACGATACCGACGATGGATGCGGAGCCGCAGACGACGCCTACCGACAAGCAGGGGTACTGCTACGCAAAACTTTACGGATCCAGTCTGACGCCTGGGGATATTCTAAGGTAAGGAATCTAACACTAACCTGTTTCTTTCAGATACAAGGCTGTCATGTTGTCCGTGCGGACTAACACAGCTTTGTTTGATACTTGCTTTTGGAAAGCTTTCAGTGCTAATAACTCCAGGTGATTGATATGGAGTAACTTTTGTTGTGGTGTCCACCTGCCTTGCATGGTGTGTTGCAGTAGGTGGGCTCCCCAGCCGGAGAGTGATGCGTCCACTGTCAAGACTATTTGAGGAACTGGCTCTAGGAACGGTCGCCCTTTAGAAAGGTTTTTGGCGTTCCACCACTGCAGAGAGCGATGAGTCAGACCGTCTACCAACACTAGGTCTGTTAATTGACCTTGAGCCTGGTTCCATTGACGTGATAAGCACTCTTGAAGAGGACGCATTTGAAGTCTTGCATGGGGCACTATGAAAATGCTAGAGGCCATCATCACTATGAGTTGCATGAACACTCGTGCCGGAAGGGAGTGTTGTGGCTGAAATTTTGTGAGAAGAGCTTGCATGCTGGCTATCCTTACTGGAGTGGGATAAGCTAGCGCTGTTGAGGTGTTTATTGTGGCACCGAGGTACTGTTGATGGTTGCAGATGAGACTTGGTGTGGTTCATTGTGAACCCCAAGTTGTGGAGTAGTTGGATCGTGACATGGGTGTGTTCCACACACTGATTGTATGAGCTGGCTTTTATGAGCCAGTCGTCGAGGTACGGGAAGATGTGGATGTGCTGTCTTCGTAAATGTGCCGCCACTACTGCTAGGCACTTAGTGAATACCCTTGGTGCTGTTGTGACTCCGAATGGGAGTACTTTGAATTGATAGTGCTGCCCGTCTATTACAAATCTGAGATACTTCCTGTGAGCTTTGTGAATAGGAATGTGGAAGTATGCGTCCTTGAGATCTAGAGTAGCAAGGAAGTGGTTTTGTAACAGGAGAGGAAGGACTTGTTGAAGTGTGACCATGTGAAAATGATCTGACTGTATGTATATGTTTAGCGGTCTGAGGTCTAGAATAGGCCTTAGAGAGCCGTCCTTCTTTGGGATAATAAAGTATAGGGAGTAAACTCCCTTGTTTTGTTGGTGCAGAGGAACTTGTTCTATTGCACTTTTTTGTAGCAAGGATATTACTTCTTGCTTTAGCAGTGATAGATGCTCTTGTGACATTGGACGCTGTTTGGGTGGTATGTTTGGGGGTGGATAATGTTAGTTCTAGAGAGCAACCTGATTGAATAATTTGTCGCACCCACCTGTCTGATGTGATGGTGGTCCAGGCAGGAAGGAATTGTTGTAGTCTTCCCCCCACAGGAGTGGAATGGTGGGGGGGAAGCAAAGGAAAGTCATTGGGTAGGGGTGGAGGCAGAGCGGGAGTTGTTGGTTTTGCCCCTGCCCTTGTTGTTGTTACCCCTATAACCCCCTCTTTGGTAGCCCTTAGTGAATGTGGATTGACTAGGGGTTTTATAAGAAGTGGAGGGGCTATCGGAGGCGTAGTGTCGTGCCTGTAAACGAACGCCTGGTTGGCAAATGTCAGCGCCTGCTGGTTGGCAAGTCTACAGCGCAGGCGCGAAGAGACACGCATGCGCAGAGAGTACCGACGCGTCATTTAACCACCCCCCTTCCCTGCAGTAAACGCTTCGCGTTCCGTTCCGGTGTCCTTTGCTGGTTCCTGTGTTGCGGATCCGGGTCACGGTGGTGGCGAGCTGCGGGATCCGTCGGGTCTTCGCCGGGCGTCGGTACTTCACTTAAGGTACTATCGGCCCTTGCTGTTATCTGATTGTGCGCGCATTGGCATTTTGGTTATTTTCGGAAGCATGTCAAGTTGTTACACGCGTTCCGGTTTTCTTTAAGAGTCCTGAAGTTATCCCTGACTTCTAGGGATGAGTTGTTTTGATTATTGTATGATTTTCGTGAGATCTCCATACAGATAGTGGGGACATTTAGTCTGCGTGTCTTTACTTTGTTTTTGGTATTGTCGGGACTAGTTGAGTATTGATACTAGTCCCGGTTTTGATACTAAGTCACCGGGAACTGGAGGAGTATTGATTCCAGTTCCAGGTTCTTCGAGGCTCATTGTTTATATACACAGGTACGCAGGAGCAGGTATTTGCTCATTATTCCTGCATATGTTTTGAGACAGGCTTCCTCACCTTGTTGTGTGTTCTACAGGAGACAGAGTTACGATTCCTGGATACCATTCCCTCCACATTATACAAGTACACGGATTAGCCCTTACACCCCAATTCTGTAGGTATTTGTTCTCTCTATTATTGCACTTCCCAATTACACTTAGTATTACTGCGCTAACCTGTGTTCCTTACATTCCCCTAGGAAGCTGATATTCAGACGTTCTGTGATTCCAGGAATTACTCCTTCAGGTGTAAAGAAGAAATCTACATATTCATTTGTCCCCCACTTTCCTTGTTTTGTCTCCCTGTGTTCCCCTGACGGGCATCACTATTCCGGTGCAGTGTTATATTCTGTCGGATGGTGAACCGGTTAGGGGGTATAGGGAAAGAGCATCACCTACCTGGTACTTCTGGGGCAACCTTCGTGTCAAGCATAACACGTAGCCTCTTGTGTGGGTGAAGAGGATGGGTTTGAGTTAAGAAACAGGAAGTTCTGGCACTCTAGCGGATATGATTATTAGTTACACTTGTGATTACAAGTTACACGGTGCCTAGCCTCTTGTGTTGCCTCTATATGATGAGTGGCGAAAAGAACGGCTGGGAGCTTGCAATTGCAAGGCTCCCATAGATTGGGCTGTGTTGGTGTCTCTTTTCATTTTCTCTAAAGATACATCGACATTAGGGCCAAATAGGTGTTTCTCATCAAATGGCTGATTGAGGATGGAATTTTGCACTTCAGGTTTGAACCCTGAAATACGTAGCCAGGCAGGCCTACTCAGAAGTACACTAGTATTAATTGCCCTTGAGGCAGTATCTGCGGCATCTAGGGCACAACAAATGGAAGTATTGGTGATATTTTTACCTTCCTGTATGAGTTAATTGGCCCGGTTTTGATATTTATCTGGTAGATGCTGCATTATGGATTCTAGTTCATCACAATGTGCCCTGTCATATCTTGCCAATAGCGCTTGAGTATTAGCAATGCGCCATATGTTAGCTGCCTGTGACGCTGTGCGCTTACCAGAGGCGTCAAGGAGTTTAGATTCCTTATCTGGTGGTGAGGACTCACCTGATGTTTGTGAATTAACACGTTTACGTGCATTAGATACTACTAAAGAATCTAGTGGTGCTGGACCTCTAATGTAAACTGGATCTGTAGGGGCAGCTTTGTATTTTTTCTCAATGCAAGGGTTGAGGACCCGAGCCCTGACAGGATCTTGAAATACCTCTGTTGCGTGCTTAATGACCCCTTTAAGCATTGACAAAATGGCAGTGGACCTTTGTGTATTATCAAAAGTGTCCAAAAGGAAATCTTCCTCCACAGTATCGGTGTGCAAGTCAAGCCCATGGTACTGGCAGCTCTCTGGACTAGTAGGTTAAAACCTATAGTGTCCTCTGGTGGGGAAGGCCTGGCAGGATATACATCGTCTTGGGGGACGTAAGGCACATCAGGGGTGTTATAATCATCCCATGGATTAGGCGACTGAGGGGGTCTATTGGTCCCTACTGGGTCATGTCCACCCCCACCTGTGTCATCAGAGTCTGTATCTACATCATAATCTGGATTAGGGGATGGTGGAGGCGAATGATGTGGTGGAGGAGGTGTAGGGGGAGGAATAGCATGGGGAGGTGGTGGAGAAGGGACCCTTAATGGAGGGTTTGCAATGTCTCTCTTCTTTGGAGGAGGAGGAGGAGGAGGAGGTGCAGGCGCCTCTAGTGGTCGCTTCTTGGAGCTAAGAGCTAGTTGGCCAGTCTTAGGATCCTTTACAAGAGTCTTTTGAGTAGGATCTGGTGTAAAAAGCTCTTCTGTGTAGGGCAGATCCTTCGGCGTCAAAGTTTTTGATTCCGGAGGTTTTTTTGGCACCGACTCAGTAGCTGGTCTAGGGTCTTTTGGCTTAGAAGTATGACCTTTCGAAATGTCTTTTACTGGAACGTGTGTTTTCGGTTCCGGGTGTTTTTTCGGCTAAGAAGCGCGTGAGTCAGGACCTTTAGGCGGTTTTTTAATCGGCTCCGAGTGCGGTTTTTGCATCGATGAGCCAGTGCCATTCTTCGGCGCCGAGTGCTTAGGTGTCGGAGCAGCGGTCGACGTGGTTGAGGAAGATGGCTTTTTCTTCGGTGTGGGATCGTCACCGGAAATAGGCTGACTCGAGCCCGAGCCACCTAAAGGCTTAGTAGGCTTCTTTGCCGGAACCGAAGGCAGGGCGTGGGAAGCAGTCTCTCGGTGTGCACCTGGGCCCAAAGGTGAGGGTATGACCCAAGCCTTTTTTGAGGGTGTCGAGGAAGGGTTGGGGTCGACGGTCTTACTTACGATCCGTTGAGCTGGAGTGATGTCCTCGACGTCTGAGTCTTCGGCATCAGAGGAGCTGGCACTTTCTTCGGCCCGCTGGTGTTCTGTCACGTCGACGCCCTCTTCAAAGATGTCATCGGGGATCGAAGCTGACGAGCGAAACATGGTTCTTCGAGCTCGTCGGTCCCGAATTGTCTTTTTGAAGCGGAAAGAGGCACAAGCGGAACAGTCTTTAGCCTCGTGCTCCAGTGAGAGGCAAAGGTTGCACACCTCATGTAGATCTGTATGGGGAAACTTAGACCCACATCCAGGACACTTCTTGAATGGCGTCCTTTCCATGAGCCAAAGAGTAAAGCCCAGGTAGGCCCGAAAGCCTTCGTCGACGACCGGAATCAAAGACTTCGAAGTGGTGAAGAATCGCGTCGATGGGGAGCGCGATCGAAACAATACCGTCGAACTGGGTGAGGATTGAGTGCCGAAGGAAATTCATTTCCAAACCGGAGCGCAGGAAACACATCCGAGCCCGATGGCAGAAAAAAACAATCTGAGGACGGAGCCGATGCCCATGCGCAATGTGGTCCAAAGGAGGAGTCACCAATCTTGTGACTTCCAAAGAACTTTTCAGGACAAAAACAAACTGCAAACATCCAGGCCCAACACTAGGTGGCGATCTATGCACAGTGCGTAATCTGCAGCTCATGTGCCTCGAACATATATATATATATATATATATAATATTTTAGAAGTGCTACAGGGTCCCTGAACGTAGGCGGCACTATTCCATGCTTATGACTATTGATGAGAATCAACAAAGGCAAAAGGCAGCAGGGTTAACGGCAACTGCACCATCTAGGCTAGTCATGAGACGTATTTGAGAGTAGTATTGACCACCTCAAATAGCCAGCTGCCACATGACCACAAATGAATACAGAGAAAGAAGGTTGATGAGAGGTAATACACGCGTTGCTGCCGGACACGGGCTCAGATCGGACACAGACACTGATCTACCTAGTACCCTTACAGAATACACTGGAGGCTTATCAATGTCATGTGAGTTACTTCTCTGCCGTTTGGAGGCCACGTATATTACAATTGGACTGAAGACACAAGGGTAATCATTACCGCCATACGGCCTTATTCCTGGAGACCACGTCCCAACAAGAAGGACGCTTTGCAGGCTAACTTATTGCTGGATTCAATCTATTGGCAAACGAACCTCGTTACCTTTACTTTGCCCTGAAGAAGCCCTTGTGAAGGGTGAAATGCGTTGGCTGTTTCTACATGTGTACAAAGGACTTGTGAAAAATAAAGACATGCAACAAAACCCACAACGGCTGCTAAATGCACTTTATTTTGTGTACACTGTAATTTGATGATCGTGTGTATTACCTCCTATCAACCTTCTTTCTATTGATGAGGATCCCTGGAAGAACAGTACATTATACATATACATAAGCTCTTAGTAAAATCAAAATGTCTTGGCTAATGCCAGAATTTACAAGCGTGTGAAAAGCTAACATATCACCCTCTAGGACCTACTGCCTTCGCCATTGCCTTATGGTGATACTCTACAATGTTAGGCTGTTTCCAATCGCTGCGCACAACCACAAAATAAATAAATAAACAAAAAGGCGCAATGAAGAGAATGCAGATAGCGGGCACATCAATCCAGATTGATGTGCATGCATGTGCCAGAATACAGGAGCATGCCAGCGGAATGATGCATGGCCATTTGATTAGATTTTTTATTTACCAGTTCAAGATTTTTACCCCACATTCCCTTTATTGTTAATGTTGTTTTATATATATATATGTCTTGCACATCTGTCCTGTGTGTAGTTTTTCTGAATGCTAAATCACCTCTGAGGGCCTGTCCTTTCTTAACCTTAAGTCTCTTATTCTCTTGTACAGAGCTTCCTCTGAGGATTTCCTTTCGCCTTTGACTCACTGTGTGATCTTAGGCAGCTCTGTACCCAGTATTCTCCAGTATTGGGGTGTCTTTCATAGATTCACAAGCTTGAATATTCCCCGTTGTCGTAGTGGGAGTCCCACGGTACATAACAAAGCAATGTAGTAATAACATAAGTATAAATACATATAAGAAAGAAAAAACAGAGTTTTTCTAGATAGACAACTTGTCCCTTCTATACCATATCACAGTCATTATGTTTTGGTCCAAACTCCAGCCACTCAGGTGGCAACACCCCCTTAGAATGTTCTCCTCCAAGGCTCAGGCCCTCAGATTTTCGTAGCACAAGAGTGACATAGAGACAAAAAGTAGAAGAGAGCCTCTGAGGGGAGAAGGGCGGGTTGCATGTGAATCTATGAAAGACACTAATACCGGAGACCACAGTTTAAAGGTAAGTGACTTTTGTTCTTCTCCAGTATTGGGGTGTCTTTCATAGATTCCCATGCTTTAATAATAGTAGTGAGCAGTGGTATCATAACAATACAAGGTACATAAGACTCAATATGATAATAATACCCAGTACAAAGAGACTAAAGGTATAAACTTATATCTATATGAATACATATAGTAATAATACAAAAAGTACCTTGTATACAGGAGGAGGGAAGCAACAGAGGCTCACCTTATTTAAAAAGGCTACGAAGGACTGCATGTCCCACAGCTGTGTCAGCATTGTCAGCTGTATCCAGACAGTAATGTCTTGTAAAGGTGTGTCTGCTGGACATTGTTGCAGCTTTGCAGATGTGTTGAAAAGGCACCCCAGCAAATAGTGCAATGGAAGAGGAAACTTTCCTGGTAGAATGCGCTAGAACCATTGCAGTAAGTGGTTTTCCAGCTTGTTGATGGCAAAAGGCAATTGCAGTAGATATCCAGCGTGCAATTGTTTGTTTGGTGACCGGATGCCCTTTCGCATCTGTCTGTAGGTCACAAAAAGTTGGTCATTCTTACGAAGAGAAGCCGTTCTTTAAAGGAATAATTTTTAGACATCTCTTGACATCTAAAGAATGAAGAGTCCTCTCTGCAGGTGTTTGAGGATTAGGGAAAAACTTTTTTAAACGACTGGTTCATTGAGGTGGAAATCCGATGGCACCTTGGGGATAAAGGCCGGATTGGTGCGGAGCAAGACCGAGTCTTTGGTAAATTGAAGAAAAGGCGGATTAGTAGTAAACGCCTGTAAGTCACTGACTCGACGTGATGAAGTGAGAGCTAGAAGTAGAGAAGTCTTCCAAGTAATGTATTTGAGATCGACCTTATGGATTGGCTCAAACGGGGGTTTCATGAGCTGTGCCAATACAATGTTCAAATGCCAAGGAGGAGGTGGTCGACGAGTTGGTGGAAACATCCGAAAAAGACCTCTGAAGAATTGTTGAATTACTCTTGAAGAGTAGAGATAGTTGGAGCCATCTTGACGAAACTGTGAGATTGCTGCTAGAAATACTTTTAGGGTAGAATACGAGAGGCCTGATTTTGCCAGGTGTAAAAAGAAAGGCAAGAGTTGCTCTGGTTTGGCATGAATAGGATGTACTTGAGCTTCATAGCACCATAGACAGAATCTTTTCCATTTGAGTTTGTATTTTTCAAGATGCTCTAGCCTTAGCCAAGACCTCTCTACAATCTAAAGGAATGTCCAAATTTACAAATTCAGAGAATCAGGTTCCAAGCCGCTAAGCGTAGAGATGCTGGGTCGGGATGACAAACTTGGCCCTGATCCATGGTCAGAAGATTCAGAAGAGGGCGAAGAATGATCAGGTCGAACTGTGACAGGAGCAGGAGTTCCGTAAACCAGACTTGTCGAGGCCACCTGGGAGCTATTAGAATAATGTGACTGGGTTCCTTCCTCCTTTTTCGAAGTATTCTGGGGACTAGAGGTATCGGTGGAAAAGCGTAGGCGTATATTTTTGACCAGTTCATCAAAAAAACATTCCCGCATGACTCTGGTTGGGGAAGCCAACTTACGTAAAACAGGCATCTGCGGTTCAGATGCGTTGCAAATAGATCTAGATTCGGGGGACCCCACAATCGAAAAATGTGATTCCGTGTGGGTTGGTGTAGTTCCCACTCATGATTGGTCGTGGATGACCTGCTCAGGGAATTTGCAAGATTGTTCGACGCTCCCGGAAAATGCACTGCTGTGAGGACGATGTGATGTTGAATCGCCCGATCCCAAATTTGTTGAGCCTGAAGGGACAGCCGGATGGACCTTGTGCCCCCTTGTTTGTTGATGTAGTGCATGCACGTTGTGTTGTCCCTCCGGATCAACACTGAGGCTGCTTGTATGATGGTGCGGAAAGCTTTTAGAGCCAGAAAATGGGCCAGTAACTCCAGCAGGTTGGTGTGCCAGGTCTTTTGATGAATGTTCCGCTTTCCTTTTACTGTTAATCCTTAACGATGTGCATCCCAACCCTCGAGAGATGCGTCTGTTGTGAGAGTAAAACTTGGAGTGTCCACCAGAAATGGTGGAACTGAAGAGACATTTTCCTCGAAAGTCCACCATAGTAGAGCTCTGCATCAGAGATGTGACCTTGATCATATCGTTGAAGGATCCGGAGACTTGAGCCCATTGATTTTGCAGTTCCTCCTGGATACGTCTCATTTTTAGGTGGCAGTGAGGGACTAGATGAATGCAGGAGGACAACATCCCTAGGAAAGATTTCAGCTGTCGGACAAAAGCGAACTTGTTTAAACGGAGGGAGGCCGCTAGATTGTGAAGTCGTAGACGTCTTTCGTGCGACACAAAAGCTTTTGCTTGCTTGGTGTCCAGGATGGCTCCCAAGAACAGTCTGTTTTGAGCAGGGAGAAAATGAGACTTGTCCATGTTGAATGTAAGGGCTAGAGACTGGAAGAGGGACCTGCAGAAAAGAGTGTGTTTGGATGCCTGTTCGAACGACCGTGCCTTCAGCAGGCAGTCGTCTAGGTATGGAAAGATTTGCACTCCTTGTAGGCGAAGGTAAGCTGCCACAGGTGCGAGGACTTTGGTTAAGACTCGGGGAGCGGAACGGAGCGAAGGCCGAATGGAAGAACCTTGAATTTAAAGTCTTTTCCAGCCACTCTGAATCTGAGAAATTTCCTGTGTCTCTGCAGAATGGGAAGATGAAAAGAAGCATCTTGAAGATCCAAAGTAGTCATATACTCCCCTTGGGAAAGTAAAAGAAGTACCTCCTGAGACAACATGCAAAACGTTTGTTTTTGATGTATTTGTTCAGGGCACGTAGGTCCAGAATAGGGCGCCATTCTCCCGACTTTTTCTGTATGAGGAAGAACCTCGTTTAGAATCCTCTGCCCTTTTGTACTTTTGGTACCACTTTGATCGTGTCCTTTCTTAATAAAATTGTGAGTTGATTTAAAAGTTCCCTTAGGTGAGCAGGAGGGGGACCTTTTGGTGGAGAATTAGGAGGAATCTTTACAAACTCCAATGCGTGTACCCTGCACACAATATCCAGAACCCATTGATCGGTAGTAATCAGTCACCATTTGGAATAGAAGTGGGAGATTCGACTTCCAACTCTTGAAAAAGCGGAAGGAATCAGGGACGGTGCATGGTAAAAGTCATTGTTTTTTGGAGGAATCCTTTCCTCTGTAAGATGATTTGCCTCTCTATTGTCTGTAGGACGAAGAATGCTGTTGCCTGTACGATTGCTGATTCTGGGAGGAGTACCGTTGTTGCCCTTGTTTATATTGATTGGAATTTCCTCGAAAGGAAGAAGTGGAGCCACGACCTCTTGCGCCTCGAAAAGGTTGCTTTTTAAACTGGAGAGTTCCAAGAGCACGGGCCGTGTCGGTGTCTTTCTTTATTGTTTGAAGGGCATCGTCGATATGTTGGCCAAACAAAGATTCGCCATCATAAGGCATGTCTAATATTTTCATCTGTACTTCTTGACGAAAAGACGTGACTTTTAACCAGCCTTGTCGCCTGAGAACTGCTGCACCAGCCAAAAGACGGAAACCAGTGGAAGACACATCCACAGCACAATCAATTTCGGAAGAAATCTTCTTTCCTTCATGAAGAATTTTTAATGCCTCTGCTTTAGACGCCTCCGGTATTAGATCTACAAGTGATGGTATGTCTGACCACATTTGTCGGTCGTAACGACCAATGATAGCCAGAGAATTGGCTGAACGAACTGTAGTTGCAGCCATAGTGGAAAATGTCTTGACAATAGCATCAAGGCGTCTACCTTCTCTGTCCGGCTGTGCAGATAATGGAGATGAAGGATTCCTAGCCCGACGTTGTGCTGCCTGGGTAATAATGGAATCAGGCTTTGTTTGAGAAACGAGACAAGCAGGTGAATTTGTAAGGGCTTTGTACTTCTTATCCAGCCTCTGTAGAACAGCTGGAATTGAATTGGGGTTTTGCATGAGCTTGAGCCCTTCTTGCCAGATAAAATCGATGATGGGAATTGAACTAACTGGTTTCTGAGGCTGATCTTTAAAATCATATAAGAAACAATCTTCCTCTCTTGTTGTCATAGGAAGTTGGAATCTTTTTGCCGCTCTTTCCATGAGTAAATGAAAACCACCTATGTCCACTGGTGGAGATTCCAGAGGAGCTGGAGTGGGAGAAAGGTGTTTGAATCTGATAGTTGTCCCATTCAGAAAGAAAGGATCTGTCATCCAGCTCACCCTCTTCCCTGTCATCATCATTATCGTCATTGTCCTCCTCCATGACCTGAGGAGCATCCTGATGTTGATCCTTGGTCGTCGACGCAGAAGGTGTAGCAACTGATTCTCTATTAGGAGGAGGTTGAAGAGGCGCTTGAGGCGCTGGAGAGGCCTGTACTGAACTTGGAAAACAGAGGTAGTAATCATCCAGCATGAATTGGAGGTTGGAAATAAGAGTTCAAGGCATCTGTGCCGTAGGATGTTCCGGAACGGGTTGCGTGTCACAAGTAAAAAAACTTCTTCTTCTTGTAGGTCCTCATCATCAGAGTCCTGAATTTTTATAAGAAGCTCAGAGGGACTGCGAGCAGCCCGAAATCTTTCATCATCCTCAGATTCCTCATCATCAGAAGAAAATAACTCAGCTGGAGGTTGAGAAGGAGTTTGAATTGGCATTAGTGTATCCAAAGAGGAATGTCGCCATTGAAGTAAAGAGCTTGAAGATTTCAATGGTACCAGATCCATGGAAGCAGTTGTTGCTGTCACTATTGACGATAGACGCACCGTCAACGCAGCCACTGTCAACGCAGCCTCCGTCGACGCAGCCACTGCAGACGAAGCCACTGCAGACGAAGCCACTGCAGACGAAGCCACCGCCGACGAAGTCACCGCCGATGAAGCCACCGTCGAAAAAAGCCACCGCCGACGAAGCCACCGCCGACGAAGCCACTGCCGACGAAGCCACTACCGACGAAGCCACCGCCTACGAAGCCATCATCGACGACGAAGTGCGCGTCGACTAAATCTTCTTCTTCTGCTGGCTTGACACCTTCGACAAGGTCAAAGGCACCGTAGATGAAATAGGCCTCACCTTAACGGATACAAACGTCGACGGTGAAGATGCCGATGACAGGATCAGCCGGCTTCATAGACGTTGATGTTAAAGTCGTCGACGTAGACGCGACGCGGCAGCTCTCGTCGACGGGGGAAGCGACGACGAGCTCGTTGAGGAGATAGGCAGATTCTGAGGTAAAAACTGCGCAGATGGAGTCTTTGACGCCCGAGAGTCAGATCTCGGGGCGAAAAAAGTGCAGAAAGACTCTGAGGGGGAGAACTCACCCCTTTTGAAGTTGAAGGTTGAATAGTGGGCTTATCCACATGATGTTTCTTCACCACTTTAGGTTTTGGAGAAACCTTTTGATACTCACTGGTTCTCTTCAATGATGAAGAAGTCTTGACTGATGACACACTCTCCACATCTGAGAGAGGGTTCTCTGAAGTCTTCAACTTCTGTAGCCACAGAAGGAGACGCCCTTCTCTGTCCTTCAGAGTCTTCTGAGAGAAGGTTCTACATATTTTACAACCCTTTACCTGGTGTTCAGGATATAGGCAATATATACACTTTTTATGAGGGTCTTCAGAATGAAGTCTCTGTTTTCCACAGGTTCCACAAGGTCTGAAGAGGGACTTCTTGGTGGTAGACATCATAAAGTTGACTTTCTGAGAAGAAATGAGACGAAAACTGAGCTGAGCTCAGGGAGACTCCCTTCATATGATGTGCGGTAGAAAATCTGAGGGCCTGAGCCTCAGAGGAGAACATTCTAAGAGGGTGTTGACGCCTGATTGAATGGAGTTTGGACCAAAACATAATGACTGTGATATGTTATAGAAGGGACAACTTGTCTATCCAGAACAATTCTATTGTTTTTTCTTTCTTATATGTATATATACTTATGTTATTGCTACATTGCTATGTTATGTACCGTGGTACTCCCACTTCGACGACGAGGAATATTCAAGCATGTGAATCTATGAAAAACACCCCAATACTGGAGAATACTGGGTACAGAGCTGCCTTATATCACACAGTGAGTCAAAGGCGAAAGGGAATCCTCAGAGGAAGCTCTGCACAAGAGAATAAGAGAGTTGAGGCTCAGAAAGGACAGGCCCTCAGAGGTGATTTAGCATTCAGAAAAACTACACACAGGACAGATATGCAAGACATTTATATAAAACAACATTAACAAAAAAGGGAATGTGGGGTAAAGCACTCTGGAGCTCCACATGGTAAGACTTAAGCTCAGTAAGTTCCTCACCCACAATTGCTGTTACAGATACTGACTGTAAATACCCACACATAGGATATGCATGGAAAAGCAGGGTCTGTGGAGCTGATACCTATGGTCATGTTATAAATGTAACTCAAAGACAATACTCACAGTGAACAAGAAACACCACTTAGGTTGTCAGCTGTGCCCACGGATCCTGGCGATCAAACAGGAACACACAAGACCGTAACAGCAAGGGGGTAGAACTAAACACAAGCACAATAGACAAAGAGCCAGCAAGGAGGAGTGCTTAATAGGAAAGGAAGGAAATTACAGGACACACTTAGCAGAAAGCAAGGAACAAACATACAAGGTAATTAGAAGCAAGACAGCAGGAATAGAAAGACATCAAACTAGGAACTGGAACCAAGGAAATGGGAAGAAAGGCAGGGACTGGAAAAGGATATACAGAAGGGGAGGCTACAAGGGTATACTAGAATAGTGCAGGGTCAGGAATCAAGAAAACAAAGTAGCATTGAAGGCAGTGCTGGGGCAGGAACAAGAAGTGAGCTAAGTTTCAGGAGTCACTGTAGCACTGCAGGCAGTGCTAGTTCAGGAACATGGAATTACTAAAGCTCACGGGTCAAGGTAGCACTGCAGGCAGTGCTGGTTTAGGAATAGAGAATTACTAAAGCTTCAGGAATCAAGGTAGCACTGCAGGCAGTGCTAGTTCAACGAAACAGGAAATAGCTACAGCTCAGGAAACAAGGATTTAAGAGAGCACTGCAATCAGTGCAAATCAGGTACAAGAAATAGCTCAAGCCCAGGAACAGGAACAAAGAATAACTACAGCTCAGGAATTCAGGGAAGAAGATAGCACTGCAGGCAGTGCTAATTCAGCCACAAGGAATAGCTAGAGCTCAAGAATCAAGGAACAAGGATTAACTATAGCTCAGGAATGAAGGAATATCAAAAGCTCAGCAAACAAGGATCAGTCTCACCGGAACACAGCTACAGTGACCAACCCTGGACTGAAGGGAGCTGGGGCTTAAAAGAGCTCGCAGTAATCACAAGCATGTGGTGTGATCAGGCTAGCAGCAGCCAGCCACAGCTGAGCTGAATTCGTCCACCCATCCTTGGCATGCAGGGTGGAGATGAAGCAGTGAGAAGGGAATTCTAGGTAATGGAGTGTCAAACATGAGCAGGCTGGCTTCAAGCACGAGCAGGCTGGCTTTCATAAAACCCGGCACAGTTTGGGAATGGATGCCAATTTGCAAGTAGAATCCAAATGACTGGAAGTCAGTATATCCATGAAGGGGAGGGTCTGGAAGCTTATTAGAACACTGGAGAGCCCCACAATTCAGCCCCCTGGTGGTGGAAACGAGAATGCAGGGAGCCAATTGTGACAACGCAGGAGGGAGCAATATGGAGGAAAAATGTTAATTTTTACTGCATTGTCTTTTTCTCTTACCATCACAATAAACTTTCTACTACTAGCAGTCAGAATCATCATTTTGTGCTGCAACAGTAGAACCAGTGGAGAGGCATTCAGATATTTTCCTGACTAGTCTTTCAACATGGGATTCGTTTAACTTGAGTTCTGTTATTCTGGAAGTAAAGAGCCACCATTCTCTGTTGTTTGCTGTCGAAAACACATTTTATAAAACAATCACCACCATATTGCTTTAAACCATGCATGCTTCTCTTGCAGAGATCTACTCTGCTCATCTGCCTTGGTACCCTGCAGATCTGCTAAAAATACCACTAAGTTGTTGATGTTCAGAGTCCATAACAGATGATCTAAAACGCTTTCACAAAAACGTGCAATCTTGTTCCTGCTAGCTGAGATCATACATTGCTGTTGCCTTATCTATATCAACAAGGACCGAAACTGGATGAATGAAAAGTACAGATTTAGGTAGACTGCTCTGAATTCTATGGTGGAAACTGCTCCATGGGGGAACTACCTCCCCTGAACTGGTATGTTGTGCATTGCGTAGAATGTCTGGCCAAGAATTCCAGAATTCGAATTTGGATGCACTTTGTGGAACATCTAGCACCCATATGTCTTTCACTATATTTTTCCATGCTCGAAGATGTGGTGTTATGCTTCTGCCCTTCCCTCATATTAAAAGGTCAAACCAGAAGACAATGGTGGCCTACAGGGGGTCTTCTTTAGCGCTGCAGAGGTTGACCTCCATCTTCTTTGAAATAGCTTTTCCTTGGATGCTGGTTTAGGTAGCCCTCTTGCTTCTTCTAGGATGGTAAATGAACCCTAAGGCAATAACTGAATCCTTAAAATTGTTCTTCGTTTCCAAGACAATTGTTTGGACTGTGCCTGCTTCAGTTTTCATTTTCCATAGACCTTCAACTGGATTAGTCTGCTGGTGTACTGGATTAGTCTGGTGGTGTGGGTATTTGTGACACTTCCTGTTAGGCAAATGCCTCCATTTTGAAGTAGATTTACTTTAAAACAAGTATTTTCTTTCCAAATAGCAGACATTTAGAAACTAGGATACCAGAAAGAAGACCTGACAGGGTTTATGGACGTTGTAATGGCACCAAGTGACCTTTAATAGATTGCGCTGATCCAGGCCTCAATGTCCTGGGATTGCGCTATAACATCTTGCCATGTGCTGGGTAACTTCAAGTCTGGCATCCCACTTTAAGAGTTACAGCTTACAAAAGGGAATATCCCAAAAACCGTTTGGGTAGCAAAAGATCAACGTCAATAAGCTGTAGATTTATATCTATAATTCAATTGGTCTATCGATTTGGGGTAGATTTAACATCTGCCTGGAGCATGCAATTGTCAGCGGTTTTGTGGTATTATGCAATCTTAATTCAAATGGAGGACAGATTTTCCCTACAGCCCCATGCCTTTTACCCATCCTCCTACTCCCACGCCTCCCTTGCCCCACCTTATTTCTCGTAATTGTTTTTGTTTTATTGTTCTACCTGCTGACCTAAGGTTTTTTTCGGCACCAAAGTACCACTCTGATTGGAAACAGATGCCAGAAATGTCATTACACGCATAGAGGAGATGTGTGGTTGTAGAAGATTTGCCACTGATGTATTTTGTGATGGTAAGTGTGATGGGAGGCCAAGGGAAACATGCCATGTGTCCTGTGCAATGACATGTGAAATAAGGAGAAGGATAGCTGAAACAGAGGGGAGTCGGCTGAGAATGTGCAAGTGGTAGACAGCAAGGAAGACTGAAAGCATGTGAAATACAGCTGCAGCCTAATCTCCATTCTATGTTCTCGTACTGTATATTTTTTGCTATTACGAAGTGACTAGAGCAGGTAAATAACTGGAAACCTACTGTAAAGCCTTATTGTGAGCCAGAGTAGTAGGAGAAAAAGTAATAAGGAAGCCCACCTTAGGAGCTAGAGTTCAGAAACAGGAAGATCATACAGAAGGTTATGTCTGGGGTGCCCACCAAGACCACAGACACTGCTCTTACCCACCTCAGGAGGTGAATGGACCTGCTGCTGGATGGTGTGCACAGCCAGTGCCACCTGTGGTCCCTTTCCGGCTTGCGAGGTGCTCTGTACCACGAGTCGCTGAAAATGAGAAGATACAAAAAGGCTGTGATTGGGGTATTATATTTGTTGGTCTTTCACACAACTATAATTGTAACTTAGGAAAAAGACTTCCACGTCTAAAACATCGATATCTGTCAAGGAGGGGACCTGACAGTCAACTCCTACACCTGATCACTGTGTTGCTAAAAGAAGTGGACTATTACACCCAACCACATCTGCAACAAGAGGAACCAGACTGTCTCTCATACACTTGTGATTGAGGGAACATGTCTGCTGTTTCAACATCCAACCACATCCTTGAATGAATAAGTAAGATGCTCAGGCCTATACCCAGCTACATCTTAGCCTTGGGGAACAGGACTAGCTTTTCTACAAGTAACCACATGTGTAAAAAGACTCTCGCATGTAACAAAGGGAATATGACTGCACTCACATCCATCCATTTCTAAGACTCAAGTACCAAGATTAGTAAAACTCCAAGGGCCAGATGAATGTGGCCCAATACCGGTCGGTAACGGCCGAAATTACCGAATTTCGGCCGTTACCGACCGGTATTGGGCTTTTTAGATGTAGGTGGCATTTTTTTAGGATTCGGTATTTTACCGAATCGGTAATTTAAGGATAAAAAAACGATAAAAGGATATATAAGGGAAAAATACCGAATTCTTAACATACCGATTTGGTAAATTACCGATTCCAGGATGTAGGGAGCACTCAAGTTGGTGCATTTCTCAGTTAAGGATTCGTTATTTACCACCAACTACAAGTTGGTGGTAAATAATGAAAACCTTTGAAAAAGCATTTGTTTTGCTTTTCCAACAGTGCGATGTGGCAGACATACATGCCCTTAGGGCATGTATGTGTGCCACACGTGCACCCATACACAATTGAGGGGTTCAACAGGGTGTCAAAGTGACACCCTGCCACCCTTCAATGTTTTCCCCCTTTTACCGAATCGGTATTTACAGATTCGGTAATTGCCATTCATTCCTATGGGCTGGAGGCCCATAGGAATGAATGGCAATTACCGAATCAGTAAATACCGATTTGGTAATTACTGAAACTTACCGATTCGGTAATTTTTTACGAAAAATGACATACATCCCATTTACCTATTCTTAAATACCGAATCGCTATGATTCGGTATTTAAGAATAGGTAAATTGAGATTACCTACATCTGGCCCCAAATCTCCTAAACTAATCCATATCTGGAAATGGAGAAAGAGCACTGCAACTCCAATAGCAATCCATCTTAAATCCTTGAAGATGCTCACTACCACTCTCATTCCTGCACACAGCCACATCTGTAATCACAAATAAACTATATCACGTTTGCAATTGGCCAATGGAAGACTGCCAACCCAAAGGGCCGTTCTTCTTGGCCAATGTAACACAGAAAATCTCTGCTGCAGATAAGGGATTTAGCAAAGCTTCCAGAAATATTTTAACATTCATGGCCCCTTTTGCGGTCTATTGAATATGTAAAATGAAGGAGACTGCTGCCATGCACAGGGCATAAAACCTTCAGAGGCACTTCCTCCTCCTTCGAGGGGTACATAGCAGTCAGGAAACCCTTCAATCGCCACTAGATTTGTGACATTGAAGGTCCCTTGTGTTCACCAAAATATATACAACATTCAAGAGCCCCACTGCCCTTGCAGTCTATTAAACATTTAGAAGTTGACAGCTAAAAAGATCCTGGCTGCCTCTAGTTTAAAAGCGTTGAGCAGGTCCAGCATGAACACCTATATCAATATGTCTGGGATCATGATTTTACAATCCATCCATGACAAGATGTGCATATGGTAGTGTATAACACTAGACAGCAAGCATGCACAAAGAAAACATACATGCAGAGACCACACCAATAACAGAATGAGGATACAGTGCAAAGAGCTGTAGAGTGACTCTGCTTGCAGTGAGCATGTTGAACAAAAGGCGAAACAGAGCACTCTCACTGTACAGAATAGGCTGATGTGATGAGACCCCCTCTGCTCGAGGACACAAAGGGGACACATACTTGAAGGGATACCTGCACTCCAGCCAGCTGCAGAGAGGGGAGGGCAGTGGCCTTTGGCTGGATACCAGCTTGGACAAGCAGTCTCTGTGCACCAAAACATTAAAACTGGCAGTTAGATGATCAGGGAAATAACAGAATGAAGCCAAGGAAGCCAGCTACAACAGTACACACGCATCACCTTTCACAGAACTGTCTTCAGTAAATTAGCTTAATCCAGAGGCTGGTAGCAGGTGACAGCCTTTCCCTGGTCAAGAGAATTGTAGGTGGTTCCAAGGGTGCAACTACCCAAGCTTTCCTAGAACCAAGCAGTCCAGTTACTATGTCTGTCAAGGCAAATTAGGACTCTTCAGCCACTTCCGTTCAGTGGTGAGGATGAACCACAACGCCAAAGCTATTCAGGTTGTGGGTTGGAGGGAGGCATAGATAACACAGCAGTAAAATATCAAATAAATCAATGCTTGTGCACCTAGAGCAATCATGCAAAAAGAAATAGACTCTTAATTACCTTAAGATGGATGAAACATTGAAAACATGGTAAATGTTAAAACCATGGCCACATTAGATTAACCTGTTGAAATAATCCCGCCCCCCTGGCCTCCTCTCCCATCTTTTAAAAATAGTATAGGATTCAACATGCAGCATTTGGTACTTGGGTAACAATGAGCCCAACATTATTAGATACAGTGAACTTTGTTGATCTGTCAAAAGTGCCATCCTCTTTCTATACCTGCTGAGCCGCTTGGACATGCTGCACCACCTGTGTTGGCACTCCCACTTGGGTAGGAGGTGTACCAGGACTGTGTTCTGACACGGCATCATTGGGCCTCAAGACACCATCTGAATTGAATGAAAAACAGAGGAAACGAAGAATTGATGGTGGAATGACATATAAGTGTGCCACCCCCCTAACCCTACTGCACAATTGATACAACTACTGTTACCCCTATCACATTCACAAATACCAGCAACATTGTTGGGTTACCCTTCCGCCTCCAGTTACACATCTCATGCTTATCACAAGGAATTCAACAAGACATGAGCAGTATAATAATAACCAAACACATGATTTAAAACACATTCCTTTGCATGAGCTCAGAAATTATAATGCTTTGAAATGACTTATTGCTGGCATAAGCACTAGACAAAAATAATCAGATACGTAAATACATTGGAAATCTTGACAAGTGGAAAAGGATGGAAATGCAATTTACTTTTAATAAATACTCTCCAACAGTGCTTTCCAGATTCAAACTATTGCCTCTTTTCTCAGTAGATAATTACAGGTATACTTGATAAAGCAAACAAAAAGGAACTGACATATGATTCCTTTGTGGGCAACCTAAGTCAGTATAATTACAGCTGACTGTAAAAAGAAATGTCAAGAGCCAGGCAGTATTTTCGCTGTATGCTCTGCTTGTAAACATTTTTGGGATGGTTTTAATTGGAAGGGGAAAACATTTGAAGATTGAAAACTTTTTTAAAGGTTTTTCTGCGTTTTGACCAGGTGACAAGACAATAAGAGTTATTCTAAGATTATAACTATTGGGATCATATTCTCTCAGGCAGAAAAAAGTGCTGACCTGGAAATTCAAGAGATAGCTCAGTTCTCTTGGGTGATAATTCACTGGGTTACACTGGTGCTCAATAGTTAACGGGTGTGAGTATATTATGTCTATCTCAGTAGTGGTGCTCCAAAGGAAGGGGGAATCACCCAACCCCCTTAAATGAGACCATAAGGATCCCGCCACAATAATAAACCAATGCCCGAGCACACACTTCCCTCAGTACAAGTCTAATTTCATAACAAAATATTTGTATTTTTCTTGGTCTTTAATCATTTTCTCTCTCTTTGGTTGCACAGCCATCATCTAACACGTGTTTCGTCATGTAGGGTGTTCCCCACAACTTTATCAGGGCTGTGTTCCTAGAGTATCTCTTGTTTGAATCTCCAAGCCGATTCTACTTCTGTCCCGGCACAACTGCAAAGAAGTCTCCCATTCAATGCACCACAAATCTGGGTGACCCTTAAAATCTTTAGGTTCACTTGTGTAACACCTCTATATGGATATCCAAAACTTCCAATTGTTTCAATAAAATCAGTAGTCCGTATGTGGCCCCCGTATCTGCCACCTTTAAGCTGTACTGGCGGAAGATACGAGTGGACCGGGATGATTAGTGGCATCCTTTTTAAAATGGCAGATACGAGGGTCACATACACATGGACTAATGAGTTTATTGAAACAATTGGAAGTTAAGGATATCCATATAGAGGTGGTATACAAGTGAATCTAAGGATTTTAAGGGTCACCTAGATTCGTGGTGCATTGAAAGGGAGATTTCCTTGCAGTTGTGCCAGGATGGAAGTAGAACCGGCTTGGAGATTCAAACAAGAGATACTCCAGGAACACAGCCCTGATGAAGTCGGCGGGTACACCCTACACGACAAAACACGTGTTGGCAGGCTGGGTAACTAAAGAGAAAGAAAATTAAAGACCAAGAAAAAGACAAGAATTGTGTTATGAAATTTGACTTGTACTGAGTGAAGTGTTTGCTCGGGCATTTGTTTATTATGGAAATTCAAAAGAAACCAGGTGTATTTCTGCAGGGGAAACTTTTAACTTGATAAGTGGACTTCAAACATTTGTGGACCATAATGACAGCTGTAGAGCTTAAACTGAATTACGGAACTGGTGAACACTTCTGGGACATATACAAAAGAGGTTCCGAAAAAATACGGACATCTTTTTATAAGTCAAAATAGTGAAAGAGAGGAACTAACAGAACACAGGAATGGAATTACACACATTAGAGACGGGTGAAACTACACTGATTTTTGACTTAGTTTAAATAGATGAAGATAGGTTTATGGTATGGGATGCACTGTGAAATAAAAAAGAAATCATAAGAGAAGACAACTAAATGGACATAGAGGGACACTTTGTGATGACAGTGCAGATTAGAATAGAAACTGTTGCCAAATCAGGTGAAATCGAAAATTAGAAAGGGAACTGAAATCTAACAGTTTAAATTATTTTTTTTACATTTCAGGTCAAAGTCAAGATACATAATGAGGAAACCAAACGTAAGAACAGAGATGTCTATTTTTTGTCACTGATAATACTATTTGATTGATGGACAGTGTATGTTTTTAATATCTGAAAAGTGCCCATCTATCTATGCTGGAAAAAATAGTCACTCAGTGTCAGCACAGTGGGTAGTCATTATAGATACTTAGCCCTATCCTATTTTATTCATGTCTTTTCGTACTGGTGATCTACTTTGTTAGACAAGAATAGTTTGTCTCGCAAACAATTCCAGTCATACCAAAGTATGCAATTATTTTTCCTATAAAATCAAGTCTTGGAAAATTCACCCACAGAACTGAAGGTTTCTCTCAGAGCATATCTTTAAGAGACATCAGACATACTTTAGTAACAGTTGTTGTGTGAAAACCCAACAAGTAATAGCCAACAAAGGTATGACTATACAAACAATTTGCCCCCTATAGTTATCAGTCAACAAGTATTTCGCATCACAGCTGCAACTGAAACCTTATCTTTGGGTAAATTGAGCTCTTGGGTTTCCTGAAAGTGATCCATTTGCCTTTTGATGGTGTGATTTCATGCATTAAACAATCCAGATACGTTTGAAAAAAGCCTTTCTTAAACAGCCTTTCCTGCAGTAGAACAGAGGCGGAGTCGAGAAAGGTGGGGCCGGCATTGGCCCCGCTGCAAGTATGGCGGGCGCAACGGCCCCCACCCGCATTCTGTGGTGGGACGCGCCCCGTCGCGTCACAATGACGCGGCGGGCGCGCCTTCTCGCAGATTGGTCACTTCCTCAGTGACCCGGAAGTGATTGAATCACTTCCGGGTCACTGGGGGAGCTACGGCCAGGCCAATTAGAACCGGCTTGGCTAGTGAGGGGTTAAAAGGCCGGGGAGCACGGGAGTCTACCTCTTTGACCCCACGCTCCACGGCCAGCCCCCCAGCCTCCAGGAGGCTGTAATTCTTTTTCTTTTCTTTTATCTCCTTTCTGCAGGTCGCTGTGGACGGAGGAGTCGGAGACAGGATCGCGTCGTGGTGTGGCTTGGGTTTTTTCCCTTTCTTTTGCCTACTGAAGGTTCGGTTGGTGCCGGAGCGGCGTGCTACTCGCCGAGAAAGAGCGTGCGGCGGTAGACGACGAAGGAGGGGCAGCCGTCGATTGCATGTTTGTTTTAGAGAGGGTGGCGAGACCGTGAGGATTCCTTCTTGGACACTGGGAGCAGTAAGGCGCACACACGCGCTCTGAAGGTACGCTAGGGGGGGGGTTTGTCTGGCCGGGCTTGCGAATCTGACAAAATGCGGGGGAAAGTCTACCCGTGTTTTCGAGAAGCGGGATTTTGGCAAAAGGTAAACTCCAGTGCGCAATTGTTTTAGCGGCGCAGTACTCGCTCTGAGCCAGATTTGAGGTTGTGATTTCGTGCCTCACCAGGAAAAAAAATTGTCTTGGGCTGTTCCCATTTTGCTGAAGTACAGTGCAAATCTTCACACACATTGTTGTTTTTAACCTGTTTTGGAGCTGAATGATCAGGGAAACGAGGTTAATTAGGGCACATTGGACAGTCAGTTGTATCGCTTGGGGTGGGGCAGGCATTTAGGGCCTGCGTACTCTGAGGGACACAGTAACTAGTAACTGCTGTATTTCAGTGCAAGTTATAAAAAGCTGCAACCGTACTTGGTGGGATTACGGTGCCACCTGCGAGGTCCACAACTAGGGGTACTTGATTCTAGAATTGGCTGGTAGGGTGGGACAGCGTTCGCGCGTCACCTGAATTTATAACGGTTGTCTGGCTGAGAATTTTAACCATTTTTTTAAAGGTTTCTTGACGACATTTATTCGTAATGTGTGTGGGGGCTTGCATTTATAGAGTGGTATTAAGTGAAAAATCAATAATATCAAATTGTCACGATTACAGAGTCCAAAGTGCGAAAGAGTCAGCGACGCGGCGCAGCAGAGGGGGCATGAGGACATCACTCAAAAGAGGGCACAGACAGGCCTGCATTTCACTGCTTCTGTGGGCCACCGGGCTGGAGAGTACTCATCCAACACCCAGGTTAGCTGGTGTGGCGCGGCTCCAGTTGTGTGGTGCTTACGGCCGGTTTGTGTACCCCCAACAGTGCTCAGGTAAGGACCTAGACAGGTTTCCAGGCCAGGCAAATATTGTGGGGAGGCTCTCAGTGAGAGAAATCACTTAGGTAAAGATAACATTGTGATCGCGGTGTTATTGCCTGTCAGTTTATAAGTGACCTTACATTTTTGGTTCAAGAGCTATGGCCAGCAAAGCGGAGTGCGAAGCGTTGCCGCATGGAACACATGATGGAGTCCATGATGCGTAGGATGGTGACAATGGATAGGAAATGGGGAAAGGTAGAAAAACTGGGGCAGAGCCTTGCAGAGCTCAGAGAAAGAGTGGAAGGGCAGAGCGAGGTGGGGGGGAGGCCTAAGCGAACCATAGTGCCCCCAAAACCCAGGGGTGAACTGGATCCGCTCCCAAGGCGGGCTAGGCCCAGGAAAGGGAAGAATCAAGAGCTAGTTCCCGTGCCAGCCCACCCTTTTGGGAGAAGTTCAGGTGGGAGGGGCTCCTACAGGGGTTCCATTGACATCGGTCCCAGCAGTGGTCCCTACACCTTGCCCAGTGGTCCCTACATCATTCCCAGCGGTGCCCACTACTAGTCCAGTGATTCCGGTTCCTACCCCAGTGGTCCCTACGCCTGTCACAACGTCAGCAGACATCAATCAGGTCCCACAGGAATTAGTGGCACAGATAGCTGCAGTTCTCCCTTGGTTAGGGAGAGGAGGGATGTTGCCAACTTCAGTGGGGGCAAAGGAAGTAGGGGAGGACCCTTTGGCCGAGGCAAAAAAGATGGTGGCGAAGATTATTGCAACAGCTGAAGGGCCAGGTGCTCCATCTCTCCTGCAACCAACAGGGGGGGTTCCTTTTGCAGGCGGCAGCAAAGAGGTGCCAGCAAGCAGCAATGGAAAAGACAAGGTGGCGGAGCCAGCTGGAGCCGGGGCAATAGGTAAGGAAGTGACATTGCCATTACTGGGTGCGGGTGTGCTACCCACAGGAAGGGAACATTTGGCCAGGCATGAAACATGCGAGGTGAAAGAATTGGTATGGTCTGGTGCTTACATTAATATGTTCTCTCTAATGGTGGATGACAGGTGTTAGATCTGGGGGTCTCTAGTTGGCAGAGGTAAGTACCTTAGACCAAGTAGGGACCCTTGCTTCTAGTCAGGGTGAAGGAATAACCCTCTGAGATAACCCCTGCTCACCCTCTAGGTAGCATGGCACGAGCAGTCTAGGCTAACCAAAGGCAATTTGGATAATATTTGCACTTAACACAACAATAATCCCCAATCCACCACAAACCACACAGGTAATTATATTTTAATAAAATATATATCTTTATCTAGTTTCAGCAAGTAAATAAAGCATTTGCACGATAATCACTTTTTCAAGAATATGTTGCGCTTAATCTTAATGGTTGCAGGTAATCTTTAAGGTGGTACTTAATTTCAGGAAGTTCGTATATCCAAAAAGTGTCTCAAGTCACTTAAATTAGCCTTCAAAAATATGGTCACTGATTTAGGTTTAATGGGCTCTCAAAACGAGCAAGGAAAACAAGGTGGATGCCAACATGTGCCACAGGAATCACCCCCTACCGCTGAGAATCCTAAGCGCTACAAGCGCGTCTCACCCGAGGGCCGGGGGGACTCCTGTTCCCTCCCCCGGCACTTCTCCTGCCTCAGGTGTACCTCGCTGGGGAGCGCTCACTCGCGCTCGGGCCCGGCCGGTCTCAGCAGGCTCTCCGCCCGCTCTCAATCCTTCGGGGAGCGGCTGGGAGCAGAGACGGCAGGCCGGGTGCTCGAGCACTTCTCCGGGTCCCTCGGCGAGGTCGGGTCAGTCTTCCCCGGTCCCGGCGGTGATCCCGGCAATTCCTTGGCCCTTTCAGAGCTTCTGCTGAGGCAGCCAATCCCGTCGCGGCTCCTGTGACGAGCCCCTCTGAACGCGAGGCCGCCAACCAATGGCAGCGCGGCCTCGCCGATGACGCTACCGCCGCTCTGGGGGAATCGACCAATCCGGTCGCGGCACTTTTGCCGAGCCCTCCGACCACAGCCAATCACAGCGTGGCCCCTTCGTGGATGCAATCAGACCCTCGAGGTCAATTTCAGGGCCCGGGCCCGCGGCGGTGATGATGCGGGCAAGCGGAATTAACCCGCGCTGTGCTGGAGGAGCTTCAGAACTCCTCGGCCCCCACGAGCACGTGTCGATGAACACGCCGAGCTCGGGGCAAGGCAGACAGCAATCAGCGCGGCGCTCTCAATCAGAGCAGAGAGCAGCCAGCGCGCTATCCGGGGCACAACAGCAAGGCTTAGACGAGCAGTCCCCGATGTACACTGCACACCGCAGTTTCACGATCTCCTCCACCCACAGCAGTTTCAGGGGGACACAGCAGTATTGTAGTCCTTAGCAACCTTTATGTTCCTGGGTTGAAAAACAGGAGGCCAGCTCTTCTCAGGCCCTTGGAGATTCCAGTTGCAGACACAGCACACAGTAAAGTCTTAGCAGTTTCAAGCAGGCAGGGTCACAGCACACAGCAAAGTCCCTTTCTCCTCCTCAGCTTTCAGTTGCACAGCAGAACAGGTCAGCCCTTAGAGCACACAGCAAGGCAATCTTCCTTTAGTTCTCCAGCAGTCCTTCTTCCAGCGGAGGTTCCTTCTTGATGGTAGGATCTTAGAATCTAATCTTCTGTAGTCAGGGTAAGTAAGTAAGTAAGTAAGTTTATTGCATAGTTAATTAAAACCAGTACAAACATTTTGCATTAAAAATTTATAAAAATACAATAAAAAGTTTGATCATTTAGATCAGCATTTCTTTAAAACGTACAGTGGAGGGCCCAAAATGAATATCTAGCAGTCTTTTCCCGGAGCCAGGGCAGCATACACCCTTTGCAACCTAGTTACTGTTTGCTTGTTGGTTGTGTTGATGATCGTCGATTTTTGCAGTTTTTGGCAGCCTTTGCTCTATTATAGCCAGGAACTTAACCTATCTGCAGTTCAGTGTGGTATTTGCTGGATTCAAACAGGCGAGCACCGCTTGCCTTCGTGTGGTAGTCCCTATCTGCTTAAACTGATCCTTTAAGAGCTGTTGGCGGGCTTGTCGAAGCTCTTCGCAGAGGCAGGTCATCTGTAGTCAGGGGTCCTTCCCTTAAACCCCTGAAAGTCTTTGAAGTCCTTTGAAGTCTTTGTGCAAGGGGGCCCTGAGCCCGGTCTAAACCAGTTCTGGGGGTTGCGGAGCGCTGGGTGTTTCTGGTTTCCGTCTCCTGTCAGCATCAGGGTCAGAGTTGACAGTTTGGCCGGCAGGAGGGGGGGCCAGCATGGTGGTCAGGCAGGCACAGCCCGGCACTATCAGGCGCTTTCTCCTCCCGCCTCCCTGGCAGCAGATGTGGCCTTTCATCCATGGGCTGACTCCGACCCCCTCCCTCCGGGGGCTCTGCAGCCCCTGTCACACCCAGACCGGACAGTCAATCCACAAGCAGGCCCAGGCACACAGAAAGGTTTTAGACAAGAGAACAGCCACTTTCTAAAAGTACTATTCTCAAACACAGGATCCAAAAACAACCTTCACTAAAAGATGTGTTATTAAATTCTGAGTTCAGGGATATCTTTCACTTATGTCCCATCTTGTTCCTATGAGAAGATAGGCTGGTATCCATTGGGACCAGCCTCCCCCATGTTATTCTATGGAGCAAGATAGCCTTACAGCAGTGAGCGCACAAAATGGCTGCCGCTCACTACCAGAGCATGTGACCTGCACTAGTACCTGCTCTACCTTATCCATACACTGCACCCTGCCCAGGGGGGTACCTTGAGCCTTCCATAGGGGTGACTGATGTGCACAGACAGGGAAGGGTTAGGCCCAGCCAGTGGAGACACTGGCTAGGGGGACAGGGCAGTCCACTGACTGCACACAGGCCCTGCGCTGGCAGGCCTGAGACACCATTTTAGGGCTACTCATGTGGGTGACGCAATCTGCGCTGCAGGCCCACTAGTAGCATCTGTCATCACCAGCCCTGGCACACACAGTGCACTTTACTAGGGACTTCATGGTGATACAAATATGCCAATCAGGTATATTCAATCAATATGACAATTTACAGAGGGAGCACTTACACTCTGGCACTGATCAGCAGTGGCAGAGTGTCCAAAGCATCTAAACCAGTAAAAACGAAATCCAGCACAGCATCAAAAATACATGAGTCAGAGGCAAAAAGATGGGGGAAAAACCACGCCAAGGGTGTCAGGTCTAACAACAGGGAAATGGAATATTCTAGGAAACAGAAAGATTGGATGCCTCCTAGTGAATGGCACGCTGAACTGTTGAAATTCAGGGTGGAGGAGAATTTGAGCAACTGGATTAGGGCCTTTTCTGTATTTATGGCAATAATCAGACCCCCCAGGATATAGCGGCATGGATTAGCAAATTTAGCGGCACAAAAATGGAAATTTAGCGGCACAAATATGGACATTTTGCGGCATTTCATTTGGCAGTTTTTCCTACAACAAACACAGATATCTTAGTGGGCACTTTTGTAAAAATCGTGGCATTTTTACAAAAGTGCTGATTTCGCGGCAAACTGCAAAATCGCAAAATCCTGGAGGGTCTGACTAGAGGAGAAGTTACTGACGTCATGCCAGGTGAGCGTTGTGGCGGGGGGAAATCCTTTAAAGAGTCATTTTCTTTCTGGATTTCCCTCCTCTTCTTGAAACGAAAGAGCAGCAACATTGTGGCGTCACCAGGGCTTTAAGCGGAAGCTTTTTCAATATTATATGTAACAAGCCATAGTTGCAAATTATATATCTTATGCAAATAATAACCATTGACAAAGCCAATAGTCCTGACTTGTTGTGGGTATGATGTTACTTATTGTATCACATATCTGGTTGCAATGATAGAAACACCAAAATACAAGTTGGGTGGCACACTATGCTAAGCACAGATTTTTAGAGTAAGTGTTTTAAAGCCACGCCCTTAATTACATCGACCACGCCCCTTTGAGAGACCCCCGTATTTTCATCCCACTTAAAGCCCTGCTAATACTCATAATATATCACAGCGCAACAAGGGTTTTTTTTCCTCACAGAAGGATGTTTTCCACATGGAGAAAAAAGTCCAGTTAATCTGAAGGCATTTTCACAAGCACGATTTTTCACTACATAAATGTAGATAGAATTGCTTTTGCATGGGCGTAATTGGGAATACACCACACTTTTCCACCAGTTCTCTTGTAACCCAAGAGATAGCTCTGGCGTTTAATGCGGCAGCCTTTACTGTCTATGTGACTCGAAGGTTAGTTCTGCTGGCAGAGCTCTGCGCCAGTTAGGAGCACTATAGCACGAAAGTCGTCATTTCCTGTTAGTGATCAGTTGGAAAGGGTTCCTTCAAGTCTTCCTCCGGTGACCTGAGACTGTAGAATCATGGAAAAATGAATTTTACAGGCCACCGGTATCCCTTCTAGGTGGAGGAAGTGGCGCTCTGGGTGTCACAGGTGTTTAGATCGTCTTATCTGCCTTCATCGTGAATAGGCATAAAGCATTTGAGAAACACGTGCTTCTGTCTCAGAGTTTATGACATTTGATTAATATTGCCCATATTTTACTGTTCACGGATTAAAAAACAATCGCCGTATTTGCAAAGTGTTTGCTATATTAGCTGTGCTCGTGTGTTTCAACAAAATACATATTTGTTCTCCGTACTTTCAAAATGAAATTAGTGTGTAACAGGCAGCATGGATGCAGCAATGGACATCTGGATTTCGCTGGCACTTTTGTAAAAATCGCGGCATTTTTACAAAAGTGCCGATTTCGCGGGCACTTTTGTAAAAATCGCGGCATTTTTACAAAAGTGCCGATTTCGCGGCAAACCTCGATATCGCGAAATCCTGGAGGGTCTGAATAATAACTGAGCGTTCAGCTAACTTACAAGCAGAGATGGCTTGTTACCAGAGCAGGATTACTATGTACTATGACAAATATGGGGGCGTAGGGTGGAAGGATTATGACATGAATTTCAGGAAGGCCAAGGCAGTTGAACCATCACTTTCCTGGGACCGAGTTGATACGCTTTCATGGTTGGATCAGTTTGGGCCAGGGCAGCCGGGTAACGTAACGCAGCACTCGAACAAGGGTCACACATTTCATGCGTCTCAACCCTTTTGGCCATCCCAAAACATGGGCACTGCCCCTAGTCCAGGGAACGGGGGGACGGAAGGGGACATGTTGGGATTTTAATAGACGGACATGCACCAGGGCACAAGGCACTTGTAAGTTCAGGCACGCATGTGCTATCTGCAACAACCCTTCACACCCAATACCTCAAAAAATTCAGGGTATAGGGGAAAGAAGAAACAGAAGTTAGGAGGGGACACAACTTGTAACACACTCACCCATCAACGGTATGGCTATGACCCCTTGGTTAAACAGATACCCAGATCATGCAACGGCTAGGATTTTACAAGAAGGTTTTTTGCATGGCTTCAGGATTCCTGCATTTGATTACATAGGGACACCTGAGTGTAAAAATCAGCTTTCTGTAAGGACCAATCCGGGGGTGGCAGCAGCAAACATTGAAAAAGAACTACGCTTGGGCAGAAAAGCTGGTCCTTTTGATCACATCCCTGTGCACACTTTTGTTTGCTCACCCCTTGGAGTGGTCCCGAAGAAAGAGGAGGGGGAGTTCAGGTTGATTTACAATCTGTCAGCCCCTAGACGTAATTCATTGAATGACGCCATCAATGAGGAAACCTGTAGCGTGAAGTATGCCTCCTTTGACCAGGCAGTGGATATGCTAAGGGTTCTGGGCCCCGGGGTCGTGCTAGCCAAATCAGATATTGAGTCGGCCTTTCGGCTGCTGCCTGTACATCCTCTGGATCACCACCTTCTGGGCTTTAAATTTCAGGACAAATTCTACATGGATATGTGTATGCCCATGGGTTGCTCTGTTTCCTGCGCTTGACAGGTGACAGGGCACCAATATGTCATGCATTATCTGGATGACTTTCTCTTTCTGGGGTCAGCTGGCTTCCGGGAGTGCGCTTGGGCATTGCAGGAATTTTGCGTGCTCATGCGTACCTTCGGGGTTCCTCTGGCACCAGGGAAGACGGTGGGTCCAGCAACCACAATAGAACTTTTAGGCATTGAATTGGACTCAGTACAGGGGTGTTTCCGGTTACCTGAAGAAAAAATTGTGAAATTTAGAGCAGCACTGCAACAATGCTTGGTAAAAGATAAAGTAACCATACATCAGCTGCAACAGAGAGTGGGTCAGGTGAACTTTACACTAAGAGTCATACCTATGGCGCAACCATTTTCCCGCTCCATCTCACAGGCCATAACAGGCCTCCAAGAAAAACACCATCACACAAGACTGTCGTCTGAGGTCTGCCAGGACATGCGTATTTGGATGGCATTTCTGGAGGGTTTCAATGGCAGGGTAGTGTGGCCCGTTCCTCCCACCACTTCTGCAGAGTCGGGTTTATGGACGGACGCTGTGGGCAGTTTGGGATTTGGTGCCATACTTGGGGGCGAATGGGTGGCACAACATTGGCCGGAGTGGTGGGTGGAGAAAGGTGTAACAGCCAACATTAGTTTCCTGGAACTGTTTCCTATCTGGGTGGCACGGACTGTTTGGCCGCATCATCTCCGTAATCAATCTGTGATTTTCTGGTCAGATAACATGACGGTGGTAGAATGCATCAACCAACAGGCTGCACGGTGTAAAATGATTCTCCACCTGCTGAAAGAAATAGTATTGTTGTGTATGAAATTAAACATACAGTTTAAGGCAAATCATGTCCCAGGGGTGTTGAACAATGCAGCTGACGCACTCTCTCGCTTCAAGATGTAGGTTTTCAGGGAACATCTACCCTCTGCGGAGGCAACTCCAACATTCTTCCCGGAAGAACAAGTTACTTACCTTCGGTAACGCTTTTTCTGGTAGATACTATATCTGCCTGTGGATTCCTCACCTTGTGAATACCCCCTTGCGTCAGCAACATTCGGAAATTCTTTTTTCGTAGCCTCGCGCCGACGTGGACTCCTGACGTCATAGAGACACGACCTCGCTCGCGACTCCGCTGACGTCACCGACGCCTATAATAGGCCCACGCCGGCGTGATGACATCAGTTCCGCCCTTTTTTCCGTGCCATCGAGGCACACGGACGGACCAATGACAGTAGAAATATACAAGTATACACAGTACACAGTACTCAAGGCAAAACACACAGTGTTAAGCAAAAGCAGGAAAGCAACTGAAACATTTCCTTGACAATAAAATATATATATATATTACACTACAGTAACTCTGGCATAGAAGAGTGGACAACGGGGAGGCGGGTGGGTCGGTGAGGAATCCACAGGCAGATATAGTATCTACCAGAAAAAGCGTTACCGAAGGTAAGTAACTTGTTCTTCTGATAGATACATCTGCCGTGTGGATTCCTCACCTTGTGAATAGAGTCCCACAGCAGTCCCCACTCCCGGAGGAGGGTGTCCACTCTTCTAAACCAGGAAATCCTGAAGGACAGAGCGCGCAAAATGGCCGTCCCTCCTCACTTCGGAATCCAAGCAGTAATGCTTCGCGAAAGTGTGGAGGGAAGACCAAGTCGCCGCCCTACAAATATCCTCCACAGGCACACCTCTAGCCAATGCTGAGGTTGAAGACTTAGCTCTAGTTGAATGAGCCCTTATACCCTCTGGTGGTTCCTTACCGGCCAAAGAGTAGCAGATCTTTATGCAGAGGACGATCCATCTCGATAAAGTCCTTTTATGGACCGCCCTTCCTTTCTTGCAGCCAGCAAATCCGACGAAGAGCTGGTCCTCCAAGCGAAAGTCCTTGGATCTGTCCAAGTAAAAGGACACCGCCCTCTTAGGGTCCAGACGGTGCAGTCTCTCCTCCTCCTTGGAAGGGTGAGGGGGAGGATAGAAGGTAGGTAGGGTAATGGACTGTCCTAGATGGAAGGGAGTTACCACCTTAGGCAGAAAAGCAGCCCTGGTCCTAAGAACCATTCTATCAACATGAATGGTCAGGAATGGGGGCTTGGAGCTAAGAGCTTGAAGCTCACTAACCCTCCTTGCCGAGGTTATTGCCACCAAGAAGACTGTCTTAAGGGTAAGAAGCCTCATGGGACATTTGTGGAGAGGCTCAAAGGGAGCCCCCATCAAAAAGGTCAATACAAGATTTAAATCCCACTGAGGCACAATGAAAGGTGAAGGAGGGAACATATTAGTAAGACCCTTCAAAAACCTTAAGACCACAGGAGACTTAAAAAGAGAGGGCTGGTCAGGCAAACAGAGAAAAGCCGACAGCGCCGACAGGTAACCCTTTACCGTGGCAACCGCCAGACCCTGCCGCGCCAAAGAAAGAGCAAATTGTAGAACATTAGACAAATGGGCCCTCAAAGGATCAACAGACCTTTCCCCACACCACGTGACAAATTTCGCCCATCTATAAGAATAGATGGACTTAGTGGAGTCACGCCTGGCTGACAAGATGACATCCACAACGTCAGGCGGGAGGGAAAAGGAATTCAGGTTGCCCCGCTCAATCTCCAGGCATGAAGGTGCAATGTCTGGAGGTGGGGGTGTAAAACCTGCCCCTCCATCAGAGAGAGGAGGTCTGCCCTGAGAGGGAGACGGAGCGGCGGGTGAGAGGAGAGGTGGAGTAGATCTGTATACCACACCCTTCTTGGCCAATCCGGAGCGACCAATATGACTTGGGCCCGGTCTTGGCGAATCTTCCTCAGAACCCGAGGAATCAAGGGTATGGGGGGAAACGCGTAAAGGAGTTGATCTTTCCAACTCAACTGAAACGCGTCCCCCAAGGCTCCTTGCATCGGATACTGGAGACTGCAGAACGACAGGCAGTGCGCATTCTCGCGAGTGGCAAACAGGTCCACCCGAGGAGTCCCCCACATCTGAAAGATGTCGTGAACCACCTCCGGGTGCAGCCTCCACTCGTGGTCGGCAGAGAACTGCCGACTGAGACTGTCTGCACGAACGTTCAGAACACCGGCCAGATGATTTGCCATCAGGCAAATCTGATGGTCCTGAACCCAGGACCAGAGACGCAGAGCCTCTCTGCAGAGACACTGCGACCCTACTCCTCCCTGCTTGTTGATGTACCACATCGCAGTCGTGTTGTCCGTCAGGACTTGAACAGACTGACTGCGAAGGGAAGGGAGGAAGGCCTTGAGCGCCAAACGTATCGCCCGCAATTCTAGAAGGTTGATGTGAAGCAACCTTTCCTCTGGAGACCAAAGGCCTTTGACCTCCAGATCCCCCAGATGAGCACCCCACCCGAGAGTGGATGCATCCGTTATCACCGTGGCCACCGATGGGGGAAGTTGAAAAGGCTTTCCTTGGGACAGATTGCCTTCCACGCCCCACCAAGACAGATCCGCTGCAGCTTCTCTGGAGATCCTCACTGACTCCCTGAGGTCTCCGCTGTGCTGATACCACTGCCTGCGGAGACACCACTGGAGCGCCCTCATGTGCCAGCGTGCATGGTTGACCAACAGAATGCATGAAGCCATCAGACCGAGCAGGCGAAGGACCTTCAGGACTGGAACGACCGCTCCATTGTAAAACAAAGGAATCATCTCCCGTATGTCGCGAATCCTTTGAGGGGGAGGGAATGCACGACATACGGTTGTGTCCAGTACCGCACCTATGAACAGGTTGCGCTGGGAGGGCACCAGGTGAGACTTGGGTACATTTATTGAAAAACCCAACCTGTACAACAACTGGGTTGTCTCCCGCAAATGATGGAGCACTCTCTCTGACGACTCCGCTTTGATCAGCCAGTCGTCTAAATAAGGGAATACCGGAATCCCTGACCTTCTGAGATGTGCCGCCACCACTGCCATCACCTTGGTGAAGACTCGAGGCGCAGTAGTAAGTCCAAACGGAAGGACCGCAAACTGGTAGTGCTGCGATCCCACCGTAAAACGGAGATACCTCCTGTGCGACTTCAGGATTGGGATGTGAAAGTAAGCATCCTGCAAGTCGAGTGACACCATCCAGTCTTCTTCTTGCAGCGCTTGAAGAACCTGAGCAAGGGTGAGCATCTTGAATTTCTCCTGTTTCAGATAGAGATTCAAGATCCTGAGATCCAGGATTGGACGAAGCCTGCCATCCTTCTTCGGAATCAGGAAATACCGGGAGTAGCATCCCTGACCCCTTTCCTGCTCTGGGACCACCTCTATCGCACCCTTTCTTATCAGAGTTAAAACTTCCTCTTGCAGAAGAGACAGATGCTCCTCGGAGCAATACCCTTGGCAAGGAGGGAAATTGGGAGGGAATTCCCGAAAGGGAAGGGCATACCCATTTTCTACAAGATTGAGAACCCAAAGATCTGACGTAACCGATTCCCAATCCTGTAGAAAATGGGTAAGCCGGCCCCCAACCGGACCCACATGATCCTGAATGTCGGATCTAGGGCTGCTTCTCAGGGGCAGGAGGGTTGGAGGAAGTGGAGGAGGAAGAGATCTGACGTCCACGAGGACGCACTCTTTGCTTTCCCCTGTAGGACCTGTATAAGGAGTTTTGCTGCTGCTGTTGTTGCTGCTGCTGCTGCTGGCCTTGCCAGGAATTCCGAAAGGCAGGACGGCCAAAACCTCTGAATCTTCTGCCAGTTGAAGAACCTCTCATTTGGAGACCCAGGGATTTAGCAGTCGCCTTGCAATCTTTAAACCTCTCAAGGGCCGCATCAGCCTTCTTCCCAAAAAGGCCTGAACCATCGAAAGGAAGATCTAATAATGTCGCCTGAACATCAGCCGAAAAGTCAGAGGATTTCAACCAGGCAGACCTCCTAGTAGCGACAGCAGTGCCCATAATGCGCGCCACAGAGTCTACAGTATCCAAACCGCTCTGAATGACCTGGCGAGCCGCCGCCTGAGCGTCAGAGATGACTTCCTCAAAATCCTTCCTGCTGTCATCAGGAACTTTTGGAACCAGAACATGTAAAGAGTCCATCAGAGCGTGTAAATATCTCCCCATCAAGCAAGTGGCATTTGATGACTTCAATGCCATACTGGCAGAGGAGAAGGACTTCTTTGCCACCTGATCCTGCTTCTTTGCTTCCTTCTCAAAAGGAACCTGAGGGAAAGCACTAATGTTCTTTTTGGAGCATGCAGCCTGAATGATCAAACTCTCCGGTGAAGGGTGAGAGGTTAAAAAGGCAGGATCATCAGGGGCAACCCTGTATCTTCTGGCTACACTTTTAGAGACAGCTGGAGCAGACAAAGGCTTTTTCCACACCTCCAGAATGGGCTCTGTTAGAGCCTCATTGAAAGGAAGAAGAGGTTCCACCACTGAACTCGGAGAATGGAGTACTTCAGTCAGAATATTAGATTTGAATTCTGCCGTAGGCAAAGTCAACTTAAGCAGACTGGCAGCCTTTCTCATAATCAAATGGTAGGGTTGAATGTCCTTAGAAGGAGTACTAGAACCTGATGGTAACTCCCACTCTGGAGAGAAATCCAGGCTTCCTGCTTCTGCCAAATCTTCAAAAGTATCTTCATCCAACTCACCCTCCTCGAGATCAGATTGTGAGTCCAAAAACCTCCTTTCCTCCAGAAGGCGCTGAGCCTCTCTTCTGGATCTCATCTTGACCCGTTTTGCCCTCGGATCCACCATCGGCTCCGACGGATTCGGAATCGACGTCGGGATCGAATCCGCAGGTTCAGCGGGATGTGTTCTAGGTCGACCCGGAGCTGGCGAAGCCGGAACCGGCGTCGACGGCTTCGGTGGAGCCGGAAAATGCCACGGCGGCGTCGGAGCCGGCATGTAAGGCATAAACGGAGCCGGAGGGTAGGAGTGAGGGACTCCTAAGTTAAACGCCAAAGGACCCATGGGACCCGAAGGTGCACCAGAGGGGTACCATGACCTCGAAAAGACTCCATACATCGCGTTGAGAAACGCAGAAGGGTCCTGGCCTGGGGCAGGAAATGGTGGATGAAAACCTTCAGGCCTGTCTCGAGGAGCGTTCGGATTCGGCTCGCTTAAGGGCTCGGAACCCTCATCCTCATGAGGCTCCTCCTCATCTCGGACCGGGGACGGCGCCGGAGATGGATTCGGAGCCGGATTCGGAGTCGGAGACGGAGCCGGAGACGGCGCCCGTGACTCAGAAGGGGAAGCCTCACCTTCAGGTTCTGGATCCGAAACTTCAATGGTCACCACCTTCGAACGAACCTTCGGTGACCTCGACCTCGACCCCGACTCCTTACCAGAACGACGTCGGGACTCATGTCTCCTCTTTTTATGTTTCCTCTTCTTCGAAACATGGTCCGAAGCCGACTTCGAAGACGACCTTCCTCTAGATCTAGACCTGGACCTCGATCTCGACTTCGACCTCGCCCTTCGAGAACGAGACTTCGACGATTTTCCTTTTCCAGCTTTCATTTTAGCCACCAGGAGCTTCGCCTCTCTCTCTCTCAGGGCCTTCGGGTTCATCTTCTTACACGAAGAGCAGTCCTCCACATCATGGTCCGAGCTCAAGCACCAGATGCAGTCGCTGTGTGGGTCGGTAATGGATATCATTTTGCCGCATTCTCTGCAGGGCTTGAAGCCGGTCTTTTTTGAAGACATTGTCGAAGAGACAGGATACAGAGACGCAGAAAATGTTAATAATAAAGACAACAAAGTATCTGTTGGCTACAGAGATTCCCGATAACCGTTAGCGTCGACGACGCGGAAAAAAGGGAACTGATGTCATCACGCCGGCGTGGGCCTATTATAGGCGTCGGTGACGTCAGCGGAGTCGCGAGCGAGGTCGTGTCTCTATGACGTCAGGAGTCCACGTCGGCGCGAGGCTACGAAAAAAGAATTTCCGAATGTTGCTGACGCAAGGGGGTATTCACAAGGTGAGGAATCCACACGGCAGATGTATCTATCAGAAGTACTCTGGCAGATTGGTGCCCCCAGCTACAGAACCTTGTGACAGCTAACCTAGCTCCCAAAACCAGGAAAGCTTACGAAGGGGTGTTTTGGTCTTACTGCTCTTTTTTGGGGCAGTATTGGGTAGACAGCTGGCATGAGACAGGGGCATTCCTCCGGTATTTGGATACTTTGAATAAGGAGGGGCGCTCTGCGGCAACAGCCAGGCGACATGTAGCAGCAATCTCTTTCTTCGCACAAATCAAGGACAGCAGGGATCCCACGAATAGTTTTATTGTTAGAAAGGCACTGAAGGGGTGGCGGCGCCTCCAGGGGTCAGACACAAGACGCCCAATTGGGATAGAGCTACTGACATCACTGCTAGCAGCTCTTGGTGGCATTTGCAGCTCAACAGGGGAAGTGTTGGTATTCAGAGCCTCTTTTTCACTGGCTTTTTATGGAGCCTTTAAGATAGGGGCGCTGGTGTCGTGCAATAAGCAGTACGTGCAAGGAGGGCTGCAGCTGGAACATGCAAGGGTACAGGGCGACACTTTACTAATACCCATTAGAAAATCCAAAACAGATCAGGAAGCCCTTGGCGAAAGGATAGTACTTCACCACGCACAGGATAATCCTTGCTGCCCTGTGACTCAGCTAGAAGCATTCCTCCGACAGAGGAATATCGCAAGGGGTGGAGCACTGCTGATACATGCTGAAGGTACCCCACTTACCAGATTCCAGTTCAAAAGAGTTTTGGACATGGCAATAGACAGGACAGGTTTGGAACCAAAGAGCTTTGGAACACATTTCTTCAGAATAGGGGCTGCCACAGAAGCAACAGCTAGAGGTTTGCACAGCAACAGTGTGAAGAAAATTGGGAGGTGGTCCTCCAATTGTTATAAGCGCTATGTGCGGCTACACATGTTGTGAGTGTGGCATTTCTGACTTGTACTGATGCCTGTCCCATCTTCTGCTTACATTTCAGTTTCTCAAACCTGTCACGTAGGGGGGAAACTGGCGTCGGCGCACCAGCAACAAGATACATCACAACGACGGGCACATCCACAGGAAGCAGGAGCACATGTTGTTTGGGTCATTGGTCATTCGAATGTAAGACGCATGAGTTCAGTTTTTCTTTCAGGAAATTATAGACACAGAGCTGAGCAGGACGGTTTTAGGGTATCTTTCCATGGAAAGGGGGGTTTATGCCATAGTCAGTTCAGGGGTTTCGTTACGGATCTGTTGAGTAGACACGGGGCTCCACCCAGGATAGTTATCTTACACTTGGGTGGGAACGATCTGGTGAATCTGGGTAGAAGAGGCTTGATGGAGGACATAATCTCTGAAGTCGGGTGGTTAGCTAAGACGTGCCAGGGCTGCACCATAGTTTGGTCTCAGATGGTACCCAGATTTAAATGGAGGGGGGAGATTCTGTGAAAGCGTTGAATCACTCAGTAAGAAGGATCAAGAATAAAATAGAGAAATTGTTCAGGTCCCCTCAGCTACAGACGATCGCGCATGGGTGTATCAGGGGGGAACTGTGCTTCTTAAAAAATGGGGTCCACCTGACTAGGATAGGTAACGAAATCCTGTTGGAAAATATAATGGCTTGGCTAGTGAGTTTTAAGGGCAGGGCATGACCGTTCAGTGTAGCAGGGTAGGGGGGGGCAGATAGTCGGTCAACTACGCTGGCCTGTGGCGGTAAGGTCATGATTGGTGAGCATTAAATTATGGTCCTTGGAGGGCGGCGCCATTCTTGAATGCGGTCGCCCAAGGAGAGGGACAAGGGGTCTCTCCTTGAACTCCAGGGACAGTACAGCCGGTTGGCTGGGTGGGTGTGGGGGGAGTCACGCTTTCCCTAGGCTGGTTGGCCACCCCGCACATGCCCAATGACGTCAGTAAACGGAGCAGAGATGCAAGGGCCCCTTTAATGGATTTAATAGAGAGTACGGGGGGGTAAACGGGGGGGCGGGGGGGAGTACCCTCACAGTAAACGGGCCTTCTGCGCATGCGCACTCCGACTGGAGGGCCTGGTTAATTGATAAGGATCTGATTCAAGTTAGTGACCTTGCCGTAGGCCCAAATAGGATACGCAGAAAAGTAATTACTGTATGAATATGGTTCATATGTTAGATTCGGATAGGAAATACCTTGTACTAGAAGTATGTTAAGGTTAGCCATCTGATATATGTATATATCAATTGTAATCAAATGTTATGAAAAGTTTTCTGCGTAATTGTGTAAATATTGTTTATTTCAATGTTCATTTTATTTTATGTTTTAATAAATACGGCCGGAGGTTGTACAACCCCCCGCCTCCAAAGCAATCCCTCTCATGTCAATTTAATAATGTTGGTTAACACAAGGGGTGTTCCGGTAGTCCCTGGCCATAGAGAAAGCCGGCCCGGCATCTGCCCGGCTGTAAGTATGGCAGGCGCACCGGCCCCCACCCGTATTCTGTGGTGGGGCGCGCCCCGTCCCGTCACAATGACGCGGCGGGCGCACCTTCTCGCAGATTGGTCGCGAGGTTCCTCAGTGACCCGGAAGTGGAGGTAAGGCCAGGCCGGTTAGAACCGGCCTGACTAGTGAGGGATTAAAGGGCCGGGGAGCAGGGGAGTCTGCCTCTTTGACCCCGTGTTCCATGGCCAGCCCCCCCAGCCTCCAGGAGGCTGTAATTCTTTTTCCTCACCCACCATCCCCTAAAGCAGATGATTGGTATTGTGTTCATGAAGGTTGTTCGCATGTTTGTTCCAAATGTATATGGATGACAAGTGTATCGTTCTAATATGCTTTGTTCCTTAGAACTTTACCCCGTTTACAGGTCATCAATCGTCGTATTTATTGCTATTCCTTGGTCAGGCGGTAAGGTCATGATTGGTGAGCAGTAAATTTAAGGTCTGTAGAGGGCGGTGCCATTCTTAAATGGGGTCGCCCAAGGGGAGGGACAAGTGGTCTCTCCTAGAACTCCAGGGGCAGTACAGCCGGTTGGCTGGATGGGTGCGGGGGAGGGGGAAGTCACGCTTTCTCTAGGCTGGTTGGCCACCCCGCACGTGCACAATGACGTCAGTAAACGGCGCAGAGATGCAAGGGCCCCTTTAATGGAGTTAATGGAGCGTCCGGGGGTAACCGGGGGGTGGGGGGAAGGGGGGGGTACCCTCACGGTAAACGGGCCCTCTGCACATGCGTACTCCGACTGGAGGGCATGGTTAATTGATAAGGATCTGATACCAGTTAGTGACCTTGCCGTAGGCCCAAATAGGATACGCAGAAAAGTAATTACTGTACGATTATGGTTCATGCCTGTACACGGGCAGGACGCCACGAACAGCGGACAGACTTTGGATTTTGAGGGAAATTACGATTTTGGACTGGATAATCAAGTCCTACTATCACTCCGGCTGATGACATAAATACGTTTCTTTACGCCACTCTACGTTATTTCTACCTTATTTATACTCCGGAGGCGTGCTGTCCCATTACTTATATTTACAACAAGGGGTGGTGATGGACAGAGTCTCTGAATTAAGAGACTCGGTCCCTCACCACCCCTTGTTGTAAATATTTTTGTCCACCCTAAGCGTGGAAGGGTATACTCAGACATGAGTCCCTTGCTCATTGCACCATCAGGATTCAAGCAAGCCGGGCCGAAGACGGCTGTAATGCCAGAAACCGGTCCCCGGAAGGTTGTTTCCTTCCCAGTGTAAGAATTGGCTTTTGTAGTTTGGTTTGCCCTGTTCCCATCATGCACTGGGACAGGAACAGACTAATTTGCATACAGCCAGGTTCTGAAACTGGGATGGTGCAGTGAGCTAAAAAACGGTGTTGGATCTAGCCCTGATCTCTTGACTGGGTGAGAGTATTCTGCTTAATTCAGAGACTCTGTCCCTCACCACCCCTTGTTGTAAATATTTTTGTCCACCCTAAGCGTGGAAGGGTATACTCAGACTTGAGTCCCTTGCTCATTGCACCATCAGGATTCAAGCAAGCCGGGCCGAAGACGGCTGTAATGCCAGAAACCGGTCCCCGGAAGCTAGTTTCCTTCCCAGTGTAAGAATTGGCTTTTGTAGTTTGGTTTGCCCTGTTCCCATCATGCACTGGGACAGGAACAGACTAATTTGCATACAGCCAGGTTCTGAAACTGGGATGGTGCAGTGAGCTAAAAAACGGTGTTGGATCTAGCCCTGATCTCTTGACTGGGTGAGAGTACTCTGCTTAATTCAGAGACTCTGTCCCTCACCACCCCTTGTTGTAAATAGTCCCATTACTTATGGCCGAATAGACTGGGCAACACGGCGCACTTCGAAATAATCTCTCGCTAAATTGAATATTGCACAAAATTAGAAGGGGAACGCCGACAAAGACCTCTAGGAGTGATTTTGACATTGTGCAGCCTTGACGAATCCGTAGGTTTCTCTAACCTAGGCGAAACGCGTTGGCACAAGGATTGGATTTCTGTGGAATAAAAAGATTTCTTTTGCAAGCAGCTTTACTTTGGAGTGGAATTTTGGACTCACATATTTGACAACTTTATATAATCTCTGTGTGCTCCGAGATCTTGTATCTTATGTAGTTTTCAACAGTGGTTGAAAATCAAGGGAAGTGGGGTGTTTGCTCCCAAAACTCTTGGATGCACCAGTTATAATAACAGAAGATGAGGATTTAAATGTTTATTTTTATATGAGCCCCTAGTAACACCCGAAAGTTTTGTATGATTATGGTTCATATGTTAGATTCGGATAGGAAATACCTTGTACTAGAAGTATGTTAAGGTTAGCCATCTGATATCTGTATATATCAATTGTGATCAAATGTTATGAACAGTTTTCTGCGCAATTGTGTAAATATTGTTTATTTCAATTTTCATTTTATTTAATGTTTTATTAAATACGGCCGGGGGTTGTACGACCCCCGCCTCCAAAGAAATCCCTCTCATGTCAATTTAATAATGTTGGTTAACACAAGGGGGGGAGGGGGGTTTCCAGTAGTCCCTGGCCATAATGGTATTAAAATACTTTCAAGAACATAAACTGGAGTCTTATCACAAGTGTGAATGCATCACAATGATTTTGAAAGAAAGAAGGCACGTTAGTGGACTATTAATAATGGACTAATTGTCATGAAAATCCAACAATTCTCATGGTAGAAGAGTACCCGCTCAGTTCTACCTTTTCATTATGAGCACCTGTGAACAATGTTCATTTGCTGAATGGCCTGAAAGTCACTACTTCTCTTAGTTGATCTTATCGCCATTAAGGAGTTACTTTCCATGGCAAATATCAAAGCTAGCACTAGTGCACAGGCTCAAACTGTGCTTTCTTAGGTTATGCTAGAATAACATCAGGCAACATAACTGATGTCCCCACTGATAGAAATATTATTTCCAGTGCTTTAACAAAAATTATGCCAGACGGACACTTGAAAAAAGTGTTTAACCTAATGATTGAGAATTTTTGGATGGTGTAACAATGGATAAATTAATCATAAAAGAGCAGTGGAAGACAGCTGTAGCCACAAGTAACTGATATAAAGCCAATGCCTTTTCTTAATAAGACAGTGAATTGGTGGGTTATTGCCACTGGCAATGCACAAGACACATAATAGGTGCTTATATCTGCATTTCAGTGTCCCTTAAGGGCACATTTATTAAAGCAATATTTAGCGTTGGCACTCAAGTTGGGAGTAGCCAGAATGGGAGGTTGATGAGGATTACATGGTCGCTAGCATATATGAGACAGGTTGCCTAGTGTCTGAATGCTCATTGTTGAAATGAGGCTTTGCCCATACACAGTACTGACATAAGTCAGCAAAACTGAAAGGGCAGAGGCCATAATACATCAGTTTCTGACTGGTGAGGATATGAAATGTAGCAGGATTCAAGTGGTTTCTGGGGCATAAGTATTTGGATTTATGACATTCTAATTTCTATTTTGCCCTTCAGTCAGGCCAGCACAGATTCTGATACTATACCTCCCGAGCTAACTATTTCTTAGATCCAGGCCTTCTCTATGATTGGTTTGGGTGTCATTATTTTTGGTTTCCTAGCTGGATGTCGGGGGTAGAAGTCACCTCTTGGCATACGACACTGAAATCTCACCAGACTGCAAGGGCTGGTGCTGTTAAACTTCCAACCCTCACAACTTGCAGCCAGGGTTTACATATATAACAGTACTCACTTTCTTTGCTCATACTGCCAAACTATACCAAATCTTCAGTCACAATACCTACCATTCTATCAACATCCACAGTGCACATGCCCAACATCCACCAAATACATCCAATGTCTATGCCAGGTGCCCATCGTCAACAGCCACATTAAAAGCATGACACCCACCATAGGAGTAAACGCTTACAAAAGGAGTTACAGCTAATAAATACCTTTCTTCTGTCATCGTAAACCGTTCTTCCACAATTTCTATCACTGTAACCCTATCACTGTGGTTTTCCTGTTACTGTAATATAGTTCCAAGCCTTTCATGTTGCTGTAGCCTAAGTCTAGCCGCTTTCAGAGTGCAGTTTCCTTTCACTGAGATCCAATCTCAACTGAAAGAAGGATTAAGAAGACCATATATTCATCCTTACCAGATACTGTCACCACGATGTACTGCTGGGGCACCGGGGAAGGAGTCTGTGGCCCAGACTGGGGCTGTGGGGACTGGATCTCGGACACAAACTGTTTCTGTGCCTGTATAGTCTGCAACTCTGCGACATACTGCTGCTGTGGCTGCTGTGGCACCTGTGAAGCTGCTTGCGGCTGCTGTGCTGCTTGTAGTTCTGTCACATAGGCTGGGGTTGCCATGCCAACAGAAGGAACAAGGTGACATATGCGGTTTTAAACTTCCTGCCAAAAGAGAGAGGGAAAAAAAAGAGATTACATTTTTGTCAGGGCCACCATATTCAATGTAATACACATTTAGGGTCTGTCCTGAGAGCTGTACGTTTCACAGACATCACGAGCAGTTCACTACGAAAGTATCAAGCAGCTGGACCGGAAATCAGCAAACTGCAAGCACTGAATGTAGCTTTACTTACAGACTCAAGAGGACAGTAAACCAGTCAGGGAACGGATGACTTTAGAGGTCGATTAGCACAGCACAAATTGCACACATCAGAGACCAGTGCTGTACGCAGGCACGAAAGAACTGGCGTTGTATGCAAGTGTATTTAGTTACTTAAAATAAATAACATTTCGACTGGAAGCTCTTAACAAAAGTTAAATGATGGTACACAGAACTGTGGGAGGGAAGAGGTTAAGATAAAGTTGTGTATGGATAAAATGTGCGACTGTATAGAGAGAGTACTTAAATGATGAGCGCGGCTGGGTTAAATTCTGCGCACACCCGTAAAGCAGGTAAAACTTCCTAAATTCCTCTGAATGCTTCCAAGGATAAGGAAGAAACGGCCACCCCAAGTTTCAAAGAATTCTGTGGACTAACAAGCCCCAAAATTATAACTAACAATCAGTCTTTATCCCGAGCAGAAACAATAATGTCCAAGAGTTCGGAAGCGTATAGTTGTTGGAAACCTTCTTTAATTCCAAGTATTCATTTAGTTTTTCATGAAAATCACAACAGGTAGTACATCGTTACAGTTTAGTTGGTACAATGGTTGATACAATCACAGCCAGATGATAGATGTAGCCAACACGTGTTTCGTCATTGGGTCATCACCCACCGACTTCCTCAGGGCTACAACAACAAGAAAAATGTACCCTCTAACTATTGTATTGTATTGTAATTGCATTTATATAGCGCTTACTACCCCTGATGAGGCGTCAAAGTGCTTTTTCGGCGAGTAGCACGCTACTCCGGGCCCCAGAGAGGATTAGTGTTGAATTAGTATAGTGAAACATGCAAGTACATTTTAAGTGGTGGATAGGTTAGTTAGTTATTTGGATTTGGAATGATAGCAGAAGGATAGAGGAGGACAAAGGTTTGTATTGATATAGCGCTTGTTGACACACGCTATTCAGGAAGCCTAATGAGGATTAGTTGTGAATTAATATGGTGAAATATGAAGTCATTTCAGTGGTGGATATTAGTCAGTTACTTGGAGTGAGAAGGATAGTAGAGGGATAAAAGGGGAAGAAAGATTTTCATTCATATAGCACTTGTTACCCCTGATGGGTGTTCAAGCGCTTTTCTGGCGAGTAGCACGCCACTCCGGAACCCATAAAGGATTAGTGTTGAAAATTAGTATAGTATAAATATGAAGTAATTTGAGTAGTGGATATGTTATTCAGTTATTTGGGTAGTATATTAGTATAGTTGAATATGGAATTTGAGAAGTGAACATGTTAGTCTGTTAATGTTGATTGAAAAGGATAGTGAAGGGATAAAAGAGTGAAGGATTTTTTTTTAGGAAGTAGGAGGAGGCTTTTGGTTGAGTGAGGAGTCAGAGGGAAGAGTTTAGAAAGGTTTGTTTTAGGGGATCGGTATAGAAAGAGGTGTCACATGATGCAAGGAGGGGTAGAGTAGGAGAGAGTCTAGAAAGGGTTATTTTGGCGATCATAGTAGTGGTATGGGGTTTGGGATAAATGAGAGAGTGGATGTAGAGGATGTATTGATAAATATATAGGATGAGAGATAGGGTAGTGCATTGGAAGGAGTAGTAGAAAGAAGTTTGCGATGAGTCAGAAGGTTGGGCTAGAAGATATATTGAGCCAAGGATAGGCTGAGCAATAGGGTAGTGCATTGGAAATGCTAAATTAGAGAGAGACAGCCCTAGCACTCACGGGTAGAGGCAAGATGGCGGCTGCTCACTAGTGACTGTAGCAGCGCTGCAGGGAGGACGTTGTAAAATGGAGCTCTGAAGGGTCAGGCATGGTGCGGGACGCGCCGCATTAGCTGCCGCTCGTATGAGTTTTAAACGAGTCTGCCAGCCGTGGAGCTGCGAAAATGAATTCTGCGGAACTTTGCCAAACCTTGCCGGTTTATTGTTAATGTTGAGGATGGCTCAATGAACAGTCCGGGACCCACAGCCTGTGCCAGCGAACGGATGCTAAGGAAGACGCCTTGTGAGCGGAATTGATGCAGTCTGTTCGCCTGCCGTGGGTCTGCTAGGCAGATTCTGCGGGACTTGTCAAACATCCTCGCCATTGTGCTGGCGAGGTGGAAGCGATTCGATACAGCTGGGAGGTGGAGTAAGGGTAAGAGCTGTAAGCGTTCTCAGCTGAGGGACGCCGTAGCTGTTGCAGATGCCGAGAGCTATTCAAATCAGAAGCCGGCTGGGAGAGGCGGTGTTTCTCAGATAATCGGAGAGGAATTCTACCTCTCACAAAGCTATGGCCCCCAAAGTGAATTCCACCGGTAAACCCCCGGGTGCCAAGAAGAAACAGCAAGCACTAAGGGAGGAAGAATTGGTCGAGCCGGGAGGGGTGCATACACCCCAGGCTGACGAGCGTAGCAAGAGGAAGCAGCCACAGATACAGCAGCCAGCAGGAGCACGGACACGGTTAGCGACAGTGTCAATCGTGGAACTTTTCGCCAAAGCCGGTAAGGAGAAGGGAGCTGAAGAGGCTGTGAAGGGGGCTGTAGAGTCTGTGAAGGATGAAGGGCTCACATCAACTGAAACGAAGGCTGTTAATGGGGCTGAGATAGTGTACCCCCAGGACTGTCTAGCGCCTAACAAGGGAATTACCCCCGCTAAGGTTTCTCCAGAACTGGAAAATAAGTTGAAGGAGGGCGAAATACAAATAGCGGTGAATTGCACAATTATGAATATGGCTAAGAGCATGGACTCAAGTATAAATGAGACACATCAGGCGAATATTGAGCTATTGCAGAGTAATGCGTTAAGTCTGGCCCCCTCAGAATTGGAGACATGTTTGGGTGTCACAAATGAGTTAGTAAATCAGTCAACTTCTGCTGTAGACGAAAGTGGAGGTACAGATGTACCGATTGACGGAGCCCAGAAGGGGGGTGCGAAGGAGAGTGCTCCAAGTGAGGCTTTTTACTCTGCTTCGGATGGCCAAGAATGGTCGGAGGATGAAGAAGTCGGCTCTTCCGATTTAGACTCTGAAAGCGATCCAGAATTAGATCAACCAGCAACGGCCTTAAAGGTTTCCGGTGTTACTAATAAGGGTGCAAGGGCCCTTAGCTTATCAAAATTAAAATTATAAATGAAATATAGGCCATGATAGGAAACTAGATTTGTCCTCTGTCCAGCCGGACAGGGTATTTATTTAAACACAATGAATAGACACTTGTATGAATGATATTAGGCACAGTCCTGTACCTTACTCATGGAGGAAACACAACACATAAGAAGAAATAGGAAGAAAATGGAAAAGGATTTCACAGGCAAAGAGAGAGCAGTGTTGGCCACTTATAAATGTTGAACTGAAGTGTTTGCCAAACAGCGCTAAACACAACTAAAGTAAAACACAATGGTTAGGTTGTGAAAGCACTATATAAAGTCGACGTTTCGATCCCTTTTGGCTCTAATTACACAGGAATCATCATCACCGTGCGGTCATCTACATTCGTAGGCTGGTACGTCACCCGTTCTAGATAGAACAAGCCCAAACTTGGGCGGTTGTATCACAATACCAGGCAGGCAAATGTTGTCAATTCTAGTCCTGATGATGATTCCTGTGTAATTAGTGGTACAGGACTGTGCCTAATATCATTCATACAAGTGTCTATTCATTGTGTTTAAATAAATACCCTGTCCGGCTGGACAGAGGACAAATATAGTTTCCTATCATGGCCTATATTTCATTTATACTTTTAATTTTGATAAGCTAAGGACCCTTGTCTCCTAAAACTTAATTCCCCACGGTCCTCAGCCAACTGTTTGGGTTCCCTTGTTTTACTAAGAAACTAATAAGGGTGCGACATCCACTGTTCAATATGAGTCAAGTTGGGATCAGCCCAATGGTAATTCTCTACAGGATAGTTCTGGCCTGGAGTCCGCCCAGATGTCACTTTTAGAAAGAATACACCAGGAGATTATTGCGCATAGAGAGGAAACTGGCAAGGACAATCAGAAAGCCCATACCGCTATGAAAAAAATGCAGGGGGTAGTTAGAAAATTATCAAAGGTCTGCGCTACCACTGGCGACAGAGTGGCAAATTTAGAAGACAGGATTGTATCTACAGAAACAGAAGTGGCTGAAGCAGTCTCTAAAGTTGGCTCATATGGTGCTCAAATGACTGATGTCCATTGGAAGCTCGAGGAAATGGAAAACAGGCTACGCAGGAACAATTTGCGAGTGCTGGGAATTCCTGAGGGATCAGAAGGGTCTGACATTAGAGCATATATAATCAAGCTATTTACTCAGGCCTTTCCCGAGCTGAATGGATGGAACTGGTCCACTGAGGTTCAGAGAGTTCACTGTACCCCTTTTAAGGCGAAAAAAAATACTAAGGAGGGGGATTACCCAAGAGCGGTCTTGATATTCATTGGAAATTTTATCTTACAGCAAGCTATATCAGATCTGGCAAGGCCAAATGCGAAAAGAAGTGCTGAAGGGATTTCTTTTTTTGTTAGGCCAGATTTCTGCCACACTACGGTAGAGAGGCGGTGGCGATTGAGAGAAATGATCAAGCCCTGTCAGGATAAGAATTTGCAGGCCTTCCTGCTAAACCCTGCGCAGTTAAAGATTATCAATAATGGCAAGGCTTTATTTTTCTCTTCTGAGATTAAGGTGAAAGAGTATCTGGACTCACTCTGATTGTTTGATGTTGATGCCTAAAATATGTGGCAGGGAATAATTGATTTAAGCGGCAGTGGTGCGGGCCCGAGTAATGTGTGATTTTTATTAGATTCTCGAATTGTTAAGTTTGTTAATGATTGAGTGTATTTTCGTTTTGGGCTCCACAAATACTGGTAGATAATTGGAATAGCTCACTGCAGTCACTGCGCTACATCACTTGCACAGACCAGGTCTGTGTGCCTCACGTAAAGGGGAGAGTAGGGGGGTGTGGAGGGGTGGGGGGGAGGTGGTAGAGGGCAGAAGGGGAGGGGGGTGGGACGAGGGAGGGGTTTGGTGGGCGATTGGGTGGAAAAAGGGGGTAAAAGGGAAGTGGTACAGCCTAGGGCAAAGATATGATGCAACGGATAATAACATGGTAAAGGATTTGATTGTTGAGATGCAAGCACAATTTAATGGCAAACATTAGAATATGTACTATTAATGCGGGAGGCTTGAACGACTGGGGGAAGAGACAGAGGCTGGCATATCTGCTAAGACACGAAAGAATAGATATCGTCTGTACACAAGAGACCCATCTTCCATGGGCTAAACGTAGACAACTTTGTCTTAGTGGCTTTGAACTAGCTGTATGTTCTACACAGACGTCCACAATTCGTGGGGTCGCTATTTTAATCCGAGGGTCCTTAGGTAAAGTAAAAAAAGTGAAAGCAGATAGTAATGGGAGATGGACAGTTGCCAAATTAGATCTGGGCTTTACGCTATGTGTAACGTATGGCTCAAACCTGGATGAGCCTGAGATATTCCATTTTCTTGAAGCTGAACTAGTGGGGTGGTCTAACCCGCTGATAATTGCAGGGGATCTTAATATCTCGGCAGACTGGGCTGGCTCCACACCATATATGTAAGCCCAAGGTTTTCCAATCTATACAATCTCTGCTGGGCTCCCATGGGATGCAGGATGTCTGGGGGGCTAAATTTCCTCTGGACTATGGATTTACTTATTTTTCTAACCCAGCGCAAAGGTATACAAAGCTAGATTATTTCCTCATCTCTTCGTCTGAATTATCTAAAGTGGATATCACTAAACTCCCCAGAGTGGTCTCAGACCATAATCCTTTAATTTTATCATATAATTTAGGTCATAGGAAAAGGAAAATAAACTCTTGGTCTTTTGAGAAGAAGCTACTTAGTGATATTAGATTCACGGATCATTTGAAAAAATGGGTGACACCGTTTTTTGTGGCAAACAGATACAGCACCTCTAGGAATATAGTTTGGGAAACTTTCAAGGCGGCTCTGAGGGGCGAGACCATCAGTTGCTCGGCCAGGCTGAGAAGGGAAGATAGGGGTAAGGTTGAGGCTTTGATGACAGAATTAGTGAAAGCTGAAGAACAACATGTGAAAGATATAGCCACAGGGGTGAATACTACCGTAAGCCAGGAAGCTCTTTTAGTAATTAAAGCCGCACTCCAGAAAGAGGTAGCCATGAAGACCGTAGGGGAATATCAGTCGAATAGGGTAAAAAGGTATGAGACCGGGGAACAAGCAGGGACAGCGCTTGCCCTCCAGTTAAGGCAGGAAAAGGATAGGAATACCATTGTCCGTATTGAAGAGGACGGGGTTGGGTTTACGGAAGTTAAGGATATCCTCAGGGTATTTGAGAATTTTTATCAGCGGCTTTATGAGCATGAAGGACCTAGTAAAAAACCAGGGGAAGGATTCCGAGATTCTGGCCCTCTATTACAGGAATCAACCAAAAAAGAACTTGATGAGGACATTACATTAGTAGAGGTTATGTCAGCATTGCGGGAATTAGCTTCTGGGAAGGCTTCAGGTCCCGATGGGATTCCCCTCGAAGTATATAAAGCTATTGAAGCAGAAATTGCCCCACTCTTACTAGATCTATTTAAGGGGGTTATGTGCTCAGGTTCTATACCTGACTCTTGGAAAGAGACAAATATCGTAATTTTCCACAAAAAGGGGAAACCAGCGGAAATGGCAGGATCGTATCGCCCCCTTACATTGATCAATTCTGACACAAAACTCTACTAAAAAATCTGGGCAAAGAGGTTGGGCAGGGTCATTAGTAGTCTCGTATCCCCGTGGCAGCATGGGTTTGTCCCGAGTCGGGGCTCAACTGACCACACATGTAGGGCAATATCCAATATCATTATTTGACGCCCAGGCTGCCGCGGGGGGGGGGGGGGGAGATGGCCATGATTCTGCTCGACGCAGAGAAAGCTTTCGATCGTGTTGATTGGAGCTTTCTCTGGAGCGCTTTAGCGGCAAGGGGATTCGGCCCTAACATTATAGGAGCCCTTAAGGCCATGTACGTAGAGCTTGTAGCTAGGGTGACTGCCATGGGTGAGAAATCAGGGGTGATTAACATCAAGAGGGGAACCCGTCAGGGGTGCCCCTGCTCCCCTATCCTCTTTGCCCTGTACATTGACCCCCTCATTCAGGGCATTCTTACTTGCCCCGGAATAACTCCAGTAATTATTAACGGCTATTCAAATAAGATCTTGGCATATGCTGATGACCTTGCTGTTATAACATCTAACCCACAGCAGTCCCTCCCTATCCTGGTGGAGATGGCTAAAGTGTTTGGTAGTGAGTCAGGGTACCTATTAAATGAAACAAAAACGCAGGTCATATGTTCCAAGAATATTATTAAAACTGACTATAGATTTGTCGATTCTGCCACGTATTTAGGGGTTAAAATCAATGCCACTGTGGAAAAGATTGTCACTGAGAACTACTTGCCGCTTATTAAGAATATTGAAACGGAATTAAAGAGAATAGACGTGCTACATCTTTCACTGGTAGGCAGGGTGAATGCAGTTAAAATGTCTATGTTCCCCAGAGTGCTGTACCTGTTTCGCACTATTCCTTTAGTAATAGAAGATAAGATTATGAAACATCTGGAATCCGTGTTTATTAGATTTGTCTGGCAATATGGTAGGGTAAGGCGCTCTACAAACTTAATGTCGTTACCGAGAGAACGGGGTGGGATGGCTCTCCCGAACTTAAGACTATATCATTGGGCCTGTCTTTTGGTTCAAATGACCACCTTATTTCAGTCTGAATCTCCAATTGATACAGGACCTAGGAATGTAGATGGGCAGCTGCCCCCCCAGATTTATAGGATGTTATTGGGTGGCAAGGCTGCAGGTTTACTGCAGAGTGAACTCGAACGACGCTTTTATAAAAAAACGAGGCTGAAGACACTGTATGGGGCATGGCAGGTGTGGAAAGCTATCATGAAATTCTTTAATATTCCGAAAGTAAATCCCTATGTACAACTGTGTAACTCGTCTCTCTTTCCCCATCTGCGAACCGATAGAAATCTGCAGGGGTGGAAGAGAATGGGGATTAAATCTTTGGGAGATATATTGGAAGGAGGTGAAGTCTTGGGATTCGAGATTTTGCAGGAAAGATATGGTATTCCAGATAGCCACTGGCTGGTATATGGCCAAGTTATCCGTACGATCAGGTCTGTTAGGCCCAGGATTTCATCGACAGCCGACTTTCCTATGATTGAGATACTTCACAGAGGTTGTAGGAAGATCAAGACTATCTATAACTGCCTATTGGAGCGAATTCAGGATGATATTGAGAAGGTGGAATCTAATTGGGCTCTAAAATTGGGGGATACTGATGTTGATGTGGATCTCGCTCTTTCATTGAACAAAAAGGTATTCCGGGCATCTAATCTTCGCGCCCAACATTATAAGACCATTTTTAATTTATATCATACACCTGCGAAGCTATATGCCTGGGGTATAAGGGAAAATGACAGTTGCCCCAGATGTCACGAAAGTCATGCTGACATTACACATATGTTCTTTTTTTGTAATCGGTTGGACGCTGTTAAAAATGAGATAATGAAATTTTGGGAGGGGCTGCTAGGTCATTCTATTGATCTATCCCCTACTCTAATGTTGCTTGGCATAGATTCTAAGCTGGGTCTGGGTGAGGATGAAAGAGCCTTAGTGTTTTTATCTGTTGCAGTACTTCGAATTTTAATTTCTGCTGCATGGAAGGACGCGATTGCTCCGTCCTTCCAGATGTGGTTGTCCAGGTTGTTGGGAATCCACAATATAGAATCATGCCTCTATGAATTTAAAGGTAATAGGAAGCGCAAGAAGAGTCTACGTCTTTGGGCTCCTGTAACAAACTGGAGAGCTGTCAGAATGTGATGGGTTTTGCTGTAATTTTCTCTTTTATGGACTGACAGGCTCGCTCTTAAGTCCCCTAAAGTGTCCTTTTCTCGTAATTTATTTCCTCTTTTTGTCAGGCCTCTTCGCAAATTGTGTGTAAATACATTGATTGTTTGGCTTGTGCTGTAATTGTGTATGTAATAATTGATGAATTTTGTCCTTGTATGTACCACATTCCCAATAAAAATATAAAAAAATAAAATAAAAAAAGGAAATGCTAAATTAGAAGAAAGTGATACGTATATAGATCCATAAGTACATTGAAAGTATATAGATACATAAAGGAGGTAAGTATATGTAGATTAAAGATAGAGGCACAGGATGAGAAATAGGGTAGTGCATTGGATATGCTCTTTCAGGAGAAAAGTAACAGACACACACATCCAAGTACATGGATGGTACATAGATGCACACTGGAAGTATGTACATGTAGACCAAAGATGATATTTATTTATTTATTATTATTATTATTTTTTCTCTTAACATAAAATTATTTTACATGTTTATACTGAGTAATACACAAACTTAGGTACATATCTATAGTGAGTTCCATAGTGTGGCTGCTTGAACAGAGAAGGATGTGCCACCCATGTTTTTTTTCTTGTATAGTGGGAGTTTGAGGCAAGATGCTCCTTTAGAGCGGAGGTTCCTTTGTTGAATGTGTTTGGTGATTTTATTCCTAATGAAGAGTGGTCCTATTCCATGTATTGCTTTGTGGGTGATACAAAGCAGCTTGAACGTGGATCTTCTGGCAACCGGTAACCAATGCAGGGCTTTCAAGGCAGGGGAGATGTGGTCTCGCGGTTTGATATGCAAGAGTAGTCTGGTGGCCGAGTTCAGAATCCGTAGTAGTCTTTTCATGGTCATTAAAGGTGATCCGTGGTAGAGGCTATTGGCATAATTGAGTTTGGACAGAACAAGGGAGATGGTAGCTTGGACCTTGTGTGGTAATCCCTAATGAGGGAAAATTTGTCGCAGCGTTTTTATAGTAGCAAAGCTTGATCTTGCTAGTTTATCCACTTTGGCATTCATCGATAGCTTGGAGTCCATGGTCATTCCGAGGTGTCTTACTTCCTTCGATACTTTAGGCAGTGATCCCAGTTCATCAGGCCATGCGGCAAGCGGGTTGTAATGTTTCCAATCGCCACACGTGAGTTCTTCAGTTTTTGAAGCATTCCATATGAGATGGCTCCAAGTCATCCACTGATCCACGGCTCTGAGACAGCAGAAAATTGGTGATTTTCCAATGTCTTTGGGGCATTCCAGTTGAAGGAGTATTTGTGTGTCATCTGCATAGTTATAGCACGTGAGGTGAAATTTATTGATCAGTACTGGTAATGACTTCATGTAGATGTTGAAAAGCATGGCCGAGATGATTGAACCTTGAGGAACCCCTGCTATTGTGGAGTACGGTTTGGACGAGAAAGGTGGGGTATGGATGACATTAGTTCTGTTTCGAAGGTAGGACGCAATCCAGTCTAGAGCCGTTCCCTCTATGCCGGCTTCATAAAGTCTTTGTTTCAGTTTGTCATGGTCAACCATATCAAAGGCAGCTGAGAGGTCAAAGAGAATTATATCTACGATATCATGATTGCCAAAGGTTAGTCTAGTTAGGGTGTCAAAAGAACCCACAAGAATTGAGTGACGTGATTTCAGTCATTCACAAAAACAAAAATAAGAAACAAGCATTGGCATAGCCAATAGGTCTCGCAATAGAAGAGTTTTACATTTTTCGTTTTGCAAATGGATGAGTGGCGTTGGTAATCACGATCTATATGTTGTGCTGACAGTGCAGCCAGAAAATTTACTGTGTAGAAGCGATATAGTCCGTGTGTGCGCACCAAAAGGTTACAGAGTCAAAGAGACCCTTGTTGTGCTTTTATAAAAATCCATTCTGTTAATGATAACCGTGAGTTTTACATGCGCTTGCGATAGTCAGTGCCAAAACTGTGTGTGTTTTTGTGTGTGTGTTCATGCTATCACAAATATATACAAAATGGAAAAAAAAACATGCCAGTGATGCTCTAAGCAGAGTGATAAACCCATGCTAAACCCATGCTTACAGTGAATAGTGGACACGTATGACGTGTTTGATAGCTGCCGCCCAGCAGCACTGTTTGAAAGTGGAAGTGTTTACCACTGTGCAGGATTAAAACCTATTAGCCCACCGTGAGCCACATGCAGGCGTCATAGTGAAAAGCCAGAAATATTTAAAAGTCCCTTGACCCAACCATGTAAATTCTGTGAGAAGCGCTACAAGGCTTTTATTTTGATCCGCTGTGCGAGTGCTTGCTATTAAAAGGTGCGCAGACTTCTATTAAAAATAATTGCCCAAACTCTGAAAGCATACAGCTACCTCCTCTTGTAAAGTGAAACTAATTACAGTATTCTTACTGCATGATAACCGCCAAGTCTATTGAACGGCCGGGGGGAGTTTGAAATCTGCAGGCAGTCAGCGAGCTTTGTGCAGGGGTAATTTAAAGCGGCAGCACCCTGTGTATAACTGTGCGCATTGTTGAAAGTATCGACAGAGGGGGAAAGGTTTAACAGACCTGACATACCACCGCCATAAGTAAACCGAGGCAGGCAAAGGGCAGGTGGGGGCAGAGGGAGATACGGCATCCCACGTTTATTTATTTATTTTTTATCTGCAGTGGAGTGCATGTTAAAAAGCACGCATCCTTCGAATAACAAGCAGGGGGGAGGAGTAGGGAGCCGCATCTGAGGAGACAGAACAAGTGACGGTATCAGGGGAGCACGAGAGAGTAGGGGGGAGGAGAGCAAGAGAGGGAACCGGTGTAGCGTCGCCTTTGGGATCCACCAAACACATGCCAGGCGGAAGGCAGCAGATGGGGTGCCTGGGGCTTTGAAGTAGGGTGTCCAGAATTTCAAAGCCAAACAAGACGGAGGGCATTGCTGTGGGGAGGGGGTGGAGGAGAAATGCACACGGCGGGCAGGGGAGGGGGCGGAGCGGGGAGAGCGGCATGTCGGTGTCAAGAAGCCGGGGCCTTTGAAGTGAAGCTAAGCTTCACTTCAAAAGGTGTCGGAGGAATGCGGCTGAGGGAGATTGTGGCTGTGCACGCGCTTTTAAGCTCAATGCACATGCGCATTGAGCTTAAAAGTCACGGGCACTGCAAGGAATCGCCACGATTCCTTGCTTCTTAGTTAAACGTTGTTAAAGCCGCAATAGGCTCGCAAGCTCGATGCGCATGCGCATCGACAGGCGAGACCTAAAAAGAAAAAACGTGGGGGGGAGGGGCACTGTAAGGGAAGAAACTCAGATTTTTTTCTGAGCCACAATAAAAATAAATGATAGTCTAAGCCCAACAAAGAGTAATCCCGACCATCTTAAAAAGAGATTAAATTTGTGGTGCGTCATTGGCAGTTTAGGAACAAGAACCACCACAATAATGGTGCTATTATATATCAAAAAAGCTCACCAATGCGAAGTAGAAAAATATATTAGTCCGCAATTCCATATGCAGATTGTTCTGCATTTTATTCCTCCAGAACCTGGTCATTGATACAGGTCACGTATAATGACACAGTAATCAATAGTCCAAACAATCAGAAAAAACAACCAATTTACTAAATCATACCTTTACCCTCAGGATAACGACTGATTGTTATGTACAGAGAGAGTGCTGGCAAAGAGATACACATCTTGGATCCCTAAATTTCTACAATAACTTAAGAATACATGCGAGCCACAAAAAATTATCTTTCAGTGCAATTTTCATCTCATGTGCAAAGGACATTGCACAAATGCTTGGTAGTAGCTCCAGTGGAGCGGGACTAGGAAGTAGAAGGACCAGAACTTTGAGGCAGTGCAGAATATTTTGAGAGCGCCTAGATTATGACGAGTTGATCTCTAGGCTCCAAACAGGTATGCAGTGAAAAGGAAAGTAGTAGAAGTAGTTAGAAGCCATGCCAGTTATTGTCTGGACTACAAGTGTAACAGCTTAAAAAACAGGGCTGGTGTTTGGCAGAGAGCCAGACAACCTGGTGCCAATACAACCAGAGTAGGCCTAGAAACATTGGACAGAGTTCTAGGGGCAGAATTTACGGTATGCACCTGTTACAACGCATTCGTTACTCCGCACTACCATTACAACGCGACTTTTATAACGCATACCATTACAACGCATTGCGCTGGGGGGCGCTATAGGATAGGGAATGGTATAATTTACTATCCAACACCTTCCCTAGGGTCCACGGGGACTGGAGTTAGAATAGTAAATTATACTTACCACTATCCAGCACCCCAAAGCGCTATGCGTTGTAATGGTATGCGTTGTAATGGTCGCGTTGTAATGGTAGGTAGTTGTAACGGTATGCGGAGTAACGTCATACATCCAGAATTTACAAGCTTGTCGAACCGTCAACAGAAGTACTGGGTTAGGCCCATTAGTAAAATACTGTCAAAGCCAAGCGTGCTTAGTACTAGTTACACAAGTGATTTTGCAGAGTAAAAAGGTATAGGAGGGTAAATCTGGAACATGTTCAGTTGTTGGTGTCACTTCTTGGTTGCTGTGTTCGGGTATTAAGATTCCATTTTAATGTGCAGGATGAAGAGAACCCCAAGGTAACAATGCAGAAAGGCGAGTCTTAAGAATTATTGAGGCTTTTCTGGAATTCAGCAATTTGCTGCTAATTTGCAACTAATCTAATTGATTCCAGAAACAATGTCAAAATCACAGACATTAAGTTTCTTGAATTTAGCAATTTGTTAACAGGCAATGATCAGCTGATGTCAAGGCTTGAACGGGCTGATACCAGCAAAAGCGGAAAGAGAGTGGAGTTATGCGGTTGGTATCAAATATTTTGTGAACAAAGCACAGATTTAAACACAGCCTTTCGTTAAATAGATAGGCAATGGGAACTGTTTAAGGCTGCGGAGATATTTCCTCGCCTGGATAGAGTTCCAGTATATTGCCATTGATGCTGTCAACATCCCATGGCTGCCCCGTATACCAAATAACACCCTTAGTATGTCAGTCCAGATTTTCTCTTGGGTGTCTCCCCCTCCTTCACATGACACTGTTGCTCTTCCTTAGTACAACGATTACATCTAATATGCCAGCATCAGTATTTTACAATTAGTCACCCTATAGTACAAGGATTACCCTTTAAATCCAAGGCCTAAATGTTGTCAGGTGTGCCCTTCCTTAAGCTAAAATGTACCTCCAATAATGTACCTCCAAAAAGCCAGAGCCAGCGGTTTTCCCTTGGTACCGCCTTAAATTCAGTATTTAAAATATATAGTATGCCATGGCCAGGGGGAGGGTGACTCAAAAGCACAATGCACTTCACTCACATTCATATTCACTCATACACACATAATCCTACTGACACTCACTCTTACTCACAAAGACACACACTTTCACTCTCATAATTCCTCACTTATTATAACTCACTCCTACTACCTCAGTAACTCCCTCTACCTCACTCACTCCCTCTTTCTCACTTATGCTCACCTTGACTAGTTCTCAGACACACACACATACATTCACTCTCACTCACACACAAACACACTAACTCACACTCTCAGATACCCACTCGCTCACACACACAAAAACACTCTCAAACATAAACTCACTCACTCTCACACACCCAGAGAGCAACAACGTTGGATTTTTTTTACTCCCACTAATTCCTGTGCTGGTGATACTCCATTGAAGCAGCAGGATAGGAATCCGGCTCAGGACATGAGAACAAGCAAGGCATGAGTCTCAGGCCGGAAACTAGAAGCCGGGCAGCTGGTAAGGCAGTAATCTCAAAACTCGCAGAAGCTGGGAAAAGGCTCGGGATCCCGCTCCTGCGGCTCAGTGGGGATTCTCACTGGGTACAGAGATGCACTGATGAGCCCCATATTAGCAGTAATACTGTGCTGTCTGAGGTATGCACAGCGTGTCTACTAAATAAAACGGTCTATCATACCTGCCAACTTGAAGAACGAGCTCACCAAGTAAAGTGTATGTGCCCACGCCCCCACCCCCCTCCTCGTACCGCCCCAAAAAGAGCTTGCTGAGGCTGGTGTCTTTGTCCTGGGGTAAACGAGCTGGAAAACCACTAGTTATAGTTGTTTTCAGCGTATTTACCCTGCCACCATCAGTCATGGCAGCCGACCTCGTGTGTCTGTGTGAGAGGATGTAGTTGAAGAGTGTCCTCACACATTTGCAATCCAGGCACCTTTTGCTGAATGATATGCTATGTTAGCAGTACTCTGCGAACGGATCGTGGCCTATGTCCTTCCACCCCCTTCATTCTCCCATAGGCCATCGGGAGACTGAAGGAGCTGTCATGCACACTTGCTGTGTTCATGAAAGCACAAACGTTGCGTTTTCATGAACACTCAAATGAAATAAAGAGCAGCAGAGGTCAGGGGCATTATGTTGCGGTTCACAAGTGACATTCCATACTGAGCAACTACCACTAAAGGCAACTGAGAAAGGGAAGGCAAGAGGCAAATTATTTCCAAATTTCATCAAAATCGTGTTTCAATTTCCAAAACGCATTGTTAAGGATTGCATACACTCTGTTTATTAGTCTTATACCACGTACATGTAAACCCAATGAGACGAAAGGGCGTACCACATGTTTGATACCAACAACCTGGGTGTATGCCATTTGAACAGTGTGACAAGCAACATCAAAACAAGTGATTTTCAACAATGTCCACAGTTTACGGACAGACTGAGGACATCAGTGAACCCAACTATAGACAATGCACATTAGTCTTGATGAAGTTCAAATATATGGAGCAAAATGCAGTGCCTGATTGATTTGTGCATGCTTTTTAACTGCTAAACTGTAATTGAAAAACAAATAAAAGATCATCATAATATAAGTACCCCAATGTGTTATTTTGGAAATTTGAATGGCTGTGTTTTCGAACCTCAAACTGATGCAGTAAAACCTGACCTTATTTTGAAAATTCGAGTTGATTTTTACACGTTGAGAAGGTCATAAAGCATTGCAAGAATAGTGTGCAATAATGCCACCCAATGTGCATTGTGTCTGTGAGTGGTTACAAACGTATATGAGCTAACATGTGATGATGATGAAACAAACATAATACTGCTTGTCAACACTGATTTGCGTCATCTTCTTACTCTGGACACAGTAGGCCTCTCGCTTGGTGAACGTTGCCAGTTCAAGAACAACTTCTACACCCAGGCTCCGAGCATGAGTTGATGTGGTTCCTTCTACATCTGATGCCCAGCTAATGCTTTAGCACTGCTCGCCTCTACACAAGTGGCACAGCTGACCTAATGCTGCAGTGGAGATTTGAGGCTCTCAAATGCATTTTTTACCTGCTTTTGACTCCTTGAGAAATCATAGTTATAATGAACCAACACCACCCTGGTGTTCACAGTACGTCTGCACAGAGTGGGGTGGGTAGAGTTCAATCTGTACACACATCTCTCACAGGGTTCAAGCTAGGTGACAGAGCAATGCTATTGACAACTATATGCCAACAAGTTCTATGTGCAATACCACATAATATAGCAATCGATGCCTGGCACATTTCAGTCAAATAGCAAATTAGGGGATCAAAGCCTTTGACGACATTGCTGAGCTCATCTACGCTTCGACTAATCATTCAGAATTATTTCCTCATGTTGGTCCTTGCTTGAATGACTACTGAATATTGGTAGCGGTCATTGTCCAGACTACACAGATGATTCTCTGAGAGGGTTTAGCTGACAAATCTGATGCAGTAGTCAAGGGTGTTGATGTTGTGGGTTTCTAGGAAAGACCCGTTTCTAGGAGTGGTGATCGTGATACAGCTGCAGGGGTTTCAGCATAGCCTCTTGTCCCTCCTGTTGGGTTAACATTCTATCTCACTGGCATACTTCAGTGTCTCATGAACATAAGACTTGTAGGATCAAAGAGTAAGGAGATGGGGAGTGAAAAGCTGTTTTCAGGTATACACTATGCCTGTGTTAATTTGACAGTCTTCCGCTCTTGGCGGAGTTGTCTAAGACACATTTACTGAGAAAATGGTACATTATACACTTGGGTGGGATTTGCCATGTATTCATTCATTCATAAGGTATGGTGCTCCATTACCTCAGAACGTATGTTTGCGTTGTGCAACTTTAAGGGGCATTCTGGAAGGTACTCTTCATGATACGGGTTGGTGGTGGATCAATGCTGGGTACCACACCTGTTGCTGTTGCTTCCTCTTTCTACCAGACTTACTGGCATGATTATTATGACTTTTCTCTACTGGGTATCCGCCTTTCTGAGTTATGTGTGCTAATCAATCAAAAGTGAATGTGTCTGATTAACTTAGAATATATATTTCGTTTATGACATTTTTTCCTTGCAACGTGAGACTCAAGATTGCCCTAATATATTGATAGTATTTAATATGTGATGACTGTGCTGTTCTGTTTCAAATACCTGTTGCTGCAGTATGAGAAAGTTTTCATGGAAAGCTGATAACTGTGGATATTGTTTGTTGCCATTATTCGAAGAACACATTTTTGCAGAGTAGAAATAAATAAAAGGACATCAAGTCATTTTCCATGAATTGTTATATTCTAGAACATTAAACAACAATGACTAATGTTTAAAAAACTGAGCACATGAGGTTAAGGAGAAGATAAGAACCTCCACACCAGCAGGGCCGGACTGGGAACTCACAAACCAGCCCTGGCAATTACTTCGGCCCGGCCCTAGGAAGTGGGGGAGGGCTGGTGGGAAACACTGCTGCAGCACGTTTGTTACAAGGGGACACCGTTTTGCAGTACTTGCCTCCGCCCTTCCGGCCCACCGGGAAACTGCCCGGTGCCCACTACGGCCAGTCCTGCCCTGCTCGCCAGGCGAGAAGATAGACATGCAGAACTGTGTTGCCCACTTTATTTGAAGAATACTGTGAAAGGCATTCATCCTTCCCTTGTTGAGCTTTTCAGCCCAGCTGGCATCGCACGATGAGAATAGCAGGGTTTGCTATTATACCCAATCAGTTCAAAAACCCTGTTCTCTACGTTCAATAAAGGCCCTAGCCCTACCAGTAGTCCCAACCCAAGTCCAAGCAACCAATGGTACAGGAAGCCCTAGTCCCTACTTCCAATAGAAAGCCTAACCCTACTCTTAGTCCCACAACTAGTCCAGCAACCAATCACACCGGAAGTCTTAATCGCTACTTCCAATTAAAGGTCTAACCCTAGCCCTAGTCCCACCCTACTCCCAACAACCAATAACATAGGAAGCCCTAGTCCCTACTTCCAATAGAAATCATAACCCTAGTCCTAGTCCCAACCCTACATTGATTGAATCACAGACCCAGAAACCAATCAGAACCCTCAAATACCAAACCAATGAGGACCTAACCCTAATCTAATAGAAACACCAGATACAACCACCAATCAGTGTACACATGTACCAAACACTAGCAGACCCTATAAGGTCCCCGCGACCTCAGACAAGGTTTTCTGGCCAGGGAGTTGGAAGCTGCTTCTCCTGTTCAGAATCTCCTAGGAGACAGACAGGCTCAATCCACACTTTGGACTTCTGCAGGTAAAGGCCTCACTAACTTGAAATCTAACAATACTGTTTGAATAAAACTTTACTCCCTCTCCAGGCCAAAAAACGAAGTGCACAGTCCCTAGTAAACAGAGTTTAAACAGCTCACAGAAACACTCTCTGATGTAGAATATCCCTGTTGCTGGGGGGGGGGGCAGGGGGCTGGTTTCACTGGCTTGTGAACACAAAATGGTGGCTGGGGTGCATTGTTTTAACATACAGGTCTTAGCACAGAGCAGAGGAGAAATTTGGAGGGAATACCGAATTGTCAACAGGAATGACAGGGATAAACTACAGAGTTTGGACTGCAAATCCCACAATTCAACACGTCAAATAGAAGCAATCACGGGCAGGGAAAACCACAAGTTTAAAACACAAAACAGGTGATAAAATATGCAATCACAGGCAGGTTTAAACTGCAATTTTAAACTGTAACAACCACAGGCAAAGACAGTAATCACAGAAAGGGAAAATAGTTTTTTAACAACTTTTGTTTTGGGGAAGAGACAGCACTAGTCTGTCTCCTTACCACTTCCTGGACTCTGCTCACTGCAATCTGGGGCACAGGAAGGCTGCAACTTACAAGATGGAGGGGAATGATTTGGGGTGCACCCAGCAAAGCCTTAAGGGGCCTGGGCAAGTGTAAGGGGACGACTCAGAGATGCCTGGTAGCTCAATAGCCAATAGTCTGCTGGCCTGGGGGTGGGGGCTGGGGAGCTGCTTCTCCTGTTTAGAATCTCCTAGGAGACAGACAGGCCCAATCCACACTTTGGACTTCTGCAGGTAAAGGCCACTTTACCTTGAAATCTAACAATACTGTTTGAATAAAAAGTTACTCCCTCTCCTGGCCAAAAAACGAAGTGCACAGTCCCTAGTAAACACAGTTTAAACAGCTCACAGAAGCACCCTCTGATGTAGAACATCCATGTTGCTGGGGGGGGGGGGGGCAGGGGGGCTGGTTCCACTGGCTTGTGAACTCAAAATGGTGGCTGGGGGTGCACTGTTTTAACATACAGGATACAGGTCTTAGCACAGAGCAGAGGAGAAATTTGGAGGGAAACTGAATTGTCAACAGGAATGAGAGGGATAAACTACAGAGTTTGGACTGCAAATCCCACAATTCAACACGTTAAATGGAAGCAATCATGGGCAGGGAAAACCACAAGTTTAAAACACAAAACAGGTAATAAAATATGCAATCACAGGCAGGTTAAAAGTACAATTTTAAACTGTAACAACCACAGGCAAAGACGGTAATCACAGAAATGGAAAATCTTTTTTTAACACCTTTTGTTTTGGGGAAGAGACAGCACTAGTCTGTCTCCTTACCACTTCCTTGACTCTGCTCACTGCAATCTGGGGCACAGGAAGGCTGCAACTCACACTAGGGCTAAGATTGGCTGTAAGGTCCTGGTCTCCTATTGGTTCTAGATTTTAGGGCTAGTGTTGTGATTGGATAGTGTTAGGGCTAGGGTTCCCATTGGAGGAAGGTGTCACCTGATTACTAGGGCTATAAAAGGCCTGGGGTAGAGGTATAAAGTCAGGTCTACAGATTTATGGTGTCTGGTGGAGAATCAATAGTTTGACTGAGATGAGAAGTGTTTGGATGCGGCGCTACCGGGTAGAAATCAATACTTTACCCCCCTCTAGTCCTTTGGGGTCGGGGACTATGGAGGAATGAAGACGACATGTTAGCAGTTCATCTTTTTGGGTGAAAGGTGAACACTAATTGTTCTGGACGGGTGCCAGCAGTGCCCGTAGTAGGGAGGTTGTAAGAAGCCAAGAATCGCTTGCTGTTTGTTTTCCTGACCGGAAAACCTTTTTCCAAATAATTCTAATAAAGGCTCCCTAGAAGGTCAAACAGGATTATGTCCGTTCTGCTGAAGTACGATAATAATCAGCCACTCTGATCTGGAACCATGTGCATCATATGTGTACTCTGCTACTCCTAATATATGCAATAGCTCAGCCTCTACTGCCTAAATCAGGGGGGCCCTGCATGCAGCCAAAGGTATAAAATGGGGAGCAATAATAACCTCCTTAACCGTGCCTGCCATCGGGAGAACCTGCTGTCAATTACTTACCATTAAGCTGTTCATGAACCACTGCTACCTTGGTACTATGGTATGGCCTGCCAAGGTATATAATAGTATGGTCTGTAACTGTATGGTATGGTATGGTATGGTATGGTATGGTATGGTGTGGTACGCCCTATCATTGTATAGTATGGAATGGTATGGTGTGGTGTGGTGTGGCCTGTCACTGTATGGTATGGTTTGTCATTGCATAGTATGGTGTGGTACGCCCTATCATTGTATAGAATAGTATGATATGGCCTGTCATTGTATAGCACAGTATGGTATGGTATATGATATGACATGGCCAGTCATTGTATAGCCTGGTATGGCATAGTATGGTCTGTCATTTTTTAGTATGCTATGGTATATGGCCATTATGCAAATCTGCTGCTGTGGCATTTTAGTTATGGATTTGCCACATTTCCCACATAATCCATATCTGCTGCATAATTTGCATATTTTCACAAACAAATTTGTTTCTAGCTCAAACAGATCAAAAGTTACTAAACGCCTTCTCCGCCGCCATCCATATCAGTGAAAGTGGTCCCCGGATGACTCACCAAGAATTAGTGGGAGCAGCTTTGGCAAGACATCCCACACATACACAGAAGCATCCCTCAGAAAGAGGCAGCCTACAAGGTCATGTTTCAATGGTATTATACCCCCATCCATCTACATGCCATGCACCCTGCAGTTCCTGCCTCCTGCTGGCGTTGCGGGGCACCGCAAGGTAATTTCCACCACATACTGTGAGCATGCCCTACCCTGAAGGCCTCTGGAAGGAGATCCTGAGCCACATCAAGGGCACTCTGAGATATCCAATACCAGACGACTATCACACAATCATTCTAGGTGCCTGCCATATATCACTGATCGCAATGACCCACAGGGATTGGTACCTGGCGCGGCACATGACGGGTGCAGCTAAGTAGCTCATAGCGCGCTCCTGGCGCTCCCTGCGGGCCCCCTCCACAGCATCCTGGTTCACACAGCTCTGGCACACCACCGCACAGGAGCAGATGACGCACAAGCTTGCACACACTGAATGGGCTGTTTTTGCATTTATGGCATGAATATACTGAAAAGGGTCCCCCATTACAGTTTCTATTGAATGGCACTTTTGATTATGATTAATTGAATTATCTAAGGGAAAGTATGTTTGAAAGAGGAAAGTGAGACAGTTGCAGTTTGATGTGCTGAAAAGGTGGGGAAAATATGGCAAGCAAAAACATATGAAGGAAGTAATGAAGATGGAAATGGAAAAAGCAAGGGAACATTACATGAAGTAGAGTAAAACATGTGTGGTCTATAAACCAAAACAGATGGTCTGTGCTACTTTAATTTTGGAGGACCCTATAATTAAACGCATTTCACTAAACGCCTGCACCTGCCACCCTATCAAGCGGCAAAAAAGGGTTATATCAGAAACCTTTGTTTCCAATATGTCTGCTTTAGAAGAACAGGGAGACCCAGCGGAGGATGAACCTCCTTCCCACTCCACACACCCCAATTTTCTGCCTACCGGGGGACCTGCTCTCAGTACTAAATTAAGAAGTGCCATAACACCAGAAATGCAAGATCGAAGGAAAATATTAGTTCAGAACTGAATGAACCATGGCACTAAGCAATATGCAGATAAGGAAGGTAGCAAAAAAACACTATAATACAAGACATGGGAAAGGTTATACATCCTTTATGCATTAATTATAATTCAGTAAGGTCTAAAACAGGTTCAGCTACAGGACTTGACGCTGCCCAATACTTTCACCTATTATGACAGCGAATCTGAGACATTTGGCCTGACGGACTCTGACTGTAACAATGTGTTTGTCCTATATCTTGAATGAGTTGATAAGTACGAATACTTATGTGCCTCCATGATGCCCCCTGTGATTTAGGTACCAGGTTTTGACGCCAATTGCCCTCATTATCATGTACATGTCCCCTGGACTATAACAGAACTCATTGCCTATCCCGAAGACTACCCTGATATGAGGAAAACACAGATGAATGGTATGCCAGAACAGAAACTATATTGCGCAGAGGCCAGTTAACATTGAATGACATAAACCAAATGTTTTCCTGCATTCTCCCACCTAATATATGGAGGAAGTGCAGGTAATAAATCTTTGAAAATGTCGACTGGACCAAAATTATTACAACAGGAGAAGCCGATGGTCAAGTGACCGATGAAAAAGCAGCCATTCCAGGCAAATTAATGGTTAGATTGCAAGAGTTAGTGCCCCGTAAGAGCCTAGATAGGACAAAATTGAACAACTGTAAATTCCCCAGTTGTTCTGTAAATTGGGGTGGGGGGGCGCAAGGACATACATTACACTAACTTACAGACCCCAGAATTCCCAAATTGATAATGGGTGCCACAATTGTAATTCGATTAGAGTGCCCACTGCTACAGAAAACTACAAGAGGGCACTCCGTGTCATGAGGCCCTGCCCAATGGGCATACAGAAATTCTTTTCACAGAAGGTCATAACAACATAATGATATATCCAATAACAGCTCCTACGCTGAATATTGTCCCAGCGTTGGGACATGTCAGCTGACATAACTATGCGCTCTACAAATTACCTTATTATTATTGGTATTATGCTAATAACGCCACTTATCAGGGACACCAACAAAAATATTTTGACAGACAGGCTAATGGGTCTCAGATGGTAACTGTCCCATTGCCCAGTTATGATGTTGCCCAATAGGATTGCCCGGGAAGAAGACAGGAATGGGTGGAAATTCCAATGGTTCCAAAAGGGCCATATGTTGAAGCAATGTTACAAGGACAGGAGGTAAAATTCCTCCTGTACACTGGGGCCACTTATTCTTTCATTTCTCGAAAAAGTATCCCACATGCACCCCTCTCAGGAAAATATAATACATCTGTGGGATTTTCTAATGTACCTTTGCACACTCCCATCTCCACCCCACTGACGTATAACACAGTTCCAATAACTGATAAATATTGTTTTGTAATGACAGATAAATGCGCCCATAACTTGTTGGAAATAGACTTAATTAAAAAATTACACATATCAATAAAATGCCATGCAGATGGCAAGCATCCTGAATTTAACTAAAACTCTCCTTTTCCCACTAATGTCTACTTTGCCCAACTCCAAACGACAGTACCTGAATGGGTGTTTGACAAAGTTGGCAACAATGTTTGGGCTTCCAGTAAAAACGATGTGGGACGTATGACAATAGCACCTGTACAAATAACAGCGACACAAAATGTTCCTCTCACACAATTGCAACAGTACAAAATATTACCAGAGAGAGAATAGGGAATGGAAATAGTGATACAGGACTTACTTAGAACAGAGTGATAAGAGAGATACAGGCTCCCCATGCAAAAGCCCGATCCTCCCTGTACTATTTTTATTTTATTTTTTAAATAGATTTTATTGTCAAATTGCACAAATGTTGCAGGGCTCTGTATCCCAGAGACAGCTGCAGTAGCGAATTGTATAGATGCAAGAAAGCAATTGACCCTTTCAAAGGTATAACCAAAACACCTGACATAGTGTATCAATTAGGATACTAAGGCCCCCCTATTACCCCCCACGACCCCACCTTGAGTCGCACCACTGAGTCCAGTCCATGAGCAGTAAATATAGAACACAGAGAGAAAAAAGAACAGAAGAAAATCAGCATAAGTAAACACACACCCTAGGCTAGCCCCCCACCCCTGCACCAGATCCATCCCATGGGACCCCGTCATCACTCCGCTGGGAGATCGTCTGCAACGATGGGAGGCTCCAGCCACAGACCCCGATAATCCGCCCACCGTTTCCATATTTTGTAGTGCTTACGTGGGCATCCCCTGGCTACAAAGATTGGCTGTTCCAGCCCCATGCAAAAGTCCAGGCCATTTTTCCAGGCGGCCACCGAGGGGGCACATGGATCCTTCCACGCCCTGGCTATATCGCGTTTCACCAATGTGAGGCCCAGTTGCATAAGATGTCTTATAGACATTGCCCCCAATCCCCTCCATGACATGGAGCAGGGCGAACTGTGGCGTACACAGGAGTTCCCACCCCAAGACCTCCGACAGACCGGAAAACACCCCCCCTCCAGAATCGGTCAAGTGATAGACACTGCCATACAGTATGCAAGAATGTGCCATCCTCCCGGCCGCAACAAAGACATTCCGGGGAGGCAACCAATCCTGCCCGCCACAGACGAACCCGAGTGAAGTAGGCCCTCTGTAGATATTTAAATTGAATGAGGCGGAGACGCATTGCTATGGCCGCTCCCCGGGGGGGCGGCTAGGGCCTACCTCCAATCTTCCTCCTCCAGTGTACCCACATCCTCCTCCCAATCCCCCCAAGTTTCTGAAGCGTGGGAGAGCAATGAGTAACTAGGGACTGGTAGATTCAGGAGATCTTCTTTGTCTCCAGATCCCCCATGAAGACCTTCGCCTCCAATGGGCTAAATTCTGGGAGAGATTCCAGGCCCTCCAGACTGGGGGACAGTGCATGGCGGAGTTGGAGGTACCGAAAGAACTGGGACCTGGGCATACAAAATTCCCTCTGCAAATCTCGGAAGGACTTGAGTGACACATCCCTCACGACGTCCCCCCAGGGTTGAGATGCCTATAGCATCCCAGCCCCGAAAGCCCTGCAGGGCTGCCAGGTCAGGCAGGCGCCCATTGTGCCATAGAGGAGTTTCTCGAGTCAGGGTATTCCACCAACCCATTTGCCTCAGCGACTGCCTCCAGATTTGAAATACTACCGGCATGATTGGTGGCAGCGCACACCGCAACAACGCTGAATAGAGAATAGTGTGTAATGTGTGGGGCCCCAGAGGGCGACACTCCAACCCATAAGCCGGGTCCACCCTATTCCCATACCACCACTCATTGAGGACCAATAAATGCGAGGCCTGGTAATATGAGAGGATATCCGAGGTTGTGAGTACTACGTAGTAAGTGGAAAGAAAGCATGTGCGCAGCGCCACGTGTACTGCGCCCCCCTCCCACAGGAACTGTCCCAGCACCGAATTCACCAGCCGGAACCATCTAGATGCGATCGGGTAAAGGTGATTCTGTAGCTGGTAGAGTAAGCGAGGGAGCGCTACCATCTTAAAAATTGCTGATCTGCTGTATATTGTCACGGGCATACGCAACCAGGTTTTTATATCCGCACGAACACGCTCCCAAATCGGTGCCAGGTTTCGCTCCCAAGAAATGGCCGGCACATCCGAGAGGAATACCCCCAGGTACTTGAGGCCCCCCACTGCCACCTGAAACGCGGACGCCCATGTGCCCACTCTCACCCGGTCTCCCAGAACCCACAGTGTGGATTTACGAGGGTTCATATATAACCCCTGCTGAATAGAAACAAGAACTACCCTGCCTTGGTTTAATTTCAAGGTCCCACAAGGAGATCCTTACAGTCAAAAGAGAGGTGACAAAAGATACGTATCAGAGCTTACAATACATCACACAAAATCAAAATCAGTATACTTTTTTATGAATATATATATAATTTATTGGTTATTTGTTAGATTTTAGTTTATATAGGAAGTCCATATAAGTGCTTTGAGGGAATATATATACATTGGTTTAAACTCTTACATAGTGTATATCATAGTTGAAGTTAAGCAAAATGCATTCATTCAGGTCCCACACACTCCCACAGTCATCCACTAAAAATACACTCACTCTCAACCTCACTCACTACAATAATAATACAATCACACATGTAAAATTATAAGGTTACATTAAGGCCTGCAAGGGACATATCTTATGGCTGCTAAGGCTGAAATTACAACATGGAGACAAAACAATGTGAACGGGGTAATTTAACAGAGACTACACTGGGGCCATCCATGTGGGTCACGCCAATGCGCGTTTCGATGCAGGGCCTATTTAGGCTGCACCTTCATCAGGGCGAGGAGGACCAGGGGGCGGGGACACACACACACTTTTCACTCTATAAATAGGAGACGTGGTAAAAGTTTGATCAGCATGGATGGGGATTTCCTGCGTCAAATAAGTCAGGGGTTCCTAAAGAGGATGATGTGGATTTTCGCGGGTCCGGCTTCTGGGTTTCTAAACGCTCAGGCTTCAGGAGTCAAAGGTACGATGTGGAGTCCTGGTAGAACATGAAGGGTGATATCTCAAAGATAGAGCTGTATAGAGGTCCTTCCTTTAGGTAGGGTGCTCGACCAGTCTGATGGGGTCTTTCTGGCATACACGACGAGCTCTAAGATCAGCAAATCAGCGGTCATAGGGCTCGTAGGGTCTGGATAGGAAAGATCTTCAGTCCCGGGGGTTCAGAGATGAGGGGGCCTCGACGGGATTGAATCTTAAGGGATTCGGCGTCGAATTCCTTTCTTGTCGGGAGCGGGGTATATATGTGGTCAAGAAATGACACTAGGGATAGCCCCCAAGTAGATAGAGAAGATGGCGTCTCTAGTGGGGCAGACCTTACAGAATCCAGCGCCAGAATGTTTCCCGTCAGGAGTCGGGTACAGGCAGGATCATAGAAGAAGACAACGGATAGTCCTGACTCATCGGGGTTTAGCACGGACCGCGGAGCGGCGTCCTCTCTCAAGGGGGAAGAAGCAGCTTCATATATAACCCCGACAATTCCCCGAATATTTGCATGCTCTGCAGAAGCCGTGGCCCTGATCTATCCAATGCCGTAAGGAAAAAAAGGACATAATCCGCATATAGTGCAATCCTGTCAGACAAACCCGGGGCCCACTCAAAGCCCCTAAGCTGCGCGTCAATGCGCACCCAGGCCGCCAACGGCTCCATGGCAAAGGCAAATAGATATGGCCACAGGGGTCACCCCTGCTTGGTGCCTCATCTGATAAGAGAAGCTGGATGAAACCGCTCCTGTCACCCGTACCGATGCCGTCAAGTCGGTGTATATATAGGAACATCAAGTATGACAGAAAACGTGGGCCAAAGTTGAGTCTGTGTAGTGGGGCGAACAAGTAGACCCAACTTAGAGTGTCAAATGCCCTGTCCGCTAGTAGGAGTGCAGCCGGCTCCCCGGTTTGTCGAATAGCCGCCATTGCCACATGCGCCCGCCTTATGTTATGTCTTGTCGCCCTCTGAGGCATAAACCCGGCCTGGTCCGGGTGTACCAGTGCCGAAATGTGAGGTAAGAGGCGGTTAGCCAATGCTTTGGCCAAAACTTTGGCCTCAACATTCAGGAGAGAAATGGGGCAGTAGGAGGTGTGCTGCTCCAGGGTCCGGCCAGGCTTATGGAACACCACCACCTCCGCATTTCTCCAGTCTGGGGGGAGCCGGCCCGCCTCCCTGGCTTCTCCCAGTGCCGCCCGATAATAAGGGGCCAGCTGTAGGTTGTACCGTCTAAAAAACTCGCTAGGGAACCCGTTGGGTCCAAGCGCCTTCCCAGAGTTGAGCTCTCCCAGGGCCGTGCCCAGTTCCTCATCCGTCAGGGTTAGCTCCCGGATAAATAAGTAGCCCCCCTGCGTATCAACCCATTGCTGTGCATGTACGTACGGGACCCTGCGGTACACCAGGATCGCAACTCCCCTTGAGCCCCTTGTGAATCCAGCGTGGAAAACCTGCTGAAAACCGTAACGCTGTAGACATAGGACTTTGGAACCCATCAGGTGAGTTTCCTGCAGTAAAAGGATATCAGTTCTGGCACTCTTTGCCTGACGCAGTATAGCCCCCTTTAATTTTGTCTAGGGCCCCGCGCACGTTCCAGCTGACAATGCGGAGGGTACCCAGGGACACCTGACCCCCTACAGACCGACCAGCCATAAAGTAACGGGCATTGCCATAGAGCGGATGGAGGGCCCCGGCGGTTTGTGTGTAACGTGGTGGGCCCAGCGTGAAGGTGCAACTCGTACCCCAAAATAAACCCCCCCCAACAACAAACCCCCCACCCCATACCTCAAAAACATTGAAGTATCAGTCGCGGCAGGATAGCATCTAGTCCCCAAAGGGGGGACGAGGGCCGCCCCCGCCAATGGATCCCCAACTTACAGCCCATTTCCTCCGAACCCGCCCCCACCGGTACCAGACATGTGGGGATTCAGCCCACATGTAGACTCTCTCCATCCATACAAGTCAAGCATTCACAAATTCCTTTAGAAGAACACCTCGGCACCACCTTGACAACAGAAGTTAAGGATCCAGTGTCTGTTGCCTAGGAGCAGGGCCCCCCGGGAGGAAGCTCAGCAAGACATGGAGCGCTACCGGGATCAAGATAGTCTGTCCCCCCCCCCCTCCGGCGCTGACCTCGGGGACCCTTCGACGGCGCCTCACTCAATGATGAGTCAGACTCCCGCCCAGGCGGCGTGTGCACTCGCACAGTTTCATCTGTCCATCTGAATACCTCCTCCGGAGTGTCAAAGAAGTAGGTGCGGGATTGGTACACCACCCGCAGGCGAGCCGGGAATAAGAGGGCATACGGGAGCTTGAGGTATCTCCGTGGGCTTTCGCTGCCATGAATGATTGGCGCTGCTGTTGCACTAGACGCGTGTAGTTCGGGAATATCAGGGTACGTTGATTGTCATAGAGCGGAGGTTCTTTGGCCCAGGTCTGCTTCAGTATGGCATCACAGTCAAGATAATTCAAGAGTTTTGCAATCCCGGCCTTGGACGGGCACCCACAGGGGGTTTCTGAATAGGCGCTCTATGGGCCTGCTCCACAACGAAACAACGGGACATGGCTTCAGGAGGGAGCTAGCTTTCCAGCTATTGTGTGAGGAAGCGTTCCATGTTGCCATTTTCGCAGCCCTCCGGAAATCCAACAAATCGCAGGTTGTTCTGCAGGGCCCGCCCCTCTGCATCCTCAACTTGGAGCGCCTGGCCCAACTGGATGTTCTCCATGCTTCCCATCTTCTGCTTCAGGACCGTGACATCATCTTCCACACCTAAAATGCGGGTCTCCTCCTCAGTGATGCGGGACACTGCAGTCCGTAGATCCTGTCACAGCAACATAACGTCCGAGCCCACCGCTCCAATCTTGGCATCAAGCATGTCCCTGGATTGGGTAATTGCCGCCATCAGGGCGGCATTATCCGGAATAGCCTCCTGCTGGCCTCCCGTAGCAACAGCCGCCGCTCCCGGGCCGATGAATTTGTCGATAGGCCCATGTTTTGTGGAGCCACCGCGGCCCTTGTCCCTCATCATATCCACCTTCAGCGGACACCCCGCAGGTTCGGACCAAGCCGGGCCAGCCGCAGACGTAGGAACTCCCTCAGCGTATATACGTAGCAGGCCGGTCAGGGACCTGATCCATCCCCCGCAGGGAAGCGCCTCCGATGCAGGGCCCGCAATCCACAGATGGAGGCCTCGTCAGGCAGAGCCCCCCCCCCCAATAGAATGTGTGAGGGCAAGCCAACTGCTAGCGCAATCTCACTGTTGGGTAATGCGGGGGGGGCCCCCTCCGCTCTGCCGCTCCAGTACACCCAAGCTGTGTGGCCCGGCCATAAACGCCGTCCCCGGGGCCCCTCACGGCCCGACCGACTATTGTTTTATTTTGCAAAAGAGAGAGTGATAACCCCATAAAGGAAGATGTTTTGAGGTTTGTAGTTTTTGTTCAACCACACAACTAGACGCCTTTCAGTTGACACCAACCACCACTGTCATACAATACATAAATTAAATATTATTGGCCAGCACCAGCGAAACAGACTGCACTTCTGAAACTCCACTGTTAAATTTCCCTGGTACATATGGCCACAAAGTATCTCCAGCTAAATTGCAATTTGTTCATCAGGAGGTTACCTGTTAAGGACACCTCCTGTAGAAGGGGGAAAGGAGAATTAACCATCAAAGAGTGAACTCTTTATTGAATAGTCAACTCTACAACACAAGAGCCTTCCTGGGTATGGCAGGGTAGTGAATCACTATCTCTTCCCTTCTTTCCAACCCCTTGCTAAGCCTTATGATTAAAGAGACCCTGCAAATCAAACCAGCCACTTTTTTCCACTCCTGCTCTTGGAATACCTGACTATACTGAAGAATTTAATCTTTTAGTATATGAACAAGATGGGTGCACACTTACTGTTTTTACACAACAACAGTGCAACAGGAAAAGACCCTGTGCTTACTTTTCCACCACCTTAGACATGGCTGCTTGAGCCTTACCAGCATGCCTGCGTGCAACTGCAACAGCTGCTTTTTTCCTAAAACAAGCAGAAATACTGATTCTAGGAAACAAAGTACATCTGTATGTACCTCACTCTGTACATATATTGTTTTTAAAAACCGCAAACTCAACATTTGACAAATGCCAGGTTAGCAAATTATGAGTTATATTTGTTCATTCCTCATGTTAGCATACACCGATGTGACACACTTAATCCAACGACCCTCTTGTCCCTTCCCCAGAATGATACTGACACACCCAATGATTGTGTACTGATCACAGAAGAATAGACCAAAGGGAGAATAGATTTACAGGACACACCCTGAAGGAAGAAAGAGATGGTGACTTATGGGTTGATGGTTCTTGCTTTAAGCTTAAGGATGGGACAACTACTACAGCCTATGCTGTTACCACCTTACACAAAGTCACTGAAACCTGTAGACTACTATAATTATTGTGACAAGCAGACAAGTGAATAGTGTTAACAGCAGCCTGTGAACTGAGCACTGGATTAACTGTAAATATATATACTGATAGCCAATATGCATTTAGAGTTGCGCATAATGTTGGCAGACTTTGGGCAGAGATTGCCTTGTGTCTCCAGGAATAAAACAAGCATTTGCAATGCAATAGGTCTCGCATTAGGAAAGTTTGAGGTATTGGTATTGTAAATGACAAAGTTTTTATTTAAGTGTTGGTTTTGAAAATAGCGAAATTAATAGCTTTGTCATTTACAATGCCAATAGTTCTAACTTTCGCAAACGTGACACCTATAGCATTTGTAATGCAATATGTGTTGTATTTACATGACTTAGATGTATTAATATTACAAATAACAATGGCTTTTATTTTTTTAATTAATACTTAAATAAAAGTTATTGTAATTTATAATGGCAATAGCTTTTTTTTTGGGAACATTATGTTCAGTGTATTTTATTGTGATGAAAATCCAAGAACAGAAGTGAAATATTAACATCTTTTTGTGACATTTGTAATAAAGCTTGAAACATTGAGAGAACATATTAGAACCAGTTGTTGTTGAATTGTTGCACAGAGTGATGCTGTGGCGTTCAGTGGTGCTGTGGTGTTGAGTGGTGCTGTGGCGTGGAGTGGTGCTGTGGAGTGGTGCTGTCGTGTTGAGAGTGATGCTGTGGTGTTGAGTGATGCTGTGGCATTGAGTGGTGATGTGGCGTTGAGTGGTGCTGTGGCGTTGAGTGGTGCTGTGGCGTTGAGTGGTGCTGTGGCGTTGAGTGATGCTGTGGCATTGAGTGATGCTGTGGCGTTGAGTGATGCTGTGGCGTTGAGTGATGCTGTGGCGTTGAGGGGTGTTGTGGCGTTGAGGGGTGTTGTGGCGTTGAGGGGTGTTGTGGCGTTGAGGGGTGTTGTGGCGTTGAGGGGTGCTGTGGCATTTAGTGGTGCTGAGTGAATCTGTGGCGTTGAGTGATGCTGTGGCATTGAGTGATGCTGTGTTGTTGAGTGGTGCTGAGTGATGCTGTTTACGGTGTGAAGTATTGTGAGTCCAACGAATGGTCACAGAGTTAATGGCTGGGAAAACAAAGCCGGCGTCAATGATAACGGGCGTCCAGCAACTACAATTAAGGAAGTAAAAAACAACCAGTGAGCAATGGGGAGGGGGGTGGGCTGCCTACTAATGCCTTTGGCAACAGAGAGAGAGTGGCGCGCGCTGGGAAAGCTCTTGATATTGCTGAGGGGGGAGGGGGGGTGGAGTCTTGCCGGTATTCGAGTTCATGATTTCCACATCAATGCGTTTGTTTTCGGCAGTCGTTCAACTCACTGAGCCATTAGGCCTAGTCAACCATTCAAATTCTTGTACACAAACTGAATATTGGGTCTTTCGTAGAATACAGGGGCAATGTCGAAAGTGTAAAAATAAGACCGGCTTGCTCTTTTCCAACTCTATTGGTTGGATGTGGTGCACTGTCAGACTGCGCGCACGTTGTCGGAATGGCACGGGGTGGAACCAACTGCACGTGCATTGTCAGTAAGGCACAGAGTGAAAGTGACTGCATGTGCATTGTCGGAATGGCAAAGGTGGAACCAACTGCACGTGCATTGTCAGTATGGCACAGAGGGCAACTGACTGTGCATGCATTGTCAATATGGCATTGTGTGCCGCTAACTGCATGTGCATTGTAATAATAGCCCCGGGATTGAACCAGCTGCACCTCGATTGTCAGGATGGCACAGGGTGGAAGAAACCAACTGCATGCGCATTGTTAGTATAGCACTGGGATGGGACAGATGGCACGTGGATTGTCAGGATGGCACAGGGTGGAACCACCCGCACGTGCTTTGTCAGTATGGCACAGAGTGAAACTGACTGCACGTGCATTGTTAGTTTGGCCCCGGGGGTGCAACTGACTGCACGAACATTGTCAGGATGGAATCAACTGCACGTGCATTGTCAGAATGGCTTGGAGTGAAACTGGCTGCATGTGCATTGTCAGGATGGAATCAACTGCACGTGCATTGTCAGAATGGCTTGGAGTGAAACTGGCTGCATGTGCATTGTCAGGATGGCACAGAGTGTAACCAACTGCACATGGAGCATCAAGATGGGACGGGAAGGGGGGGGGGGGGAATTGCCTGCACATATGTTGTCATGCTAGCAGCGTGGTGCAATTGCCTGCACGTATGTTCTCATGCTGGCAGAATGGTGCAATCGACGGCAAATATACTGACAGATAATGTAGTGCAAACAAAATAATACAAATACTCCTTTACGTTAAATACTCCTTTACGTTGTGTGTGACTATCAAAGTATTTTAGAAAAAAATATATACTTACATCGGCTTAAACCCCCAAGATAATGCTGATAGGGTGAAATACTGAGATGAACATAGTGACGTTCCAATTTTACCCCACAAACATTACTGTTTAGGGTGGTATTTATTAATAATTTGAAAAAAGTACAACCTTTTGTAGGTTTGGAGTTGAGCGTAAAATTACTCTGCCCAGGGGAAACAACACTTAAGGAGAATGTCTCCATGTGGCTTGGCCTCTGCTGGCGCCTCGGGCATGTTTACTGCTATCCCGTGCAAATGCAAAGCCATTATCAAGCAGGTAGGGGGTTGATTGGGGGACGGGGGAGAAACCAGCTGCTGAGCGTGTTCGGGAAGGCAGAGGGAGACTTTTGTTTGCTTTTTGTTTGCTTTTTGACTAGCTTATATTTTTGAGGGAGAAATAGTTTATAAAGCGCCAACAGCAGTAACTTCGCATGAGGCGCATAAAGTGAAATTACTGCACAGTAAGACACACGCAATACACGGAAATAATTTATCCCTATGTGAAACAAGCACTATACGAACACTTCTGTACCTGCTGTTACATGACTGTTGTGATATTTGTGAGAGCTTTGAAACGGACTTCAACTACGTGGAGAAATAAATAAAATTACTTAGTAAAAGCAATACATTTGGTTACCAATACTGCTTTATTCCTGGAGCATAGTTGCTGATTAGTGAAAATCCTTCCTGTTCTGAATGAGGCAGCGACTCGGAGGGCATTGTACCAGCGTTGCATTATATTTTCAGTCCAGTAAGTAAGACATGAAATGTAGCGGAGTTTTCAACACTTAAGGAGAATGTCTCCATGTGGCTTGGCCTCTGCTGGCGCCTCGGGCATGTTTACTGCTATCCCGTGCAAATGCAAAGCCATTATCAAGCAGGGAGGGGGTTGATTGGGGGACGGGGGAGAAACCAGCTGCTGAGCGTGTTCGGGAAGGCAGAGGGAGACTTTTGTTTGCTTTTTGTTTGCTTTTTGACTAGCTTATATTTTTAAGGGAGAAATAGTTTATAAAGCGCCAACAGCAGTAACTTCGCATGAGGCGCATAAAGTGAAATGACTGCACAGTACAAGACACTCGCAATACACGGAAATAATTTATCCCTATGTGAAACAAGCACTATACGAACACTTCTGTACCTGCTGTTACACTGTTGTGATATTTGTGAGAGCTTTGAAACGGACTTCAACTACGTGGAGAAATAAATAAAATTACTTAGTAAAAGCAATACATTTGGTTACCAATACTGCTTTATTCCTGGAGCATAGTTGCTGATTAGTGAAAATCCTTCCTGTTCTGAATGAGGCAGCGACTCGGAGGGCATTGTACCAGCGTTGCATTATATTTTCAGTCCAGTAAGTAAGACATGAAATGTAGCGGAGTTTTAGTTTCCAGACGGGCGAAAATAACTCAAGGCTTATACAATGGATTTGACTCCTAAAAGGACGAATATAAGAATCACGTACATGATGTCATACCTTTCACAAGATCCTTAAAGTCCTCCACAGACAGCACTACTATGAAACCGAAAGCAGCTCTCAGGACTGGGCTGCGACTGAGGGCGGGGGCTGCCCGCGCATGCGCGCTCTTTGCTGGAGAGGGAGCCCCGGCGCTAAGGCAGCTGAAGTCCCGGGTCCCGTCCCGAGTGACCACCAGCGCTGTGGAGCTCCCACGCCGAGACACACCCAATGGCTGCCGAGGGAGAGAGGGACACGGACGAGGCAGAAAGAGCACGGTGAGTGGGAGGGGGGGGTTGTATCTGTGTGTGTGTGAGTGTGTGCGCGCCCGTGAGTGTTGGGGGTGCGTGCGTGGCTGTGGGGGGGGGGAGGTGCGTGTGTGGCTGTGTGTGCGTGCGCTTGTATGTGCCTGCGTCTGTGTGTGTGCCTGCCTGCGTTTGTGCCTGACTGCATGTTTAGGTGAGAATCAGAGGCAGGGGATGTGCACGGCGGGGATGTACACGGCGCCGGCTGGGCGTGCGCGCTCACGAGGTCAAATCTCGGCCTGAAAAAGCGCGTGGCACTTTGCTGTCCACATTCCCCCAAAAGTAACAACATTAGTTGTCTCGCCATAGACAGCAAAGCTTCGCTTGGCTTTCGTCTAGGCGAGACCTAAAAATACAACATGGTTCACAGACTGTAAAATTACTAAATGCTTATCATTGCCAAAAAAAGTAGCTATCATCAAATGTAATGCACACAAAACGACAGTAGATGGCAAAGGGAATGCTTTTGCTGACGAGACAGCCAAAGAGACTGCAAAGAATGTCATATTATTAACATATATTTCCCATTTCATATTGATTGTAGAGAAAGTGCATATGACTTCAGTGATAGGGGCAAAACAGATTTGCAAAAATCAAGACACTAAAGAAGACATACAAAAATGGCAACAATATGGTACTCTGGTGAATGGCTGTTGGAAGTATCAAAATGGTTATCGATTCATACTACGTGACAGACTATTATATCCTATGACATTGATGATGCAAAGCCCTTGCCATTTGGGTACACATGGCATTGTAAAACAGCATGAAACATTTTTCGGAAAACGAAAGTATACGAAAATTTGGATCAAAGTCTACCCAATTATAAGACTACAGCTAACTGCTTTCTGAAATAATTATTTCCATGCTTTAGTTTGCCTCAGATGATTTCAAGTGTTAACGGGGGTGTACTTTGCAAGTAAGGTAATTGAATTGGTGTATAAGGCAATGTGAGTACACCAGTAGTGTCATTGTGTATATCACCCCAAAGCAGAAGCTGCCATTTAAAGCAGAAATGTCATCCTACAGCAAAAATGTGTGCAGATTGCACACCGACTTGGGGGGATACCTTGCCACTTGCCTTTATGAGTAAACAAACTATCTCAGATACTGTAGCACATCTCAGTCCATATGAAATAGTGGCTGGACGGCCCATCACCTGTTGGGGGTTCCCAAAAACATTGCTAACAACACAAATAATTGATACACTGCTCCAAGAGTATTGTATTAATTGAACAAAATATGCTTCTGCCATAACAGGAGAAAGACACCTTGCCATTGCCCCTTCAGGGGCCTGGAAACAATCTTCAACATGGCAAATGGGTAATGATCAAGCACCTCCAGAAATCTAATTGCCTGCCACCATGCTGGAAGGGTCCTATACATGTTCTGCATGTAACACAACCAGATGTGAAATATAGGAGTTATAAAAATGTGATTGATGCCTCAAATGTGAAACAGCTCCCTTGCCTCAGAGCTAGCCATCGACTGCAGCACAGGATTGCCCCAATGACTGTGCCACCGCAGCCCATCAAGGACGCTGGCCCTCAATACAACCTGCACCCATGCCCTACAGTAAGTCCATCATCTTGACCCAACCTACGAACGTATACCACCGGGTCCAGAGCCACGAAGTATTGGTGACCTCTCACGGCCTATTGATGGTGAAGAATAAGAAACAAAGAGGCCCAACTGCTCAGGAGGAATAATTAGGATGGAAAGGAACAATGCCGAAAAAGAAATTGTGTATACCATTTGCTATGATTGTCATTACTACCCCAACAGTCATCTACTTCGGTGCTATACTTCCAGAAATAACTGGGTTCAACACCAAGGTTACTGAAGATCTGCATGACCACCATTTCAAAGTACCATTAAAACGTTGCAATACAAATAATGAACGCCTATCACAAGGCATTAAATATCTAAAATTGTTGGATTTGGTGGCGTGGCCAAGATGGCGGCTGGATAGGACGCACAATCGTGTCCCTCCGACTTTGCCATGCTTGAACTTTGTTTTAATGCCCATTCCCGGCCCTAATTTTCAATAAAGAGATCTGGGCGTGATAGAGTAACTGAGGCGGGGCGATACTGAATTGCAGTGGCAGCGTTTCCGACCCCTCAGGACCCGGGAAACAGAGGCGGCGACGAGGTGGGGTCAGAACACGGCAATGCGACAAGGGCCATGAGCGCCCGGGGCACACAAAGAAGCAGGCCATTGTGGGAGTGAAGTGCTAGGTCTAGCGGTGCCCGCGCTGCCCCCAAGGTTTGTGTGACTGACCTGGCGGTGTGTAGCTGCGAGCGACGGAGGAGCCCCAACCTGCGGAGGGACGCGATGGCGGGGGTTGAGCGGCGCCCGCCATCTTGATGCCTACATCGACGGCCCGAGGCTGCACATCATGCGCTGCACGTCCCTGCAATGAATGCGGTCCTGATCCGAGGGGAATCTGACCCCCTGGAGGCTCTGGCGTGGCTCCTCCCGGCCAGGGCAGACAGCGGGAGAGAGTGCTGCACTGAGACTGGGAGGCAAGAGATGGAGACTAGCGGCCGCCATCTTGCGACCGGCAGACTGATGGATGCTCTCTGGGCCTGTCATGACCAACCAGTTGAATGAATGCGTCTTGGGCAGCCACAGCTAATTTCAATCCACGCCCCGGTGCTTCCACGGCTAGTGGGGGGGACCTAGCCATCTTTCCCGCCTTGAAATCAGTAGGCCTCCTCCATTGCGGACCTAGATAAGCGACTGGAGCCCTTAAAAACTGGTCTGGCAGAGCTTGTGAGTGAGAGAGATGGCAGGTGAAGCGAGGCATCCCGGGGTACAACAGTAGCTGACAAACCTAGGACTCCTGACAGGAACTTAGACGACTCTGGCCACCGCATAAATCTGAGGCCCCAAACAGCTATCGGACACAGCCCCTGTGTCGGCGCGACCTGCGAGGGAGTGCGGGCCCAGTTCTCTTTGCCACCTAGAAGCCATCAGACCCCCCGTCGCGGGCCTATACAAGCACCTGGAGGCCTTTGCAACTGGACTGGCGGGGCCTTCGAGCTAGATGGCAGTTTATGTAAACCATCCCAAGGGTACAGCAATAGTAGTCTAAACTAGGACCTCTGAGCGCCAAAAACTCTCTGGGCCACAGAAGATCCTGGCCACAGCATAGGCACTTATTGGTCAGAAAGAGCTAGGTCCCTTTTTAGAGATACCCGCATGAGGCAAGCAGTACAGTACCCGTCTATACCAACGGAGAAGGATATGTAGCGGGAGGAAACCAGGCGGGTTGCAAACTCTTCATAACAGCTGTGTCAGAGCTGCACGCTTCACGGAGATGACGAAGGGGCTTTCAAGCTGCCATTTTGAAGAGGGCTAGTAGTGATCGCAAAGCACCGGATGGTCCCCCAGACCACGAGCATACCCCCCTTGGGAGACCATCTCGACCCTACAATAACCGGCGCCCTTCCTGTGCTGAGTCTGTGGCGACCCTTATGCTGCATGGTAGAAAGGGAGAAGCGAAGCCAGAGATCCCAGACTTCAAAAGTAAAGGGTGATAAAAGAAACCGCAGGAATGCCCCTGCAAAGTACTATTATACTAAGTGGAGGGACGGCCCACTAAGCAAGCTCCGGGCTCCGCTCACAGACTGACTGGGCAATACACAATAGGCGATCGGTCAAGAGCAGAACGCCCTATTGTGATGCCGCCGCAATCGCTTACTGGGGTCTGGACAGAGGGACCATCCCAAACCCTATGGATCATCACAGAGTGAGGCAGGAGTAACAAGATCAAGTTGAAAAGATCTACCGGAACTCATGGTGCGAAACCACGTGAAGAAGCATTACTATGCGCCACACATCAACATGGCCATAGCACATACTAAGAAGGACAGGACGGTGAAAGGGATGCTTATGAAGCAATCTGGAGCGAGTGGCCCAGCGGGCGGCAAGCACAGTGAAGAGAGCCAGTTGGAAACGGCTGAAGGTGCTGATGGCCCGGCAACCAAAGCTTTTATGGCGGAGCTGTTCTCATCTCTTAAGGAGGACATCCAAGAAATGAAAGGCCAGCAGCTCTCCATGACCTGAAAGAGATCAGACGGGATATTGGAAAGATGGAGAAGCACGTGGCGACCGTAGAGGAACACGATACCAGCAGGGATGAGGAGATCGCTGTGATGCAATAAGATTTGATTTGTCTCCAGAAGCAGCACATAGACTTGTAGGCGCATGCAGAGGATCTTGAGAACCTCTCCCGGCGAAATAATGTAAGGATTAGGGGAGTTCCTTGGTGGCAGAGGGAGACGATCTTAAGGCATATGTTCTCCCCCTCTTCCAACATGTCCTGGGAAGAGATGATAACAAGGACATACAGATGGATCGGGTTCCTCGAGTGGGACTGCAGAGAGAGAATAAAGCTCCGTCACCAGACATTCTTGTATGCGTCCACGATTTCCACCTGAAGGAGAAGATCATCCGTAATGCATGAGAAATCCAGCCTATTCACTTCCAAGTTCATGCTCCTACTTTTTTTCCAGGATCTAGCGACGTCCACCCTGGTCAAGAGACAAGAATTTCGGGTCATAACCACCCACCTCAGACAACAAGGAATTTCATACTCTTGGGGTCATCCTGTTCGAATCATCTTCAAGTACCAAGGGAAACTGAGGCAACTTTGCTCCTTGAAGAAGGCACAGGAGGTGTTGGAGCTCACAGATGCCTCTTCAACTGAGCAAGACGGCAAAACCACGAGAGAATCTCTTGCAGAAGCTCCTACAATGGCACCAGGTCGGAAGGCCAATCACCAAGCTTAAATCGGACTCCGCAGCGATTGCCAGAGTAAGAGAGGCGGCGATTAACTCACTGTACTGGTCACCAGACCGCCCGATTTCCCCCTGAAATAACTTCACGGCAATCTCATGGCAATATCCGGGGTGGAATACACACGTGGCGCCTCGAGGAAGCCTTTTGCAGTCTCCATTAGTTGTGGCTGAGATGAAAACCAAGCTGATAGAATACCTGCAGATCAATGATGTGGGAATTGCGTCCCTGGAGGCTGACTGGGAGGCTTTGAAGCTGGTGCTGTGAGAAGAATTCATTGCAACCTCTGCTGCAGAGAATAAGGTTCGCTGAGAAAAGCGACAAGAGCTAGAAAGCGAGGTGGGGGAGTTGGAATACATACATTAAAAAAACTGGGGCCCTGAGGGTTTGGAGAGAGTTAGAGAAAAAGAGGCTTTTATTGAAACACCTAGACCTAGATAGGGCTGAGTACGCACTTCTCAGATTATGACATAAAATGTATCTCAGTAGCGACATATATGGCAAACTACTAGCACAGATGCTTCGGGCTAAAACTATGACATTAGCACAGATGCTTCGGGCTAAAACTATGACATCATTGATAACGGCGATTAAAAGTACCTCTGGAGGGGAGGTAAGTACTTGCCTGCAAATAGTAGAGGCTTTTAGAACCTTCTATTTGCCTCTTCATACAGGGCGGGACTCCCCTGTGGTAGAATCAAGATCTTACTTGGAGAACTGCTCACTCTCCACTCTGCCAAAATCTACAGCAGAGCAATTAGACCAATCAATACGCGTAGAAGAGGTAATCTCTGAAATTTCCCTGCTCAAACTGGGGAAAGCTCCGTGCCCTGATGGCTTCTCTGCCTTGTTCTATAAGTTTTGTTGCCAGGAACTGGCACCCTTCTTGACTAAACTGTTCAACTAATTTCTGGAAACTGGATCGGTGACAGATTCCGTGTCAGAAGCGGCCATCTCTGTCATCTTAAAACCATCTAAAGATCCCATTGAATGTGGGTCATACAGACCCATCTCTTTATTAAACATAGATGCGAAAATATTCGCTAGTATCTTGGCAGCTCGTCTAAACCCATTGATGGCAGACCTGGTTGATGCCGACCAGGCCGGACTTATCCCTACCAGGCATGGGGGGATAACACTAAACGCCTTTTCCACCTTATGGGCAGTAGTCAGATATCTAGTAAGCTAGCACTGTTCTTTGCAATAGATGCCAGAAAGGCATTCAACAGGGTGAACTGGGCGCATCTATTTGACACTCGGCAGTACTTTGGGTTTGTTGAAAAATATATCAAATGATCAACTGCATATACCGGGCCCCTAGGGCCTTTGTCTGAGTGAATGGTATTCCCTCTGCTACATTCCCGATCACCCGGGGGACAAGGCAGGGATGCCCTCTGTCCCTCCTCTTATTTGCTCTGTATATGGAGCCTTTTGCGCAATGCCTGCGGGATGACCCTCAGATAGAGGGAATAAAGTTTGGGAAGGACATTCATAAGGTCAGCCTATATGCTGATGATGTCATACTATTGCTCACTAATCCTCAGACCACCCTGCCTGCATTAATCACCGAACTGAACAGATTTAGAGATGCCGCAGGTTTCAAAGTCATTCTAAATAAATCACAAATACTAAATCTATTGATTCCGCGTCCTTTAGTAGAAAGCATCCAGCACCAGTTTCTGTTTCAATGGACGCAAAAAGACATCTTGTAGGGGGGCGGAAAGATGTCAGAATAGACATATTTCACCGGAGCTCCTGTCATCTCGTTATCAGATAACATCCTGACGGCGGAAAATTGATCATCCACACCGACCTGCTCTCTGACCCCTTCATCTACGTGGTTGGCCAAGGCACACTGAGCTCGGAGACCCCGTGAGTCGGAGTATCGTGAGGAGTCCTCCGTGGGACGCTGGAACTGCTCGGCCATTTTCCCGGGCCTCCTCGCGCTGGCGAGGTCGGACGCCTAGGGGAGGATACAACGGTTCTCTAGAACTGGCCGGCGATCTGTGGGGACGGAGGCTGTGCCGGGTCCTCTGTGGCTTCCGCTGCTCTTGGCGTCACACGTGGAGCTTCTGTGGCGCAGGTCCGAGCTTAGCGCCTGGTGAGAGAACTCCGCGCTCTGGGGGGCTGACGCGGCGTGCAGGTATCGGCTGCCAGACGCCTGATCCCTGCGCTGCGGCGGCTGTGCTGCGAGCATTTCATTGTTCTGGTGAGTGGCGGAAGATCCGGCAGGCTAGTGCCTGAGGACACAACTATCACTTAAGGGGCATAGCCAAGATATGAAGCTATAGCCCTTAGTGGGAATGCTTAACAGTGCCTGAGTTTGGGAGTTCTCGGCACGGAGAAATGAAATACTGATATGTTGAGACTGGCACTTGCTTTATATGCTGGCATCAAACCACGTCTAGAGCCTGGTGCAGAGTCTATGCAGGGCTTCAGCGCAGCGGAGAGGTCCGGACTGGGGGCTCTATACAAAGAGGATAACCCCCTGAAGCAATAATCTAGCAACTGCTGACGTATCCCTACTGTGGCTTAGTTACTGAGGGGAAATTAGTCCCTATTAGGCATCGGGGACTGACATCTTTGCTGCGCACTGGAGAGACACGCAGGGCGACTCCGCCATTACATTGGGCCTATTTTTCGTGTGCTACACCCCCGGTTTCATGATGGATGAAGACAAAGGAGGCAAGGCAGCTCAGTCCAATAAGATATCCAATTATGCCCATCAGCTTAATATGGATCAAGGAGCTACAGCCATGCCCACAACCACGGAAATGGAAGCTGCTGACAGACCCCCATATATATCACAGAAATCCTCTCAACAATCCATACCACAAGGGATGAACTGAAAAATAAGATACAGTTGGTCGCTATTGACGTTAATCTTCTCCGCTGTGAACTGCGGAAAATATCGGAGAGGGTCACTATGATGGAACAGACAGTGGACACAATGCAGACGGAGCTACACAGCCTCAGAGACACTGATCACCTTAAATTGTGCGCCTAGATGATCAGGCTGAAGACGCGGAGGGACGGTCCCGGAGGAATAATCTTCGCTTTATTGGATTTCCGGAAAAAGCATAAGGGTCATCCCTTGAACTTTTCCTGTAAGAATGGCTGATGGGTGTCTCAGCCCCCCAGGGACTCTCAAAGTTTTCCACTGTGGAGAGGGCACATAGGGTGCTTGTGCCTGCCCCTAAACCAGGGGCACCTCCCATAGCCATAATAGCCCGCTTTCTCAATTTTCGAGATAGAGATCTCATACTACAGTTATGTCGTAATAAAGACCAGCTACATTATGAGGGCCATCAGAGTGGTGCGATATATCCGGATTACACCCAGCAGGTGCAGGAACAAAGACGCTCTTTTCTGGCGGTGAAATCACAACTGCAAGACCTGAATCTTAAATATAGTCTCTTCTATCCAGCCAAAGTGGAACATAACGGCAATCACTTTTCTTTTTCACAGCAGAAGACGCGACTGACTGGCTGGATACGCATGGCCCCCGGGGCCCTTGCTTGGTCCCCTCCAGGATAACGCCTAGCAAGCCTGGCTCCCAAAATCCATCCAGGCACCGCCGACTGCAGAGACACTCTCAGGACAGTGCCAAGAGTCGCAGCCCCAGCAGGATCAAAGTTTGCCCGGACAGCACCCTGCAGGTCTCCGATGTTGTTCCAAATTTAAGGGCCTCGTCACCTGGACGCCCACCGAACAATAACGTGAGCAAGGACACTGATGCCTGATATAGGACAGTAATGGGGAAGGTGATTTGACATATTACTGGTCACTACTGATTGGTAAGACTGACGTATTAAAGGGGTAGAGGTGTACTAGGGGAGATTGATTGCATCACAGGAAAATGTTTTGTTTTCCACACGTGTCTTATTGGATGACGGGGCCTGACCCCCTAGTGACTGGTGCCTGTCGATGGAGTTGGAGGCTCGACCTCACTCCTTGGTGGTTCATCACTCACTTCTTTTGAACAGAGTGGGGTGGGGGGTAATGTGCATGACTGTGCTTTTGTTTTCTATTGTTGTAATAGTTTGAGCTTGTTGAGGGCACAACCCAGGGAAATGGGGCAGCATCTACATACCTTCATGGAGCCAGGGTTTGCCAGGGAGGGAAGTGTGATATTGCCCACGGTGAAGGGGGTGGTTGGGGAAGTTCAGTGTTGGGTAACCAAACCTTCCTTCATGAGAAACAGATTGAAGATTACCAGTGGTTGTATGAGTGGAGGACACTGCTCACCTTCATGAAAAATGGCTGGGAGGAGTGCTAATGGAGATATGCTTTGGCGGCTGCCATGACTAAGTTACTTACATGGAATGTACAGGGCATTGCTACCTTTGACAAACAAAGACAAGTCTTTGCATCCCTAAAGAGGTATAAGGTGTCGGTGGCATGTCTCCAAGAAACTCATATTTGGGGTGACTCAATCAAACGTTTGAGGAAAAGGTGGCGGGGGCAGCTGTATGCCACCTCCTACTCTGGGTTTGCAAGGGTGGCACCGGGAGTCCCTTTTCAACATTTACATCATGTGATTGATACTGACGGGAGATATGTTGTATTGCATGGGAGACTTGATGGCTCAGAAATATGTATTATAAATGTCTATGCCCCGAATGATGACAACTCTTCCTTTTTTACTGATTTATTTGAGGCAGCCTCTCCGTACCTTGGGGCTCCACTGATGTTGACTGGGGACGTTAATTGTGTAATAGATGGATCATTGGATAGGGAACCCCCTAGACTACACACAAAACTGAAAATTACATTGACGCTCCAGGGCATACTGCTGGAGCTACGACTTTGAGATATATGGCGGGAACGGTAACCCACCACAAAACAGTTCTCCTGTTATACCCCAGCCACGGGCACGTCCAGCAGATTGGATTACTGGTTTTTATCTTCTGACTTGGGTACATCTGTGGGGAAATAACGTATCAATCACAATATCTGTCGGATCACTCCCCGGTATTGCTGGAGTTGGGTGCTAGATGGGTTGGGTCTGAGATACCTCTGTGGCGACTGAAAACTGAGACACTGACAGAACCCCCTTTTGTGGCTGCAGTATCTGCGGCGCTTAGTGACCCACTTCCGGGAAAACTGGGAATCTGCTTCAAGCCAAGCCACCGAATGAGAGGCTATGAAAGTAATCATCTGAGGCATTTGCATCAAAACTGTGTATGGAGTGCAGACTCAGTTGGAAAGGGACGTAGCTGTCCATGAATCCAGGTTAGGAAAACTGCAAACAGAACTTAGCACAGACCCTCAGAAACTGAAAGAATGGACGGACGCTAAGGAGTTACTTATGACAGATCTTCGTAGACTGGAAAAATATGTATACACGACGTACAGACAACGACTCTATAGAGAGGGCGATAAGACCGGGGCTTTAATGGCACGTTTGGTGAGGCAGGAGACATCAGCTACCCCATACTGCAGATACGTACGGCGAAGGGAACATTACAATACAAACAAAGGGGCATTGTGGACACCCTGCCGACACACCTCGAAAAAGTATACACTAGCCGTGAGAGGGCGGAACCAAACCACTTGACCCTTTACCTGGATATAATACAGTTATCTCACATTACCACAGACGAGGAAATAAATAGGGTAATAGGACGCCTTAACCCGGCAAAAGTCCTGGCTCTGATGGACTCCCCGCAGAGTTCTATAAGTTTTTTGCACCAATACTAGTAGATAAATTGCTGGAAGTTTACAATGAAGCATTACAGAAGGGTTCTCTCCCGATTACCATGAACGAAGCCCTAGTCGCTATGATCCCAATAAAGGATAAGGATCCAGATTTGCCGGGTTCATATAGACCCATATCCCTGTTGACTATAGATGTACAGGTATTGAGAGGCATCATGGATGATCGCCTTCTCCCATTCATGCAGCGTCTGATTCACATTGATCAGTCAGGATTTATCCTTAGACAAAATACTTCTTATAATTTACGACGCTTGTGTGGAATGCCCCTAGCTTGGCGGACTCCAATAAGGCAGTTGTATCTCTAGATATTGAACAAGCATTTCACTCCGTGGGATGGCCCTACGCCTGGCAGGTTTTGGGCCGTGTGGGGTTTGGCGATCAGTATCTTAAATGGGCTCAACTGCTTTATGCAGCTCCTGTTGCCAGGATACGGGTGGACAGGACTGACTCGAGACAGATAAACTTACATAGAGGGACTAGACAGGGGTGCCCATTGTCGCCCCTGCTTTTTGCGTTCGCTCTGGAACCACTGGCAATCCGTGTAAGAACGGTAATGGATAACTGGGGAATAAAACTGGGGAACACCAATCATGTGATATCGCTATACGCAGATGACACGTTGGTCTACCTGCAACAGCTAGAGAGATCCCTCCCGATATTGCTACGGGAGCTGTGGAAGTTTGGCAAACTCTCGGGAGTACATATCAATCTCGGCAAATCTAAGGTGATGCTGATGGGCTGGTTGGCCACGATTCAACTGGAATTGCGACCCAAGATAGACCTACCGTGGGCTGCAGAGGGGCAGAGATACTTGGGGATACGACTGACCTACTCCGCTGATACCATTCATGCGGCCAACCAGGGCTGTATTTTGGAGGGACTACAGGGCGCGGTTCGCATCTGGGCTGATTTACCACTTTCACTTAGGGGAGGTATAGCAAACGTTAAAATGATTATACTCCCGCAGTGTCTCTACATACTGAAACTCTCCTTTTATGTGATACAGAGGTCGTACTTTACTACCGTGGAAGCCCTAATTGGCACTCTTCTGTGGGTGAAAAAAAGAGGACGTGTCAGACTGACAACGCTGCAGAGGATATGGGAGGGGGTGGACTTGAGGTTCCACGGTTTGACCTGGACTATATGACATCTCAGCTTCAATACGCAGTACAATGGTTCGATAATGGGGACAATTGGGAGAAAGATCTACTGTGGAACTCTTAATGATGGGGTCATCGATCGCTGATAATCGGCCTTATGTGATACGACACGTGGCAATACTTTGGGAACGAGCAATAAGACAGGTAGTCCAGCCGGCCCCATATGCACTGGATAGGTCTCTATGGGCGGTCCGGACGTTTGCCGCAATTGCAGACTTGCATGTCGGTTAGCCGTTGGACAGAGGGGGGGTGCTTACTAATGGGGGACCTTTATAAAGGACACTTCCTAACCAGTGATGAGGCGCAAACTGAGTTTGGGAAGGGGCCAGGACAATTCCTACAACATAGTAAAATACGGAGTGTCGCATGGGAGCTTTGGCATAATTTTCCAGAGAACCACCCGTCACTAATGTCCTCCGGACAATGATCGAGATGGTACAGGGTAGACGACTTGTTTCCCATTTGTATAGAACATTAAGAGAGGATCTCCCGAGAGAGCCACTGGGCCTTCAGCAGAAATGGGATGAGCCTTTAACGGAGGTGGAATGGCGAAATGTACATATGGGTGTAGACAAAATGAGTATGAATGCCCATTTTAAATTACTTCATTATAATGTTATACATCAAGTATACTTGACCCCATGCATGCTGCATATTATATACCCTGAACAGAAGAACTGTTGCCCTAGGTGCACCACATGGGGAGCAGATTTCATTCACATGATTTGGCAGTGTCCCACAGTGCGACCCTATTGGGAAAAGGTGAGGCCTCGGGGTGGAACATTTCACAGAACATAAGGACAGTATTACTTGGACTGTTATCCACACCAAAAAACAAAAAACTGAGCAGACACTTTGTACACCTGGGACTGGTGCTGGCCGGGAGACGCATCATAATTGCCTGGATGAGACCATGCCAACCGAAACATTTAGACTGGTTACGGGATATGAATGAGTGGGCGACTGCTGAGCTGGTCCGGATGAGATTCGTGAGGAAGGATGAAAAGGCAGAGGACGATAGACTAGCTTGGGCAACCATGATAACAGACCTACAAGAAGCTCAGGGACAGCCCAACCAGCATAGTGGCGGGGGGACCGGCACCCAGGAGAATAACACAGGCGGACGCCCAGCCAGGCAAGCCCCGTCACCTGATTAACATAAGTATGTTAGAACTACTGGTGATCTCAGCGAGCAGACTTGTATTGATTTGCAGGAAAAGAAGGAAGGGGGGGGGGATGTTTATTGTTTACTGTTTTCTTTTTTGCTATCCAGGCTGTAACAAAATATGGCGATAAAATGTAATGGGATTACACACTGTCATGTGAATTAGATAACTGTTTCTTTGTAGGCAAAGAATATTATTTGGTATACGTTGGATTAAGACATATGTTTGACAGCATGTATCATGAATACAGGTCATGATGTGTTCTGTATATACTTTTAAACTGTCAATACAAATATATTTAAAAAATAACAATAATAGACATCTTGTATCTGGGTATCCAATTGGCCCAGATAATCTCATGAACCGTGGCCCTAAATTATGCAACCTTGCTTGACCAAACAACAAAAGCGCATGACAGCTGGACCCAACTTCAATTGACCTGGTTTGGGAGAATTGCTGCTGTTACAATGACGATCTTACCTCGCATCCTTTACATTTTTCAGACGATTCCCATAGCACCGCCGCCAAAAGCGTAGGGTCAACTGCAGTCACTAATTAATAAATTTGTGTGGGGAGGGAAAAAGCCGCGTTTAGCGCTGGTCCAAATTACGCTTCTTAGGAGTGAGGGAGGTGTGGGCTTCCTATGATTAACCGATATTTCCAGGCATCGAACCTCCGATACATTGTAGAGTGGAATCGACCCCTCCCAGAAAAGCAGTGGAACTTTATGGGACAATTTGTAGCTGGGGTAAACGTATGGCGAGAGATTTGGCTACATCGCAAGCACAGGGCTTGGGCACTATACTCCTCCCCAGTTAGATCCTCAACTATGAAGGTATGGGACCCCGTGGCGGGCAAGAGGGGCTGGACCACCTTTCCATCTCCAATGTCCCGGATAGTAGACAATCCAGATTTTCCCTCTGGCGTGACTCAGCAGTGTTCCAAAGATGGAGGGAGGGGGGCTGCAAGAGGATTGGATCCCTGTTTGATTCGAAGGGACTGATCCCATTCGAACAGTTGAGACGGGATTATGACCTCTCCCCATCTGATGAGTTTCCCTACCGCCAATTGAGACACAGGGTTATACAGGGTCATCCTCCTGCCATGATGGGGCATCGTGGCCGCTTGCGGCATTTGAAAAATGGTTGGTATGCAAGAAGGAGGATAAGCGCCCCATCTCTGATTTATACTCAATGCTTTCTGCAGGCAATAGAGGGAGGCGAACAAAGGGGCAATTGCGGTGGAAGGCAGAATTAGAAAGGACACTCTCTGACAAAGAATGGACTGATATACACTATTGGGCACACCATACAGCACATAACACGGCAGGTACGGAATCTGCATACAAAGTGATATTGTATTGGTACTATACGCCAGCACGAATACACAGCTGGGATAAAAGCAAATTCGAACTCTGTTGGGGGGGATGCAGGATGACCGTATCCTTAGTGCACTTATTGTGGCACTGTCCCAAACTGCAGCGCTATTGGATGGAGGTTTTAGATAGTGTTGATGAGCCCTTTGACACTTCCCTCCCTAGATTTCCAAGCTACACCATTCTGGGACTATCAAACCCTCTGACCTTTCCCCTTCGCTCCCTGAAGGGCAGACAGCTTATGTTAGCCCTATTATCAGCACAACAAGTGATTCTGGCACACTGGGGGACACCAGTTATTCCTGATTTTAGTGCCTGGCTTCAGAAACTATGGCTTGTGCTGGCTATGGAACGTTTGTCCTTGGTGGCTGATCACAAAGGAGATTCGTACGCTGAGCTATGGGCCCCTTTTCTACACTTGTTCTCTAAAGAGATGAGGGAGTTCACATGCCCCAAATATTTACAAATTCTCCGACTACTGCCGTAAGACGCTCCCTAACTTTCCAGTGCGGCCGAGGCTATGAGGATGTATTCAAGTACCCTTTCTGTTACCTAGACCCGAGGGGGTGGGGGAAGAGGGCAGATGACTGGTGATGATTCGGGGTGCGGGAGGGATTGTTAATTAAGGTTTGGTTTTTCCTATCTTAGTTATGTGAGTCAGCGCATGTAGACTCAAGAAACAATGCTCATTCTGCTGCCAGCCTCAGGGTTGTAGGCATACAGCTGAGTAATTACATATGAAGTAAGCGATGCTGGCCAGTGGTTGTAGGCGTGAAGCTGTGTTCTTTTATTATGACTCTTTAATAAAAAGATTGGTTCCATAAAATTGTTGGATTTGTCTAAAACTTCCTTCTGCAACAACAAAGAATGCCTTCGAGTATGACACTTAATGAATCTTGTTATTTGGGCCTAGTGCTTAACAGTATTAGAAACCATTTTAAGAAACATGTTAGGAAAGAGGGAGAAAGGAAATAGATCAGATGGATACCTCTGCTCAGGAATTCAGTAATTAGGCGCAAGGAATACAGTTTCTTCACTATTTGGACCTCGGGTTGGACTATATTAAAGGTAATAATAGTTAACTATTGCAATATTATCGCGATGGTATACTTGGAAAATTGGATGAAAGACTTTCTGGCCGATCCTATCACGCCTGACAATATTGTCGAGGCTATTGACTCCATGAGAGGGTCTTCAGCCCCTGGATTGGATGGTTTTTCGGCCGATTTTTACAAGGCCTATAAAGAACTGTTGGTTTCCCGCTTGGTGGAGGTGTACGCCGAGGCCCTCGAAACGGGTTGTCTGCCCCCCACTCTTAGGGAGGCGGTCATAGTGCTTCTCCCCAAGCCGGGAAAGGATGCCACTCTGTGTGGAGCTTACCGTCCTCTATCTTTATTAAACCTGGACTACAAGATCCTAGCGAAAGTCATCGCCATCCGCCTTTCGTTACTAATGGAGTCCATTATATCCCCAGCTCAATCTGGCTTTGTGCCGCATCGCTCCACCTCACTCAATCTCCGCACCCTTTTTTCCATTTTGCACCATGTTGACCCTGCCACCCCGGCAGCGGCGGTTCTCCTAGATGCCGAGAAGGCATTTGACTCTTTAGAGTGGCCATTCCTTATGTCTGTGATGCGCCGTATGGGAATACCTGAATGCTTAGAGAATACAGTGGAGTTATTGAATACTCTTCCTACGGCCAGACTGCGCCTAAATGGTACTATTACTAACCAGTTCCGCCTGACGCGTGGCACGCGGCAGGGTTGTCCTCTGTCGCCGCTATTGTACATTTTAGCAATGGACCCGTTGGTCCGTCATTTTCAGGAGAGGCACTTACACAGAGGTCTCCAGTTCCGCACAGGCCCACTCTTGATTTCGCTTTATGCGGATGACACCATCCTCTATGTCAGGCAGCCCCAGATCAACCTAGAGCCTTTGATCTTGGAAATAACCCGGTTTGGCAAGTTTTTGGGCCTGCGTATAAACTGGCATAAATCTGTCATATTTCCACTTACGCCCAGTACAGCCGAATGGTCAAGTCCCTTCCCCCTCACGTGGAACCGGGACTCGGTGAAATACTTGGGAATCCACGTTCATTTAGATACTGAATCCATCATCAGATTAAACTACGGCACTGCGTTGACTGCCCTAGAGGGCCAGATTGAGCGGTGGAATCGTCTCCCGTTGTCCATGGCTGGGCGTGTCGCCATAATTAAAATTATAGTACTGCCACGGTTTTTATATTTGTTCAATAATATACCTGTGCCCCTCACCAATTTTTTTTCTACACAGTTACGTTCCTTATTATTAAAGCTGGTGTGGGGAAACAAGACTCCACGCGTGTCTTGGCTCGTGTTGACACTCCCATAGGAGCGTGGTGGACTTGGTGTCCCGATTTCTACCTTTATTTTTTGGTAGCACAATGCTCCTACGCATATCCATGGCTCCACCCTGACGCTCGGATTATTTATCTGAAACCGGAAGCCGACTTGGTCTTGCCGGGGTCGCTGCCCACCACTCTACCGACGGGCTTTCCTAGAGACCCGCGGGATATTCAAACTGTTTCATCGACCTGCTGGGCGTGGGGAAGACTGCGCCGACTTATAGGTCTTGACCAGCTGTACTCCCCGGCCCTCCCATTGCCCAATCCCACCTGACTACCAATAACTGGGGAATCTGTGGTACGGCAAACATTAACCAAATTCCACATTTCTACCATTGGGGACTTGTTCCCTGACGGCCATGCCTTCTCACTCACAGAAGATCAGCGCTTCACGGAAAGATCATTTATGGACTCCTTTGTGCTGACCAGGCTGCGCTCTTTACTGCGTGCCTCGTTCCCCCTCCCTCCTGAGGAGATGTCCCCCCTCACCTTTCTCATTCAACACCCATCGGGCACTCATTTGGTATCTAAGTTATATCATATATGCTGCGCACTTCTCCCTTCCCCGGATCAAGGGGTGCGGGCCGCATGGGAAGCAGATTTGGGTTACCCTATTTCAGATGAACAGTGGCAGTGGTGCTGTAGGGCGACCAAAGACATCTCCCTAAATAGTAAACAAAAGCTTCTGCACTTTAAATTCTTGCGTAGATTATACTACACGCCAGCGCGACTGCATAGGATAGACCCAGCAAGACCCCACGCTTGCCCCAAGTGCGGTGGGCCCTTCGGAGACTTTGCGCACCTCTCGTGGTCGTGTCCAGTGATCCATGACTATTGGTCCCGGGTACACCGCACACTTGGTGATATGCTGCTCCTGAATCTGGTTCCCATCCCTGAGATTGCCCTTTTGGGCTATATGGCTGAATTTCCGAGGGCGGTGCGTAGGCTAGCAGCGCTGGTTTTTTTATTGGCCAAGCGCGAGGTGGCATTGCGATGGTGTGACCGCCGCCCCCCGTTACACGGTTCCTGGCTCCGGAGCTTGGCGCACTGCAACGCCAACAGTGAGGAGTACTCCACCATGGTTCCCTCTACTTCCAGACCCATTGATATTTGGGGCCCGTACCGCTCATATATCGCCGGCGCCATGGCCGGGAGCCAGACTACCCTTACTCATGATATTGTTCCTGAGGGGATTGGTTGAAGGATTGTGCAGGGTTACTAACTTTGCGATACAAAAGGGGATGATGGACGGAGCGTTTGAGCAAATCAAACACTCACCCCCAGTCAACTGATCTGGGTTTAATCCATCACCATTCTTTAGCCCACTCAGCCACCCCATTTCAGACATGGCTATATGCAAATCAGTCTGACCCTGTGCCTCATGGGAACAGTCCAGCCCGAACTGCCAAGCCATGTCTTCCATGGACCGGAAACAAGCATCCTGGGACCGGTTTCGGATTCATAATCCTCATCAGCCAGGCTATCTTGAATCCAGTGGCCAAGTGAGCAAGGGACTCACGTCTGAGCATACCCTGCCACACTTAGGGCGAACAAAGCGATACAAAAGGGGATGATGGATGGAGCGTTTGAGCAAATCAAACACTCACCCCCAGTCAACTGATCTGGGTTTAATCCATCACCATTCTTTAGCCCACTCAGCCACCCCATTTCAGACATGGCTATATGCAAATCAGTCTGACCCTGTGCCTCATGGGAACAGTCCAGCCCGAACTGCCAAGCCATGTCTTCCATGGACCGGAAACAAGCATCCTGGGACCGGTTTCGGATTCATAATCCTCATCAGCCTGTGTTTTTTGCAATTTTCACCCCGAGTGGGCTGGGTATGCTCAGACGTGAGTCCCAGGCTCTCCAAACCACTGGAGTCAAGCTATCCAGGCTGATAGACAGAAACCGGTCCTTGGATGCTTGATTCCGGTCTGGGAAAGACATGGCTTGGTAGTTCGGACTGGACTGTTCCCATGAGGCACAGGGTCAGAGCTGATTTGCATATAGCCAGTGTCTAACCCAGGGTGGTGTGGAGTGCAAAAAAACGATGGATTTAGGCCCAGATCCTTGTACTGGGGTGAATGTATGACATTGTTCTACATTCTGTCCATCTACTGTGTTTTTTTCGGGTTACTAACTTTGTCACTTGATTGGTGTAATGTATTGTACGATACCCCTGTTTATTTTACCCTTTTCTTCCAGTTGACTGGGAAACTCAGGCGATGTTCATATCCCGTTGATACAAATGTGAGGTTTCGCTCCCTCCGATATCTAACACAGGTTCTGCGTCCCCCCATGTGCCTTTCACCTTGGCCCACGAATGATATTTGAGTATGTTCGGATTATTGTATACTACACGTATGTGACTAGAGTGACACACTAGGGCTCATCTGTATGTTTCTACCAGGTATGTTTACCTTTATTTTTGCTTTTCTTTTGGAAAATGATAAATAAAGTTTCAAAAAAAAAAAAAAACTATTGCAATATTAGTTTATGTGTAAATATGCGTTCTGTTTGCTGTCATGCATGTATTAAATTGTACATTTTCCCACCAAGTAATGTTCATGTTTTAAGTGTCATTATACAGTAGGAAGAAGTGGCCGCACTGATTCAAATAAACATTGAGTAGCAAAGTTAAAACAACATGTCTAACAGTTGTTCAAACGGTGGTTTGTAGGAGCATAAATGTAATATTGAGCAACTGTTCATCATGTTGTGTTTTCGCTGTGAGTTCATAAGCCATGCAGCATTACAAACACTGGCTTTTGCACTTAGGCTGAGGAGGGTAAAGGTTCATGAACTGTTAATTTATGTTAGCTTCCCTTTCGTTTCCAAGAACTGAACGGGCTCAGGTAGATAAGAGGTACATGAGAAAGGACGACATATAGCAAATGTTGAAACCGCACCTGTCCCCATTACTGTGAGAATGTATTCATGCTTTGACAAGATTCCTGTCATTGTTTTCTTTTAGCTTAACTTACAAATTATATTTTGTGCATCCATCTGACTCAGCTATTTTAATATAGGTCAATGATGTTTAAACGGTATAGAGGGATTGCGACAGCAACGAGTGGTAGAGTATACTTGGAAGCCGAATGCTGTGTATCTCTCAGACTTAAGATTAAATAAATATACCTTAGCAACTGAGTTTGATTACAGTCTCTCATTTACAGACAAGTGTACCTGATTTGTACGTTAACAACAGATTTGACCTATGGCTTTAAACATAAAGTGTCTCAATGAACAATCAGGCCTACAGCACTTATCAACTGCTTGTCATCGTAACCAACTAAAGCCTAATTATTTTGAGCATAAGCTTTACAAAATTGAAATCATCTGGTATACAGTTATAAAATCATAAATCTGAACAAAATTACAGGTGGGTAAGAAAATACAACAGCTCATTAGAGGACCAAACAAGGATTTTTGCAAAGCAAATTTACCTCCAGCGTTTCTCAGAGTGGGTAGCCAACCAACACTAATACCCTGCTTACTGCAGTAACCAGTGAGATTCCTTGTAGCAAAAGATCTACCTATGCACACTAACACAGTTTAATAATAAACCACCCCTAAACGCTGGTATATATATACTTTTTGCAATACATAAATCAGGCCTACTACCTGTGTTCCATAGTAAATAGATCAGGCCTATAGCATCTGACACAATTATTCCCAATGAACATATCAACCCGACAACCTTTAACCTTGGCTTGTCACAATGAGTAACTAGGGCCTACTGTGTTGATCAGTAGTTTTCCCACAAGGCCATCATCATACTTGCAGTCATAAAATTCTGACTTTGGATAAAATTGCAGGTGGCAAAACAATACACAGCCCCCACCTAAAATGGCCTGATTAGGATAATCAGAGTGCAAATCTTCTACCCCAAGGGTTTTTCAGAGGGGGCAACCAGCCGAAAACCCCTGCCTACTGTAGTAATCTGAGAGATAACGTAACAAAATACCCCTAAAAAGGCTTTAACATAGTGTAATAACAAACCACCCTTAAAGGTACATTAGTTTTAATGAAATTAGGTCTTAAGTTAATATTACACAAGTCAAGGGTTCGCACTGCGCAAATCTTATACACCAGGGTTTGTCAGAGGGGGTAGCAAACATTAAAACACTTTTCCTAGTATGTCAACCTGTGAGATTCCATGTAACAAAATACCTCTGTACGGGCTTTAACATAGAGTAGTGCATGGATACTTACAATACAGTACTATAAGTACACATCAACATGGCCTTCAACGTTTTACCGATTTATATTATCTATAACAAACCTTCACAGTTTACCTTATACAAAGGGGACAGGAACTTTAAAACAGTATCTTTTTTAAAACCTGTGAAATATTGGAATCAAAAATCAAAGTAATGGGAGTTTAAGTCTTGGCAGAAAAAAGCTGTTATTCAAGTCTGTTAGCAGGCATTCAAAGAATTTCCAGCCTGGTATGTCTGATATTCTACTTAGAGGGGCTGCAACTGTTTTACAAAATTAAATAATATTAAAATGAATAAAGAATATGCAAATAACGAATCACAATTGGAAATGTGAAAACTCTTTTTTATACTTAATTGTGAATTAAACAAAATATTTCAATATCTAAGTATATGCATGGTGTATACTTGTTTTTGTATTTGTGTATGATTTTGAGGTTCACATCATAGAAATTGCTTAAATTGCTTAGGCCGGGGGTACCCTGCTTCCAATTATGACTCGGTGGCAGTCCTGGATTCCAGCAATGATTCAATGGGGTTCCACATAAGTGAAAAGGTTAAAAACCATTGTTCTATCTAGCTCATCATGTCCTTACATTTTGGATACTCCCAGAAATCAGATTTATTAAAAAAAACTATTAACTTCTAGATTTAAATTTGAAGTTAGGTAAAATTACATTTGACCACAGATTGCAGTATTACAAATGGGATTAGGGCTATAAATATTGCTGCGATTATAACCATGCAGGAAACTCTGCCTATTAAAATACATTTTAGCCAGTTCTTCATTTGTAATGTAGACTAATTAAAAGGTATGTCATTTGGATTAAGCACTAAAGGTATCGTTATCACAGCGTTTACTTTATTAAATAGAAAAGTATTTCCTATATCATCATTCAACTCAGAGCACATCAAGGCACAAATAGTATTGTGTCACAAAGTTTTTAGTGGCCAACTGCCTTGATCAAAACTTTTCAGAATAAAGAGTTCAGACCCACGCTATTTTTTTCTAATGAACCAGTGAAGCCCACAGTCTTTATCGCTGGTTTGTCAGCATAGACAGCTCAATCTTGCTCTATTAAGCATACACTTTCTCACAAGCAAAAGCTGAGGATCATCACTCTTCTACAGTGGAACCACACATCTTCTGCTCAATCAAATGCTGTACCCAAGGGAGCCAACATTTGAACAGAAACAAAGCACTTCTCTCAGTAGTGCTTTTTTAAGCTCCTTTTCAGTTTCTTACATGAGGTGTCACACAAGAACTGTCAAGCCATACCTAAAAAGTACCCATTAACTTTGCAATATGTCTGTATTATTGCCTTAGGCTTTCTTGGTTATTTTAAAGAAACATTAGCAACGGGCAGTAGCAGATGCTTTTTAGCTGCACTTCCTTCGTCTGTACAGCAAGTATTACAGGGCTTAAATCTGATGCAGATCCTTAGTTTAATTTTAATATCCACCTCATGTCAAGAAGCAGGCATTGTCGCACAGGCACTCCTAAATGCAGACAATATCTTATCTCTCCTCTCCCGATAGTTCCCACTGTGCCTGTCTTTGTGTGCCATCTGACAAAACTTCAGAAATCGACCCTGTGACCAGTAATAAAAGTCATCCTAGAACCCAATTACATACTAGAACACCTGACTCTATATTGCAACCTGCCTTGCCCTGTTCCTTTAATGGTCCGCCTACAGGAACCCTTATATAAACATTTATAATAATGGGACTTATCTCCCATCAGATTTTACAACCTGAACTATAAATGTAAATGCAAATGCAAAGCGAAACAAAAATATTGATACAATACATTATTTTTCAGGCAAGCTAAGTGTTGAAAAGGATCTAGGGGAGTACCAGCCTAGAGTGTATCAAATGTGTAGCTATGTAGTCACTTTCATAAAGGTATGCATTTAACATTAGTGTTTTTTTCTTTTATTTTTCTGGTGAATGTATCATTTCAAATCATCCCAATTCCTCTATGTCTCTTTTCAATACATTTCCTTTCATACAGTATCAAATGTTTTTATACAGTTTAGTTCTGCCCTTAAAAATTATTATAGAATGCTATCTGGGAACATTTTCTAAAAGCATGTAACAACACGCACTGAATGTCAGAATCTCTAACAGCAGAAACCTAGTAATTGTTAATGAAACTTGGTTCTGTATATTGCATTTACGCATCCCTGATAAAAAATCATCAAATGTGCATTTGAGAAAACAATTTTCACACAGTGTAACTACTCTCAAAGAATTTTACAAACAGGGCATAGAACCAGCATACGTTAAAAAGATACTGTTTCCTGAAACCAGTAACACCTGCAATCCTCCAGCTTGTTAGCAAATTTACTAATTCTTTACAGAAACTAATATTGACATATTAGAGGGAAAAAAGTTATATTTCAAATAAATGTTATTACTTATGGTCTTGCATCCCGCTTATTTACCAGTTTCAATTCACTATCAGGCTCATGTGGCAAGTAAGATCAAAATAAAAGTCCTACATACCTACGGCCCAACGGGAGAGAAGACATCCCGGTTTAATGTGCTGTTGTCTTAGTCGCTGTCTCTTATGACAGATTGTGTGACAAAAAGAAAGCAGATGTGTATTCAATTTTACTAGGTAAGCGCCAGTTTCAAATGAGATTTGGATCCAATATGGGCGAGAGTGAGGGGTACAACAGGCCTTCTACAACAGCGTGGTTAACCAGAAAGCAAAGTTCCTGCGTCCTAAGAGGCATGGTGGGTGTTGTGTGAATGGATTACATGCTCTATTGGAGTCAGGTAGTCTTGAGGGCACATAGTTGTGCTTTTTCAGATGGCAGCAAGTATTGGCTGTCTTGTTCTGTACAAAGGAGCTGGAAGTAGGGGTGGTGTAACACCCCAAAATAACTATGCTTGAAGGGCGTAGCTTGGTCAGTAAGACTGCGGGTAGCAAGCTTCAGATTTCCCAATAATCACACCCGAATATCATAGTACAACACATTATCTGAGAAACAGGACAAGAGGAGGGCTTAAGAGGCAGTGGAAAGGGAGAGTAGTGCGGATTGTTAGCGGCACTTAAAATATTTTGTAAAATAACCAACATTTTTTTTTTAAACTTCAAAACAGAGAGGATAGAGTGTGTGCGTGTTTTAGGCTATGGGTGCATTTAAAACTTCTAGGTGAAATCCGACACATACCTCACTATACCCAACTATTTACCAGATAATACATTTATTAGGAAGTTCCCAAACACCTCTCTTGAATCTACGCCCCTGCATGCTTGAGTTCGAAAGGTGAATGAGCAATTAAGATGTCTTTACATTTGGTTTTTATTTTGTCGAATTTGCTGTGAGTTCAAAGATGGAGGTGAAATGCCAGGCTATGTCTTCTGACAAGTTACTACTACAGCTCATTCTTTTAGCATGGCATTGTTGTTTACTTTTCTTTCTCAGACAGCAAAGTGAGAGGATTTTTAAAGTGAACTGGTCCACAATCTTGCTGGGGCACAGGGAGTTTGAACAAAAAGCTGCAGGTTGTTAATTTTTTTCTAACGCACAAAATGTAAAAATCTGTAAATGAGTTGTACAAATATATCAGCAAAGCACAAATGATACACATTTTTCTTATAATTCTGAAGTGTGATTACAACAAAGATTTTGACCGAACACGTAATTGGCGGCTAGGGGGCCTGTTAGTTGCACAAACCATGTGTGTTATATTGATTTCAATACAAGAATCAAAAGTTGCCCACCTCAAAATGGTTCGCCACCAATTTGAACCATAGATTCTGCACGTTTTTTTTTTTGTTTTTTTTTTTAAACACAGAAGCTGAGAGGCAACTTTAAAGCAAACACTATATATCGGCCAAATGCTATTTGTATCTCAAAAAGATTAAATCGAGAGGTGCTGTCCTTGGTTTATGCTATTTTTTATTCAAATATCATTTTATTGTTGAGTAAAGAACTTCGTGCAACCAACACGTTTAACCCAGTTATGAGCTTCTTCAGGGAATCTAAACAATGTGTAGTTATCTTCTATCTTTAGCACAGATACTCCCAAAGGAGTCGTCCATCATGTAAACTTAATTCCCATCTGTCGATCCTCTGTGGTATGTTAACGAGCAACAGGATATTTTTTCTCGCTGTGATGCTTTTCAGTCCCTTTCTTTTTAGTTAGGTCAGTTATCCTTGACCGTGTTCGGTCTTCAATGACTGGTTTATACATATTGTTTGCTTTAAAGTTGCCTTGCAGCATGTGTGCTTAAAAAAAGGTTTTGATAGGATTAAAACAATTCTAGACAGTTTAGTGAAACGCAAATGATAAATATTCACAGACATTTATTTTTAGGTCTCGCCTGTCGATGCGCATGCGCATCGAGCTTGCGAGCCTATTGCGGCTTAACCACGCTTTAACTAACAAGCAAGGAATCGTGGCGATTCCTTGCAGTGCCCGTGACTTTTAAGCTCAATGCGCATGTGCATTGAGCTTAAAAGCGCGTGCACATCAGTTCCCTCAGCCGCAATCGCCGTCTGTTCCCTCAGCCGCATTCCTCCGACACCTTTTGAAGTGAAGCTTAGCTTCACTTCAAAGGCCCCGGCTTCTTCACACCCACATGCCGCTCTCCCCGCTCCGCCCCCTCCCCTGCCCGCCGTGTGCATTTCTCCTCCACCCCCTCCCCACAGCAATGCCCTCCGTCTTGTTTTTTTTATTTTAACTTTCAGCGCAAGGATCCCGCTTGTTCTTTATTTATTAAACACACGCTTCGCTCTTTCTCTTCTGCTTCTTCCACTCGCAATCTGCTTTTTATATTTTTTCCTTCTTTCCTCGCCCACTCTTTCCATTTTACTTCAGCTTTTTCCATTTTTTTTGCCCCTCTGACTCACACCCGATCTCCCGCCTTCTTTTCCGTCTTATTATAGCCTCTATGTGCTCTCACCTCAAACAATTCTACCCTTCACTACGACACTCCCGCCATTTCACCCCTTCTTTACTCATTCACACTCAATTTCCCGTCTTTTCCCCTTTCCTCTCATTTCTTTTTTTCCTCACACTTCGTCCTATCTATATTTACCCATCTCCAGCCCTACTCTTCTCCATCTTCTTGCTCACGTTGCCCCTACAAACTTTTCTTCCTTCGCACTCGGTTTTCCTGCCCATGTCTTACACGCTCCCCCAGAGTCTCTTCTCGTCGCTGGCAGCCTCACCTTCTTTCTTCACCCTTCCTTCTCGCTCACGTTAGCCCTACAAACTTTTCTTCACACGCACTCGGTTTTCCTGCCCATGTCTTACACGCTGCCCCCAGAGTCTCTCCTCGTCGCTGGCAGCCTCACCTTCTTTCTTCACCCCTTCTTTTCTTCTTATCTCTCTTTTACACGCTTCTGCTTATCTTTTCATCTTTCACCTCCCATCTCCACGACACTCCCGCCATTTCACCCCTTCTTCACTCATTCACACTCAATTTCCCGTCTTTTCCCGAGACCGGAACTGTCTGGGGAAATCTGGGACGTCTGGTCACCCCATCAATACAGCATTTCATAACAATCAATAAATAAATACCCAGCCTGTGCTTTTCGCGACCTCTTGTGGACACTACGTTTAGAATGTGTGCAATATAATAAATAACAATTGTGAGTGACTGACTAGACAGTTGCTCCAGATACACAATATTGCTTGTACATACAGTGAACATGACACACTGACTTTCCTTGGCGCACTCATGCCGATGTTGTCAGGACATTGCAGGTGGGGTCAAGTTAATGTTTAAAAACCATTACTTTGGGCCGCTTCCGTGTACTGCATGAGCAGTCCCTGTAACTTCTGCAGGCCAGCTGCTGCTGAGACGCTGACACTCTCCCGCTTTCTGCTTGGCGCCACCAGCCCTTCCTCCCCTCCTCCCCCCCTCCTTCCAGGGACGACCACCGTCTCACACCCCATCCCCATATGCTCCTTCCCTCCCACTCGCTGGCTCCCCCTCCCCCCCCCCCCCCCCACCAGGCTCTCAATGCTTGTTTTAAACCAAGGCAGCGGGGGCTCTTCAGCGTGTCCGACTCAACATTTATCCAGTGACTCAACAAAACAACATTTAATCAAGAAAACTGCACTCAAATCATCGTAGGTTCCCAGCTTGACAAAATGTGTGATCGTTGTCAAATGACTTTGCTTCACCGTGCATCGGTTTACTCGAGAGTCGAATCCGAGACCTCTTGTGGACACTACGTTTAGAATGTGTGCAATATAATAAATAACACCCACCAGGCTCTCAATGCTTGTTTTAAACCAAGGCAGCGGGGGCTCTTCAGCGTCTCCTTTGCCTAAAACTCACATGGTCGCTCTTGGATTTATTTTTATTGCCCATTAACTTTGTGGTTTGCGCACTCTGTCAATTTTTTACAAACAATTTTTTATATTCTCCCACTGGGCAAAGTAACATTTGCTGTGGGCTTAAAAATATCAGCATTCGTTAATCACTCGTGCATGGCTTACTTTTTTTGGTATCACTTGTTCTCTCTCTCTCTCTCTCTCTCTCTCCCTCCCATAACTCTCTCTCTCTCTCTCTCTCTCCCATAACTCTCTCTCTCTCTCTCCCTTCTCTCTCTTTCTCTTTCTCTCTCTCTCTCTCCCCCTTCTCTTTCTTTCTCTCTCTCTCTCCCTCCCATAACTCTCTCTCTCTCTCTCTCTCCCTTCTCTCTCTTTCTCTCTCTCTCTCTCTCTCTCCCTCCCTCCCTTATCTCTCTCTCTCTCTTTCGCTTCCCTTCATTTACTCGCACACGCAACGCCACTCGCACACGCAACGCCACTCGCACACGCAACGCCACTCGCACACGCAACGCCACTCGCACACGCAACGCCACTCGCACACGCAACGCCACTCATCCACGCAACGCCACTCATCCACGCAACGCCACTCATCCATGCAACGCCACTCATCCATTTGCAAAACGGAAAATGTTAAACTCTTCTATTGCGAGACTCTCTGAGCCCCCAAGTAGACCCAATCCCATATCTTTTTAGGTCTCGCGACCTATCGATGCGCGCATGCGCATCGAGCGGAGCGAGAATTCAAGTGGCGAAAACATCATGAAACCACCAGCTTTTTGCTGGCGTTTTCATGGCGTTTTCATGCAGTTCATGTGAACCACGTGAGCAACATGCACGCGCATTCACGGCCAGGGCTTCTCCTCCCCTAATTATTCATGGCCGGCCGTACTTTCAGTTCCCGCTTCTCCTCCCCTAATCATTCATTCCGGGCCGCTCACAGCACATCAAAGGGCTTCGCCCAGCGTGCGCTCTGCATTCTCTCCCCAGCCAGCTTCCCCCAGGCCGTGTTCCCTCATCCCTCGCACCCCCTCCTCCTTCAGGCCCCCACCATTTGCTTCCATTTGTTTTTGCTTGTTTTTAAATGTCTTCCGTCCCCTTTCTTGCCTTCCTTCCTATTCCAAACATTATTCCCTCGGTTCCCGCGTGTCTTTTTCTTTCTTCCGTCGTCCCCTCCCATCCATCCGTACTCCCTAGCTTGCTTGCTCTCAGCCTTACTTCCCCGACTCCCTCCTATCATCCCTCCCGCTTTTATATCGTCTGGTGATTCCGTTTTGCGTATCCAGTGTTAACTTCAATATGTTTGGTTAATAACATAGCATAGTAAATCCGACGCTCAATTCGGTGAATACTGGTGGTGTGTTGGGGGGGGTCGTCACAATACCTTTCATTACATCGTCGCCTTTCGAAATGAAGACTACAGTACCGGAGTGCAAGAAAGCAGGGAAACGAACTAGTCACATTTGCCGTCGGACACCGCCCGACTAATATTCCATATTACAGACTCCCTTGCTTCTTACGCCACAGAGCCACGCCGCGCGCCGCTGGTGCGCCATGTCCAAGCCAGAGTTGTAAGACTAGCCAAAGACGCACAACTCCAGCATTTCTTCCTTCGCTGCGTGCCTGGCTGTGCACGCCAGGGGCGCGCGCATGCTGCAAGACGGCTACACGAACATGTCCAGTCATAGCAGACGCAAGTGACGGTCTTTTTGGTGTATTCTGGGACTTGTTGTTTTGCCGTTCACGATAGTTGATCAAACGCACGAAGCAGACGGTGGGCTGCTCATACGAAATCCATACTCCAGACCAAAGGAAAGTATAATTGCCACTGGCTCCAGAGCCGGCCCTTGCTCCAACAGCGCCATCGCCACTGCTAGTTAATGAAGCGAGGCAGCAGCCCGTTCTCACTGGCTGGCTAGCTATATTAAAGCAGCGGCAAGCCTCGAATATACATCGCCAAGGTAGAAGGAAACTGGTTTGCAGTAAGTTTTTATCGTCTAGCCCGCCCATGCGAGATACCGCACGGCCCGGCTGCCTCACACAGCCAATTAAAACGGAGGACATTCTTCCAAGTCAGATTGTGCTTCTCGTATTAAAAAGAATAAAAAACAAGCATTGGCATAGCCAATAGGTCTCGCTTGTGGGACCTTATAAGTATTTAGTTACAAGGATATTGTGCTGCAAAACAAAATACTTATAAGGTCCCACAAGCGAGACCTATCGGCTATGCCAATGCTTGTTTTGCATTGCATCTTTTGTGAGCTACATAGTTTTTTCAAATGTTATTGACTTTTATGGCATGGTAAAACAACCCATCAAGGCACATCTCCCATCCCAGCCCATTAAGGCCAAGCATACCACCTCACAGGACAATAAGAACAAATCTATCATGAATTACTGCACCCTCCCGTCAACCCTGAGTAGTCCTACCTGGCACCCTAAATCTTTGCATATTTACGTGCACACCCCCTAGCTCTGTAGATCGGCTCCTCCATTTTGGCACACTAATCCATTGCCCTTCGTCACTCTGCAGAAGTGGATGGTTATTTATGTGTCTAGTGGCGTGCTATGTCTCTTTTGGCCAGAAGTGTGGCTAGACCCACTACTGTGCATTCTGCTTGTGTGTTCCTATATCATCCAGGATCCCCAGAAGGGCCACCTTGGGGTCAATTCAAGCGGTAACTTGAGGACTCCAGCAAGCTCTCATTCGATGGATCACCAATAAGGCTCAATTACCGGGCAAGACCACACCATATGAAAGAAGTCGGCTTCTGGGGATGCACCTCAGTGTCAGCTGGGAGATGGAAGGTTACCCGCAAGCCAGAGTCTGCTGGAGTGTAATAAGTAGCATGGAGGTAGTTCAGTTTTATGACACAGAGCCGTGAGGAAAAGGCTTGAGTGCAGGGGCCATGCAGGCATCTTTCCAGTCCACATCATCTGGGGCATCAACCCACCACCCCACAATTACGTTTAAGGTGGGAAAACCTGTCCAGTGTATTAAGAACCAGAGATTTGTAAATTTGGGAGATCCCACCCTTCCCCAGTGGGATCAGTAGGAGCTTTTACTCTAAAAGGGCTGAATCCCGGAAGATCATGTAGAAATGTATTTATTTATTTGTGACATTTATAAAGCGCTCTATCACCTAACAGGCATCCTGGTGCTGTGGACGGCAGTGCATTGCGCAGTTGGAGATATTCATGGAATTTTGTGTTAGATAAGGAGAAGTGTGATTGCCGATCCTGCCACACATCTCCCAACTACAATATCCAAATCCTGTCCCATCTGGCAACCCCTTCCAGCCGGGCGGCCTTACAGAGCCATGTGCCTCCCAAGACCGGTATCGGCCTGGTCAGTCTTCCATTCCAGCCCATCATCAGAGATGCCTTCTTCCACATTTGGAGGCCCACTAAGTTCAGGGGAAGGAGGTGCTTCTGGATAAATCTCCCATACAACAGATGTAAGTTGTTGGCCGAACCCAAGAGTCTCCCCACCATGTTAAACCAGTTGTTGATTACCAATAGTTGGGAAGCACAGTAGTATAATGTAATACCCCCATGCCAAGCCCCTCATCATAAATTGACTGACAGCCTTTCTCAAAGGCTATGCGGAGGTGACTGTTTGCCAACAAAAAGGCCTGCAAGGCCAAGGTCAGGTTGCTGAACCAGATGGGTGGAATGCGTAGGGGAACATTTTGTACGGCGTACAGGAAGCAGGGAAGGACCTTAATCTTAAAGAGAGCAACTCGCCCAAAAATCCGTAGAGGAAGGGCCATCCAACGCTGAAAGTCCTCTTTAACATGAACCACAAAACTGTTTCAGATTCAGGTTCCAAGTCATAGTGGGTTCCAGACTTATGAAGACTCCCAGATAACGGACACAGAGTCGCTACGTATCTACCTCCGCACCCTCATCCATAGGGATCACAACAGATTTGGACCACTTTGGTTGGAGGTCAGAAGTGTCTCCAAATAAGTCAAGGATGTGGAGTGCTCGCAGACCAGCGTCTTAGGGGTGCGTAGAGTAGAGAAGGACGTTGTCCGCATGTAGAGTAATCCGTTCTTCATGCACCGTCCCCCCGCTCCATCCCCAAAGCTGGGTGTATCAACAGACAAGGCAGGCCAGAGTCTCAATGGCCAAGGCAAAGAGGATGGGAGACAGGGGGAACCTTTCAACAGGAAAAGGCTCTGACAGCACCTAGTTAACAAAGATCTGGGCAGCTGGGGAGGAGTATAAGAGTCCTATGAAGGTCTGAAATGAGGGCCAAAACCAGTTTTGAACAGTTCCACTTCTAAGAATGTCCAATCTACAGTGTCAAATCCTCTTTCAAAGACGACCAAGACCAACACTCCCAGACCAGAAAGCTCATGTCAGCAGGCCAGGGCCAGGTGTAGACGCCAGATATAGTAGTCGGTGCTAGGCGACTGCATAAAGCTGCACTGGTCCATGTGAACCAAGGTAGGGAGTACTGTGAGAAACCTGCAAGCAAGGATCTTAGTGTAGAGCTTCCTCTCTGTATTAACAAAATGGGTCTATAGTTGGAGCATCGAACATGGGTCATTCCCGGTTTATGAATAAGTACTATCATGGCCGGGTCCAGCTCTGATTGAAATCTGGTCGGTGTCATCGCCTCTGTGTATAGGCTGTGCATGTAGGGACTCAGCAAAACACAAAACTTGTGGTAACATTCCACTGGGAGTCTGAGAGGGCATCACCAAACTCTTCTAGGGTCAGCTGGGTTTCCAGTTCAGCCCGCTGAGCACCTGCAATCCTGGGTAAGGGGATGTCAGAGAAAATCGGGTTCTGACCCTCCGCAGAGAGACCTGGGCTTTTAAAGAGTGGCAATGATTAGCAAAGGCCTCTGCAATATTCACAGTCGAAATCTTTATCTGTCCCTTGTCATCTACTATTGTAGAGATAATCCTGGACAGCAGCTCCGAGGAGGCCAGCAAGAAAAGAAGCTTACCTGATTTGTCCCCAAGTTCACACACCTGTTGGGTAGTCTACACCAACATCGGCATGCATCACCTAGCACCAGCTGACGGAGGGAGTTTTCATCCAGTTCTAGTTGGAAGAGCACATTTGGGGCTGGGTTAAGGATTTATTGCCTCTTGAGTGCAAGGATTTGTGGCTTGAGTCAAAGCATCTGATCCCACTGTGACCTATCTTTAGCGTAGACGTGGCCTTTCGCTAGGTCCCTAATAGTCGCATTCCCCACTTGCCACAATGTGGCCGCAGAGACAATCATGCCTATGTTTTTAGTAGCAAAACACACAAGATGATGGACGGAATGTTGCACAATGGCAAAACAATCACCCCCAGTCACAGATCTGGGTTTAATCCATCGTTATTTTGCTCACCAAGCCACCCCAGTTCAGACATGGCCATTTGCAAATCAGTCTTGACCCTGTGCCTCATGGGAACAGTCCAGACCGAACTGCCAAGCCATGTCTTCCCTGGACCAGAATCAAGCATCCTAGGACCGATTTCTGGCTATCAGCCGTCTCCAGCCAGGATAGCTTGACTCCAGTGGCTTAGTGAGCACGGGACCCACGTCTGGGCATACCCTTCCCACATAGGGTGAACAGCAAAACACACAAGATGATGGACGGAATGTTGCACAATGGCAAAACATTCACCCTCAGTCACAGATCTGGGTTTGTAGGTTTTTAGTAAGCCTCAATTTCCGAAGCTAGGAAATGAGTACACTCAGGGCTAGTCAGATACCAGGCATTAAGATGCCACATCAGCCATCTGGCCACCGAGGTGGACCCCAGATGGAGATGGACGGACGAATAGTCTGAGATACCTCGGGGAAGGATATTTATACTAGTGATGCGCACGGCATCCGTAGAAAGAACAGATGAATACACAAAAGAGTCTTGTGGACGACAAAGGTATGGGTGTATTTCCTAGCACAAGAGTGCCAGACCTTCCATACGTCACAGAGGCCCAATGTCTCGGTCCAAGCCTAGAGCAATTATGTGGATTGCAATCTCTAGGGCATTGGCTCCACCGTCGCTTCAGGAACATCAAAAGCAGGAAGATGAGGGTTTTTTAAAGACCCTGGCTCGCCCCCAGCAAGTTGTCATCCCGATCAGTGGCCGGGCATGGTGCTCCCTGATCAGTATTAGAAGTGTCAGAGGGGAGAGTGTGGCGTCTTCGATTCCTCCAGGCGGAAGCCTGAGCCGCCAGGTGTGAACACCACCACTTGGTCCTGCAACAGGAGCTTCTGCTCTGCTGCTCACTCATAGGCCTCCTCAGAGAGTCAACAAATGTTTGTACAGAAGTCATGTATCACTTTTAATATGGTGAAGAATATCAGCATGTAAGGAATATTCAGTGCCCTAAGTTGCTGCTTAACCTTAGTGAATGATTTGCGTTTAGTCTGTACTGCTTTGGTGTCATCTGGAAATATCATGATCCAGAAGCCATCTAAGAGATTGCTGAGTCTCAAGGCCTCGTGAAGACGTGCGTCTCTGTCTCAGTAGTTCATAACCCGGGTGATGAGTGGTCTCAGCGGTACCCCCCAGGGAGGCCTGTGGGCCAGGGATCTTTGGGCGCGCTCCAGGGCAAACCACCGGGACAGGGCCTCCAATGAAAGCCAGGACCTAATCCAATTCTCCAGAAACCTCTCGGTGTCGCCGACTTCTACCCCTTCAGGGAAGCCCACGAATTTTAAATTGTTTTGTCTTGATCTGTTGTCAGAGTCCTCAGCTTGTGACTCAAGGTGGTAGAGAGAAGTCTGGAAACTGGAAGTGTATGGATGTCATCCACCAGTGTGAACACCAGGGACTCTGCCTTAGTGACCCGGTTGGCTACATTACGGAGATCTCGGTGATGCAGTGTAGCTTCCATGCGCACTTCGCCTATCCAGTTCTCCACTACCTCCTGTGATGCTTGGATAGCATGTTGAACGCCACCATATCATGGGGTTCCATCGATTTGTGCATGAAAGCGGCACCCGCGGCAGACATGGTAAATGTATCTATTCTGGTTTGGGCCGCAGGGCCATTATCTTTACCCATGAGGTCTTCCAGGCATCACCCAGGCGACAATGACATTGAAAATCTCTCAATTTCCGGCCCACTTGGCCCCATCGCAAGGTCTCGGGGCGGGGGGGGCAGCACGAGCAACCAGACAAGCCCTCACTGTAGATGGGGCAGGCAGCGGTGGTGCCGGCACAAAGAAGAGCTTGCTCCCTAGGTATCCCAAGATGCCAAGGCACCCAGGCTCCATCAGGCTGTGCAGCCACAGAGGCAGACTGGTGCAGGCCATGCCGTCTCCAAGGCCTCTCGCTCACCTGCCTCTGAGATGGACGGAACAGCCCCCCTCCACTAGTCTCTCTTCGGGGCCAGGACACCCGCACTGCCTTAGTCCAGGTCTACCACCTCCCAGTGTTCTGCCACCTCCCCCAGTGGACCTGCACAGACAACTGCAGGTCTGGCCCATTGCATTGCACTGCAAGCCCTTTTCGGTGCTAGATCAGCGGGCTAATAATCCCTACCTTGTAGTACCCCGGGAACGTTGCTCACAAGACAGGGGGTGTCCAAGGACACCTGTCAAATCCATCCAAGTGGGTGCTCTCTGGGCTCAAGGATGGTGCATGATGGGTCGGAGATGTGGGAACTTTGTTACAGAGGAACCGCCATCTTTGAGGTTCGGGCCACGTCCATGTGCTACATATGTTTAGCAGTAAAAACGCATGTCTATGCAAATGTAGTGTTCAATTCAATGGAAAATGTGCTGCTAGTAAATGGAAGTGCGCTACAACACCATGCTTCTGTAGTATATTTGCAACAGTGTGTTCCAAAATGCACCGCCAGCTACAGGCCACAAGCTAGCTTACCATGCTCCTTTGGATTGCACATGGCTCATTTGCTACACTTTGTGTGACATTTGGATTATCACAATCCCTAGGATTTCAGTGATATAACATGGATGACAGCACCTCCACTTTGACAATTGTTCCAGCAACTGTGGTTCTGTACGCTCTGCAGTTACCAATTCTGCTGATTAGTGATATCAGCAGAGACAGTACTACATTAATCTAGAAAGGAGAAAGATGGGACCTTCACAAAGTCTGTGCGATGAATGGAGAAGGTGTTTTTTTTTCCAGAAAAGGTGTTCATGGTGGTTCGCTCCTTTAATCAGTAAGTTGATCTGGAGCTAGAGTATATACTAACTGACGTGATCAGCCCTAAGTTCCCTGCTTTTCAATTACATGGGGCTTCTCAGTGTGCAGGGCCCGACTAAATATAAGTGACTTCTCTAGTTTGTCCCAGATAGAAGACTTGTTTTGACTCTTAAAGCCTCAAAACTCCGCTTCATCTAAAATAAATGAGGCCCTGCGAGAAAACAGTAATGGTGGGAAAATCATTTCAAGCCAAAGTCAGGTCGGTTATGACAGGTGCATACATACATATGTGAAGAGAGGTTACAATTCCTCATGATTTCTGAGATGTAAGGGCACAGTTATGCATTGAAACATCAGCTGGGAAAAGGAGGAGACCTAGGTTTTACTGAAAGTAATCATTGTCTTTGGGCCAGACATGCATATCCATATTTTCTGACTGTGGTGTGCGAAGCACTGACTGTTTCACTCATGTACAAGGCCAGGAATGCTAGCCATTCTCTATGCGAGTGATCAAAATATGCTGACCCAAAGACTGATGACTCTGGAGGGGACCTTTTATGCCTCAATAAAATTCTGAATACGTCAGGTGACTTTACAGCCCAGAAATTGACTTGGGAAAGGGTGTTAGGAAATGTTGGCAGCTGCTGAGACCCTTTGGGTATAATGCACGCTTTTAAGCTATGATACCATGTCTAAAAAATCCAGAGCCTCGACTTTGCATAACTGACATTTCGAGGACCACAGTGATCTCAGGCAGTAATGTGTTGTGTATTTCCCTGTTCTAAACTGATGCACATGGTTCGCTTGTCAGGCTGGATGCCATGGTTCTGTCTGCACCTTCACCAATGCTTGGCTCATGAATGTGTCCGCCTGTAATGGACAGGTGCTCATGTAAAGCACCCTGATACCTTCGGGTCAAGTTCGTGCTATATAAAATTTTGAAGGAAAAAAAAAAAGACACCCCATAGTTGTTGCAATTTAACCGTAGCCAGTACAACACTGGGCTATAGTGTCCATGATAGACACCAAACCTAATTCCATGTATACAGGAAGAAGTTGCATGAATGGATTTTCAATTTTTTGCAATAGCTTGCAGTCACTGTATCCCCGGCGTTCTGCGACGTATATATGATGCTGCTACCGCTCTCCTATGTCAAAATGGCAGGCTGGAGTTTGGGGTTGCCAGGAGGTTTAATATTAGCTTTTTATCAAATCACTAACAGGCGTGCTTGTTTAGGTCTAACACTTGTAGGTTGGATACGAATATATGGGTTGATCTACACAAAAAAAGAAACAGTGTTGAAAATCAACTCCAAAATGTTAATCGGTGCTATTCTGGATGTGAGAAAAAGGGATGTCTTTCTCAACCACCTAAATACGTTATTGCTCTTCACGTGACTAGTTGAAACCCTACTTTATAAACTCTACTTGTTGCAACACCCAATATTCGCTGTAGTAGATAACTAGGAAGGCTCTTCAAAGACAACACAGATTCATAAGACCCAGAAAAAGAATCAAATGTGCTTATCTGCAGAATACTATATGTTAGAGGGAGCAGCTGCTAGTCCATATTTTGCTTCCTAATATGCCATGCTTTGCTTTCCTTACCTACCACTTTAGACAATACCAAGTCTACCCAACCGGCAAACATCTTCCTCAATTTAGAATCTTCTTTGTACATCATTTAATTATTTAACGCGTACCAACCAGGTTTCTTTTCAGCCTGATTCTGCCTGTTGTTCCAGATATGATCAAGACAAACCACTACTGTTTTTGTACTGAACAAGCCTGATCTGTGTTTTTGCCAGTAATACTGTGTATTGTATTCTTTCTGTCCCTGTGTGACTACTGTGGTAAGGTTATAACTGTTCTTTATTTCCTGAGCACATTGTTTATTATGACGCACTGCGAGAACGTGAGCTTCTGTATATCATTAGCCTTTGTTAAACTGGAAACTTAAAACCTTCTTAAGTCCTACCAAATAACTTCATAAACACTAAATTACAAGGTTACTTCTCCCTCAGGCATACACAGCTCTTCGAAATATTGCTATTCCTTGCAGTGGTACTGATAAAAACTGAAGTCGCTCGAGTTTACTTGGACCCTTGATAGAGTAATGTGTAATGATTCGCAACTCCCCGGATCCTCCCAATCTTACCCACCCATCCTGACTGGGTTGTGCTTTGGATGTGCTGGTCTGTTCTCTGCCGATTCTAGAAATGCGACCATTTAACACTAGGGTGACCAACCGTCCGTAAATTTCACGGACAGTCCGTAATTTCGGCCGTCTGTCCGTTGTCCGTGAAGGATTCTTTAACGGACGCCATTTGTCTGTAATTTTAACCGGTCGCACCATCCTAAAGCCGGCACAGCTTCCACCCACCTCCCTTTTTGACTTCGATGCTGTTGAGGTCGGGTGTAATAGACTCCGATGCAGTACCAAAGCTCAGATACCCAGCAGCTTTGGAGAGGCACAGCGAGATGGCAAGCCTCATACCTTCAGCCCTTGATGAGCTATTAAGAGGTGCTTGAAGGTGACTGAGAGGGAGGGGCTGCAGCTTCAGGAGCAGGGGCATCTATTCAGATGCAAACAGCCCTGAATGCGTCATGTCTCTTCAATTTAGATGGGCCTCACACATTCCCTTTCTGCCCAGGGACCCAAACATTCTAGAACTGACCCTGATTACACTGAGGCAGCACATGGTTCTCTTCACAGAGCTTAATTACTGTCACTAAATTGAAGAACCGAGGTTTGTTTACAAACATGCAGTCTATAATGTAATAAAATAAAGAAATGGCACAATCGCACCCACACTGATTAACAAGGTATGGAGGACAATCAGTTAAATCAGTTCTCTTGGAGTATCTCTTTTAAGTACTGTACATCACAGTGGGGGATGGCAAAACTAACATTTTGGACAGAGAGCCTGTCTTCTCGTTGTCTTGTCCAGGAGCGGTTGAGGAGCCCTACCCCACCCTGGAAGAGACCAGGACGATACTAGAATACTGCATGCCCACCCCTGTGCCCACCCTGGTGGGTCCTGTTCCCCCTCCTGTGATGGCTCCTGCCCCCCATGTGGTGGATCATGTCTCCGCCCTGGGTGGCTTCTGTCCCAGTCCTGGAATGGCTCCTGCAGCGAGGGTTAAGTTCTTGATGGGCCTCTTCTCAAAAAGGCTCAGCTCAATATTAATATGAATATGTGGGCGAGTGAGTAAGTGAAGGGATGGGTGGGTGGCTGGATGAATTAGTGAAAGGGTGACTGGATGAATGAAAGATTGAATAAATGGATAATGAGAGAGGATGGGTGGATTGATGAGTGAGTGGAAGGAAGGAAGAGAGAAAAGGTAAATAGCTGGATGTATGGGTAGAAGGGTAGCTGGATGGGTAAAAGGGTGGATGGATGAGTGAAAGGATGGATGAGTGAAAAGGTGGATGATGAGTGAGTGAGTGGGTGGATGACTGAGTGAAAAGATGGATGGATTGATGAATTGATAAGTGCAAGGGTGAGTGGATGGATGGATGAGTGAAAGGGTGGATGTAAGGATGAGTGAAAGGGAGGGTAGATGGACAAAAGGATGAATAGATGAGTGAAGGAGTGAAAGGATAAATGGATGAGAGAAAGGATAGATAAGTGATAGGGTCAATGGATGGATTCATGAGTAGATGAGTAGCTGGATGGAAGGAAGGATTGCTAAGTGAAAGGGCCGATGGAGAGAGAAAGGGAGGATGGATGGATGACTGAAAGGGTGGATGGGTGGAAGGATGAGTAACTGAAAGGATGGCTGGATGGGTGAAAGGGTAAATGGCTGGATGGGTGAGTGAATGGATGGATGGGTAGAAGAGTGGATGGATGAGTGTACAGATGGATAGGGTGAAAGGGTGGATGGATGGATAGATGAGTGAAAGGATGGATGAGTGAAATGATAGATGGAAGGATACATGATGGATATTTTTGCAAATGGTTCAATATGTTTGGATATGACTGGGCTTACTTATATACTATTGCGCGACCTCTGATGTGTCTGTAAAACTTATCCAATTGTCCTGAAGTTTTGTCCTGAATTTTGCCCTTTGTCCTGAATTTTTACACTCACGGTCCTGATTTGCACCAATGCCAGTTGGTCACCCTATTTAACACCCAGCTGACAGAAAAGCAAAGTTCTTTATCGCCTACTGTGAGCCATATCCCATGGGCGAGTGAAGTGACTCAATTCCTTGGTGTCCTTAAACTTTTACCATAACACCTCTGTCACCATACGTGCTCTGTACGGCTCTGTATGGGTAACCCTTACTTCTTATATTTATTGCACAGATGCTCTTGAAAGTGAGCAATGCTGCATTACGAAGCGTCCCCATGATAGTTTAAGAATAATGTATAATTTGCTTCCTCGAAATGCATAAATACTACAAATGCCATAAGGCATTGAGTTGTGAAATAAAATAAGACTAAATCAATGTTGTCAAACGTGGCATGCACAACAACGAAGAGACAAAAATAGTTCTGGCGGATTACACACACATCTGACATAGGGGCTCTACAGATTAATCACCGTACCCCCATTTCTATAACGACCACTTTCATAGACTCTTTAGTCCCCACCCTCGTATATTTTATAGTAAACCTCCCCCTATGTGTTTATAGTGGTCCTTTCATCCATCGCCATGGTGACTCGCCCTCTGGCTTCCATAGTAACCGTCCCTTGGCCGACATCTTGTACTTCGCCGCCATTTTGTATCGCCATAACAACAGCGACTACCCCCACCTCAGCCCCCCTCCCCCCCCCCGGGGGCTCGGCTCCCAGTCCCTTCACTTCCTGCTATCTCTCACCTCTCCCCGTAGGGGCTCTCTAGGCGACCCCCAAGACAGTGTTTTGGGGGGTGGGTCTCACGAGGGCGGGGCTGGATAGTCCAAGCTCCGCCTCTTCGGTGGGGGGGTGGGCTCGGCTGGGGCCGGGGCGCCGCTCCCCGGCTTGTTGTTGTTGTCTCCCGTTGCCGGGCTCTGGTCGCCAGGGCTACCGTGGCTATGGCGCTCCGTCCTCACCCCGGCAACTGTTGCTACCCGCCTTCTGCGTCACAGGGGCCGCGCCGGTGTCGATTGGCCATTATTACGCTTGTACCACTTTTTTTCTTGACTGTTATTGGTGCATTTCTCCGTCAGGCATTTACCTACAATTCTCATTCGTTTGTTCTAACGTCTATCATACTAAGTGAGCCATTGGCAGATGCTGGGACGTTGCTTCCTTTTCTGCATTATCTAGATTGGCTGTTCATTATGTCATTTCTTGACTCGTCACCCTGATTTCATTTGTTGGCTGCCATTAGCTATGGAGGCTGGCCCTGGTGCCATGGAAACGCACTGACAGGTACCGCCTGCTGCTCCATGACGCAGTTGGCTATGCTTGGCGGTCCTTCGGTATTAGTCGTTGGCTCTTGTTTTTCAGCGAATGTGCTTGGCTCAATGATCAGTTAGTGCTAACTGATTGGATACGTTACGATCATCGTGAACTGGCATTGTGGGTTATGTAGTTACACTGGCTAGGGTGACCGAGAAGACAACAAGTGCCGTTTAGTGAGGAGTGGTTGAAAGACATAAAAAACAGACTTCACTTAATCGGACAACTCTTTCTTCAACCTCTTGGAGGACATGAAAAACAAGCATTGGCAATGCCAGTAGGTCTCGCATTTGGTTAATGGCTATTGGTGTTATAAATTACAATGTTGTTTACCTATGTGTTTTGATTTGGAATAGAGTGAGTAAATGAATTGAATTTATTTGCATATTGTTATGATTGTCATGTGTAACACCGTACCACTCTGCTCCTTATGTCACCAGCTGTCATCACTGGAATGTTGACAGTTGACAGCTGGTGGCCGGCTGAGGGGAGGCGTTTGTTGAGCTGTGTATTCAACGGAGCCTGTGTTGGTGCATTATAATAAACAAGTTACTTCACAACTCATGAAGGAGGTCGGAGTATTCAAAGAATGTAGTTGCGGACTTATTAAGCTGCATGCCCATACCAGAACGTGAGAAACATGACGAAAGTGGTGAACTATGTATCGCTATTACAAACGAGGAAATAGAGGGAATCTCTCTAGTTGAATGGATTTCAGAACAAAACAAAGATAAAACAATGTGTGAAGTGATTGACATGGTAACAAAGGGTTGGAGTTATAAGAAAACCTTGCCTGAAAGATTGCAACATTTCTAGGAGGTGAAGCATGAACTCTCCCATGAAAACGGGTTACTGTTAAGGGGGTGGAAGAGTTGTCCCACCTAACACGCTAAGAAGGAAAATACTCGAGATCTGCCACGAAGGGCACCTGTGCATCGCAAAAACTAAAAATAGAATCAAGAACGGTTACTGGTGGCCCGGTGTAAGTCTAGCAGTTGTGAGAGTGGTTAGGAACTGCACCTTATGTCTTAATTCGGACAAATCCGGCCCCCATTACAACCCATTCCCTGCCCATCCATGCTGTGGGAGAGGGTAGGAGTAGACATTATGGCGCCCATAATGGAAAATGGGGAACAGGTATATGTTATTGTCCTTATCAACCATTTTTCAAAATGGCCTCATGTTAAATTTGTCACTCAGGCAGATTCCTTAAGTGTTGTAAAATTTCTAGAATAAGTCTTTACACGTTTGGGACTACCCAAAACCATTATCAGTGACAACGGGCCTCAATTCATGTCGGATACCTTCAAGAGCTACACTCAGAGAAACAAAATCTGTCACAAAACCACCTCTGTATATCACCCCACTAGTAAGGGGCGGTAGAGAGTTTTAACCTCATCAATGCTACAGCAATTCCCCCTGAGTGCTGTTACTCATGATTTGCCATTGTTCATGACGAGCTCAGCTCGTCATGAGCACACGAGCAGTGTACTCCATGACGAGCTGAGCTCGTCATGAGCATGGGAGGGTTTAACAGAGTCATCAAAGGCATTGTACAACTGGCAAATAGCAATAAACGGGAATGGAAACAGGAAACACTTAAAACCGCGTGGTCGTACCGCATCACACCGTGTGTCACTACTGGCCATAGCCCATTTGAGCTGATGCGAGGTAGAACTCCCTTGTCAAAGGACAATGTAGGTTGGGTCAAGGCAGCTAAAAGGATCAATTTATCTACAGAGCAAGTTAGGAGTAAGCTCAAGGTAGCACAAGTTAGCTGCAAGGAAAGATATGATTTGAAACATGGGTGCAAACCTGTCAAGCTTGAAATTGGGGACACCATCAAAGTTAAAAGAAGCAGTCACATTAGCAAGGGCAATGACAGATTCACACCGCCCCTTTCTGTTCGCAAAGTGTTCTGCAATTCAGCCTTGCTCAGTTATGGTAGGGTGTGGCACTTCTCAGCCCTTTCATGGTGCAAAGACACCCTGGTTGACCATAACAGCAATACCCAAACCCATACACATGCCTTTGGTAGTACGTTCACTGGATCGTCAGACAAGGAAATGGACTGCGAATATCACACCCATAACACAGCTGTGCATTCCACTCCAGAGCTAACCAATGCCTCTCCCACCCACAGAGGGCTGTGTACTACAAGTACGGGTAGAACGAGTAGAATGTTACCTCCCACACCCGAACTCAACACTGGTCCCACCCATGTCACCAGCAGGGCGGGTAGAAGGTTATTACCACCTGTTAAACTGTCAGACTATGTTTGTGAATAATGCATTGTACAATCCCACACCTGTTATATTCATTATACTTTTAGTGCTTTGCCCTTTCCTCTTCCTACACACATATGGTAATTAAAACACAATTCATAAAAGTTAAAAACTCTGGTTAGGTGCAATAGTTGAGTCCTAACATTTGACTCTGTGCTTCTTCACATGTTTGCTGTTGGTGGTTGTTCTTTGTCCGGTCCCCTGTGAAAGTAACAGCCGTCTGTGTTGTAATTGATATTATATGCAAGTTAGGTTGTGTATAGTTTGTTTGCACCCCTTCTCCCTATCACCTTCCCCTTACTTCATTCAGAACGCTCGCTAAGTATTTAGTGCACGTCATCGAACGTTCATGCTTTTCCTTCGTCAGCTGTTCACTCTGCTGTCACTCTTTCTCCTGGCTGCTTTTGGGCCTTAAGTATACAATAATTACTTTTGTTAAACTACTGACATTGGTACAGTTGTATCTAATTACGATGTCACTTCAAATGGCGACGAGTTCGGGATGCGATTTTTAAAGGAAAGGCCCGCTTCAGCTAAATTTTGCTATGGGGAAAAAGATTTTGAGCACTTCAAAAGCTTTTATTCAGGCAGGTCACTAATTAATTTGTTTACTTCGGGTTAATTGGTCAGTAATTTCTACATGTTTTGTGTTATTCTGCTTTGTTGTAGCATCAAGCTGGGATCAGCTGTTATTAACATTTTTCTTTCATCGTGAGTCAAGTTCTTCTAAAGATAATTTTCAGGCAAGTTACTACATATTCTTGTCTGTTTTCGGAGTGAGCAGTTTTTAACTTTCGTATGCTTGGTGCATGTCAATTTCATTGTCACAAGTCCGATAACGGACTACGGACTCTTTTGCCCTTCGGGTCTGACACCGTCCTTTCATCCTCTGTGTAGGAAGGACACAACCCCTTTAAAGGAATCTGTCAGACGGGATCCCCGGGGGCGTGGCCTGTGACATCACACCCCAGCGGCCTATCAGAGGAGCGGCAGACACAAACAAGAGGTCCGTCCTTCCTTCAGGATACGGAACCGGATTTCCCCAAAGCAGAGAAGGACGTGGCGTGGAGCAACAGAGGCGGAATAGAAGCCAGAAGAAGCAGAGCCGGAGAAGACACCAGGACCAGTGCTGCGGCGGTGTGCAAGGACGAGAAGCCAGGAGACCAACAGTACCACGCTTCGCCCAGTCACCCCCCTGGAGGAGGGTGGCTTACAAAGGTACGGGCAACTTTTCAGGGGCTTGCGGGTCACGGGAGGGGGAAGGACGGTGTATAGAGGGAGGAGGGAGGGCACTTCAGGGACCACTCGGTGACGGTCAAAGGTGGCATCTCCCCCTCACTCCTTTCCCCTGAAAGAGAACCGCCGTTTTTTTTCTCCATAACTCACCCCGGTTTATTTCTTTGCTGTCCCATCTCCATCTACTCACGCCATCCCATCCACACTGAAGAGGCGACCATCTAAAGTCCAGGGGACGTCCTGGTGAAGACGGGACCTTTTTTTTTAACCAGGAGTTTGGATCCCCGAAGACACTACAGATGTTTTCTTTATTTTGTATTTCATTTCTTTTGAATAAAGAAAAGAATTCTCAACCAACACATCTGTCTCCTGAAAAAGTAATTGGTTTAGCCAACTCTTCATCTGGGAAAGACTCGCGGGTCACGACATTCATATATTGTAGTTGCTGTGGAGTTTATGATTGCCGTTGGATGACTGTTAGCGGCAGGACAACGCTCAGATGCAACTGTCAATTTCCAACGTCAGTATCAGCTGGAACTGACTTTGTATGACGTATTCTGTGCCGCCTACACGTGCGTGCACGTAATTACGTTGCGTGACTGCATTTTGTTTTCCATCTCTTTCAAGTAAGTTCCGATACTTCTGTCAGTTACCGATATTCACGCAACTGAGTTTATTGTCAGATAAACAGAGGCAATTCACGCCAAACTTTTAGTATGTATAGCGCACGCTTTCTAAGAGCTTTTTATCATTCAGACAATCGTCTCGTCCTCCTGCTTCAACACCCTCCGCATGCTCCGCAAGATCTGCAGGTGGATCCCCACCAAGACAAGAAGAATGGTCACCCAGGCCCTCATCAGCAGCAGGCTGGACTACGGAAACGCCCTCTACACAGGAGCCTCGGCCAAACTCCTGAAACGACTACAACGCATACAGAACGCCTCTGCTTGCCTCATCCTCAACATTCCACGCCACAGCCACATCACACCACACCTGAGAGACCTGCACTGGCTTCCCATCAACAAGAGGATCACCTTCAAGCTCCTCACCCACGCACACAAGGCGCTCCACAACACCGGACCGGCATACCTCAAGCAATTTGAATTAATCACAGATCACAAACCACTAACCTTCATGATGGATGGTTTAGGCAAAGATAATCGTAAAGCCTCAGCAAGGTTGGTTAGGCTATTAGCAAAACTTCAAGAGTACAATTTTTCTATAAAACACATTGCTGGCAAAAACAATGTAAGAGCAAATTTTTCATCACGTTTACCTTTAACTTCTTCAGAACCAAAAGTAGAAGAAGACACTGAATGTGTGGTATCTTATGTAGTTGATTTTAACGAACTGGAACACGTTTGTAGTGGTTCCCAATGGTTAAGTTTAATTAACAATGACTCTGTTCTTGTTAAAGTTAAAGAATATATTTTAAGTAAGTGGCCACCCATCAGAAACTTATCTTCTGACCTTAAAACATGTGTTCAAGCTGCTGATGACCTTAGTATAGAAAAAGGTTTTCTTTTGAGAGGAGATCTCTTGATTCCTCCAACCAAAATGAGGAAGAGGTTGATTGAATTTGCACACAACAGTCATTTAGGTTCCAACATGACAAAAAAGATGCTTAAAAAATACTATTGGTGGGCAGGTTTGGATTCCGATGTTAATTTATTTGTTGATGGATGTGTAGTTTGCTTAAAATCGGACAAGCACTGGAAACCCAGAGAACAAGAAATGCAATTGGTTCATAGTCCCTATACTTCTTGGAGCAAGTTTGCCATAGATTTTGCAGGTCCATTCAACATTTTAGATCATGATTTTAAAATGTTAATAGTGTTAAGTGACTATTATAGTAAGTGGATTTATGTTAAATTTGTATCAACTATAGACTCTAATTCTGTAATTGAATTTTTGGAGAATTGTTTTTCCTTAGAAGGACTTCCACTTACATTAGTTTCTGACAATGGTAAACAACTTACCTCAGAGAAGATGGTTGCATTTTTAAAACAATATGGTATTCAGCAAGAAAACACACCCTTTTATTCTCCAAAATCTAGTGGACAAGTTGAAAGAGTCAATCGCTTCTTAAAAGACGGAATTCAACTTGCCATCGCTTCTGGTTTTCCGGTGAAAGCATTCACTCAGGAGAGTGTCAATGCATACAATAACACGACCAACCGTATAACTGGACATTCCCCGTTTTTTCTCATGAGAGGAAGACAAAGTAACACATTTCTCAGTCACAAATTTGCTATTTCTGAAGAAAGTAATTCAAAGTTTGTTGAAGTTGATGATACCCAACTCACAGTAAGAGAAAGAATTTTAGAGCACCAACTAAAATCAAAAGAATACAATGACAAGATTCATAGAGCTACTACCAAGGGGGAAACGTCATTTACGACGCAACTTTTAGCACGCAGTGCTATTACAACGCGGTTTTTAAATCGCATTCTATTACAAAGCATGACTCTGGGGGGCGCTCAAGGATAGGGAATACTTTTAATTTACTATCCAACACCTTCCCTAGTGTCAACGGGGACTGGTGTTGGAATAGTAAATTAAAATATTCACTATCCAACACCCCTTTCTGTTATGCGTTGTAAAAGAATGCGTTATAAAAACCGCGTTGTTACAGCATGCGTGCTAAAAGCATGCGTTGTAACAACGTACATCCCTACCAAGGTAATAAGGCGATTGGGTTATTGTCAAAAAGCCGTTTATTCAACAGAAAGGAGAATCCAAGTATTCTGCGCCGGAATAAACAAAAACCTCATCCGCAAGCTACAGAACATCCAGAACGCCGCCGCAAGACTGGTCCTCAACCTGCCAAAACACTGCCACATCTCCCAGCACCTGCGCACACTCCACTGGCTCCCCGTCGAGGCGAGAATCACCTTTAAGATGCTCACCCACGCACACAAGGCCCTCCATGGCACCGGACCAGCATACCTGAACAGCCGACTCAAATTCCATGCACCCCAAAGGACCCTACGATCAGCCCAGCTTTCCTACGCTGTGGTCCCCCGCACCAGAAAGACCAGATCGGGAGGCCGCTCCTTCTCCTTCCTCGCGGCCAAGGCATGGAACGCCCTTCCGCTCCACCTCAGACAGACAACATCGCTCCCCATCTTCGCAAGAAACCTCAAAACCTGGCTCTTCGACAGACCCCCTCCTTGATGGAATGGAACCTGCACCCCCCCAACTCCCCCCCCCACCCCTAGCGCCTTGAGACCCTTACGGGTGAGTAGTCGCGCTTTAACAAACTCCTGATTGATTGATTGATTGATGAACCTTATGAAGTTGTAGAAGCCTCTGAAAGTGCAGTTCGTTTGAATAACCTAGGTTGGAGGTACAAAAGTGATGTTATAAAACTCAAACCTGGACAGAAAGATCTCATGGTTGGAGCTAGAAGTGAAAATTTAGATCCAGAAGACAATTACTTCTGGTTTGGGTCTGATCCAATTGAGAACGCAGTTGGTGAGACAAGTGACCACTCTAGCAATTTGGAACCCAACGGTGGTGGTGCTTCCACCAGTGGAAAATCTATGCTTTCTACACAGACTGTTGCTGAAATGGAAAGTGAGTGCAACAGACATCATTTTGTCCACTCTGATGCACAGAACTCCAGAGTACCTAGTTTGGTTGTTTCTGAACATTATGTTGATTTAAGCACAATTGCTTCTTCTACAAATGTGTATGATGGAATATGTACCAGTTCTAGAAGGTTGTCTTGTTTTCCCAATATGGACAGAGAATATGTAATGTATTAGTTCTTCCTTATTTTAAAGAAGGGAGATGTTGTAATTGATATTATATGCAGGTTAGGTTGTGCATAGTTTGTCTGCACCCCTTCTCCCTATCACCTTCCCCTATGTCCGAGCGTTCATAATTTTCCTTCGTCAGCTGTTCACTCTGCTGTCACTCTTTCTCCTGGCTGCTTTTGGGCCTTAATTTTACAAAAAATACTCATGTTAAACTACCGACATTGGTACAGTTCTATTTAATTACAATGTCACTTCAGTCTAGCTCCTCAAGTCTGCTGGACTTATTTTGTTACCATTCCGCACTCTGATACTCTTCCTCTAATAGAGTGGTTGTGCTTATCGACTGTGTTGGGAAGTGTTCTTTCACGGTCCTGTGTTTTTAGGTCGAGCCTAGTGCAGCGCGCATACGCTGCTCTAGGAACGGCTTCTTGGAATCACTCTGGACTTTGAGCAAGCTCGTGCTCGAAGTTGTGACATTTCATTGGCCTTTGCGTGTCGATTTAAAAAATGAAAGCACGCAATTGGCCAAAGGTGTCTTTTTGTCCCATCTTTGTCTTAAAATGCTTACGCCTAAGGCCTAAAGACCTTGCGGTTACGAGCAGCAGGCGCTCAGTGTGCCATATGTTCAGTGTTAGATTTCAAAGGCTTTGTGCTTGTTTTCGTTTAGTTTTCGGGGCGCGCAGGGTGCCATCTGTTTGGTATCACGCTTTCACTTTAGCGGCCACGCTTGTTTTTAATCGCCATGGCACCTGGTTCACGGACGCAATGCACAGACGTTTAATATGGTTTAATATGCCAATTATGTGCACGGCCACCCGCCGTGCTTTGTTTATGCAGTAAGATGTCCAACACGTTTTAAGCATGATAGATGCACAGACGCTTTTCAGCATAAGTCCGTGCACTCCACCCTGAGCCACTTTGTGCTGTTTCTCGATCTGGTTACATTTGGATCGTCCAGTCCATTGCAAAAACCGAAGCTCTGGCAACAACTTCTGCTTTGTTTTGCAAGAATAATCGAAACCAGTATCTGGAGAGCACAGAACCTTTTTGACAGCCTGCCGGCTAATTTTCCAGTAACTTCTTCAGCAGTGGCACACAAACAACTTTTCGATCTGAAGTGCACTTTTAGGAGCTAGCCTCTAATTTGATTTGCAGTGAAACAATTTATATTTAGTTATTGGCTCTACGTTTAATTATTGTTTTAATAAATGCATGTTTACTACATAAACCACTGAACTTTTACCAAAGCAACACTTTAGCTGTTTCCCTTACTTTTAACTTGAATTCACGTTGCCCTCTTTAAAAGCAGTAATACTGGCTTTTGAAAAGGTGTGATTGCCTGCTTTATTAATTCGCTTTTAATATGGCTGTTAACATGGTCCGCGATACAAAATAGCTGGCGCTGGAGGTCTGTCGAGAATTTTAGAGAGGTACTTGTTCTCGATCCGAAGCAGAAAGCAAGTTTGCCTATTCCTCACGGAGATGCTACGTGAACAGGTCGAGTTATTGCCTGCTTTGATTCTCTGAGGAGCAGTATCATTTGTTTTCCATTCTTTACTTGTTCTCTTCTACCATGTGGCATCAATCAATCTTATGAATGTGGAGCAATGATACATGCAATTATTAATGGTAAGTTCTTCTGCAAGTAGATTGTTTAGTGGAACTGAATGCACAGACCTTAGACTGTGCATTAATATACTTCCAAACGGGAGGAGCCACGCACCGGACCAAGATGGCCGTGTGAGTCCTCGGCTCCGCCGCCACTGTCCCCTAAGCCCGGTATCCTGCCTGTAATCCTGCTTAAAATGGTCAGCGATCTCAAGAGGAGAAAGAGCAAAGCTGACGGCTGAAATCCCGCCCTCCGGTGACGTCCGAAAACGTAATTTGGGGCCTTGCGGAGCTCCGGGGCCAGACACTGAAGTAAATAGGTGGCCGGTGCGGAGTGTGACAACAACGGGGACTCAGGCTGGAAGTCGTCGGTGGCACTGACATCGCCAGCGACGACTGCAGCTGGATCCCGCGGCAGGACATAGGCGGTGAGCATAACGGGTGGCGGTCTTCGACGGCGGGCCTACGCCGGAGCCCACTCCCTTCTGACACCGGGTGAATATAGAGACCAAGTGCCACAGCGGCGTCGGTGCACGGTGCGAGGCTCGGGCGGAGGCTGGCACCCGACAGACTCGCATGGGATCAGGGATGAGTGACTGCCGGATCCTTCTCGCCCCTCCTCATATCACTTGGAGGGGGGCAAGCAAAAGTAAGATTAGAGTTGGCAGTCGCCGCTCCCACGGAGGCAAAGGTAGCCGACCGGTGACTGTCATACCGGCTCACATGATGGTGAGGACTGCAGGAGGCGCCTGGTGGCAGAGATTAACCCCCCAGAGACTGTTCCCTGGCCATAGAGGGCCGAAGAAGCGATAAACAGGCCGGGAGGAGACGGCGTTGTGCAGTGAGACCGAGAACCTGAGTGAGGGCACACTGCTGGGGGGTGTCTGTCCTGATTGGGGGGGCGCAACCCCTTCCCCCGACCATAGACTCTCCGTATTGAGAGCCAGACTGGGGGCAATGGTGGTAGGATCTGCAGGCACTAGCGGGCGAACTGGAAAGACCACAGGTGCTCCTACCCCGCACTAGCACTGTCGCTTGCCTGGTGCCCCCCAGGAGCTGCCGAACAGTATATCCCCAGTGGACTGGTGGTCACGTGGACGGTCCCTCATCGTGGTCGCAGACTGGTGCACCCTGCGTTGGGATCCCGGGAGAGAAGCTGCTGGATTGCGCTGTGAGTTGGGTAAACAATTGCGACCAAATTGGATTCCGAAAAACATCAACCTAGAACCACTAAGGGATTGAGGAAAGTCCAGACCAATAAACTGGATCGATACACTCTCCCCAAGGGTTCGCCGACAGACGCAAGGCATGCCATCATGGTGGGAGGAGATTCCACGAGCACTATATCGGACTTGACCCTGCATGATGTCATGGCGGCCATAGATGGGGTAAAATAATCCATAGGGCAAAAAATGGATCATTGGAAAATAAGCTCGACACAGTCTCCATAGAAGTGAATCTCATAATCGCGGATCTCACCAAAGTCAACGAAAAGGTTAAATCCCTTGACATAAAGACGGTCTGTTTGACTGATGATGTGGCGCAGCTTCAGCAGGAAGTACGCGATCTTAAGTCTTTCTACGAAATGGCTGAGCGTAAGTTGGATAATTACGCGAGGAGAGCTAGCTGCAATAATATCCACATCTTGGGAGTGCCCGAGAAATCAGAAGGGCCAGACCCTGACCTGTTCGTCGAAGAATTGATTCTAACGCACCTTAAACCCAAGGGTATTGGTAAATTCTTCACAATCGAACATGCACACAGGGTCCCAAGCGGGCGGCCAAAGCCCGGTGCGCCCCCACGCCCGATGATTGCGAGGGTCCTGAACTTTAGAGATAGAGACGCTATTCTGCAGGCTTCCTGCACGGGAACCCCCTTGCACTAAGAGAATGCCACCCTCTCTTTCCCAATTTTACGCAATTGGTGCAGAAATAACGAAGGTACTTCCTAAAAGTCAAGCAAAAACTCGGGGACAAAGGAATACGGTATGCCATGATGTTCCCGGCGGCTCTGAGGGTAGAGGTTGAGGGGAGAGCATGGTTTCTCGACAATCCCAAAGTGGCGTCTGACTGGCTCGACAGCCGCCCCCCCGGCGGCTCTGGATCACAGGACAGAGGTGGAGATCAAGCAGCATTAGCATTAGCCTTGATGTCAGACCATACTGCCTCTTTTTTAAATAGCTCACTACAAACGGGCTATCTCCCAATAAAGCTTAAAGAAGCCCGGGTACGACCCCTGCTGAAAAAACCTGGAGCTGAACAAACAAATTTGAAAAATTATCGACCAATTTCTCAGCTGCCGTTTATGTCCAAAATTCTTGAGCTGCATGTGTTACAATCGATGTCCGCTTTCCTGGAATCACACAATCTTCTCCAGGGACGCCAAGCTGTCGTGTATTTCTATAGGTTCTGATTCGATCCCCCTATTCCTGACCCTATTCTGGTTAAACTTACTAGCTAGTTAACTAACAGTCAGCCCATGAGGCAAGAAAACCCCCATGATGCAGATACCGTTATCTGACGCAGTCACACTACGGCACAGGAACGTGTTATCTGATTAGGTCATAACGCTTGAGATCTAATTAGACAAGCGACATTCCTCCAGCCCCTGATAAGGCATACGACGTTCTCATAACAAATCAAACCTATGACAACCTGGATAATCCGTGCGGCCATTGTTTTGATTTCACAGAGAACTTTAGTAAAGAATGTGCTAACGAGCAAGTCGTATGACATCTTTATTGACGTACCTATGTCCATCCTTACGTCAATCTCGGCACCTTTAAGGTATAAATATTGCCGACCTTGCCCTATGCAAACACACGCGTGGTGACAAGACGGAGCAGCCATACTTGCCGAAGCCGAGAGCAGAAGCAGATCCCGCAGGCAGCAGCCCCGCCTTCCTGACGCGCTGAGAGACGCGCTGCTATCTCAAGCCGAGAGACCCAGCACCGGCGCTTCTGGGCAGCCCTCGCAGGCAGCCTGGAATATCGAGAGCAGAGAAAGAGATACCATTCCTCATTCATCCTAAATTCCAGGTACAGAACTGAATAACCCCTCCTAGAGAATTCTTTAGTTATTCACTTGGCAAAAACAAACTTAAACTAAACTGTAACTTTCTATTCCCGCCCACGCATTAGACTTAGGTCAGGTACACGGGGTAGGCGTATTTAGAAACACCAGTTGAGTACGTTTAGTCAAAATGTATATGTGTATGTAAATATATTTTAATCATTTTAAACATCATATGGCTCAGAAACCATATCAATGTTTTTACAGTATTATTTTATACTATTGCTTCTAATGTATGCACTTTACTTAACTATAAGTATTGCAATAATATCGATCCATTTCTCTTGTACGAGAAAAGAGACTGATCAATAAATAACATCTTTTATTGAACACGCCCGTCTCTTCCTTTTCTCTACATTCTGATGAGACTAAGAATGCACGTACTGACTGAGTAAAATAATTGCCTTGTGCTCACACGACTCTCGAGATTGACTCTTGATTAGGGGAGAGCAAAGTTGTCATGTTCTATGGTTGTCAGAAACTAAATCCCTTCTTGTCTAATCAGGGGAGTTCATCCTTCCTTGAACATTCGAGAAAGTTTCTAGCGAACTCTGAGCTTAGCTGGCAAACCCAAAAATTAAGTCTAGTATCGACAGTAGTAGACCTAGTTAACGTCTGGCCTAGGCCTTTACTGCTGTAGGTACTATTCCAATGCGCAGAGCCTATTGGGAAAATAGGAGCTACACTACATGGCGCCCAACGCGTTTGGAAAGGGCGATAAAACTAACGTAAGACATTTAGAGTAACTCAGTCGTGCTTTCTCACTCAGACCCCTTTTCCCAAATACTCCAAAGACGTCTGGAGTGGGTGAAAGGTTATTATATCCTCCAAAACCTCGCAGGAGGGAACTCCTATGTATGGTTCTTGGTCTAGTCAACGTTGAAGGATAAAACAGTTCCAGAATATTGTGCATCTAATCTCTGTTTCCATAAAGAAACCTGATCTGCAAATAGACATAATACCATCCTGTCTGTAAAATGGGAGACAGTGATGGAGAAAGAGAGGCAATTAGATTAGCTACTCCAGAGCACGGACGCACTTTTTGGCTGATTGAACTGCCCTCAGCGCCTCTTCAAAGGATTCCTGTCACTTCTTGCCGCACCCGCTCCGCGGGTGCCGCTGCGTGCATTTTACAACCGGGACACAGGGGAAGGACTGCAGAGTTACCGGGTGAGTGCGGTCAGCGGGGCTGCGAGCGTGCAGGGGACTCCATTGCCCAGGAGTCCCTGCAAGACCACTCACCAACTTCCGGTCCGCTCTCCCCGCTGCCGCCCCCCGCCCTTTGCAGCTGTGTGTGTTTAAAAACCCTCACCTCTTTTTCTCCGGCGGGACGCCCTCCAGAGCACGGACGCACTTTTTGGCTGATTGAACTGCCCTCAGCGCCTCTTCAAAGGATTCCTGTCACTTCTTGCCGCACCCGCTCCGCGGGTGCCGCTGCGTGCATTTTACAACCGGGACACAGGGGAAGGACTGCAGAGTTACCGGGTGAGTGCGGTCAGCGGGGCTGCGAGCGTGCAGGGGACTCCATTGCCCAGGAGTCCCTGCAAGACCACTCACCAACTTCCGGTCCGCTCTCCCCGCTGCCGCCCCCCGCCCTTTGCAGCTGTGTGTGTTTAAAAACCCTCACCTCTTTTTCTCCGGCGGGACGCCCTCCAGAGCACGGACGCACTTTTTGGCTGATTGAACTGCCCTCAGCGCCTCTTCAAAGGATTCCTGTCACTTCTTGCCGCACCCGCTCCGCGGGTGCCGCTGCGTGCATTTTACAACCGGGACACAGGGGAAGGACTGCAGAGTTACCGGGTGAGTGCGGTCAGCGGGGCTGCGAGCGTGCAGGGGACTCCATTGCCCAGGAGTCCCTGCAAGACCACTCACCAACTTCCGGTCCGCTCTCCCCGCTGCCGCCCCCCGCCCTTTGCAGCTGTGTGTGTTTAAAAACCCTCACCTCTTTTTCTCCGGCGGGACGCCCTCCAGAGCACGGACGCACTTTTTGGCTGATTGAACTGCCCTCAGCGCCTCTTCAAAGGATTCCTGTCACTTCTTGCCGCACCCGCTCCGCGGGTGCCGCTGCGTGCATTTTACAACCGGGACACAGGGGAAGGACTGCAGAGTTACCGGGTGAGTGCGGTCAGCGGGGCTGCGAGCGTGCAGGGGACTCCATTGCCCAGGAGTCCCTGCAAGACCACTCACCAACTTCCGGTCCGCTCTCCCCGCTGCCACGCCCCCTTGTCTACCCGATCACCTATTTACTGACCCAGTTCTCCCGCAGCGCGGGACGCAGCCCGGGGCGAAGACCGGGCTAAGAGCGGGCCGTTTGACGCCGTTCGAGGTCTAAGAGGTCTGGCCTGGCCCACCCCCCTTGGTTCCCCTCATCGCCATTGTGCCTGGACCTTGAGCTTTGTGAGTACTACATATAAAACATAATCGTCACACATCATGTGTACTCGGGGGACTCGCAGTAAGACTGCACTGGGATTAACTAAGTCAAAAGGCACCTTGGACAATTTTCTAGCAAAAACAAATCTGGCTATAGATGTAGAAATCACAAAAATGCAGAAAAGGGTTTCAATCGAGTTAGATGCGGCACGTAGACTCTCCCAAACTTTTGCTAATTCCAAAAAATCCTCTCTGGGAAATATCGCGTCCGCTGTTTCCCCCCAGCCGGCTGAACGCCCCCCTCCTCTGTTGATCCTTGCGGATGTTCATCATTCCCCTTCTTTTTCTTCACCATCACTAGATTCTTCTCTCATCTTTTCACCCATGACCGTTCAACCTAATGAGGGTGCACTACCTACCGAACAGGAAAATCTTACCATCATGCCGGTTATAACTGCCCCTTCCTTCTCTGTAGCAAAAAGCACAAATTCAGGTTCCTATGCTTTGAAGAAGAAAAAAAATAATGTAAAATCTGCCTATGCTCGCAAAAAAGCCAAAGTGGCTAGGCAGCAGTTTTTCAATCGTAGAAGAACTCTACCCAACGTAGGGGATTGCAAACAAATACCACCGTTAGTTACACAGCCAATAGGGGGTGATAATAATTCCAATCTTCTTACCCCCCTTAATGCCCTTGTGGTCGAGAATCCTACTATTCCTGTAGATAACCTAACACCGGGAGGGCTAAAAGAGATAGAGAGGGATACGGATAATCCAGGTGATGATGAAGACTTTCTTCAAACTGTCTGGGTCACGTTAAAACAACTATTGACACCATTCGAACTCAGACTGTCTCGTATTGAGAATCACCTACTTGAAATGGATAAAACATTAGTATCCCTGGCCACACTTAGTCTAAAACAGCTGGAAGCAATACATCCCCATATTAACGAGGGTTTACCCCTGGCTAGTAATGTTGGTATTCAATCTGTCTCAGACCCTAAGACTAACACTAAAGTAGCCACAGTGTTAAAGGAGGACCCTCCTGTCCCTCTGATTTTGCCTGCACCCTTACCCACCCCATCATCTAAGCCGACACCAATCCCCAAACCGAGGAAATTTGTTAATGTCCCTGCCAATCTTCCAAAAGGCAAGGAAGAATCCACTAAAAAACATGTCCAGCCTAAACCTTCCTCTAGATTTGACCAGAAGGCGAGTAATTCTGCCACTCCTCTCCTAGAGCCCTTACCAAACTCACACCTGAATCATCAGAACTTTCGTGGGGGCTATATTGACCTCCCCCCTGAGGCTGGGGCTTATGTTGTTATTTTGGCCGGGGTACCTCCGCTCGCCCCTGATATTGTTGAAACCCAGTGGTCCCTAAAAAATAAAGTGATCCACTGGTTGAACACCAATAGGCAGATCCCACAAACCAACAGGAGCAGGGTCCTTATGGCCAGGAGAGTCCCCTGGGTGGGCCGTACTTATAAATCGATACCAGGAGATTGTATCGTGGTGTCCTTTGCTGACCCTCACACTGCCCACCTTATCACCACATGGGATCCATATATGGCGGAGCAAACAATTGTCACCAAACCCCTTACCTTCTTTTATCCCCCTAAACAGGTAGCTGAGTATCCTGGGGCTTGGACTATGGTCCATAATCATAGATGGAAGGGTCAAGGACAGGGTTGGCAGCCCACTAACAAGTGGTGGGAAGGTGTACCTACCATGAATAGGTTTGCTTGCTTAGATCAGGTGGATTGACTGGAAACTGACGATCAACCCCCACGATCAAGTGACCAAATGCAAGCAATAATTGCCAGTAATAGTATCACATCGCCACATATTCCTAATAACTTGACCCATGCGATGGCGACCCAAACCTCCCTTGCCCGTCACCCGCCTTTTGCGCAAGTCATACAACACCTAGACAGGGCACATCCCCAAGACCAGGCTGATGCTATGGAGTATGTGGGTCACACACACCAGGTGGCTAGGGAACCGAAACACTCACTATTATCCTGGAATGTAGCAGGCTTGGGTAATAAGATCAGGCAGACATCATGGCTGGAGACCGTCCGGAAGCATGATATACTTTGCCTGCAAGAAACTTGGCTCGCAGAGGAAAGGCATATCATGGGGTATCGTACATTCCATTCACCCGCGGCTCCCGCCATCCAGGGGCGTAACAAAGGGGGCCTGTGTATATATATTTCAAATATAGGGGATATAAAGGTGTACAATTTCCACTTGGATCAATACTTTCAAATCCTTTCGTTTAAATGGGGCACCACACAAAAGTTTATACTGGTGAACTTTTATAATAATATGCCTGTAAATGAAATGGAATGCATCCTGAATAAAATGTTGAGCTATATTCACAAGGAGAGAGATCAAAACCTGGGAGACAGTACAGTTTTGTGGGTGGGAGACTTTAACTGTACCGTCTGTCCACTCTCTGAGTTAGGTTTGTGCGGCCTTGCAGATCGAGAGGAGGACGGTCCTTTCCATTTCTCACACACCAAGCTGGGGTCTCTCCTTAACAGCATTGTGTTTACTTTCGACCTCACCTTCATTAATCAGGTATGCTCTCCACCAGTTCCCTTTGCCCCAACATACAATGGAAGAGGTTGTGAAAGTATAATCGACTTTGCACTCATATCCCCCACTATACCTAATTTTATAACCTCTTGGGAGATAGGGGATGAACCAATGAGTGATCACTACCCTATTACCTTTGGGGTCAGGCTCCCCCAGGAGAAAGTAAAGGAAATTAGCGGCCCACTCTATCCATTGGAGGTTACTTTAACGAAGTTAAATGGCTATGTGCTCAAGTGGGAGACCCTAAACCCTACAATCTTTCTCCACAACCTAACAACCTCTTGCTTTGCAGACATATCTGTCTGTTTAGAGGAAGACACTGAGCCTAAGGCGATTATGGCAGCTTTCGTTAATATTCAGGAGCACATAAAAAGCCTTCTTACCAAGAGCCATAAAAAGAAGGGGAAACGCGCTACCGGGTGGTTTGACCCTAGGTGTACAGCTGCCTTAAAGAACTTGAAGAAAGTTCTAAAGGTCATCCCGAAAAATAGGGTCCTAATCTCTGAGGCCAGACGCGAGTATAAGAGAGAGATTAACCTCAGGAAAGCAACTAGGAAACGAGAGGCCTGGGAAGCTTTGGGAGAAGCGGCCAGGAATAAGGATACTAACCTTTTCTGGAAAGTGATTAGATTAGCTTATAATACTAAGGATACTGAGAACTGTATAGATGTAGCAATCACAGCAGAGCGCTGGGTTGAACACTATGGTAAACTTTATACCAATAGCCAGGGGGACAACACGAATAAACAACGGGCTCTTTCACCCCTGAACAAATCTACACAGGTTCATCAGTCAAGTGACCCCCCAGCTTCCCCCTATCCAATTGATTTGGTCTTCAGCACCTTAGAAGTGGAAAATGCAATTAGGGAAAGCCCTTCAGGGAAAGCCCCTGGTCCGGACTACACACCAGTTGATGTCTATAAAGCAAATTTGGAACTTTGGACTCCACTCCTAACTAATGTTTTGAACATGGGAAATAAATGTGGCTTAATTAAAACCTGGTCAGAAGCCATTGTTGTCCCCATTTTTAAAAAGGGAAATAGGGACGATCCGGCGTGCTATCGCCCTATATCCCTATTAGATGGCCTTATGAAAATTGCGGGAAGGATTATCCTCAAGAGAATCCAGTACTGGGAGACAGAAAACAAGATCATCACGGAATTCCAATATGGTTTCCGAAAAGGGCTAGGCACTCAAGAACAATGTTTAAATCTGTCCCTACTGATGGCAAAATATACTGAGGCCAAAAAAAGGGGATCTGTTTGTTACCTTTGTTGACCTTAGCTCAGCATTTGATTGTGTGGATCATCTGCAGCTTTGGTCAACATTGGAGCTTATTGGGGTGGATCCCACCATCATTGTATTTATTAAAGAACTGTATAGAGAGGCTGGTGCCAGAGTAAGGTTCGGGACCCAGGGACAATGCACACAGAAATTTCCCATAAACAGAGGGGTCAGGCAAGGATGTATCCTTGCGCCCCTTCTATTTAGTTTTTATATCAATTCTGTTGTAGACCACCTGACAATGTTTCAAAATGATTATCCAGTTGTTAATGATAGGCCTGTACCCATCTTACTATATGCCGACGATGCGGCTATTATGTCTAGGACCATGATGGGGTTGCAGCGAGCGGTTAGAGAATTTTCATCCTATATGGGAAAAAGAAACCTAAAAGTGAATATTTCCAAAACCTTCTCTATGCCGTGCACCCAAAAGAGTAAAAAGTCACAATGCTCGATCTACCTTGACGAGCAAAGAATTGAGAGCATGGATACTTTTTGTTATTTGGGTGTTGTCTTTGGGAGAAAAGGAGACTGGAAGCATGCAGTATCGGCTAGGAGGCTTGCCTTTACGCGTGCCATTGGGGCCCTGAGAACTTTTGCAGCGAAAATTGGGGGCAAGCCGACTGCTGAGATGATACAGGTTTACAAAGCAAAGTGTGTAGCGACAGTTACGTATGGAGCAGGCCTATGGGGGTTTGAAGATGTGTCCTCACTCCAAACCTGTGAGAACCTTTTTATCCGTTATTTATTGGGTGTGGGTAAAACTACTTCTACTTATCTCACTCATATTGAGACTGGCCTTAAATATCTTAGCGACTCCTTAAAGCTGGCCCCGTGCTTGCTCTGGCACAAAATCTGGACTACCAAGGAATGCCAACTTAACAGAGACCTGATCAGTGATTGTATGAATTTGGACGCTGCATCCAAAATAAAATGGCTGCGACAGGTCCGGTTGATGTTTTCCAAGATTGGCTGTCCTGAATACTTTGACGATCCAGAGTCCTTAGAAAACCTCTCTAGGTCATCTCTCAGAAAACTTCTAATCACACATCTGGAGGGTATTAGATGGGAGGCTGAGAAACTCAAAAATACTACTTTGAGCTACCAAAGAATAACTCCCACTGAAGGCTTGCAACTGTATCTCAGGACCGAAACTGCACCTTATCCCCGTATGTTACTTACCAGACTCCGCCTAGGCACTTTCTTTCGTATGGTTACTTTACCAAAACAAAATGATTGGTCTACCCCGAATCTAATCTGTCCGTGTGATGATCACTCATCACAAAGTAACATTCATGTTATGTTCTTTTGCAAACTGTATTCTGCCCCAAGGAAATTGTACTTATTACCCCTCCTTAAATGCTGGGGCATAAGAACATGCAAAAACGCTTATTTTAAGTTACTTTTGCTAGATGATGTGTATGTCATCTATGTCGTTTCTCGTTTTTTAAAGTCAGTTATGAAATTTAGAAATTCTATGATGTAACTTTTATATATTTAAATCTTCGTACATGTTTCGACCTAAGGTTGATCTTCTGAAATGACATCACTGACTTTATGTTCTTATCATGTGAAAATGGCTTTTTCGACTTTTTAAACGTTGGGGAAAAATTGTTGTATAAAATGTTTTGTATGCTTTTATGATTTTTACCAAACAAATCGAATAAAGCTAATTTTGAATTTGAATTTGAATTTGATTAGCTACTGAAATAGCAGCAGCTGATACTACAGCACTCGATGCAGACCCGGATATAATACTCATCCAGGTCGCCAAAAGGAGAGCTATAACTCTAAAACTTATAGAAAATGGACTGACACCTAGAGGTGGTACAGTCATATTCGTAATCGAGGCACACGAATATCGGCAGACAGAGGTATACTATACATGGATACATTTTCCAGCAGCAAATGCTGTAACAAAGTACTTCCACTATTACAAAGTAGAGGAACCTCCTAATGAGTACACTCCTTTCGAGGAGGTGGAAGTACCACTCAAATTCCAAGAGCATTTGCTCTTATTTGATGGCGCCCTAATACATAACAATCACATTACAAGGCTCGGTCCTTTAGGAAGACCAGGAGCAACGTGGCCGGTCCTAGCCGGATACACACCACATCCAGACATCGAAAGAATGCCTGCAGCAGAGCTGTTAATACAGCTAAAACAACTACTAAAAATTCACAGACAATTAGTTCAGTATGTAATGCGGACTTCAACAATTCAGCCAGCGATTAAACTTCCACAGCTGACCCCTCACCAGGGGAACACAAATAAAATTACACCACAGAACATCCAATCCTGCCTAGGTAAAGTTCCAGCTAAACGGGAACAAATACCATTCTGGTTGGCACAGAAAATTACCCAAATAGAGGCGGTGTTTCCTGACACCACCCCGCTGGAAAAACACAGGATTCTGACTATATGTCTCCCAATGGGAATCGCACCACACATTGAGGACTGTGACACTTGGGGTACAGTCTTTGCTTCCATCTATACAAAAACGCACGGTGTTCCATCCATTTCGGTAATACCAGATGTGCTAAAACAAATTCAAGATGAATACGGTCCAGAACCTGCTTTAACTCTTGGTATGAAATTACTGAAAGACTTCAAGCAGGTCTCGGCTATATTACTAGCCAACATAAAAGGTGAAGCAGCAAACGTGGCGATCCGCCAGAGGTTAAAAGAGACAGATATAGCAGACCAACCAGCTGAAATTGCCAGAATCATAGAAAAATCCTATGAAGAACTAGGCAGAGATAGTCTAGGTGGAATACCAGTAAAACCGCAACTGACTACAAGTCCAGAAAAAATATTTTTTAATAGTAATTCACCAAAAAAGAACTGGGATGGAAATAAACAATCCAATCCTAAAGAAAAGAAATTCCAGTCCAGAGGAAGGTCTCCTAGGCGAAGAGAGAAATCTCCAAACCCGAGACAAAGGTCACCTCAGAGTGAACCCTCTGGGAATAGATATAACCTTAGAAATAGGGATAATATTAAAAAACCTGATAGATATCAAGACATTGATACACGTCCCTCTCAATCTTTTCAGAATTCCTCGCAGAAATCGGAAAGAAGAGGACGATCAGAAGAGCACGCCAAGTCCAAAGACAAGGAACCTGCTCAACTGAAAAAGAAATCACAATTTCCAAAAAAGAAGGTAGCCAGTATCAAGGTAGTTAACAATGCCGAGAATACTGAGGACACAACTGAAAAACGGAGAATGGGCTCAGACAATGCTAGACAGCGCAGCAGAGGTGAGCATAGCTCGCAAAGTCCTTATGAATCATCTGGAGACAGTGGACACGAATGAATACCTTCAAGTGGAAACTGCAGACACCAGAGTTAGCAAGCCCCACAAAATATACGAGATAACATTACGTATAGAGGGAGATAAGACTAGGAAAATAAGGGGACTATTTTGGGATAACCTATCCAAGGGCTATGACATCCTTCTAGCTGAAAAAGACTGGCCACCGGAGTTTGTCAGGGAGTGCCCTCATGGCGAAGAAGTAATTATGCCTGCCTTCTCGAATCAAATACCGATTCATAAAAAATATACACTTGCTAGAAAGTGGGCAGTGGCCTTAGCACCTGCTTTATATAAAAATCATGTAGGATGGGATGAGGATTCTCCTCCTCACAAAGTCCAGTTAAAATCACAACCTACTGCACAAAGGCAGTACCCAATTAAGCAAGAAGCTAAAAAACAAGTAAATGAAATACTAGATCAGCTAGAATACCAGGGGGTGATTGAAACTTGCACCTCACAAATGAACAATCCTTTGTTTCCGGTCTCCAAACCAGACAATTCATATCGTCTAGTTTTGGATTACCGACACCTTAACACATGTTGCAAAACTTTTGCAGTGCAAAACTCACACAGTGCTGCACTAATGAATAACATAGTGCGCAAAAAATACAAAACAACCTTGGACATCTCCAATGGATTCTTTTGTCAAAACATAGCACCAGAGAGCAGATATTTAACTGCATTTTCAGTAAATGGCACTCAAAAACAATTCTGTCGGTTAGCCCAGGGGTACAAGAATAGCCCGGGGGTATTCTCAGCGAGAGTAACAGAATTACTACAACTATATGATGATGAAGCATTATCTTATGTCGATGACATTTACTTAACAGATGATGACTTGGAGACTCACTTGAAAAGAGTGAACACCATAATACTTGGTTTCGCTGCAGAGGGTTACAAATTCAACTTCAAAAAGTCCAGAATTGCCCATCTGACGGTCCTATTCTTAGGATATGAGTTATCAAGTGAAGGCAAAAGCCTGGCAGACAATTTCCTAGAGAAATGTGCCGTAATCCAAGCTCCTAAAACACTAAAAAACCTACAGTCAATTCTAGGCTTCCTAAATTTCGGAAGAACATATATTGCAAATTACGCAGAAAGGGTCAAACCCTTTTACGATCTAATTAAACCAGACTTTAAAAGATCCAGTTGGACTCAAGCACACACAGAAATTTTGAGATCCTTACAAACAGACATGCTAATTAAAACAAAATTAGAAACCCGTGATAATACACGCAACCTTGTGATCCGAGTCATCCCAGGGAGATGCGGATTCACATACCTGACCTCTAATGAGGGAGAAAAGGTACCAATTGCATTCAAATCACACTTGTACACTAAGGCTGAAATGAAATTTAGCCCAACGGAAAAAATTCTTACAGCAACACAGACAGCTATAGCAAAAGAACGAGCCCTGGCACAAGGTAAACGAATAATAATCGTGACACCAATACCAGCCTTAGAGGCGGTAACAAAGGCAAGCATTCCAAATGCTAAAGCACTCCATCCAAGATGGATACAATGGGCTAACTCTCTTGCTGCAACAGACGTGATGTACGAATTTGATCCTTATTTAAAAACACAAGAATTTCTCCAATATGAATTTGAATGTCCTCCGCCAACCGAAATTCTGCCTCTAGACCACTACGGCTGTATAATATATACAGACGGATCAGCACAACCCGCAGTAGGGGGTAAACAAGCTTACAGTGCTGCGTGCGCGATTGTTAAAGGTCGTTGGCACGAAGGGAAATTTAAACCAACCCTCACTAAAACACAATCCCTAGGAGATTGTACAGCTCAGCGAGCTGAATTACTAGCATTCAAGATGGCGCTTGAAAATACCGATCGAGAATTCCCCACGCTCATAGTGTGCGATTCGTATTATTGCGTTCAATCTTATAATGAATACTTGCAGATCTGGCTTCAGAATGGTTTCAAGGATGCGAAAGGTGGCACAATCAAGCATAAAATGCTCTGGGAACAAGTAGCTCTTTTACAAAAAGAACTACCAAAGACTCACGTAATACATACACTGAGTCATCAACGTGATGGCGTTCACGTTGCAGGGAATTCATTGGCTGATGAGGCCGCGAAGGCAGCTGTGCAAACGGCTTCCGTAGCTGCCGTCACCCGGTCAAAAACAAAAATAGACAGCGAAATATTACAAGCTGTCAGCGCTTCAGAAAAGGATTCGATAGAACCACTCCCTAAAGGCTTTCCAGTAAAATACTCATACATAACTGATACAAACAATGTTCCTTTTGCTCGAATCCCTGGAGTGGGGGATAGGGCAATTCCAAACATGGAACATAGGTTAGGACTGATAATAGCGGCACACGAAGGGCTTGCTTCTACCCATGCTGGCGTCTCAGCCACTGTATCATTATTAAAACAGAGATACTGGTGGCCACAAATGAGAAGACAAACAAGGAACTATGTTCTAGCATGTGAAATATGTCAAAAAATGAAAGTATCAACTGTGAGACGTCCAGCACAGACGCCCCTTCTAATCTCGGATAAACCATTAGCCTGTGTTTATCTAGACCACTGCGGTCCCTTACAAAGGGATGGTAACTATAAATATATCTTGGTCGCAGTGGATTCACGCACGAGATTCATATGGATGTGGCCCCAGCGAACGGCTGACGCCAGAACTGTTATAAAAGATTTGCGAGTCTTTATCGGCACATACGCAATTGGCATTCTGCATTCGGACAATGGTCCTGCTTTTAGCTCTCGGGCTTATAAGGAGGCCATGGTCAGCATGGGCGTGCAATTGCGGTACTCTTGTCCATTTCACCCTGAGGGGAACGGAATTGTTGAAAGAAAAAACCGTGACATAAAGCAATCTATAACGGCAAAGGTATTAGGTTCGGGAGCTGGGTGGGTCAAACATCTAATAAGTGTCCAACGTAGTCTAAATAACTTGCCAAGAAATTCTCTGAAGGGATTCAGTCCGTACGAATTATTATTCGGAACTAGGATGTTGATCTCTGACCTTGATAGTCAGACTTCAGTGGTAACAGAAAAAAGCTTTGATGTCAAAGACCGTTTGGCTATTTTGCAGGACTTAAACAAAACAAGAAAAGACCTGAGCAACATACAGTTGAAAGAACAGCCAACGACCACTGAAGAATCACCACCTGTCCCAGCAAGACCTGTCTGGATTCCAAAAGTCGGGGATCTAGTCAGGGAGAAGATCGCGGTAAAGAAGGAATTTGGGCCTTCTTACAGAAAAGCAGTTCCTGTATTGTCTGTCAACGGGACAAGATCAGTTGTACTACCGCCACTTGCTGGAAAAAAGGAGAACCGAGTTGTATCCATCGACCTGGTAAAACCACAACATGTGGCCGATAACCAACAGTAGGCCAAGTGGACTCCCAATAAGTAGCAGAACACCAAGGTTTGCTACCAGTACAGAGGTCCTATCAAAGAGGCTCATCACATTCGAAACGCCTACAGAAGAACAACAAGGACTATGCAACAATGCAATAGAACTTAGACCTCTGAAAACCCAAATAAAGACATTTAGCAGAGACACACCAATCTATACAGAAGTACCAAGTGAAAATGCGAGAAACAAAAATCCTGAACCAATTGGAACAATTGACAGAACTGCATCCGGTTACTTCATCAACTTCGATGATTCCTCTGAAGGCTTCAGCGAACAAAAGACACAGCCATCATCAAAATCCTTTAAAGACAAAGCTAAGGAACTTTTGAAACAACTGCAAGAAACATATCTAGTTTCTCCATGGATTGAATTTTGGGTGGGTTTTGGTGCATTTATCCTCATACTTTGGCTCATCATGGTATTTACCTTGGGACGCTTCATTGAGGGAAAATATGCTAAAATGGACACAGCAAGTCAGAACATCAACTTGGTCCTCAAACCACACACATCTTCACACGTCGAGAAAAGAGAACTTTCTTCAGAACTTTCTTCAGCCAACTTCACAGCAATTCCAATATCTGGTGGGGTAGCCTGGGACAACACTGACTATGAAATTTATGGTCCGGTCGAGATCCTGAAATATCCACACCAAATCAAGATCTCCTTGAGTGACTTTGCTAAACCAAACTCATTTGCTGATGATTGGGACTTTGAAAGTATAAACAATATGATGTCTGACTTAGTAATGTCTGCTAAATTTACAAAACATGATTATTTGCAGGGTTCTACAAATTATGACAGCATGTACTGCTATAACCATTATGGTAACCATTTCTTGCATAAATCTGCACAACCGAGAAATGTTTTAAATTTTAATCAATGGGAACATTGTGCTACACCTCCAAAAGGGAGCTCTAGAACCGTGTATGGCAAATATTCATATTTTTCAGGTTTTAACATAACTAATGCTGAAACATTTTATTACAAATTGTCAAACAAGACAGGGATGAAAACCATGATAACCAACACAAAATTGATATATTCAGATTCTTTCTTTGAAAAAATGAATACTTTTGGATTTGATTATTGGGACAAACATGTTGATTTGAAAAGTGTTTGGGGCACAAAAGAATGGCAAGTACAGGGTTTAGAAGCTTTGTTTAGAGCCTGCATGATCCCAGAACAAATGATATTTTTAAATGACACCGTTCAACAAACCACCTGTCTTGGCTTAGCCAAAATCAAAGATTTAAATAACCTGTCTATTCCAAAGCCAGCAATGTTTAGCAATAACTCTGAAACAGATGAAGAAATAGACATAAACCATATACTTAACCAAAACAGAACACATCCTGATTGGAAACAATGGTTGATCTGGCCCACAGATACAAATAACTGTCAAGATAGATTCCTGAATAAAACACAGGGTTTCAAAATGACCAGGCCAGACCCTAGATATCCCCAAAGACATCACCCAGGGATAATAACAACCTACAGTGTGGGCAAATTATGCCTTCAATGGCTACAAACTTCCACACTGCCTGAAATTAAGCAACACCTAACTTTACTTACTGATGGTGCTGACTTGCGTGATTTCATAATGGGACCACGCAAACAGCGTCAAAAGCGTTTCATAGCAGCCTCTGTATATGCAGCATACAATGAGGCCTGGAAGGTTACTCAAATTGAGACAGCAGAGAGAATACGGGAAATTGACCGTATTAATTTGGAAAAATCACTTTCTGTAGTGGACAATGGGTTAATGACTCTGTCCTCCAGAATTTTTTCATTGGACAGCATTGTGTCTTCAGCAATCGATATATTATCGCAAGACTTACTGTTATTACAACATGGTCAGTCACAATTGCGTTCTATTGTACAGCTTGGCTGGACGTTACAAAATCTGCGTTCAGGCTATGTGCCTTGGCGTTTAATCAACACAACGTCACTATTCCAAATCTTTAACCTTACTGATAGACAGATCGGTATGGCGCAGAAGGGTGCTGATTATACAATCTTGAGCATTGAAAAACTAGAAAGATTACCGTTGACAATGTCAGAACGACCTGTCAGTGAATGGATAATCCACGGAATCATAAATATTCCAATCTCAACCTTCAGGTTTCAATACTGCCAAAAATATATACAGGCTGGCATGTACGAGAAATTGGGAAAGGGGTACCTTAAAACAACTTGGAACCTGCCCTATTCACATGCATGTGTCAGTAACAAAGGACAGAAAGTGTTTCTTAGTGGCAACAATTGTGCTATGTCACTAAGCGGCACGCTTCTGTGTAACGGTATTAGTTTGCACGGAGCCTGTGAAGGGAATTCATACAACCTTTCATGTCACCAGCAAGGCGCACCTGCAACTGAAATAGAACCATTCTTTCAAAGACTCTATAATGGGAGTTACATTCTTATTGTAGACCGCAGATGCTGTAGTCTTATGCCCGGGACTCCTTATCTCGTCACTACGACGGCGAAGGTCAAGTGCTGTGGACGTTCTTTGTTTCCCAGCTCCTTTCCAGACAGGGAGGCAAGGGCATGGCCCGGTCTGAAAATTACTTCTATTCGAATAGACACTTTAAGCAGAATGAAAACAGTGCTTCTTCAGACGCCTACAAGGCTCACGTCATCTAAAGAAACGTATGATCTACAAGTCGCAAGGACGACTGCAGAGATACATACATTATTATCAACTAATTCCCCCGTACATTTCGCGGAAATTCTGAGCGAAATCTTAAATATTTCTGATACCACTGGGGTCTCAAAGGTATTTAAGACAGTATTTTCGATGGCATTAACACCATTCAAAGCCATACTGGGTATTTTTCCAGACTTCGTCCATTCGATTTTTGGCGGACTTCCCTTGATCCTGGGACTAATTGCAGGAATCCTATTCCTAGTCCTTATTTTTCGTTATGGCAACCCATGTCACAGATCAAACTCTCGCGACAATGGAAGATACGATCCTAGCCATTGGATACCGGGACCGGATATCAAAAATCCTGGGACTATCCCGGCTTAGAGACCTAAACATGACTTGGTTTCTATCATTTCGACCAATGTGGCAAAGGTGTGTTTTACCTGTACTAAGGTGTCTGCTATGCGGAGAAGAATGCGTGTTAGACACCTGTCTGACGCTACAATCGGATGCGCCGGTGGATGCAGATACACTGTTGGTTCCTACCAAGGTTCACGCACTGTGCTGCCCTCAAAGGCTGCCAATTCTGATGACGGCATTCCTGGAATCTTCACCACTGCGATTGAAGAGTAGTGAAGTTCAAGATGAAAGCAGCATCGAACAGGTACGACCTTCTGTCAGCAATGCAAATCAGAATGTCAATGGAGACAATCATGCGCATGAATGCATGGTTACCCCTATTTCCGACTTAGAGGAACTTTCCCATGAAGCTGTTGACAGTTTTTTCGAAAGCCTGAATGATATGATGTTCTCTCCGGAACAGAAATAGAGACTTTTGAGTAAACTCGCACACGGCGTTCCCTGAATTCGGCCTTCAACTTTAAAAATAAAGTCACATGAACAATTACAATCCAGTTCACGGACAGCAACTTTTTTCAGCAAGCCCCTAAAATATTTTTCTATATATTTTTTCCCGGGACACTGATTTTCTGCTTAAAGTAAGAGACTATTCCTAGAGAACTAAGATTTCTATTTTAGATACTTTATAGACTTTATAGACTTTAGCTGCCCGCTGGTATGTTCGCAATAGATTTTATGTGATGAAATGGTTTCGACTTTTTTTCTGTATAGCCATATTAAGAGCCATTTCATGTGTATTTCTCATATACCAACAAGCAATAATACATAACAATGCGTGTTTACTTTTGCATTTAATTCATAGCTTAAGTGCATACAATATATATGACTGCAATTTTTCAGTATATTTGAAAATTTCGAAATGCATTTATGTATTTTGGGGTGGTAAGGTATACACTATACTCTATAGTATGTTGTACTATGTTATACTATGCATAGATTAGTAGATATGACCATAGTTAGCGTGGAGTGGGTGTCGTGTATTTCTATAGGTTCTGATTCGATCCCCCTATTCCTGACCCTATTCTGGTTAAACTTACTAGCTAGTTAACTAACAGTCAGCCCATGAGGCAAGAAAACCCCCATGATGCAGATACCGTTATCTGACGCAGTCACACTACGGCACAGGAACGTGTTATCTGATTAGGTCATAACGCTTGAGATCTAATTAGACAAGCGACATTCCTCCAGCCCCTGATAAGGCATACGACGTTCTCATAACAAATCAAACCTATGACAACCTGGATAATCCGTGCGGCCATTGTTTTGATTTCACAGAGAACTTTAGTAAAGAATGTGCTAACGAGCAAGTCGTATGACATCTTTATTGACGTACCTATGTCCATCCTTACGTCAATCTCGGCACCTTTAAGGTATAAATATTGCCGACCTTGCCCTATGCAAACACACGCGTGGTGACAAGACGGAGCAGCCATACTTGCCGAAGCCGAGAGCAGAAGCAGATCCCGCAGGCAGCAGCCCCGCCTTCCTGACGCGCTGAGAGACGCGCTGCTATCTCAAGCCGAGAGACCCAGCACCGGCGCTTCTGGGCAGCCCTCGCAGGCAGCCTGGAATATCGAGAGCAGAGAAAGAGATACCATTCCTCATTCATCCTAAATTCCAGGTACAGAACTGAATAACCCCTCCTAGAGAATTCTTTAGTTATTCACTTGGCAAAAACAAACTTAAACTAAACTGTAACTTTCTATTCCCGCCCACGCATTAGACTTAGGTCAGGTACACGGGGTAGGCGTATTTAGAAACACCAGTTGAGTACGTTTAGTCAAAATGTATATGTGTATGTAAATATATTTTAATCATTTTAAACATCATATGGCTCAGAAACCATATCAATGTTTTTACAGTATTATTTTATACTATTGCTTCTAATGTATGCACTTTACTTAACTATAAGTATTGCAATAATATCGATCCATTTCTCTTGTACGAGAAAAGAGACTGATCAATAAATAACATCTTTTATTGAACACGCCCGTCTCTTCCTTTTCTCTACATTCTGATGAGACTAAGAATGCACGTACTGACTGAGTAAAATAATTGCCTTGTGCTCACACGACTCTCGAGATTGACTCTTGATTAGGGGAGAGCAAAGTTGTCATGTTCTATGGTTGTCAGAAACTAAATCCCTTCTTGTCTAATCAGGGGAGTTCATCCTTCCTTGAACATTCGAGAAAGTTTCTAGCGAACTCTGAGCTTAGCTGGCAAACCCAAAAATTAAGTCTAGTATCGACAGTAGTAGACCTAGTTAACGTCTGGCCTAGGCCTTTACTGCTGTAGGTACTATTCCAATGCGCAGAGCCTATTGGGAAAATAGGAGCTACACTACAAAGCAGGCTTTCGGGAACATCACAGCACCGAGTTGGTGATACTCTCGGTGCTGGATGAGCTCAGGGACATGGCTGACAGTAGGAAACCGAGTGCCCTGATACTTTTAGATCTATCAGCGGCATTCGACACTGTCAGCCATGATCTGCTCTTGGATAGACTGGCGAATTTTGGAATAAAGGACACAGCCTATAAATGGCTAGAGTCCTTTTTGACAGGGAGGCAGCAGAGGATTCAATTGGGAGAGGAGATTTCTGAGTTGGGCAGGATGAACTGTGGGGTTCCGCAGGGATCCGCATTATCCCCGTTACTTTTTAATCTTTATCTGCAACCCCTTATTGAATCCTTGGTACAGATGGGTTGTCGGGTGTTTAACTACGCAGACGACACCCAACTACTCTTTAGCATTGAGAACTCTAAAGCAGCACAACTACATACACAGGAGGTACTTAAGTATACAGTCAGTTGGAGGAGGAACAATCTGCTGAAAATCAACCCCGAGAAAACGGAGGTTTTGGTGGTGTCAACTGGCATTTCACCTTGGGGAGATCTGTTTTGGCCAAAAGAACTTGGGCCTACCCCAATGCCAAAGCCAAATGTGAAAAGTCTGGGTATAAAGATTGACAATGATTTGTTTATGGTCACCCAGATTTCTGCTGTTGTGGGTACCTGCACTGGCCTAATTAGGCAATTGCGTAGACTAGTCCCTCTACTATCCGAATCTATGCTTCGGACAGTGGTTTCGGCCACCATATTATCAAGATTGGACTATGGCAATGTCCTGTACTTAGGTCTACCAAAGAATTTGATCCATAGACTGCAGGTCGTTTTGAACGACGCTGCACGCCTAATTTTCAAACTTCCGAGAAGATCATATGCCTCCCCCTTACTGTCCAAGCTCCACTGGCTTCCCGTGAAGCAGAGGGTAGAATTCAAGAGCCTGTGTATCGCACACAAGGCAATCCATGGGCAAGCCCCTGGCTATATTAAGGATCGTTTAATGCCCTACAACCCGAAACGAACCTTAAGATCATCTGATGCCTTACTAATGACTTGTCCCCGCTTTAACTTAGTCACAAAAGGAGGAAGATCCTTCTCCATACTTACCCCACTGTTATGGAACAAGCTACCAGTGTCCTTGCGTAAGGAGTCGAATCTCCTTCGCTTCAGAAAACAGCTGAAAACGATCCTGTTTAGGGAGGCTTTTGGACACACTGGCTAACCTATAATCTGTTTTGAGTATTCTGTGAGTAAGAATAAAGTGTGTTTTTCTTTGGTCCGGAGCGCCTTGAGACCAGTTGGTGAGCTGGCGCTATATAAACCAAAGTAACATAACATAACATAACAGGAACAAGAATGAGATCCGACATTCACGCTCACGGACTAACTGGACACTCTTATCATGGGGTATTGGCCCCATGATAAGAGATCCGACTTTCTCCAGGGTTAAAAAGAGTTTGCAATAAGTAATGTGAGCATCAAAGGACAATTCGTTTGATATGATGCGGGTTGGGGGGGGGGGGTGCTGGCCTTCCTCTTCTTTACTAACTTCAGTTATTTATTAGTTTTAGTGTGTAGGGCGACAGTCACTCTGCCAGTTTGGGATGAGTGAAAGCCAAGAGCAAGGGTGCTGGGCGGGGGGATGTTGGGAGGGGGTTGTGTTTTTCAATGTTGGAATTTTATTGTTTGCAAATTTGATTTCTTCGACAACATTGCAGAGCAGAGCTACCAAGACTACTACAGGGGCAAAATGTCGAGCGCTAGACAGAGATCAGGGATCACAGTGCTTAGTTGGAACGTAAATGGGCTGGGGGACAAAATAAAGCGGGGAATGGTCAACCAATTTATCAGACGACATGCACCGGAAGTGATCCTTTTTCAGGAAACTCACCTGATAGGAAACAAGTGTATGGCCTTGCACAGGGGAGGGTATAAACTGGTGGCACATGCAGGATTTACTTCGGGGTCGCGGGGAGCAGGAATACTAATCAAAAATTAATTCCCTTTCACACTACAAGGCACGTGGACAGATAAACAAGGCAGATATGTAGGGATTTCGGGCCAATGGGAAGGGAAGACGACCACATTAGTTTCGATATATGTCCTTCCCGGCCTACAGACGGAAACGTTTACCGACCAAGGCGTGATTTTCCTCACTCTTCCTCTGGGAGTCCTGGTATTGGGAGTAGACTTCAATGCCCTCACCAACGACCCCTCCACCGCCAGAGCCAACCTTCACGAAGGGATGAAAGAGGTAGCCGAATGGATGAAGAACAGGCGCCTGAAGCTGAACTCGGACAAGACGGAAGTCCTCATCCTGGGATCCTCACCCTCCGCCTGGGACGACTCCTGGTGGCCCCCCGCCCTAGGCAGCGCACCCAAACCAACAGACCACGCACGCAACCTGGGCTTCATCCTGGACTCCTCCCTCTCCATGACCAGACAAGTCAACGCCGTCGCCTCGTCGTGCTTCAACATCCTGCGCATGCAACGGAAGATCTTCCGGTGGATCCCCACCGAGACCAGGAAGACAGTCACCCAGGCCCTCGTCACTAGCCGTCTGGACTACGGCAACTCCCTCTACGCCGGAACCACCGCCAAACTCCAGAAGAGACTACATCGGATCCAGAACGCCTCAGCACGACTCATCCTGGACATCCCCCGTCGCAGCCACATCTCCGGACACCTGAGAGACCTGCACTGGCTCCCGGTCAACAAGAGAATCACCTTCCGACTCCTCACCCATGCACACAAAGCCCTACACAACCAGGGCCGAGGATACCTCAACCGCCGCCTCAACTTCTACGCTCCCAAACGCCAGCTTCGATCGACCAGCCACGCCCTCGCCGCCGTCCCCCGCATCTGAAGAGCCACCACAGGGGGGCGATCCTTCTCCTACCTCGCCGCCAAGACATGGAACTCCCTCCCGAACCACCTCCGCCTGACCCAGGACCACCTCGCCTTCAGGAAGCAACTCAAGACCTGGCTGTACGAGCAGTAGTGGACCCCCCCCTAGTGCCTTGAGACCCTCTGGGTGAGTAGTGCGCTATATAAATGCATTGATTGATTGATTGCAGTGATGTCTGGAGACCTCGATCGACATCCCCCTCGTGCAATCAGACCTGCTCAGCTCCCTGAGTTCGTGGACACAGCGGGACTGGTGGATGGGTGGAGGGCGCACAACCCAGATAGAACACAATTTACACATATCGGGGGCACACCATAGCTTGTCAAGACTAGACTATGGGGCATATGTGTCAGGTTTCGCCCCAACAGCGCCTGCATTGCCAGATATGCGGAATAGACTACATTGCCCATGACCCTTAGCGGTGCTGCCAGGAAGTTACATTAGCGATTGACACACGCATCCTGGTGCGTGTTATTCTGGTTCTTGTTCCTGTTTCCTGACGTGGGAGCGTCTGCTCTGCACGTCAATCCCTGTTGGCTAGTCTGTTTGAGGCTGCCGAATTGCTCCTGATATTCGAGGTAGGCTTTCCTGGACGTTTCTGCCGGGTGTGCCTTCACTGGCTGCTGTTCCTGGATACCGCCGGTAAGATACAAACTCTGCACGGACACGGACTCGTTCGCAAGCTACAGCGGGTGTCCGTGCTGTTGAGAACCCTGTTCCGCTTCTGTGAAAAGAGGCGGAGGAACTTCTTTCTTTGTGTTTTGTTCTTTGATTCCTCTCTCAAACAATGACTTTGGAGTCGTGGAAGTGTTTATAGCATTTAGCGGAGCACCGTGGTGCAAGGAACCACGCGCAGCCGTGTTTTCTGGGGCATTTAATTCGTCGGAGGATTTTCAATAGTAAAAGCGGAGCGCCGTGGTGACTGGAACTACGCGCTCCCGTGTTTTACTGAACAGTTGTGTTTTTGGAGAAAAGGGAGCAGAACGCTGTAGTGGACGCAACTACGCGTTGCTGTAGTGTCCCTTACTGTATTTGAATACTGAATTAGCTTATATTATTCAAGTTATTTCTCTTTGGACTGATTGGAGCGGAGTGTTGTGGTTCTTGCTTCCTACACATTACCGTGTCCAGATTTTGCAAATCTAACTACGGGCTTGTTCATTTCTGAATTCATTCATTTATTCATTTCTACTGAATCCCTCATTTCACATTTCTCCATGCTGCCCAGTGGTAGGTCCTTAGACAGAGATAGTCTCATTCATGTGTTCTTTGATCTCCATAAATGCCTGTGACTGCATGTTTCTCATTTATGTTCCCTTAGGAGTAACTGAGACAGTTGTGGAGAGTGAAGATTGTTATACTATCGAATGGTCTGGTTCTTTTTCTTTAAGCAGGTATACTTGGCTCCTATTAGCGAGAATATATGAGTGTAGCCTTACTTATATATGAGGTGTTCATGCAGATGTCCTTTTGTCGTTTCAGGTTTCCCTTCCCTGCTGACCCCTTCCTTTCCCTTCCCGTTTCTTTTATTTTATCATATTTTTCCTCACCTAATGGCTCGAACACCTTGTTTGTACTATCGGGGTGTTGGTGACATTTGGAGGTGGAACCACTATTCAACAACTGGATCCTGTGGAGTAAATCTGACAGAATAACACGCCCACGAAAGTTGCTCTACCCGATTCAGTTGTTCGAATATGGCTACCATGGAGGATGTAATGCAGGCACTGGTTCTGGTACAACAGGAGTTAGCCTCCTCTAAAACCGAAGCAGCGGCCTTACGGGACAAGGTAGACAGATTGTCTAGAAATCCTTTTGATGCCTCCTCACCACATATACAGGTCACAGTCCCTCCACCTATTCCTCTGGCTAATCCAGAGAGGTATTCAGGAGACCCCGCCAAAACGCAAGTGTTCCTGACTCAAGTCCTGCTTCATTTTTCATGTAAGCTGTCCTCTTTCCCCAATAACCACTCTCGTGTGGCGTTTGCCATTTCTTATCTTACTGGAGATGCCGCCAATTGGGCGGTACCTCTAGTGAGAAAGGGCGATCCTGTGCTTTCTAACTGGTCAGCTTTCCGCACAGAATTTGAAAAGGTGTTTGACTGACGGGCCACTACCCTGAGCGCAGGTAGGGAACTGTTAGAACTGAGGCAGGGCAGAGGGGATTTGATTTCTTATCTTACCAAGTTTAACAGATTAGTGACTGAGACCTCCTGGCCTGAGGAGAAAAGAATGTCTCTTTTTTACCAGGGATTACGAGATGGTTTAAAAGACGTGATAGCCCAGATTGATCCCCAACCTACCACCTGTATTGATATGGTTAATTTGACTCTGAGATTGGATGGACGAATGGCTGATAGAAGTGGAGATAGGGGAAGATGGGACAGGGGCCCTTCTAGACCTGATTGGACTCCCCGCAGGGCCTTGCCTTCCACAGAAAATATATCCGAGCCCATGGAGATAGGTGCGGTTAGAGCTCCTCTCACCAGAGAAGAAAAGGAAAGCCGTAGGGTGGCAGGGCTGTGCATGTATTGTGGCAAGAAGGGTCACTATGTTAGAGAATGTCCCTCTAAACCTAAAACTACGGGGGAATGGAATAGAAACAAAAGAGTAGCCACCACTATGGTTGGGGCACAGGATGAGGTGAGCGGGATGTCTAAGACCAGTCAGGGTGAAGTTCAACCCTGGAAAGTTCCTTCTCCCACTATACTAGCATTGTTGGAATCAGAGTCACATATCCTATTGCCCCTAAGGTTAGAGTGTCAACTTCAGGTTCATTCAGTAATGGCCATGATAGATTCAGGGGCCACAGGCAACTTTATTGACAGTGGGTTGGTGTCTTCTCTATCCTTGGACAGAGTACCCCGAGATACACCGGAAGAAGTACTAGCAGTAGACGGGAAACGCTTAACTTCAGGTCTTATTACCGAACAAACCGAAAAGATAACATTATCTGTGGAGGTAAAAGAAGGTAGACACAGGGAAGAGTTGTCATTGAATATAATTGAAGCCCCTCAGTATGAGGTGATCCTAGGGATGCCTTGGCTTAGTCACCACAACCCTACGATAAACTGGAAGGAAAAGAAAGTACAGTTCTTGTCCATGGAGTGTAAAACACATATGGAGGGGCATATGAATGCTCTGTCATCACCTTTGCTGATTCGTTTGTTGGTATCCACAGCAGCTGAGAAAACAGTGTGTTTGCCTGTTGAGTATCATAGTTTTCGGGATGTCTTTAGCGAGAGCAAGGCAGAGCAGCTCCCTCCGCACCGGCTATATGACTGCCGAATAGATTTAATAGAGGGGCCACCATTCCTTCATGCAGAGTTTATGCATTGTCTATTCCAGAGACAACACACCTAAAAGAGTATTTAGATCATTATGTGGACATAGGATTTATCAGGCCTTCCAGATCTCCTGCCGCTTCCCCCCTGTTTTACATCAAAAAGGCTAATGGGGATCTAAGAGCCTGTGTGGACTATCGCATGCTAAATAAAAACACGATTAGAAACAGATATCCTCTACCCCTTATATCTGTTTTGTTGGACCAAGTAAGATATGCCAAAGTGTTCACCAGGCTGGATCTGAGAGGCGCGTACCATTTGGTTCACGTACGAGAGGGGGACGAATGGAAGACCACCTTTAAGACCAGATACGGTTTGTTTGAGTATACTGTAATGCCGTTCGGACTGTGTAATGCGCCGGCGGCATTCCAGTATTTCTTGAACGACGTTTTGAAAGAGTTTGTGGACATCAGTGCAGTAGTGTACATAGACGATATTCTGATTTATTCTGAGGACACCTCCTTGCATCACCAACACGTGGTAGAGGTACTGCAGAAGTTAAGAGAAAACAAATTGTTTTGCAAAATTAGTAAATGCGAATTCAGCGTGTCCACTGTTGAATTCTTGGGTGTTATGCTGAGTCAGGAGGGATTGCAAATGTCTGAAAGAAAGATACAGGCGGTTCAGGAATGGTCTACCCCCACCTGTGTGAAAAAAGTACAGAGCTTCTTAGGCTTTGCCAATTATTACCGCAGATTTATTCTGCAGTTCTCACAGGTGGCTGTACCCCTGACAAGGTTGCTTCGGAAAGGGGTTTCATTCCATTGGTCAACAGAAGCAGCGGAAGCCTTTGAGTATTTGAAGAAAGCTTTTACCACCGCTCCTATTCTTGCCCACCCAAAACCAGAACATCCCTACATTGTAGAAGCAGACGCATCGGATGAGGCCATCGGGCCATCCTGTCCCAGAGGGATAAAGACACAGGACAACTCCATCCTGTAGCTTATCTCTCTAAAAAATTGAGTCAGCCCGAAAAAAATTATACTATAGCTGAGAAGGAGCTGTTAGCCATAAAAAGGGCATTCCAAGAATGGCGTCAGTACCTATGGGGGGGCTAGTTTCCCAGTTACAGTCTACACAGACCATAGAAATCTTTAGTTCATGAAAACAGCCCGTCATCTCACGCAGAGACAGATGAGATGGATGCTGTTCTTCTCTGAGTATGATTTTACCATCACTTACCGTCCAGGAGTGGATAATCAGAAAGCAGACTCCCTCTCCCGAAGAGATCAGGTGGAGGAAAAAGAGAAAAACGATGCCAAGGTGGCCATCGTCGATCCAGGAAAGGTGGTTTGCGCTATTCAGGCAGACTCTTTTCTGGAGACTGTTCGCAAGACAAAGGACCTGAATGCCTGGGTTCTTTGGGCTACACAGGGCAGCAACCGCTCGTTGAAACAAAGATTGTATTTTCAGGACAACCGTCTGTATCTCCCAACTACAGCTCTGCAAAAGAAGGCATTCGCTTGGTGCCATGACTCCCCGTTGGCAGGTCACCAAGGGGTGCAAAAGACCTTACAGCTAATGAAACGCATTTTTGGTGTGAAACTGAAAAGACCGATGTAGCCAAATGGATTGAGCAGTGCGAGGCCTGTGCACGAGCAAAAAATGTACCTGGAAGAAAGAAAGGTCTATTAATGCCTATGCCAACACCAAGAAGACCTTTGCAGAATATCAGTCTAGACTTTGTAACCGGACTACCCCCTGATCAGGGTAAGTCAGCTATCCTTGTGGTCATAGACAGTCTCACGAAACTGGGACATTTTATTCCCTGTGTGAATCTTCCTACAGCAAGTCAGACGGCTCAATTACTAATGACCAATGTTATCCGATTACATGGGGTACCTGAGGTTATTGTTGCAGATAGGGGCCCACAGTTTGTTGTCAGGTTTTGGAGGTCATGGTGCCAGGCTTTACAGATACAATCCACACTCTCTACCAGTTTCCATCCACAGACGGATGGACAGACAGAGCGATTGAACCAGACACTAAAAAAGTATCTACGTTGTTACGCTACAGATGCTCAGGATTCATGGGTTTCTATGTTATGGATGGCAGAAGTCGCTTATAACAACGCATGGCATTGTTCTGTGGGGGTTTCTCCTTTCCTTGCTACATATGGCTTCGATGCACGAATCCTTCCGGTTCGTATCCCTGAGGAGGTGTCTAGACAACCCACAGTATTGGGTCAGATGACAACCCTTCACAACAGGAAGATCAGGGCCCATCTGATACAGGCAAAAAAGGAATACAAGAAGTGGGAGGACAGACACCGGGTTAAGGGTCCAGTCTATCAAGTAGGAGACAGAGTGTGGTTATCGACCCGCAACATCAGGTTCAAGCTACGCAGTGTAATCCACCCCAGGTACATAGGGCCCTACACCATAGTGAAGCAGATCAATCCAGTGGCTTACAAACTGAAGTTGCCTGGTACGCTCAGGATACATCCTGTGTTTCATTGCAGCCTATTGAAACCTGCTCATTCTGCTAGAAGGCGTGCACCTCCGCCAGTGGTCTGTGATGATGGGGCTGTATACGAGGTCCGGAGTATCAAAGACTCGAGGGTAAGAAGTGGCGTTTTGTGGTACCTAGTCTCTTGGAAGGGCTACTCGGCTGAGGACGATTCATGGGAGCCTGTGGAGAACGTTCATGCTCCTGCTGCTATACGTTCATATCATCGCTGTTATCCTTTGCGGCCTGGGCCTAGTAGGCGCTAGGAAGGGGGGCATACTGTCAGGTTTCGCCCCAACAGCACCTGCATTGCCAGATATATGGAATAGACTACATTGCCCATGACCCTTAGCGGTGCTGCCAGGAAGTTACATTAGCGATTGACACACGCATCCTGGTGCGTGTTATTCTGGTTCTTGTTCCTGTTTCCTGACGTGGGAGCGTCTGCTCTGCACGTCAATCCCTGTTGGCTAGTCTGTTTGAGGCTGCCGAATTGCTCCTGATATTCGAGGTAGGCTTTCCTGGACGTTTCTGCCGGGTGTGCCTTCACTGGCTGCTGTTCCTGGATACCGCCGGTAAGATACAAACTCTGCACGAACACGGACTCGTTCGCAAGCTACAGCGGGTGTCCGTGCTGTTGAGAACCCTGTTTCGCTTCTTTGAAAAGAGGCGGAGGAACTTCTTTCTTTGTGTTTTGTTCTTTGATTCCTCTCTTGAACAATGACTTTGGAGTCGTGGAAATGTTTATAGCATTTAGCGGAGCGCCGTGGTGCAAGGAACCACGCGCAGCCATGTTTTCTGGGGCATTTAATTCGTCGGAGGATTTTCAATAGTAAAAGCGGAGCGCCGTGGTGACTTGAACTACGCGCTGCCGTGTTTTACTGAACAGTTGTGGTTTTGGAGAAAAGGGAGCAGAACGCTGTAGTGGACGCAACTACGCATTGCTGTAGTGTCCCTTACTGTATTTGAATACTGAATTAGCTTATATTATTCAAGTGATTTCTCTTTGGACTGATTGGAGCGGAGTGTTGTGGTTCTTGCTTCCTACACATTACCGTGTCCAGATTTTGCAAATCTAACTACGGGCTTGTTCATTTCTGAATTCATTCATTTATTCATTTCTACTGAATCCCTTATTTCACATTTCTTCATGCTGCCCAGTGGTAGGTCCTTAGACAGAGATAGTCTCATTCATGTGTTCTTTGATCTCCATAAATGCCTGTGACTGCATGTTTCTCATTTATGTTCCCTTAGGAGTAACTGAGACAGTTGTGGAGAGTGAAGATTTTTATACTATCGAATGGTCTGGTTCTTTTTCTTTAAGCAGGTATACTTGGCTCCTATTAGCGAGAATATATGAGTGTAGCCTTACTTATATATGAGGTGTTCATGCAGATGTCCTTTTGTCGTTTCAGGTTTCCCTTCCCTGCTGACCTCTTCCTTTCCCTTCCTGTTTCTTTTATTTTCTCATATTTTCCCTCACCTAATGGCTCGAGCACCTTGTTTGTACTATCGGGGTGTTGGTGACATTTGGAGGAGGAACCACTATTCAACAACTGGATCCTGTGGAGTAAATCTGACAATATGTAGGTAATTTTCATTTTGCGATTCTCAAATTGCGATTTTTAGGGAATCACAATTAGAGAATCGCAAAACAAAATGTAGGTAGGATTAGCAAATTTTATTGCGAATCCCACTTATTGGTTATTTGCGAATCGCAAATTGCGATTCGCAAATAAGGAATACTTTCTCATTCCTTCCTATGGGCTAGAAGGCCCATAGGAATGAGTGGGAAGACATTCTCAATTTGCGATTCTCAATTAGAGAATCGCAAATTGAGTATGCAATTTCAGGGTTGTAAGGGTGTCAATAGGACACCCTTTTGCACCCCCTGAAATTGACATGTGTGCACATGTGGCCCACATACATGCCCTAAGGTTATGTATGTGACCCACATGGCACTTTGAAAAATGCCAAAAAGTGCTTTTTTCAAAGAAATCGCAAAATACCACCAACCTGAAGTTGGTGGTATTTTGCGATTCCTTAAGCCAAAAGTCGCACAACTTGGGTGCTTCCTACATTGCATTTAAGAAATCGCAATTTGCGATTCCTTAAATGCAATAGCAAAATAAGGAATCGCAAATTTTGCGATTAATAATTTTGCATGTGGGTTTTTGTCTGCAAATTTCAGCATTTGCGAGCGGAATTAGGCTTCCTACATATGGCTCCTATGTCCTTGTCTCGGCTGCGCAGGCCCATACTATCCGAGAAGTATGTCACTTGGGAAGGGGCATCTCCAATCACTCCCCTGTGTGGCTACAACTAGAGTGGGAGTATGTGAATGCGGGTAGAGTAGCTCCCATTAATCCATGGTACTTGAAAGATCCACATACCCAGAAAAACATTGTCAAAGTTACGGATCACTACTTTCAGGAAAACAAGAATTCGTTTGACTCCGCACAGACTGTATGGGAGGCATATAAAACAGTGGTCAGGGGTGAAACGCTCTCCCTGATAGCCGGGAAAAAGAAAGAAAGGCAGACTGATCTTGAAAGAGCGGAAGAGAACGTGGTAAAGTCAGAGGAGGAACTGGCCCAGGTGGTTTCCCCAGGGGCCTTCACCTTCTCAGATTGAGACAAGATGAGTTTCATAGCATCGCTAGGGATAGAGCTAGGGCGCAGGGTAGAGAGGTCCAAGGCAGAGTCTATGAGCTCGGAGACAAAGCAGGAAAACTGATCGCGTGGCTGGATAGACGGGAGTGGGCATCCAGACTTTGACTCTGCTTCCCTTGTAGGACTTGTTTCACTGAAAAGGCTGGAGAGACTGGCGGACTTAAGTGAGTGACCGGCCCCTGTGCTAAAGGTCCTACATGGACTTGCGCTGTTATGGAATGTGTATTTCCCTTGGCCAGTTTTTTTGGCTCACAGACTTGATGGAGCGTAAGGTGGGAATTTGATCTCCTTAGGTCGCCCCCTTTAGGCTGGGCCGGCTCTGGGCTCAATGAGACTGTCCTATTTGAAAGTTGGGAGCACCTGGTTAATTCCTTCGTACCCTTTTCAAGGGTGTGGTTGCATTTGAGGTTTACAATAGAGTGTGTAGGGTGAATGATTCTTTGAAAAGAACTTTAGATTTTCCCCCGTGGAGGAGGGCGCTAATACGTAACTGGCGGACCAATCTTGGGTGGGCTCTTCTTCAGATGATTGTCAGTTTCCATTTTGGGTTCCGTTGTAATTATCGTTGGTGGATGAATTTGTAGGTGTATCTTACTAGTACCCAAATGGGAAGGTGAGGGACTGTTTTGCCCCCCTTCGACTGTGCCTGAGCACTCACTTGCGTGGTCTGTTTGCCCCTTCCTGGCCGTGCTTCTGCCCGGACACCTCTTTTTGACCATCCTTGTTTGGTCTTGGTCTTGGCTGCTAGTTCCTAATGCCCCTTTTTGTTTTATTCCTTCGGGTGTCTTCCCAGGGTGACTGTATTACAGGTGCCGATGCAGTTACTTTCGAGATGCCGGAGATGCAGACTTAATTCTTCCACCATGTCTAACCACCATTAGAAGGCTCCCCTTCAGGATACCAGCTGCTGGCCAAGCAAGGCTTGGCTACCCCGGAAAGTGCCCCCTAAGGGAAAGGTGAAGGCTGTTGGCTATTGGAACTTTGGGCCAGGTGGAGGGCTAGGAGACCTGGACTAAGGGGCTAGAGCGCTCTGGCTGGAGAGCAGGTGGCCACTCTATCAAGTTCTCTGATTGATTATCTCTGTCCTAGGGGCAAGTTTGACTGCTGGGTCTCCTTTGGGTCCGCTGCTGAGGCTCCGGGAACTGCAAGCAAGGCAGCAAAGCAGTGTGGCAAGAGGTGGTGGTAGACACCAAAGCAATGGCTTTAAAAAAAGATATTTTTATAGGTTTCCTTGCAGGTGGGCCGAGTGGGGCACTATAGGGTAGGTGCAGGCTACACCCGGGACTAACGGGGCCGCCTCCGCTCCCCCCCTGAGGCTCGCTCTCCGCGGCTGCTGTCTGACAGCAGCCACACTCACACCTTTGCACTTGCCAGTGCTTTATCGGTGCTGGGCTCTCCTTTCAGGGTGCTCGGCACACGGCTCAGCACACGGTGTTGGAGTCCCCCCCCAGCAAAGAGCAGTCGTGGGGGGGAACTCAATTTAAAAGAACCGGGAAGAACTCAGAGCGGCCGCGACCTGCTGCACCGGCCCCTCCTCCTTGCATCAGCGTCTCTTCATCAGACAGAGAGAGGAAGGGGGTATACCGTCTAAATTGGTATGTTGCCTTGAGTGGATGTATGTGGTGTGGAGTAGAATTATGTGGTATTAAGCGGGTTGGATTGGAATTGTTTGTTGAGGAATTGTGTGGTGTGGTGTCGAGTGAAATTGTGGAGTGGAATGTTGATTCTCAGAGGTTGCACTGCATAGAGAATCGTGATTTTATTAAAGACGAGGAGGCTAGCATTATGCATTAAACTCTTTATTGACACTTCCAAGCAGCACGCTTCAAAATATTCCAAAAAGAGCTTAGCAACCAAACAATGAAATAGAACTTTGCAGCCCAAAAAATGACTCCTACCAGCTCTCTACTTCCTCTTTTGTTCTGATGACTTCTTAAAAACACTTTATCCTCCAATTCTTGCTCCAAACTCAAGTATCTGAAATAAAAATACAGTATTTAAAAATCCTAAATCATAAAATATTTATTATTATTATTTTTACACATCTCCAAAGATAATACGTATTACCAATAACAATATCCCATCCAAATGACCTTACCACACCCAGGGAGGGTGGGTAGGATAATGCTAACCCCCTTATCTTTAATACAATTACGATTCTCCATGCAGTGCAACCTCTGAGAATCTACATTTTATGGCAAGACAGGAGGCTAGAATTATGTATATTCAAAGCTTTCCAACACCTTGTTTGATACATGCTCAATTGGCCTGCAATAAAACTTCCTTAAAAACTCCCGCATTGCTCCAATCTGCCACCTTCAAGATTTCCTCCAGTCTTCCACCATTCAAATACACCTTGCTCACCATAGCACCTCTTACTGAATGTGCCTTAAGCTGATTTAACTTCGCTCCTGCTTCCTTCATAACCAACTTTACCCGTCTTGCAATGGTAGCTGAAGAAACCCCTTCAAAAAGCGTAGCATATGAAATCAACAACTGATCCTTCCCATGACATCTGTACTCTCTTACTCTTGCCTCATACTCTTGCAAACAATTCACAATACACAATTTTGAATTATGTTCAAATTTAGGGTAGAACACAGATTCCAACATAGTTTTGGTTCTTTTCCATATTTCAAAATGCACTCTTTCAGGATGATAAAAACGTCTACTTACCTCCAATGCTCTGACATCTGACACTCATTTGATCGAAATTAAACACAATCGAGTAACCACCTTTTATGATAGCTGTTTTAATGAAAGGTATTTATATCCTGGCCAAGGTTGAAAAAGTCTTAACACCAAATTCACATCCCAAACCACCTCATATCTTGAAACAGGAGACCTTTTTAAACAAATAACTTTCATGACCTTCAGATCAAAGGACGTCTGCCTATTGAAACACCATTCACTAATGAATGCATTGCTGCAATAGCTGACCTATAGTAATTCACAGTTCTGTACATCAAACCCTTCTGAAAAAAGATCTGCTAAAAAAGTTGCTTTTTTAACTTCATCAGCCTCCACAGGATCCAAATCCCTTGCCATGCACCAACATCTTTTATGAGTTCCTGGTTCCCAAGATTCATTGAGCAACTCCAAAGCTGCTCTCGAAAGATCTTTGAGGCTTCCTGAACCCCTGACACTCTCCAAACTAGAAGGATGAGTGAATTTGACTGGTCAGGTCAATTGAGCTTTATTTCGATTTAAAATATAAATCATAAAAAGCATACAACAATCAATTACATCAAACTTAAATTGTGATAAAAATCTATATGTACAAATTAAAAATAGCAGACCGAACCTCACAAATATATAGCTCAATTGCAAGTAGGAAACATTTCTTTTTCCCTTTTAAAATCAGCGTAAAAAGCTTTACCTATTACGTCTTAATTTTACTTTATAAAAACATGTTTATCTATAATTATTTTAAAATAAGTTAAAAGAGCTTAAAATAACAGTAACTTTTGTAAGGTAATTAATTAATTTAAATTCAATCGATGTCTGACAATGCATTTAAGGAAGTTCACTATTAGTTAGACTATCTTCTCTCCCTCCAATAGCTGCAAAAAGAGGAAAGCAGGACAACATTGTTTAAGACCAATTTGCTGTAACAATGGAGCTAACCACTTTTTCCTAAAACAATGGTAAAATTTACAAAAAAGAATGGTGTGTAGGGTGGATTGCGAAGAAGAATCGCCACAAGGGCAAAGCGGTAGATCTTTAACCCAATTGTTTCGGGTGGGGAATGTGACCAGACGATGAAAGAAATTCATCCTGAACCTTACCAAGAGGTAGCTCTCATAGCTTGTGATGTTAAATGTAAGGTAGGGTTGAATTGTAGCTACCGTCTGTATTAACAGGCTAAGGGCTACAGATGGTTTCGTAGCCTCATTCGTTAGTATCAACTCCTCAAAATGGGCTAGGCATTTCGCTTTTAAAGCCTTCCTTGGTACCTCGCAAATTAGGGAGGGATCGTGATAGTATCTCTCCCAACCCAAATCCTGCAAAGACTTTTTAATATAACACAACCACCTAGAATTGTGGGCATTATCCAAAGCTAGACAATCAGAGAGGATGGACTGGGTAAGAGAAGCTTTATCAGAGGTCCAAATTCTGCGCCATAATAAAATCAGTTCAACCTTTTCTAAGTCCGTTACATATGGGAGACTCAACTCCATATGGCAAGCCATGGTACCCGCACTCTTAGGGACCGCCAAGAGGTACCTCAGAAAGGAGTTTTCCACTGTTTGTATTTCTTTTGTGGGCACAAAACCCCAAAGCCCTGCCCCATACAGGGCCACAGATAGACATTTGGCGTTATAAATCTTGACAAGTTCGAGGGGAGCTCTCTTACCCAACTTCCTGGAAAAATTAACAAGAGCTGCAGTAGTTCTTAAGAAAAGTAGTTTTCTGGTTTCTACAGCCGGTTTCCAGGATAGTTTGTTATCTATCGCTATGCCCAGATAGGAATAGTTTTGTGTGGTCGCTAGTTTTTGATCGTCTAGATAGATATCCCTCATTCTCCGTTTATGGCCGGTACCTGCCCTCATAACAAAGGTTTTACTGGTGTTGATTTTCAGGTCGAGACCTGCCATGAAGGTGGAATATCTGCTCAAGCTCTTTTGGAGTTCTAGGGGGGGTACGGGCTAATATGACGGCATCGTCTGCGTAGAGAAGGGCAGGTATTGGCCGGTCATTCACCATAGGAAGGTCCCGGCATCACCTGATCATCACTCCCTCTAGACCATTGGTGTATAGAGTGAAGAGCAGGGGAGCCAGGACACAACCTTGCCTAACCCCCTTCTCCACTGCAAATTCCCCCGTCAGCTCCCCCCCACCCCGTAGCGACTCCTAGCTGTGGCATTGGAATAGAGTTCCCTCAGAAACTTAATCAGGTTCATTGGTACTCCCATGTCCCCCAATAAGGTCCAAAGTTTTGAATGGGAGACACAATCGAAGGCAGTCGAAAGGTCCACGTAAACCATATACAAGTCACCCCTTTTGATATGCACATACTTGTCTATTAAGAGTGTCAAGTTTAGAGCCTGCTCAATGGTCCCCAACCCTTGACGAAACCCATACTGGAGGTCTGAAATAACCCTGACATCGTCCGCCCAGTCCTGTAGTTGCTCAAGGATAAGTCGACCCGCCATCTTTCCCAGCGAGTCCAGGAGTGAGATTGGGCGATAGCAGGTTACCGACCCCCTATCCCCCTTTTTAAAAATTGGTACTAGTATGGATTTGGACCATGAGTCCGGTAGGCCTATATTGCATGTTGCGTTTAACACTCTAGTTAGAAGGGGAGTCCAAATGTCCGTCTGTGCTTTAAAAAGATCGATGGGGACACCATCTGGGCCCGGTGCCTTGCCACTTTTACTTGCACGCAGGGCCAGGTCTACTTGATTAAGGGAGAACTGAAGGTCAATGGGGAAAGGGCCTTCAGATCTATCACTGATAGTGGCATTCTGGGGGATGTTATCCTGAGACGTGGAATCCTTTGGGGAGGACTTAAAGATCTTAGAAAAGTGATGGACCCAGTCCTTTTCCTCTATCGCTACGTCTAGTTTTGGGTGGTCAGTGTTATTTGTTAGAAATGGAGACTTGACCACTTGCCAGTAAGCGGCAGAGTTTTTGTGAGCGCCGCTATCATGAAGTTGGGCCCAAAGGAGGGTCTTTAGTTCTTTTTTCCTATTCTTTAAAGCGATGTTACATTTTTTCCTAAGAGTTCTTATTTCAAGTGGAATCCTGGCCGCTTTACTTAGTGCAGATTTTAAGTTTAGGTAAGCGGTCGTGCATTCATGATTAAACCATCCCTTCCTCGGTTTAGATTTGTGTTTGATTTTTATCCATAAGGCCTCGTTTATGGTTTTAATGATCCTACCAAAATTAAATATAAGTTCCTCATCTGTCGTGTCAGAGTCGAGACATTTCATGACAGCAGGGAGAGCCCCTGTTATCACTGCCTTTGTTATTGCCATTGGATCAACTTTCCCCCATTTCAGTGCGTAACCGTTTAATCTATTCAACGTTAAATTATTTTGATCTAAAATGGAACCAAGATTATTTTTTGGATTACAGGATAATAGGAAAGAAATGCTGAGTGGATAGTGGTCACTCAGTGCGATTGGATGCCTGGAAAATATTGTTTCCCTTGTCCTCTCCCCATTTGGTACCAAGATGTAATCTACTGTTGTTTGATGACCCTGTCCATGAAATGTAGGAGCCAGTGATGACACCTCATTTTCCAGATTATTTGCTTGGACTAGGTCTAGTTCAAACAAGATTTCATTTAGATGGTTTCCGAGAATAGAATGTCTGAAGTGAGAGATTGGATTATCCCATTCGTCAAGGATGCCGCAGATGTTGTTATTGCCAGCTAGGCAGGGTCCCAAGTTAAACCCCCCCCCCCCAAATTAATACTTCTTCTTTGGTAGACTTCTTTGTATGTGATGACAGAATAGAGCGAATCGAGGATACCAAATTTACTGCCTCTTTCTCCGGAAGATTGTTGTAGTAGTTCACTATAAGGAACTTGATGGTTAGGCCTCCCTTAGCTCTGCCTGAGGTCGACGGTTGGGCTGGTGAGAAGTAGGTTTTAAACCCTTCTATGTGTATTGCGTCGAGCAACCAAGTCTCCTGAAGGGCTATGACATCGAAGTTTGGAATAAAAGTCTTCCACTCTTCAATTGTTACTTTTGAACGTTGCCCTGCTATGTTCCAAAACAAAGCAAAGATGGAGGGCCTGGTTCCCCTCTCTTTTGGTCTCCCAGTCCCTATGTTGATTGCTGTGATGTTAGAGTCCTGTACAGGAACAAAAACGGGAAGGGGTTGGTCAGGCCCAGTAATTCTAGCCACCAAATCAGTGAATGTTACCTGGGGCTCAATGTGTTTTAACTGGGGCTCGAGGGAAATGTGGATACAATTTGGCTCAATATTTTTAAGGGACACGGCCGACATACTGCCGACAGTGTCATGTGGTGTGAGCTTATGGTGGAGTCAATCCCCTCCCTCCAGACCCGAAAGAGCTGCATAACGGTTTTGGAGGGGTATAAAGTGATTTGCCTGAGAATACATTTTATCCCTAGGATTGGGGGTAGAGACCAATAAAGATCTAGGATAAAAATAAGTCAGTTCGCAGGCTGTGATGGAATTATTACCGGTTTCTGGAAACCAATTTAGGATATAGCTGACTGCTCTGTGATCCCTGAAATTAACGACAATTATGTCTCCCTTTTTGTCCTTTGTTCTGATTCCAAGTCATGAAAGATGGCGAACGTGTAATATCTCGCCGGTTAGGTTTGGAGGAAGTGGACGATTCTGCCTAAGCCAATGCGTGGTTTTATTTTTTAACTGGGAATAGTTTTCCCTCTTACCATCCTCTAGTGTTGGGACTCCTGTAAGAACCACCACCAGCGGCACCGCTTCTGGTGGTAAATCCACTTGACACCCCTTAAGTTTTGTGGTCCTAACTGAACTTGTTCTGACCTGCTTACTTTGTGCAGTTCCTGAGTCAGGTAGTTTCTCTCCCATCTGGGCCTCTCTAGCAGTGTATTGTGCAGTTTGATACGTTGACTTGTGGGTAACTATCCATGGAGATTTTAATTTTTTTAACTCAGTAATTTTTTTTTTTTGGGCGATAATGTTTATGGATGGTACCGTGGGCAGAGTTGCCAATACGGGTGTCACAGTGGATTTAGTTAGCCCTGTATTTGTAGCTAGTGCCTTCTCTAGAGTTCTAAGCCAATCTTCTATTCTTGTCAGTCTCTCTATTAACAGCAATGTCGAGGATCTAATTAGTTGTTCCATTGTTCCCATTAAGTCCATACCAGGGGTTTCTAATGTCGGGCATTGTGGTGGAGTTCCTAGGGCTGGTATAGTAGTTGTATTTGGTAAGGGGCCTTTGGAAGATTTACCGAAGTCGGTATGGCTAATCTTTTTTCTCTGTGGTTCATTCCCCCTTTTCCTTCTTTTCTTGGCGGTGAACCTTGTACTCGGGGTTGCTTTATGTTTTTGGACTTTTTACGCGCAACCTCTACCACTGGTAAGGGCGTATCAGGTATAACTTCTATTTCTGGTATCGATTTGCGGGGAGAAGACGAAATTTGTCTATGTAATTCATTAACCGTATCAGGAGTAGAAGTTACATCGCGTAAGAGGATAGGAATGCTGTTATTTGTTATATCGGGATCCTCATTATCAGCGGGACAGCTAATAAGTGGTGAAATATCCAGCTGTGACCGACCAAGGAAGGAGCGTTTGTTTTTAAACGAATCGACTGAGCGTCGTCGCTCAGCACGCCGCTCTTCAAGTATACTCTCCCTTTTGGTGTCAGGAGTAATCCTAATTACATAATTGTCCAATGTTCCTTTATTAGCGCCACTTGCCAATGGCGGTAATCCTTTAGTGGTGTTCGAACTCATAATGCATTACAGTTTTTAACTGAAGCAATGGTAAGCACACCTACTTGTGGAAGTGATTTTGAGGTAATAGGAGCACAACCAAGGAATCTAGCAGACCTCTAACCGCACTATCAGATATATGAACTTACTAACATTCAGCACAGTTTCTCTTGGGCGAAATGTCAATAATGTCAATAAGTAGGCCCAGCCCGGCCTCCCTCGGCTCCTGAGGGCTACAGAGGGCCCGCCCTTTGCCCGGGCTTAGCCCGGCGCCGCCCACGCGTGTCCCGCGACGCGGGGGTTGCCGGTAATTTCAAGCGTCTCCGGGCGCGGGAACAACGGCGTCGGCTTCCGGCTGGAAGCAGTGCAGGCTGGGGAGTGTAGTCTCCCTCCGCACGGCGGCCGCAAGATGTCTGGCTGCGGCAGCGGGAGGGAGAACAGCAGAGCCCAAGGAACAGCGGTAACCAGGTAAGCCCCCTGCCAGGGACAACAGTCAGGAGATTAATGCAACACCCGCTCCACCGGGGCTGCCGGTAATTTCAAGCGCCTCCGGGCGCGGGAACAACGGCGTCGGCTTCCGGGTGGAAGCAGTGCAGGCTGGGGAGTGTAGTCTCCCTCCGCACGGCGGCCGCAAGATGTCTTGCTGCGGCGGCGGGAGGGAGAACAGCAGAGCCCAAGGAACAGCGGTAACCCGGTAAGCCCCCTGCCAGGGACAACAGTCAGGAGATTAATGCAACGAATTCGACTGTACTAAAGGAGGTTCCACTCCTTTTAGCATCCCCTTGCAACAAGTTATCAGGTAAGGTATCTCTACCGTCATTTTCATTATTGCAGTAAACCAAGCCTGAGATTGGCATCTCTGCTTTTTCACCTGATTCAGTACTCTCTATATCATCGCAAAAGGAGGAAATGCGTAACCTTTCATTTACGTCCAATCCTGAGTAAACGCATCCACCACTAAAGCTCCCAGATCCGGTCTCCAGCTGTAATAATTTTTTAACTGATGTGTCAGTCTGGTGGCAAACAGATCTATCTCTAAGGGACCCATTAAGTCGAGAATCCTCAAAAACACACCTCTGTTTAACTTCCAATTGCTGAAATCTAAAAGATTCCTTGAATTCCAGTCGGCTACACAATTCTCCTTTCCTGGCAAATATTGTGCCACTAATCCAATCTTGTGCCCCATACAATACTCTCACATTACCTTTGCTAAATCTGTTAGCCTCTTTGACCTGCTTCCTCCCAACCTGTTTATATAAGTTACCGCTGTTACATTGTCATCCTTAGTAAAACAAAAGCTCAGCTGGAACTGGGAACTGAAACTCCGTAAAGCAAAACAACCTGCCTTTATTTCTAAACAATTAATATGATCCTCTCATTCTTTCAAACTCCAAATGTCACCTGTCTCTGGATTCGAATACAAAGCTCCCGATCCCAAACTGCTCGCATCTGTTTCCAGTACAAAATCCGCTTTCATTCCAAAAATTGCCCTTCCATTCCAAGTATAAATATTCTCCAACCCCAGTCAACTCCTCTCCAGCTTCCAACAAAATACTCACTACGTCTCCATACCATTTCCCTTTCGAAAGTTCCAATCTTTTCATTTTCTGCAAAGTTATGTAATGTTATGGACCTGGAAACACTGCTTAAATTGATGATGATAAAAGTCCTATCACTCTGGCCACCTCTCTCAATTTGACCACCTCCCTTTTTAAGACAAATCTTGTATCCTTCATTATTTGTTTACATTTTCTTGTCTGGCAACAAAAGTTGTGCCTTGATTGTATCCACCACGAAACCCCAAAACTCCAGATTTTGTGTGGGTTGCAGAATGGATTACCCCATATTTATCATGAATCCCAAAGACTCCAAAAGTTCTTTAACCATCGTCAATTGTGCCTCAAATTCCAAACTGCTTTGATTCATTATCAAAATATCTTCCAAATAAATTAAAAGATGTACCCCTCTCTCTCTCGATAAGCCTACTACCGTCCTCATCACCAAGGCGCCGACACTAATCCAAATAGAAGGCATAAAAACTGAAATACCGGAACTGCACAAATCTTTGGCTTTCCTCTGCTATAGGCACTGTGAAGTATGCATCTTTTAGATCCATCTTTACCAACCAATCTCCTTCTAATAACTCATCCCTCAGAAAATGAATTCCCTCCATCTTGAAATGTCTATAAGTCACATAAACATTCAGTTCCCTCAAATTTATCACTGGATGCCAACCTATGTCCATTTTTTCTACTACAAACAAAGTGCTTACAAAACCCACTTTTTCGTGGCAAATCTTTCTTATTGCTCCTTTGCTCAGCATAGATACAATTTCGCACCTCACCACATCTTGTAACTCTACTTTGAAACTGATCTCCTTCGGCTCTTGGACCTGCCATGGCATTGAATAGAACTCTATTTGATAAGCTGTTATTGTAGATATTACCCATGCGTCGTTTGTTATCGACTTCCATTTTTCTACATGAAATCACAATTTTCCTCCCACTTTTGTGTGGCTAAAACCAATGACTTTCTTCATATTCACCTGTTCCTGACGACGTTGAATGTCCTCTTCCACGATTTGTCCTTGCTCTTGAAGATCTTTCTCTCTGAGTATAGAATTCTCCATTACTTGATCCTTGGGTTCCTCTAAATGAACCTCTTCCAGCATACTGGGTCTTATAATAGGCACAGCCAAGATGTTGCCCTCTCCTCCCAGCCCTACCATATAAATTGTTCTGCCCTGAAAAAATCTCTTCATAGTATAATGTGCCTTGTCTAAGGCAGTAAAAGTTGGAATATATTTTTCCAAACTTTTATCCATTCCTCCTCCGAAAAGAAATCCTTTTGCCTCCTCACTTGGTTCTCTTCTATTCAAATCTCCTAATTTGGGATTTATCCATAAAAGAACAGCTTTTCTCCTTTCAGCTATTAATCCAGCTTTTGCGTTTCCTAAAAAACAAATTGCATGCTGGCTCCAACCGCTTAATAAATTAATATCTAAATCACAAACTTTAATGTACGAATCCTCTACCAAATACAAATTTCTGGCCCAAGGATCTAGCAGCTTATCCTCACACCGCTTTAAAAAGCATTCCTACCCTTTTGTTGGATCACATCCTAGCTTAAAAAGGTACGTGATTAACTGATGATTCAGGTTTAAATCAAAGTCTCCTTATCACCTATCACTAGGCGTCAACACTCCGCCCTCATAAATCTCCTTTCCTCCTTCTCAAGAGGTTTACGTATCCATTTCTTAATATATTTTCCTACATGAGGCAAAGGCCACCATGCACTCCATCTAAGGGTGTTTAATTCCTCTTGGATCACGCAAATTCTCCCCCAAGGGATCCATCACAGAACCTTTAGAAGCTTCTTTGCTCTGTAAACATCCATCCACATCATCATCAAACAAATCTTTATCATCTAGATCCAAGATGTATTCATCAACATCTTCCACATCAAAAGCAGGATTAACCTGCCCATCTGACGTGTCGCTAAGGACACCCTTTCTTTTTGAGTCGCTTTGGACTCCTCTCTCCTCAATCTGAATATCCAAACTCTTTCTTATCCTTGTACAATTCCCCCATGGACCTCTTACAGCTCTATCCTAACCTTCTGATATCAAAAAATACTCTTCTTCCTCATTATTAAAAGTCCTTTTCTTTCCTGACAACGCTTCATGCACAGACTACTGTACAAACACCCTTAATTCTGTAGAAATAGTCTACCACCTTTCCAGAATGGTTTGCCTCATTAGATGCCTGTTCGGTGATTTATATTTAATAAACTTAGACTTTAAAAAAAAATTAAATTAACCAATTTCCAAAGTCCTACTTCCAAATCACTAAAAAACTCTTAAAATTGCCACTTTCCTCTCAAATTCCTAAAACAAACCCTAAATTATCCTATCCTCTCTGCTGCGTGACTAGAAAAATAACTGTTGACAGTGCCTCCGACAGAAGTGTCACCTAGCAACCCATATACTTCAACTTCCTCTCGAAATCAGATTTTTAAAAAACAATGAGGCTGAGCGCCTCTACGCGATAAAAGTCTTTTTAGCCCCATTTTATTTGTTTTACTTCTTCTATTTTTAAAAAACATTGCAACTCACAACTACTCGAGTCGTGTATAAAATGTGCTTCTTTCCGGTGTTTCCTATTACATATTAATTTAAGTGCCATGCGTGCCCACACTAAAGATGGCCACCTAAGCACAAACACCCGCCTGAAGTTGAAACGGGCATAGAGACTTGCCCATACTTTATACGTGACTCAGCGAGACCAGATGCTAGAAAGCATGGCTCGTCCTGCGCCTGTAACGACTCAAAAGTCTGCGCGAGGCAGATGGACCGCGTGAGTCAACTGCCACAAATAACTAAGCGTTTCAAAGGTAATTAATCTCTAATTTTAAACCACATTTAGTTCAAATTAATCAAATCTGTAAATGCTTGCCAGATACTTTTAAACTCTTCAAAATAAATCTATGTACACCAACTTTTACTATTTTCGTAAATACTTACCTTAAAACCTATCAATACTCAAAACCAAAAAATTCTATATTAACAAAGCCTTTTTATCAGTCCATAAATTGGATTGTCAACCATCCTTCACCACACCTCAAAATTTCATAATTTTCCACATCTAATTCACCATTCATAACACACAATACAATAACTAAGCATGAATTACTTATCTACTCAGAAGCAGCAACAAAAGAGGAAGGAGAGGGCTGGCAGGAGTCATTTGTTGGACTGCAAAGTTCTATTTCATAGTTTGGTTGTTAAGTTCTTTTTGGATTACTTTGAAGTGTGTGCTTGGAAGTGGCGATAAAGGGTTTAATGCGTAATGCTAGCCTCCTGTCTTGCCATAAAATGATATGGTATAGTGGATAGATAGGAGTGAGAGCTCACAGAATAGATAGCCCATATCAGGATGTGTATATGCTACATTTAATCTGACCTAGACTGGCACAGACATGTTTCCTCCAGCAGTTTTTAGCTGAGGAGCAGGCCTTTATAAAATCACACTATTTTCAATGTGGAACTGTCAAGCTCACGTCAGTTGCCATCACATAGGTAAACTGTTGCACACTTGTTAGTGATCACTGCAAGGAGGGCAGAGCGAAGAATGCAGGAATCTGAAACCTCTGCATGTCCTAGGTGCTCGCTGTTGAGCAGGGTAAGGACACTTGTACTGCTGTCCAGGGCTTACTTTCCCAGTGCCTTTCACATAAACACCCTATACAAGAGCCTCGAGGGAAATCACTTTATGATATCTATCTTATAACGGAGTAACATGTGAAGCATGTGCCTAATACGAATGTATGACGTTACAAAGCATACATTTACTATGCATGCCTTTACAACACAGTTTTTACATCGCAACATCCTTAACAACGCATTCTTTTACATAGCATGCCATTACATTGCATTTTCAGAAACTACCTTTACAAAGCATTGCATTACATCGCATTATACCTTTACAATGCATACCATTACATTGCATTTAAGGTAAGTGTTGGGTAGTATAGGGGTAATCATTACTATTCTAACTCCAGTGAGTGCAACAGAAATGAGTAAGTGTTGGATAGTGAAGCGGTATAAATTACTATTCTAACTCCAGTGAGTGTAACAGTAGGGTAAGTGTCGGTTAGTGTAAGGGTACTATGCGTTGTAATGGTATGCGTTGTAATGACGTGCGACGTAAGGCCTGTGTTGTATACATGCATTGTAATGACATGCGTTGTAGTGACATGCAATATAATGGCTGTGTTGTAATGACATGCAATGTAAAGGATGTTGCGATGTAATGACTGCTATGTAAAGGTAGTGCGATGTAATGACTGCTATGTAAAGGTAGTGCGATGTAATGACTATGTTGTAAAGGTTGTTTCCCGCCTAATACTAACAGCACAGGTAGCGTTGCCAATATGAGGTTTATAACAGGATAGGTCAGTTGGCTCAGCACCTGGTTCAGAGAGTTTGTGAAAGGGGCTCCCTGTTGACGACGACTATGACTTTTGGTTCAACAAAAAAATACACTGCAGTGCTGGAAAACAGGAGCACCTCTTACTAACTCAATTTGAAGTGCAGGCTGTGCACTTATTTGTGAGCAATACTACTTTTAATTAAGCCAACATCAAACACCCACTGTAATGTATAGAAGAAAAGAAACGTTCTGCAGTAAAGGACTATAAAAGACTGTACATCTGCACATACCTGCAACTCAAAGAACCTGAATACAATGTTATTTAGCATCAAATGCTCAGTATGAATACAAGGCTCACAGGAGAGCCAGGTCTGTTTATCCAAGAAGTGTTGCCTCTCTAGCTTGTGGCAAGACTTCAAGTTAAAATGTCATATCAGGTGAGCTTCCTGCCCTTGTGTTTTAGTTGAAACTGCAAGTGTCATGTCCCCTTGGAGATGCTTCTTTAAAGTGAAGCCCGGGACCCTGGCGGGTTTAATCAACTTTTTTGTTTGGAAACTGAATGCATAGTGCCCGTGGGAGGAGTGTGCTACTCTCCTTATTGTGTACTCAGGGAAGCATTGAGAGTATCCGGCAGGGAGGAGAATGCTGAGGGCAACCATTATTAGCTTTCCACTAAATGCTTCTATTGTCCGCCTGGCCTGCCACATAACATGTATATAAAGTGAATAAAAAGCACACTTGTTACATTTTAGGAAGCCACAGCTTGCCGCCTTGCTGAGCCAGGCCCCCTCTCTCCTCGCGTTTGGCTGATAAATTAACAATTGGGGTTGTCCAGTGCCTGTGTGGGGTGGTAGTGGTGGCGTGGTTCATGGTTCAGGGGTGCCCCGCTGCTCTACTAGCTCTGTATGCAAGTCCCGCTATATTTCACTCTCTCTCCAGGGGCAGAGCAGCTCCCAGGAGCACCTCAAGTAAACCTTGTGTTTTTAGGTCTCGCCTAGACGAAAGCAAAAGCGAAGCTTGTGCTGTCTAGGGAGACAACTTATGTCGCCACTTTCCAGGGATTCCGGGGAATGTAGACAGCAGACTGTGACGAGCTTGTCCTCCTGGCGATTGTATATCGTGAGCGCGCACGTCGCGTCGCCGTCCCTGCTATTCCCATGCACAGAAAGGCTCCTGCACGCATGCGCACATACACGCACTGCATACACACACACACACACGCACCCCCCCTTTAACAGACACACGCGCAGACAGACACACGCACGCACAGACACACTACAACAGACACATGCGCACACCCCACCCCCACTCACCCCTCCTCCCCCGCAACACACTCACCTGTTCTGGCGGTGCTCGGCGTGCCTCTCAGGCGGCGGTTGCGCTTTGCGGGGCTCTCTCACCACATGAGAGCCCCGCCTTCTTCATGCGCCCGGCCGCTCTTCACCCGGTCCCCCATCTCGGGACCGGGACTCGATCAGGAGCCCTCGGGGCTCCTCGGACAGTGGCTTCTCTCTCGCGCCGCGATGGGGGCGGGACTTCCGGTTGGGGCCGCGCTGCGATTGGCCGGCTGCCCAACCGCTTCCGGGTCGTCGCAGGCAGCGCGGCAGCCCGGCGGGAAGCGGGAACTTGTTGAAATAGTTTGCTATATTTGGAGCATTGCGCTTGCCCTTGGGATCTGTTCTAACATTTGCTTTGGGGACACACAGGCGTTTTAATTTGGGAATAGCACCCAGGTTGTCATGGGAGGCTACAGTATTTGCGTGGTTCCTGTCAGGTCTGTCTTCCACTGGAGGTAATGTATCTGAGCTAATGAGTGTCTCCACATCCTTATTTAGCCAGTTGATCTCCCTAAGCATACAATTATCAGGTTTACTGGAACTTTTGGAGTGTTTGACGATGCCCTGTTCTAGATCTGATTCTTTTTCCAGAGCCCATTTTACTAAACACTTAATGAGCTGATTGAGAGGATACAAAGGAACATACAATGGTGTTAGTCTACAGAAATGCAGGCGCAGGGTATAATTTTTAGGTAATGAAGTATGTTTGTTTATTGACTACAATGCGACGAGAGACAAATAAGTCACCAACAAGATCAGCCTCCATTCAGAAACTTCCAGGCCATATGACATTAAAGGGGCACAGCAAGTTTGAAAAAAGTACCTTTGCAAGCTTAATCCAGAAAGTACAGTCACGAGGGGTGGGCCAGCCTCCTCCGGACTCTGGCGGGGCACCCGTACTTGTCCCAGGCTTTGCCCCGTGCACGTCCCACACAGCGGGACTGCAACGCACTTAACTAGCACTAAACGGCCAGAGGTGAGATTACAAGTGGGGATTCTGGTTCATGTAGTCCCCTGCGGTCGCAGTGTGCGACAGCTCTCCCCTGGATGGAGGCAGATGTGCTGGATGCTCTTAAGATGCAACCCCCAGCGATGACAAATGGGAAAAGGTGATGGGACCTTGAAACGGGTTTGTGGACCTTAGGCTCAAGTATCTGCAAACACTGCAGCAAAACGTCCTTTTTATTTTATTTTTATTTTTCTCTACCTTCAAAGAATTTTTTTTCGTTTTGTTTTTCAGGATGTAGTGACTTAGTTCTGTAATAGCGATCAAAGCAGATTTTTCGGTGTTGTCAGTCTGACGCTTTGGGCTTTGGACTTGAAATGGATAAGGGAAAAACACTCCCTCGTCCAGATAGATTTGAATATTTTTTTTAATTTAACCTGTGGGTGTCTGACCTTCCACAGACTTTCAATCTACATACCTCTAACTTCATAAAACCTTCCAGCCTATCCTGAAATGTTTTTAAAAAAAGCACTTCTTTGACAAAAGTTCCGATTTCTTGTAAAGTGAGGTGTAATTGCTTTCAGCTGTTTATTTAGAGGAGAGCAAAGAATCCGATATTGAATTGACAGTTTTTTTTTTACATATCTCCTTCCGGAAAAATTTCAGGGTGATCTTGGCTGAGTAAAAAAAGGGGTGGGCCCAGGGCCTGAACCCAGCTATACTGTGCACAGCCAAATGGCTTGAAAAGAAGGTGTTTGAAGTTAGGCACAACATTACACAAGCATTTGCAATGCAATAGGTCTCGCAGTTGTGAGAGTTTGAGCTATTAGCATTGTAAATGGCAATGCCTTTTAGTTACGTGTTGGTTTTTAAAATATAAATTAAAGGCATTGTCATTTACAATGCCAATAGCTTAAACTCTCGCAAATGCGAGACCTATTGCATTGCAAATGCTTGTTTTTGTTGTTTTTTTTTTGTCCTCATATCCACCATGGTATAAGAAAGGCATATAGAACAAACCATAAATCAGCTGTCTCAGTATTATAACTGGAAGGGATCAATCGTGATAGGGGGACCAAGCATCCCTCAGCTGTCTCTGGTTGGTCGCAATCTTGGCTACCATTGGGGGGGCCTACAGCGAGGCCAGGGCCGGGCTATGACCGGATATCTGCTGTGCTCGTGCAAAAAATAGGCACCATAGTAGTGTAATCATCGGACTCGGGGAAGGAAAAAAAAAAACGGATTTTTATTGTGCCCAAACAAGCATGTGCCAAAAAGCTCTTTTACTTGGATTCCCCGGCCTAGCAAGGTCAATTTGTGCCGTCTGCAGACAAGAAGCCAGCCAGTCTCCATGGGAAGGGGGTAAGGGGTCCTTCCACCTCCTGCATATCTCCCTCCTTGCCTAGAGGACCGTATAAAACACTAAGCTTCTGGCTGCATTCTGTGATCCTATTAGGATCCCAAAAATTACTAAAGATAGATCAATAGTGACAGGGTAGCCCAATGACACTGTAAGAGTATTACCAATAGCTTCCCAAAATGTAGCAACCCGAGGACATTCAAAAAACATATGAATGTCTGATGCTGCCTGCAGCCCACACCTTGCACATGCCACTGAATTACCTAATTACCTCAAGTAAACCTTGAAAGGTGGGTGCACTTCAAGGAGGGGGCTGCCAGTACCCAGGCATCATGACACACTCCTACGTGCACAAAGAGCTGGACACTGTCTAATGGGGGGTGCATGGAAATGGAACAAAAAAAATGCATACTCTTCAGCCCAAAATTAAGCCCACACTTTAACAAAACTTAGAGTGACCTGCTGAAACAAACTAAAAAATGAGAAAGTATATTCAATTCAATTCTTTATTAAGATTTGGATCTCAAATGAGTTTCACAAAAAAGGTTACGAAAAATTACGCTAAAATTAAATCGCCTTTTATCATAATATTAAATAAATACATATTTGAATCCTTTAACCACAATTATTCAAATACATATATTTTGCATAGTTTCTAAAGACAAAGGTATAGCACTATAAAACAAATATTCCTTGTGTTGCCCAGAAAAATCTCCCTAAAAATATAGTGCTAGATGCATATATACACACATACTTCAAATAAACAAAAAAGAAAAATCTGCCCCTAGACAACCATAGAGCCAATCCAGTAAAATACATACATATATTTCATTATAATTAAAACTTCTATGGATAAAAGCAATTCATAAAACATATAAAAGTTACAATTTGTGCAAATGCTCCATTTCTACTTCAAAATCCACTCCCCCATAGCAGCAAGATTATGTACAAATTACTCCAAAAATATATAATCAATAAACAATCTTAATGAAGGTCTGCCTCTAGATTTGAAGATTACATTCCTACTAATAACAATTACTGGGGCCTAAAATAATTAACTAAGATTCAATTTTAGTCTCCCATGATTCACAGTAAGAACTCCCCCCCCCCCAAGCATAGCAGCAATCAATATAAATGAGATACTCCTAAAAAAACAGTACCATAAATTCCTTCCCCTCATTTAACAATACTCTAAAAGAACTAAAATAAATTTAAAAACTCCATAAAAAAGTTCAGTAGAAGAATGTTATCCTATGAGGTGAAGGGATGCAAGGGAGGAAAGAGAATCAACAAATGTATGTCCTGTCACACTAATTTCGCGGTATACTGTCTGAGGTGTCCTTGCGATTTAAAGTATGTAGGGAGCACCATCAATCCAGTCAAACTGAGAATCCTTGAACATATGCGTGCCATCGTGAAGAGGGATTTTTCCTATCCGGTGGCTCGGCATTTTGTAATAAAACACCAGAGTGACAGAAATTTATTGCAGTACTTTTGTTTAGACCATGTACCGGAAAATCCAAGAGGAGGAGATAGAGTGCAGAGACTTCGAAGACTGGAGTCCCGATACATAGTGGATTTGCGAACCAAGGTCCCTGGGGGCTTGAACAGTGGGGAGGAGTTGGCAGTACATTTGGGCATTTAGAAGAGCGATAGAGAGATATTGTGAACTGAGTATTTACACTGTATAATCCGTTTTGACATGTGATTGAGTGTAATTTTGATATTTGACTTTGACTTTTATAATTACGTATGTTTTTCTATTTCTGGGAAAGATGGGGGTTCATTATGATGTAATGTTGATTTTAAGACTGGATTGGACACACGTCCCGCCTATAGACCATATATATTTCATCAAGTCTGAAAGATTTCTGATATGGTTAATGTCACAGACACATGGATTAATTGATAATGTCAAAACTTCCGTTTTGAGGGACGACGCAACCCAGCAGGGTTGCCATAGCCGATCCACGGCAAGATTGTATAAAACAGGACGAAATCGTCAATGTTTAACAGTGTACTGGGTACGATATGACCACACAGTTTATATAATGTGTAGTTGTTTATGGGGCCCAGCGTGGTACAAGTATTGTACTTACAACATGGCGCCTGCCATTATGCAAGGTGCGCAATACCCCTCATTTGTTTTGACCATTTATGCCTGGTTTTAAAATGGCGCCGCGCAGCGCGTTACCTTTAGACACCGAGGAAGGGAGATTTCCCGAAACGCGTCTGACTTGGAAATAAATCTTGCATTGCTGAAATTTCCCGAGAGTGCTGCTTTTTCTTTTCCGAGATTTGGAGAGGATTATTGAGCTTGCATTGATACCGCGGTACACCAACGCCACGCGCCGCAGCATCCGCCTGTAGAGTGACTCGCTATCTGGTGTGTTTGGAGCAGTAAAATATATATATATATATATATATATATATATTCCCTCGCGCTTTGCCTCGTCGCAGGGGGAGCTCATTCGCGCTGGTGCCATCAACGGGATCGAGGCAGTCTCCCGATCATATCCAACACAACAGTTCCAAATATTGATGGCACTCCACTCAGAGATGATTTTTCAAGATGTTTAATAGTAACAATTGAGATCTCAATTGTTACTATTAAACATCTTGAAAAATCATCTCTGAGTGGAGTGCCATCAATATTTGGAACTGTTGTGTTGGATATGATCGGGAGACTGCCTCGATCCCGTTGATGGAACTGTTGTGTTGGATATATATATATATATACACGCTCCAATTTTCCTCTCCTTCTGAAGAAAATACAGCACTCGCGGATTTACTGGGCAATCAGCAAAGGGTTTATTTCAAAACAAACGCGTCCCGAAACGCGTTTGTTTTTAAATAAACCCTTTGCTGATTGCCCAGTAAATCCGCGAGTGCTGTATTTTCTTCAGAAGGAGAGGAAAATTGGAGCGTGTATTTAATACGCGGGACACCACCGCGTTACAGCACCCACTACAAAGAGTGACCCGTTTTCATTGGTGTACAGGAGCTTTGATATATATATGTGAACAAGGGCTTTGGCAGCCCGAAACGCGTCTTGCCCTCGCTATTTTTCAACCCCCTGCACATTAAACAGCTGTGTATCCAGTTTGTGGTCCGTCTCCTTATTGCCCGGAGGGTTCCGATGTTTAAGGGAACCAGTAGTGGCTGTTTTTGGAGTTTGCGCAGATATATATATATATATATATATATATATATATATATATATATATATATATATATATATATATATCTGTGTGTGTGTGTGTGTGTGTGTGTGTGTGTGTGAGTGTGTAACATAACATGTATTTGTAAAGTGCACGTTCACCCAAGGGTATCTTAGTGCTGAGTAACAGATTGTTATTGTTACCCAACTCAATGGTACGTTATATTCACACACACACGTGTGTGTGTTTGTGTATATATATATGTGTGTGTGTTTTTTACTTACTTTAAATGTACTTTCCATGCATGGTAAAGGTGTTCATTATAATTAGGGCTCCCGGTTATATGGTATTTATATCTTTGTCATTTCTGTGTGTATTTATCCATAATTAATTTTTGCTAATTCTACCTGTATTTATCCATCTTTATTTTAGGTTTCGTGAAACAATTAAGCTGAAAAGTGTATATTTCTGCATATATTTAACCAGTAACTGTGCACTTATGCCTGAACGTCTGATAGGTTTCAAAGATATATATACACACTCAGATGGAAACATTTGCACTTGTAAGAAAATATGTACATTTTAGTATCAAGGTTGTGCAAATCTACTGCTGTTAAAAGTTCTTTACTAAAATCCCTATATTTTTTTAAACCCCCTTGCCTGTCAATCTGCACAGCTATTGGCCTGGCAGTCATGATTGACAGTATATAGAATCACTCAAAAACAACCCAATTTCCGTTTTTATCTACATTAAAAAATAATAGACAGGAAAATAAATGGTTTTTTGTCTGTATTTATCTGTATTTATCTATAAAAATCAGAAAAAACTGAAAGCAGGGAGCCTTACTTATAATGTTATACATTCCTGTCAATTTACAGAGGTTTACAGAGCTATCTAATTAGCCTTCCTTTCTAAAACCTTAACTGTTCTACTGCCAATGTTTTAAGTCCATGTTAAATACACTTGATACTATCAGAGTGAGTTCATCTGGGTTGGCCTTCTGTAGGACCAATAATAATGAGTGCGTACATTTGGTGAACGTTTAAACTAACAACCCTCAAACATTCTTTTAACTACTGTACAAGCAGCAGAGTATTCGTGTTTTGTAAGTGCAGCAACCTGAGCTGACCATGTGTGTAAAAGGCAGTATGGCTGGCTTCTAAAGTCAGTATAAGTGGCATATGTGGTACAGAATTGTTGGTTTGCAAAATAACCTGATTCATAAGTGTTGCAGCTCATTGAAAGCTTATTGCACCTGTGAAAATGGTACGGCTTTATAATTTAGAATGTTCACTAGCTTTTAAGAGGAAAATACTCCATGGTTCATTTAATGTGCAATAATGTGAAATGTATTGTTGAGGGCTAGGGTTAGAGTTTGCTTTAGTGAAAGGGTAGAGATGTGCTGTAGGGTTAATGTTAGGCTAGGGATAAAGGTAAGAGGAAGGAACAGGAATATGCGTACTAGTATGGTTACGATTAGAGTTAAAGATAGGTTCACAGTCTTGGTTAGGATTAGTTTTAATGAGATGATTAAGGTTGGATATGAAATAAGGAAGGGTACATTTAAGACATAGTGTTAGAGTTAGGGTAGTAGGTGTTGTTAGGATTAAGGGATTGGTTTAGGATTAGGCAGAGTGTTAGGATTAGGTACAGGGATGAATAAATTATGGGGCTAGGGACTATGGGTTAGTGTACATAGCAGTGCGAGATATATGATGGCAGTCAATATTTGATTTAGGGCCCCTTACAGTAGGAGTCAGAGTCTGGACACAATTTCAAATCTTTGGCGTTGAAACTAATTTCCAGATACATAAGCTTCATTAAAACTCAAAATGTTGGTTTCTTATTTTTATTTACAAAGTTTTGGTTTTCACACCTTTTCAGTCTGTCCTTTGAGACAGCTTTAGCTGCCTGGCATACACATGCATCCACAGACAGGCTTTAGGTCTGTTATGAACCCCAATGTAGACCAAATATAGGCCTAGGTAGTTACACAACCTTTTATCTACATCTGTCCTACCATTGTTCTACATAACTGGTTGGCGATGACCTTTTACCTAGTTAGGTGCTACATGATTTTTGTGTGGTTTTCTCCGAAAACTACCCTCATGTATTATGCATGAGGATTCTCAGTATCACAGCAGGATGATGATCTTCTGCATAATAACTCTGTATAAGGGTCACTTCTATCATCATCCTTGCCCAACATGCCCACAGTACACTTCTATATAGGACCTCTTAGGGTAACTTTTCGAGTATATAAGCACTACATCTTTGCTGGGCAAACCAGAGGGGAAAGACTTCCATGCTGACTCGCTGACGCGAGATGCTGAGGTCCCTGCATGCCGACACTACGGTTTGACATCCCTTGCGGGGTGTCCAGCTCGAGACCGAGATGGGGTCCTGCATTCTCCCACATCAGTTAATGGGATTGGTTCTATCCTAAGGGAATTCTTGGCTATGCACCTACATACATGCTAGGTACACTTAGGTACATCTAGTTAGGGTTTACATCATAGGAGTAAGTATTTGTTTACTGTTATGTATCAAGTCAAGTCAAGTCAAATTGGCTTTATTTCGATATAAAAAATATCTTCAAAAGCAGTACATACACATTACAACAAGAATAAAAAGATAAAAGCCTAGCCATAAAATACAATCATACAAAATACAATACAGATGGCGGCAATAAATTACCTAAGATGGTCTGACAAAATGACCTAAATTAAACAATATGCATAAGCCTTTTTGACCTAATCAGCCATGCCCAGCTTAAAAACTTCGCTATACCACAAACAAACAGGGGTCGTGTATCAGACTTTAAAATTCGCAAAGCCACGCTGTAATGTCTGGTACCCAGCTCTTTGCACAAGGGTTTTAACCACCTGTTGCGAGGAGCTTTATAGGCAGGGCATTCAAATAAAAGGTGGGGGACCGACTCGGTCCTAAAAGGACAAAAAGAGCAGGAAGATACAGTTTGTGCCGGGATCTTCCAGCGTGCAGTCAGTTCTCCCACAGGGAGCACACCTATTCTAAATTTAAAATATAAGGCCCTATCTCTTGGTATTGAAATAATGTCAAGATAGGGTTCCCGGAGGGCTACATCCTTCACTATTAAAAATTCTCTGGCGGCATTGCATAAATTGGGATCGATGTTTCTCCTACTCGTTACCCAATTCCAATACATTCTTTTCAGAACTGACTTGGGAGGGGCGGATCTGGAGTTCTAAGCCTCTCCAAGACCCAACTCACCTAACAAGTGCTTTACCACCTTATTTTTGACCAACCAGACATAGATAGTACTTCCTTTAACCCCTCTGCATAGCTGCCGAGTTCAGGGACCCTCCATATGCGGGCCCAGAGAAGAAGGGGTCTCAGTCTAGCCTGGTCTTTGATGGAACGACAACCCATGTCCAGAAGCAGTGGAAGAGTGGGGGTACTATTAGGGAGGCCATCAAATCCTTCAGAAATTTATTTTCTGAACAGGATAGCTGGTCTACATTCAGGGCTCCCCAAAGCTCTGCCCCGTATAGCGCCGCACTAACGCCTCTTGCCATATAAATATCTAGCACCGGGGCAATAGGTTTGAGGGTAGATGACCTCTGTTCCTTAAGAAGGGCCCCCACCACACTTTTGTGACTTAGTAACATTTTATGGAGGTGACTGTTCCACCTCATGGTGTCAGAGAGGCGGATACCTAGGTAGTCAAACTCCTTGACTCTTTCCAGGGTTACCATATTCAATACTGGTGGCCGGCCAAGTTTTTTAGGAGGGTTCAGGTCCAAGTGTTTTGTTTTTTCAGTATTGATCTTTAGGCCCCTAATCTCACAAAAAGATTGAAAGCTGTCGAGGAGGCTCTGTAGACCAACCGGGGATTTGGATATCAAAAGGGTATCGTCTGCAAATAGTAGAGTGGGTATTCTCCTCCCTGCCAGGGATGGTGTGTCAGCAGGATTTTTTTAAAAGATGCTCCACCACTCGGTTTACATATAATGAGAACAGAGTGGGGGCAAGAACGCACCCCTGGCGGACTCCTCTATTTACTGGTTTTCGAGTGGTCTTTTGGCCCTGGTTGCCCCACCGCACCTGCGCAAAATTCTCAGCGTGGAGCTTCATTATTAGTGACAGTAGATACGGAGGCATTCCCAAATCAAGCAATACCCTCCATAGGCGCACCCGGGGCACTAGGTCAAAGGCAGTCCGCAAATCGAGAAACGCAAGATACAGACTGCCTTTGCCCAGTACAACCACCTTCCAATATAGCATCAGCAGTCGAAACGACTGCTCAATGGTCCCAGTGCCTGACCTAAAACCTGCTTGGAAGTCAGACAGGATCCTATTTTCTTCCGCCCACTGGAGCACCCTCCCAAGGACTACCTTCCCTGCAACTTTTTGTGACGAATCAATTAAGCTTATGGGCCGGTAGTTTGCTGGGTCGTCCCGTTCCCCTTTTTAAAAAATTGGGACGACCTCAGCGCCCATCCAGGATTCTGGGAGAGTGGCACCATAATAAGTTACATTAAGCAATGAGGCAATAAGAATCCCCCATTCCGACAGGTTGAGGCGAAACAGATCCCCCGGTAAACCATCCGGTCCTGCAGCTTTATTGGGTACAAGAGATTTGATGGCATTCTCCACTTCATTAACAGTAAATGCTAAACCCTCCCTCAGCCCTGGGGTGCCCAATGGTGGTAGTGCAAAGGGGCCCAACCCATCTTCCACAGTGGTAGTATAAAGGCGAGAGAAGTGCTCAAACCATGACACCTCAGAAATGTTACATGTAATGAGCGAGTCAGTGGGCCTATTCCTGGATCTCACTAAATCCCAAAAGCCCCTAGGATCCCTCCCTACACTTGCCGCTTTCAGGTCACACCAAAACTGATTCTCCCACCCCTTCTTAGCTTCACTAATAGCAGCCCTATACCTCTTCCTGGCAGTACCAATCAACCCAATTTCCTTTGTTTTGACTGCGTTAATTAATTCCCTTTTTGCCCTCCGACAAGTGTTAGAATACCATCCTGGATTACCCTTGGGACGGCCCCGTTTGCCTATTTTGCCACCTTGACTGCCTACAATAAAGAGATCGCCCAAAGCTTTGGTAGTATGGCAAAAAAGAGAAGATACCTCCTGGGTGTTCATACTAATGGACTTCAGCCTGAGTAAAGTTTTGGAGATAATTGACCCTATTTCCAAAACCTTCCCCTCATCGATGACAACCTTATCCCATTTCATGCGTCTCCCACAGTTCGAGGGACAGACTTCGCCTGTCAACCTCGAAACATGAGGCGCCTGAAGAACTTTATCCGCTTTCCATAAGGGGGTCAGGGACAGAGTGAGTGGGTTGTGGTCACTGTCCGCAGATGATAGAACTGCCGTGTCTAACAGGTAGGCCCAAAGCTTAAAGTCCAGCAAGATGTAATCGATTCTGGACGAATGGCCAACCCTGTTGAACGTGTGAGCACCACAGGGGTCCGAAACTGTTCTCCCATTTGTCGCCCTTAACCCATACTCCAATGTGAGGGCATTTAATTGTACGGCCCGTTGGGACCACCTCTTAATTGGTGCTACAGTTAAAGGTGGAATACCTCTCCTGGTGTCCTCATCTAAGGTACCCGAAATGTCATCTGCTGCCAGGGGCTCATAAGAGCAATTAAAATCACCGGCAAGCAAGATGTAGGCATTGGGGCTACATGTTCTAAGTTCATCCTCGAGGGCCACTAGAGTCGAAGATGCCAAACCCCCGTTGGGGCCTCTAACATAAATGTTAAAGATCTCCATGGACCGACCGCTAAGGGGCCCTCTCACTGAAAGCCTCTGCAGGTCAGGAGACTTGGTTTCTATGTGCCTAATCTGACAGCCCAGTGAAATGCTAACCCAAGTAAGCAGGCCGCCAGATGGACGACCCCTCCCTGAGGATGAGGCAATAGCAGGCACAAAGTAGGTCGTATACCCGACCTTATGGCGTGGCTCCAGACACCAAGTCTCCTGGAGGATGCATATCCCAAAAGACTCAATGAAGGTATTCCACTCTGGTAATTCTAGGTTTCGGGAAAGGCCTGCTATGTTCCAACTGACAATCTTCAGCTCGTTATCGATTGTCACTTGCTCAGCTAGGGGTCGTTGCGTGATCAGACTGGACTCGGAACCAGACTCCTTTGTTACACCCTCCGCCACTACCAGTGCGCTAGAGGCAATCGAACTTAAACCACCGGGTACTGCCGTGTGTAGTAAACCAGAGGAGAGAGCAGTAGGGGATTCATGAGGACAGAAGAAACCCGTGTCCTCATGACTGCTCGTGCCACAGCTCATGGGTGCTACAGCAACAGCAGGTAGATTTCTGGCTAGTTTATGGCTATCGTGTCAACAGCCCCACCATGGCCAATAAGAGCTAGGGCCTGTGTTCTGGCACATCAAGCTAAAGGGAGCTGGGTCATGGAGGGGGTACCTACTTCCCCTTCCCTCCCCATACAGAGGATCACTAAGCCATGGGGTTACTGGGTGCGGGTTGAAGTAACTAAGGTCACGAGTACTAATACCAGAGGTACCCCCATTAGATTCCTGGCTGCAAATAAATCTAGCTACCCTGGGGTCTTTAAAGTTAACTAGAATGCAATCTCCCCTTAAATCTTTAGGCCTAGTGCCTACCCAGCTGACCCTTCTCACATGAATAACCCGGCCATCCATGAAGCTAGGTAGAGGTCTATTTTCTCTAAGCCAGAATAGTGTTTTATTTTTAAGTTCAGTATATGACTCCTGTTTGCCTGGTTTAAGTGGAGGAACCCCAGTGAGAACAACTACGAAAGGCTGACAATCAGGTGGTAAATTAGCGTGGCGGGCAGTAGTTGATCCCTTCTTACCTTCTTGCTGGACTTTTGGGGCGGGGATCGAGTTGCCAGACCCAATCACTTTGTCTCTTTTACTGTTATCAGAGATCTTATTCTTAGCTAAACACCCAGCACCAGAATGTGCGGGCTCTTTAGCCTTCTTAACAGCTTTGTTGTTTTTCCTAGAGACTTCAGAATGCACTAAAACATCTGCGGCAGCCATCCCTGTGTCTAACAGATCCCCAGAGAAGACCGCCAAGTGCACAATGGTTGCATTTGCCTCAGTAACCCCCTGCACTATCCCTACTGGGTTAGGCGGAGAGTTAACATCCGGAGCTGTCACCCTGGGGGCTGGGTTCCCTGCCCACCCATCCTCTCTAATTTTAGAATGCAGTTTAATTAAAGATTTCAAGGAGAAAAAGTTGTCCAGGGAGACCTGCTCAAATCTGTCCAGCCGCTCAGTCAACCCTTTTACTCTCTCCAATACTGGCAGGATCAGAGATCTCATTAATTGTTAGATCTGAGCAATCAGTGGGGTTTCAGGTAGGGGGCCTACAATGGGAGCAGTTTGCAGATCTACATTCGACTGCTCGCACGAGGCACCAGGCGTCACTCCTCCCAGAAGTCCATGAGATTGTTTAACTCCGGCCTCCGTACCCTTCATAGTCCCACCCCCCCTGCTGCAGTTCTTCCTCAACTTTTTATAGGGTTTGGAACAACTACCCTAGCGGGGACTGACAATGTGTTTCCTTTTAATAGGAACAACTCCATCTACTACCAGTGATGCTAACACAGGCTGGGAAATGAGAGCATCATGGCTAGGAGGGGAATGCAAAGCGACTAAAGGAGCAGGAGGCTCAACAAGCCCTGGGACTGGCAAGGTGGTTCCGGCCCTACCCTGAACTATAGAATGTAACCTATCCAATCTAGCCCAAATGGCATTTGCCCGTAGGTTGTCAGTGCCAGTAGAAACATTGAACAAGGGATCAGCAGCATGTACAGGGGAGGGGACCAGAGCCAGAGGCCCCAAGGAGGAACGTTTGTGGGCAAGAGGTTCACGAGAGAGGCGACGCTCCGTCAAGGCAATCTCTTTCTCAACGATCGAGAATGCGCGGGTGAGAAACTGGTCCATAGTTCCACTCACACATCCGCCTCCCCCCTCAAGCTCTTACCAGAGCGTGTAGGCATCGACATGAGGAAAGAACCTACAAGTAGATGTTAATATATACTAACTCAACCAGTAGAGCTATACAAAGTAAAAAGAGGCAGCAGTCCACAAACCCGAAGCCACCGGGGTGAAGTTCTTAGGGGGATGGCCCAGCCCAGCCCCTCTCGGCCCCGGACGGCCACAGACGGCCCGCCCTTTGCCCGGGCTTAGCCCCGCGCGCTCCCGCGCAGCGGTAGACTGTGGCCAAGAAATAGTGCGTGTGACTTGCTGTGGGCGTGGCGGGCAGGGAGCGCAGACCAGGTGTGCAGGGTCAAGCAGGGACTCCTGGGAGAGCAAGTCCCTGCAGCGCTTCTCTACCTGCCTGCCTGGTGTTATCGCTGGCCTCACACACACACAGCTCCTCCGGTCTCCTCGAAGCGCTAGTCCGGGTCAGTTCGGCGAAGCGGCACCCGCGGAGCGGTGCGGCGAGCAGTTCCAAAAGATCTCCTCCTCCTATCAATCAATCAATCAGGGGTTTGTTAAAGCGCGGCTACTCACCCATAAGGGTCTCAAGGCGCTAGGGTTGGGGGGGGTGCAGGTTCCATTCCATCAAGGAGGGGGTCTGTCGAAGAGCCAGATTTTGAGGTTTCTTGCGAAGATGGGGAGCGATGTTGTCTGTCTGAGGTGGAGCGGAAGGGCGTTCCATGCTTTGGCCGCGAGGAAGTAGAAGGAGCGGCCTCCCGATCTGGTCTTTCTGGTGCGGGGGACCACGGCGTAGGAGAGCTGGGCTGATCGTAGGGTCCTTTGGGGTGCGTGGAATTTGAGTCGGTTGTTCAGGTATGCTGGTCCGGTGCCGTGGAGGGCCTTGTGTGCGTGGGTGAGCATCTTAAAGGTGATTCTCGCCTCGACGGGGAGCCAGTGGAGTGTGCGCAGGTGCTGGGAGATGTAAGCGTGTTTTGGCAGGTTGAGGACCAGTCTTGCGGCGGCGTTCTGGATGTTCTGTAGCTTGCGGATGAGGTTTTTGTTTATTCCGGCGTAGAGTGCGTTGCCGTAGTCGAGTCTGCTGGTGACCAGGGCGTGAGTGACTGTCTTTCGGTGTTCGAGGGGGATCCATTTGAAGGTCTTACGAAGGAGGCGGAGGGTGTGGAAGCAGGAAGATGAGACAGAGTTGATCTGACGGTCCATTTTGAGCTCGGAGTCCAGGATGATTCCCAGGTTGCGTGCGTGGTCTGTGGGGGTTGGCGGGTTTCCGAGGGCGGTGGGCCACCAGGTGTCGCTCCAGGCGTCGGGGTTTTGGCCCATGATGAGTACTTCTGTTTTGCTGGTGTTTAGTTGTAGGCAGCTGTTTTTCATCCATTTGGCGACGGCTTCCATGCCTTCTCGAAAGTTGCGTCTGGCGGTGTTGGGCTCGTTGGATAGGGAGAGGATGAGCTGGGTGTCGTCTGCGTATGACACGATGTTGAGTCCGTAGGTTCTGACGATGGGGGCAAGTGGAGCCATGTAGATGTTGAAGAGCATCGGGCTGAGGGAGGAGCCCTGGGGGGCTCCACAGGTGGTAGGTGTGGGGTCCGAGAGGAAAGGGGGGAGTCTGACCCGCTGCGTCCTGCCGGAGAGGTAGGAGCAGATCCAGTCGAGGGCCTTGTCTTGGATTCCTGCGTCGTAGAGTCTGCGTATTAGGGTGCGGTGGGAGACTGTGTCGAACGCCGCTGATAGGTCGAGGAGGATGAGGGCTACTGTTTCTCCTTTGTCCAGTAGGGTGCGGATATCGTCTGTTGCGGTGAGGAGGGCGGTTTCCGTGCTGTGTTTTTTTCTGATTTCAAAAAGGGGGTGGTGATGGACAGAGTATCTGAGTTAATCAGAACACTCCTACCCAGTCAACAGATCAGGGCTTGATCCATCACCGTTTTTTAGCTCACTGCACCATCCCAGTTCAGAACCTGGCTACATGCAAATTAGTCTGTCCCTGGCCCAGTGCATCATGGGAACAGGGCAGACCATACTACCAAGCCAATTCTTTACTGGAAAGGAAACAAGCTACCGGGGACCGGTTTCTGGCATTACAGCCGTCTTCGGCCCGGCTTGCTTGAATCCTGATGGTGCAGTGAGCAAGGGACTCACATCTGAGCATACCCTTCCACACTTGCGGTGGCCAAAATAATTTCAAAAAGGGGGTGGTGATGGACAGAGTATCTGAGTTAATCAGAACACTCCTACCCAGTCAACAGATCAGGGCTTGATCCATCACCGTTTTTTAGCTCACTGCACCATCCCAGTTCAGAACCTGGCTACATGCAAATTAGTCTGTCCCTGGCCCAGTGCATCATGGGAACAGGGCTGACCAAACTACCAAGCCAATTCTTTACTGGAAAGGAAACAAGCTTCCGGGGACCGGTTTCTGGCATTACAGCCATCTTCGGCTCGGCTTGCTTGAATCCTGATGGTGCAGTGAGCAAGGGACTCACATCTGAGCATACCCTTCCACACTTGTGGTGGCCAAAATAATTTCAAAAAGGGGGTGGTGATGGACAGAGTATCTGAGTTAATCAGAACACTCCTACCCAGTCAACAGATCAGGGCTTGATCCATCACCGTTTTTTAGCTCACTGCACCATCCCAGTTCAGAACCTGGCTACATGCAAATTAGTCTGTCCCTGGCCCAGTGCATCATGGGAACAGGGAGACCAAACTACCAAGCCAGTTCTTTACTGGAAAGGAAACAAGCTTCCGGGGACCGGTTTCTGGCATTACAGCCGTCTTCGGCCCGGCTTGCTTGAATCCTGATGGTGCAGTGAGCAAGGGACTCACATCTGAGCATACCCTTCCACACTTGTGGTGGCCAAAATAATTTCAAAAAGGGGGTGGTGATGGACAGAGTATCTGAGTTAATCAGAACACTCCTACCCAGTCAACAGATCAGGGCTTGATCCATCACCGTTTTTTAGCTCACTGCACCATCCCAGTTCAGAACCTGGCTACATGCAAATTAGTCTGTCCCTGGCCCAGTGCATCATGGGAACAGGGCCGACCAAACTACCAAGCCAATTCTTTACTGGAAAGGAAACAAGCTTCCGGGGACCGGTTTCTGGCATTACAGCCGTGGTTTTTTCTGAAGCCGGATTGGGAAGAGTCGAGGATGTTGTGTTCTTCAATGAATGTGGCGAGTTGGCTGTTGATGGATTTCTCGATGACTTTCGCTGGGAACGGGAGCAGGGAGATGGGTCTGTAGTTTTTGAGGTCGGTGGGGTCCGCTGAGGGTTTCTTTAGGAGGGGGTTCCCCTCGGCGTGTTTCCAGTCGTCGGGGAACGAGGCGGTCGCCAGAGAGCGGTTGATGGTGTGGCGGAGCATGGGTGCGATGGTGTCGGCGGCTCTGTTGAAGATGTGGTGGGGGCAGGCGTCCGTGGGGGCCCCTGAGTGGATTGACTTCATTGTCTTCAGTGTGTCTTCGGTGGTGAGGGCTGTCCAGTCATCAATCGCTGGTTTCCGGGTGTCGGGGGTGGTTGGTGAGGGTTCAGTGGGTTGGTTGTCTTCGTCGAAGTTGTCGTAGATGCTCTTGATTTTGTGGTGGAAAAAGGTGCTGAGTTTGTCGCAGAGGTCTTGTGGAGGGGGGATGTCGGTAGACTCGCTGGTGGGTTGGGCGAACTCCTTGATGATGCTGAAGAGTTCCTTGCTGTTGTGTGCGTGGGTGGAGATTCTGTCTTCAATCGCTTTTTTCCTCGTTTCCTTGATGAGTTGATGGTGGGCGTTGGTGGCGGCTCTGAAGTTGTTGTGGGCTTCTGTGGATTTGGTGTTTCTCCAGGCCTTTTTGAGGCGGCGGCATGTGCGCCTGGATTCTCGAAGTTCGGTGGTGAACCATCTGGCTTTCTTGGCACGGGTATTGTTGTTTTTCTTGAGGGGGGCTATGGTGTTGGTGCTGTCCGAGATCCATCTATGCAGGGTTCGGGCTGCGCAGTTGGGGTCGTCGTTTTCCGCGATGGTTGGGGTGGAGTTGTGAGTGAGGAGGTGAGCTGGTCGTTGGTGATTTTGGTCCAGTTTCTTTGTGGAAGCAGGTGCTGGTGTCTGTGGATGGTGGGTGTTCTGAAGGTGAAGTGGACGCAACGATGGTCGGTCCATGGGAGTTCGGTGGTGTGGCTGAAGGTGATGGAGTTTCCTGTAGTGAAGAGGGGGTCGAGGGTGTGTGCTGCTGAGTGCGTGGGCTCGGTCACGATCTGGCTGAGTCCAATGTTGTGGAGGTTGTCCAGGAGGCATGTGGTGTTGGGGTCCAGTTGATTGTCGAGGTGGAAGTTGAGGTCTCCCAGCAGGGTGTAGTTGGTGGATGCGATGGCCTGCGGGGAGATAATGTCCGTGATGGAGTTGGCGAAGGGTCCGCGGGGTCCAGGGGGTCGGTAGATGAGGGTTCCTCGGAGGGCGGCGGTGGGGCTGGCCAGTATCTTGAAGTGAAGGTGTTCCATCAGTTCTGTGGACTCGTCAGGGAGTGTGCTCAGGCGGAGGCTGGATTTGTGGACGATGGCGATTCCTCCTCCTGGGTGGGTGGGGCGGTCCTTCCTGGAGATCTTGTATCCTTGGGGGATGGCGATGGCGATGTCCGGTCCCGAGGTGGTGTTGGTCCAGGTTTCGGTGAAGAATGCTACATCCGGGGTGGTGCTGTCGAGGAGGTCCCAGATTTCTGTGGCGTGTTTGTGGAGGGATCGGACGTTGAGGAGGATGCATTGCAGGGTCTTCGGTTCGGTTGTGTTCTTGTGGGCGGGTTGTGCTGGATCCGTGTTCTTGGCGGTGCTGCAAGTGTGCCGGCAGCGGTGACAGCTGAAGGGTCCATGGATGTCGGCTGGTGATGCTATCAGACACTCCTCACGGGCAAACCAACAGCAAAAGTATCCCACTCCTGGGAGGAAAAGGAGGTATTTTAACGCTGCAGTGTGCTGTGGGCGTGGCGGGCAGGGAGCGCAGATCAGGTGTGCAGGGTCAAGCAGGGACTCCTGGGAGAGCGAGTCTCTGCAGCGCTTCTCTACCTGCCTGCCTGGTGTTATCGCTGGCCTCACGCACACATAGCTCCTCCGGTCCCCTCGAAGCGCTAGTCCCCTCGAAGCGCTAGTCAGTTCGGCAAAATTTATTTTTCTTCTTCCAATGCTCAAATCTGTTATGAAGATGGCAAAGTGACACATTTTTCAGCAGTACAACATCCATACCTGAATTTGCACAAACCAAAACACCTTTACTTCCATCCTGTGTTCTTTTAATCTGTACCCAATCAACATCCTTTGCTGGCACCCCACCCTTCAGGAAAATAATCACTGCTATATTTTCCTCCATAACAACAGAAAATGATGGTGCATTCACGCAAACCATTTTCATTGTCTCTTCACCTGGCTCTTGAACAACATTAGATTCAAACCACAATTCAGTTTGCATGGCAATATAAAAGAAAATTTCCAAATTAATGCACAACTCTTTTAAAATTTCATAAAATCCATCAACTTGTGGGCACCACAGCATAATTATGTTTCTCAATTGTGGGAATGTGTTCAGAAATGCTGCAAGTTCACTTTTATTCTGTGGCATAGGAACATGCACTTCTCCCACCTTTTCGCTCAATGAGTAAACAAAAGCTTCTCCCTCATTCTGCCTATTTTTCTCAACTAAATCTGGTGGCTTCTTTTCCTTATCCAGTTTCCTTGCTAGGTCTGGTGGTTTCTTTTTCTTCTCATGTTTTCTTGCCCACTTTTCTCCTAATTTCTCAAACCCATTGCATTTAAAAATATATTTTATTTCTGAAATGTGCAAATGCATTCCTGAAGAACACATGTTCTCATTTGCTTCATCATCCATATGTACCCTAAAACTTTTCTGAAATGAAAATCTTCCTGAAACATCGATTTCATATTTTTGAGCCAAATCTGTCAGTCCATTATGTGTAGTTAATGCACATGCAGCTGTTTCCTTACTCAGGGAAATTAATTCTTTTTCCTGACACTGGTTCACACTTTCATTATTTAAACAACAAGGACTGTTAATTTCTTCATGTTCAAATGCTCCATTTAAAACACTAAGCTGTTTCTCTTTTTCATGGTCTGTGTTAATATGTTCTCCCATGTTCTCTATCTTTTTAATCACTGCTGCTTCCTCTAAGCAGGTTTGAAAAATCCCATTTTCAATTACATTTATTTTATCCTGGGCTGCAGATGTTGCAAATACCATTTTTCCCTCACCTTTCAGTGCTTGGGGTAATTTCTGTTCAATAATCTGTGTATTCTGAGTTTCTGAAATAAACCCTGGCAAAATCATTTTTTCTGCAGCTCTTTCAACCTTTTCAGTAGGGACCATATTAATTGGGACTGTCATAATTTTTCTAGGCATTATCTGTGCATCTGCAGTTTGTAATTCTTGAACTGAATCAGTCATATTTGAAGCAGTAACACTTGGAGGTATCACTGTCAGTGCTGAATCAAAAGGTAATGGGTCAATCTGAAATGTTTGCACAGTTTTCCCAGTCTGTATTTCTCTCTGTTCAACAGAAGCAGTAGCCCCTGTAGTATTTACTGGTGCACTATTTTCAGTATTTTTCATGGGAACCACATACAGTGGTGGACACTCAGTTAACAATTCATCCATTATTTCATCCCCTGAATCAATATTTATTTGAAGCTCTTTATCATCACTAATTCCCTTCTCCTGCATCTGGTGCTTTACCTTTTCATCCTCACTTGCTTTCTCTCTTGCTGCTTTTTCCCACATGCTTAAGGCCTCAAATTGTGCAGATTTAGATGGTGTCTTTATTTCACATAACACTTCCCTTAATTTGTCAATAATTTGCAATTCAAAAGTACCATCTTTTGGAAACCTCAAAGCACCTTCTTTTTCAGTAATCTTGCACCATTGGTGAACCCACATACATGTATTTTGTCCCAAATTGGTAGACATAAAATGCACAGGTGTTCCTTCAGGAGCATCACCAATAAAAAACGATTTTTTCACTTTACCTCCTAACAGCTTCTTTAAACCTTCAAACATTTTCATTTTTGTAATAGTTCAATGCAATTTCTTTTTTCCAAAGCTGTCAGTCTCAATTTTAGTCAGTTTTACTCCTACCACTGACCCTCCACAAAATCTTACTGCAATATCTCTCTTAATCAATAACTCTGTTAGTAACAACGTAAATACATTCGCTACTCTGTCTGTTCCACTAAATAAAGGATAGATTTATATTCACTGCGAGTAACACATTCCGCTTACCCTTCACAAAGTAAGACTTTCCGTTTACTCTTCAAACACTACAGGTAAATCCCTTCCGCTTACCTTTCACTCAAGCTCAGAAGAACCTGCTACTCCTTTGCACTTATCCTTCAGGATATATCTTAGGCCAAAGTTTCACCAGCGAACCCTTTTGCTGTCAATCAAGCTCAGAAGAACCTGCTACTCCTTCGGTGTGACCCTTTCTAGGTGATATCAGACCAAAGTTTCACCAGCGAACTCTTTGCTGTCACTCAAGCTCAGAAGAACCTGCTACTCCTTCAGTGTGACCCTTTCTAGGTGATATCACACCAAATTCTAGCAGCGAACTCTTTGCTATCAATCACTCACACAGAAAATAGTCCCTAATTTAACACTGCATAAACAAAGAGATTCTATCTGATGCATATCTGATTGGAGGGTGATTCTATCAGTACCTCTTCACTTCCTCGATTGTTTTGGCCTAATTTAACACTGCCAGCCCTACCTAGCTTCTCAGTGTTATTCCAACAGACGAGTAACCTCAGTGCAGTGTGGCTTCCATTTACCACCCGCTATTCCTTCCCAGGATTCCACAGGTGTGCATACCTGCGTGTTCAGACAACATAGAACAAGACACTAACTTAACATGAAGAGTTAAAACATGTAATCAATAACCAAAAAATTATGTCCTATGAAATTACCAATATAATCAATAACACCTTCAATTCAAAATGAGCAAAATGTCGCCAACAGTAAAAAAAAACTTTATATTTTCAACACTTCAAAATATACATCCTAGCACATTAAAACCATTTCACAGCCCTATTGATACTCACACCACTTCTTGCATCACTTTCCAGTACTGCTTTGCCAGTCTTCAGGTTCTGAGCATTGGAGTCAGGAATCAGGACTTGGACATTTATCTAACTTGGGCAATTATTTTACTTCCCTCCTAAGGTCAATGATCCATTAGTTGAATAGTTGATGGTGAAATCAATAATCATTAATCACCAAACTAATCAATAATAACCGTCCTCTGCTTACCAAAAACTGATGGAGCGGTAATTTCTTCTGGTAGTTTCTCAATGTAAAACCTTCATGCTACCTCTAATTTACCGCTCAAAAGGTGTTGGGCCCTTCACACCATGTATTACCTTCAGGAGATTTTAAATAATCATGGACAGTAAAAACTGCAATTATTATTCAAGCCAATAAAGAGAGTTGTTGAATATTTAAAGGGTTTTATTTTCTAGTCAAAAGTTAATTTTTCTCTGACCCTTTATTCATTAGTAAAATATCAATCAGGTTACAGAATTTGGAAAACAGGAAAAATAGCATTAATACAGAACACATTACAGTCTGCATATAAGCATTACATGTAGGAAAGAAAATGTGGCGCAAAATTTCAGTCAAAACTCTTAAAAGAGTTTCTAAGAAAAATAGTCTTGTAAGGCTAATCAATAATTAAATAGTTGGCAAAAATCTTCCATAAAGAGAAATAAATGCATAAGACAAATAAATCTTTTCAGACCTAATTAATTAGTCAAAGCATAAACTTAAAGTTTAGCATCTAATTCTATCTTAATCCACTGCATTCTCTGTCTGTCTGTGTCTAAAGAGGAAAACAGCCCCTCCTTCACGAGACCTCAAAGGAATGTGGCCTGCAGTGCCAAAATATAACGTGGAAGCAAGAAACCTCCCCCTGACTCTCCTCGGACGCAAACTCCGCCCTTCAGCAATCTCCCGGGACGTTTCTCGTACCTAACCCATAGAATGTCTGGTCTAATCTGTTCCTTCTCTCAAGAGCTCACACACCCCCCTAATGACCCTAGAAGCCAAACACGCCTCCAGAGAGTTCAATATTTATACTCTAATTCTTGGCAGACTACACAAAAATGTTTCATCTTCAGGAAAACTTGTACGTGATTGGTCAGTCATGATGGCATTAGGTCACACTGTCCTGACTCATTCTAAAATCCTGACTATACCAGTTTTAACAAAAGAAGCGCAAATGATTTAATACATTGTATATGTTTGCAACTTTTACTAGGAAAAATGTTTCATTCTAATTCGTCCTTCCTTCCTTCCACAGTGCAGTCAGATGGATACTTTTAACTAACTTGTACATTGGCACAATCACAAGAATGTACAGTTCAAGATGTCCTTGACTTCTTGTCATGAGGAAAGCTGGCTCAGTCTGCGCATGCTCCCTTTTCATTGAAATTGCAAGTCACAGCCTTGCTGGATTCACAGGCAGCCATTTAATTGTAGGCCCCAAAAATAAAACAAACACAAATATAATATTAATTTCATGTAAATCAGCCCATTATGTTTCCCAACTCCATACTAATACCCCTTAAAAATGTTTACTTAGCCAAGTTATTAGTTTCTTTTTTAATTTTTTTTATTGACAGCACAGGCAGTCATTCATTCAGAAATAAAGCACTTCCGAAAATAAAAATTATAGTAAATGCAATGCCTTAAAGACTTAATCAAATAGCAATAAGCATAGAAATTACAGTAAGTCAAATAGAGGTACATCAGTTTCATTTTAAAAATCATCAAATGGGCTCGCAGCCAGCTTTTAAACCAAAAATCAATCAACTGCTGAGGAATTCCCCAATATTAATAGCTGAGTTCGTAATTTTCCTGGCCGAACAGACACCTTAATCTACGAATGTCATCCATCAAGTTTACTAAACAACATAATCGGATTAGTGCTAAGCAGTTAAAGTCCTGCGCGAAAAAAAAATGAAAATCCAAATCCTTAAATAATAAGGTAAAAGAAAATAGGAACTATTCCCAGATCTAATATAACAAAAAGTAATCGATCATTCGATAGGAGGAAACAAGATACCCCATATTTTATCCACTTTCTTCAGGGATCGTTTGCCTCGAATTTTTGCAGAGGAGAATTCCATATCGTATATCTCATTTATCAAGAGCCACCATTCGGTTACCAATGGTGGTTTATCTGAGATCCAAGCCCTAGCAATTATCAGTCTAGCACAGGAAATTAAAATAAACATTAAGTCCTTGTAGATACCGGTATTTGGTTGTATACCCAGAAATATCATCTCGGCAGATAATTTAGCGAAGATCAGTTTTTTCAATTTCAGCACTTTTTCTACTTCGTCCCAAAATACTTGCAAGGCCGGGCATGAGAAAATTATATGTATTAAATCAGCAGCTTGTAGGTCACATTTTGGACATTTTGTACGTTCAGAGAATGCATTGTTCCCTGACCACTTAAAAAAGCGAAGCGGGGTATAATATAGCTGACATACAGTCTTATAAGATTGGAGTTTTAAACTAGAAGAGTGAGTTAAAGAGTTGTTATTGTGGAGAAAAGTGGAGATGTTATGCGGGGAAATGGGCATTCCTAAATTAGTGGTCCATTTCTGTGCAAGTTTAATACAGTCATCAGGTTTATATTGACAGAGGCATTTATACCCTATACTAATTATATTTTTGTTGGTTTCCCCGTAAATACAAGTCCATAATTCTGAATCTAAAATTTCTTTTAATTTCATTTTATTCACGAAACAATCACGTATCTGTATATACTTGAATAGCGCATTTTCCGGGAGTTTATAAAGTATTCTTAAGGTATCAAATGTTAAAAAACCTGATGAACCGTATAGGTCAGAAAGTTGATTAATACCATGATTAGCCCATATTCTAACTATTGGGTCGCTAAAAATCTCAGGCAAGCCTGGGTTATTCCACATGCTTAGCTTAGGGTGAAAAAACGAAATTTTATCGATAGCCATGATGATATTCCATATGTGAATCGCGTCTTTAGCGGTCTTAAACTTCACTCGTTTAAAGTAATTCGGGTTGTTGCTTCTAGCTAGAAATTGTACAGAATTTGACCCAAGCATAAATTGGTGAAAGAAATAAGGGTAGCTAGAGGAAAAAAGGCTACGTATCCGACCCAAAAAAGAAGCATAGAAGTAAAGTTTAAAATCAGGGAATTCAAGGCCGCCCTTAATAGCTGTTAATTTGAGAAGAGAAAGAGCTCTACGTTTTTTCTTGTAGCCCCAGATAAAGCTGCCTAGAATACCATCCAGTTTTTTAAAGAATAAATTGTTAATAAAAAGAGGGATAGACCTAAATAAATACAAAAATTTAGGCAGGATGTTCATTTTTATAAGGTTAATTCTTCCAAGCAAATTTAAGGGAACCGTATGCCATTTTTTGAGAAGCCTTGTTGTCTCCTCCAGTAAAGTATCATAGTTTAGAGCCATAATTTCTTTTAAGTTAGATGTTATTTTAATACCCAGATAGTTTGCTGTATGACATACCACCAAGACTGGGGCCTGGAGCTTGTGGTTGACAATGATTTGCGTTTTATTAAAATTTAATTTGTATCCCGAAACCAAGCCAAATTCATTGGCTTCCTTAATGATCCCAGCTATGGCTTCCAGCCCATCAGTTGTATAAATTGCCAGATCGTCTGCGTACGCAGTAATTTTAAGAGAATTATTACCATGAGTGAAAGGTTTAATGCATTCTTGAGTCAGTATCGCATTAATAAAAGGCTCCATTGAAAGAGCAAACAAAAGTGGAGATAAGGGGCACCCTTGTGTGTACCTCTTAAAACCGGAAAACTGTTAGAAATTAAATTGGCATATCTTATTTTTGCGTTGGGGGAATCACACAATACTTGGATCCTGGTTAGGAACTGTTTCCCAAAGCCCATCCTCCTTAGTATAGCCCAGAGATAATCCCACCCCACTCGGTCGAATGCTTTTTCTGCATCTAATAACACCATACCGAGTGGGGAGGAATTAGTAGTGGCAACGTCGAATGCAGTAATAGCAGTATTAACATGTGCTGTTGTATCTCTGCCCGACACAAAGTCGTGTTGGTGTTGGCTTACTAATTTAGGCATTAGCGGGGCTAATCTCATGGCTATTAACTTGGAATAAACCTTAGCATCAGCGTTTATCAAGGAGATGGGCCTATAAGACCCACACTCCGAATGTGACTTATCTTTTTTTAAGAAAAAGATAATTTTGGCAGTTTTCCAGGAGTTAGGGGCTTTGCCTGTATCACCTATTTGGTTAATCATCAAGCAGAATGTAGGTAACAGTTCCTCGCTGCAGCATTTATAGATTTCTATTGGGAGTGTGTCATCACCTGCAGATTTCCCCTGTGGGAGAGAGGAAATAGCCGATTGCAATTCAGAGAGTGAAAAATGTCTTTCAAGTGGTTCCATTAAATCAGGTTCCCTATCTAGTGTCCAGTTCTTGATTATATATCTTTGTATGTGCTCTTCGGTAGTGGTAGATTCTGGTGTATAAAGGTTACCATAATATGTTACAAATTGCTGTAATATCTGTTCTGGTTGATTATAGCTAACCCCTTCCACCCCATTCATGTTTTTAATCAGAGAATTGGCCCTATCTTCAGCAACCTTATAAGCAAGAATCTTGCCAGCTCTGTCGCCGCTTTCATATTGTGATTGTTTGTATTTATGTAGTTTCAAACTAACTTTCTCTCTTAAAAGTGTTTTAGTTTTAGACCGGAGGGTAGTCAATTTAAGTTCCAGTAGAGGTTTATTTTTTGAAGTACGTCCCCCTAAATTCTCTTGTCTAATAGCCTCAGCCAAATATTCTTCCAGTGAGGGTATTCTAGAAGTCATTTCCAAGATCTAATTTTTTCGTTCTTTATTTTGTCTCATAATGAACTGCTGTGCGAACCCTCTAATGCTTGCTTTACATGCATCCCATACATAAATGGGGTGAGCTGAGTCTAAGTTAAATTCCAAGAATTCTTTAATATGTTCCTTCAATTGAGAAACAAATAAAGTATATGTTACCAAATGTCTTGGAAAAGAGAATAACCTAACGGTCGGCTTAGTAGATGAAATATTAAACCGTAATATGATAGGGTTGTGGTTCGAAGTTATTTTTGGACAAATCTCCATTTTACAACCCTCTAAAACCCGGTCAGTCGTCCATGCCATGTCAATGCGGGAGCACATTTGGTGGGGGGCAGAATAATATGTGTATCCTGCAAGTGTCGGGTATAAGTTCCTCCAAGCATCTTTTAAATTATGAATGCGAGATAACTCTAAAATAGCTGCCCTAGTTTTACGCATACGATGTGATGGGCTCATCTTTGTCGTATCCCTGGCGTAGTTCATGACGCAGTTGAAATCCCCCATCATTATTCTATCCCCTTCCCAATCCAAGAGTTCAATATTAAGACGGTCAAAAACCCCCGCATCGTCAATATTTGATCCGTATAAGGCACATAGTACATATTTTTAATTTGTTAGGTTAAGTTGTACTAATGTATAGCAACAAAGAATAGCGGTGGGTCAAAGAACAAAAAAATGACTAACTATGCAACTGACAACATGTGCTCTTCGCCAAAATTTAGTGACATCACTTCACTAGAGTCTGTGGGGTACTTCATTCATGAGTGAAGAAAATACCCATCAGTAATCGACCTGTGGCGCCCTTTTCATCATATGGGTTCCTTCAAACCACGAAGGAAGGTTGTTTTGCACCAGTACTAAGTATGTTAGACTGGGGAGGAACCCAGTAATTGTCTATGTAGGCAACAGGAGGCTACTGTGAAGCAGTGCATATAAGCTATGTGATAAGTGAAAAAGTGAATATTTGTGCTATTTATAGATTAAAATTAGATAGACAGGAGGAAAAATTTGTATTTAGGACCTCGCTGCTTCTAAATCAATAAAAAAGTAGTGTGATTATAGTAGTTTTAACTAATAGCTACTAATATATTCTGGACTGGTCGACATGTTTCTGCAGATTTGAAGGACCCCAGTGGTATCCACTGCATTCCACAGGACCTGTAACGCTACTGCTTAAAAACAAAGAAATGTGAGAATAAAAATGGAAATTTTTCACCTGGGTTTTTGAAGAATCATTCTCCTAGCTGAATTTTCCACATTCCAAAGCGAACAGGGCACACATGTACAGTTACAAAGAAAGACAAACGGACAGTTAGCATAGGTCTGATGTCCAATATCTCACATCATTTGATACATCATGTCTACAACAGGAAAACGATATATCATTAGTTTCGCCTTGGTTCTGTTATATTAATTTAACAGCGATACCTCTTTGTGGTATCTATTCTCTCACTTACCAATTTGTGCAGGAGAGAAAAGCCCCACCTCACCTGGCTACAGCGCAGGTAGTTGAAGCACCGCTGCTGCTGACTTCACAACAAAAATTCTTGCTAGCTCGGTCTACACCGCGGTTTACAGAAAAGGACGGTATGACGCGTCCAAGATGTATTAAAAATCATGGCACCACTTCTGATCATTAACACGTTACTCCATTAAGATTGTTGGTCTGGTAGAGTGTTAAAGAAGGGTGTTCTCAATTAGACAAAATGCTCAAGAACCAGAGTTAATTTTGCCCAATGTCATCCCTTGTCGCAGACTCACCTAGACTGAATATTACTATAACCCCGATGATCGTTTTTAACGTGTCAATATCTTTAGTGACTCCACTTAACTTGCTGGTGACTTCCTGTAAGCAATTATGTATCTTACAGTTATCTTCCTTTAGTTGGCGGAAGTGTTGTTGAGATTCTTCATGAAGTACCATCATTGTTTTCAAGATTAGATCCAGAGAGGAAGAAGGAGTTTCAGTTGGAGTAGGAGAGAAAATGAGAGATGTAGCGGGTATAGCCATTGTAGCTGATATAGCCGGTAGTTCTATTTCCTCATTACAAGGGGTAGTAGATATAAAGGGATTATCTCTCTGGCTAGGTGTAGCACACCCGTCTAGTCCAATATGAAGCCTAGCAGGTGTGAGGTCCGGAGAGACCACAGTGATAGGAGCCGAATTAGGTATTGAGCCCAGAGTTAGGTCTGAACTTGGTCCTGGTAATGCAAACGGCAGCTTTTGAGAACCCCCCTTAACCTGCATCCACTTGAGTAAGAGGCTTTGATCTCTGATTATGTTCCCTCCTGTAGCTCCTGTAGATATTGATGTTGATAATAGAGTTGTAAGCAATGTTGCTGTGTCTTTAGTCTTCCCTTTCTTAACTCTTAGTTTTCCTTTCCCCCTTCTCTTAATGGCAGAGGATTTCTCCCTTCTTGTTTGAACTCGGGCATTCTCAAATCCTCTATTTTCCCCTTCCTCTACTCCTTCCACATATTCCTCGTACTCATCATTAGAATTGTTTTCCTGTAATGAGTTAGCCTCAATACTCTCCATATCAGTATCGATACAGGAACCTTTCTCTACCAGAGTTGTATTCGGCGCCAGCACCAGTACTTGTGCTTGTAGTTGTGCTTGCGCTTGCGCTTGTGCTTGTAGGGGTTGAAGGATTAGTGAAGTCACTATGGGGGCCATGTCGGTTTGTAAGAGCGCATTAGTATCAGAGGGAAGGGCGTCAGTATCAATATCAATATTCACCTCTGAATCAACCCCCCCATTCGTAGCCTCCGGAGGCCCAATTATAGTGTTCAGCGTGGGCCGCGCGTCCGCCCCTTTATTTGGAGTATTTTCCGCCGGTGAGTTAAAGTCTAGCTCCCCCCTCACTGTTACGTCGTTATTTAGTCCTCCTTACTGAGTAGCTTTGCTAGTATTGCTAGTCTTCAAGTTATTAGTTTCAAGCAGCTATTCTATTATTTATGACAACATGCAAAATAAATGTGCAATGTGCAACATAGCATTTTCATGCTTTAGTGTAAATTTAAAAGCACACACAATTAATACAGCTCACACAGTTAATAGAGCACACACAGCAACATGCTTTAGTGTTTTAGATAGCTTTTCATGCAAAAAAGCATTTAGCCCCCTGTGTGGTGTTTGGTGCATTATTAATTTACACACATTATAAAAAGAGGTGTTATTAACTGAAAATGTTTATCAAAATATGCAACAAGTCAAAGTCTTTTAAGACAGAAATAGTGAATTTAGATTGCAAGGGATAAGCTGGGAAGAGAGAAACACATTCTATTAATCTTCAAAGCTAAAAAGGCCACTTTTCTCTACATTGCAAAAAAAACACATGTTAATTCAGCAAAAGCATTTTCAGACTGAATAGGCCTCACTTTCATGTTTTTCATGTGCCATGTTTTTAACCTGCACCAAAATTTGCGTGGCAATCTAAATGCAGTCTGTCTGAAGCACAAAAATAAAACAATGCCTGACTGCAGATGAAATCTGCTCCATCACTAGGTCTCGCATGACTGAAAGTTTGAGCTATTGGCGTTGCATTATTATTTGCAACACCAATAGCTCAAACTTTCAGTAATGTGAGACCTATTGTATTGCAAATGCTTGTTATTGATATAGTGCTTTGCTTACACCGAGCCCAATGATCACTGTCCTACCAAGAAGTGCACTCAAACCCAGTAGTCCAGGCCCGATAGCACTCAGTGAGATCTTATTAGACGGGGGTTATTGGAAATTAAGGTCTCTACTTTAGGAAATAGATTGGCAAGGGATGCATATTGGCTGCTGAATATAGTGAGCCTTCTTGGGCTTCCTGCCCGATAAGATATGATAGCCAAGGGAGCAGGTAAGCCAATAATGGAATAGAATTGGGGCAAGCTGGCACCACAGGTTGGAACAAGGTTGGAGCAAAGTAATCGCTAGCCTAGCCCCTGCGGTAGACAAGACCCAAGAAACAAAGTATAACTGAGCAAAGAGATCTGCAAGCGGGAGACCCACCAAGTAATATTTTGGTATACATAATGGTTCAGCAGTCTCCATGGCCTGAGGATTTTTCCCCAGATGGATGGTGCCTCCCTCAGTGGGTTAAAAGGTAAGAGTCCTTTTGGATGATGTAGGAGAAACTTGAATCGCAAACTATCTAGAAGTAGGTTACACCATGATGCAAACTTATGCTCATGGCACTCCACCGTTTTTCTAGCCTATTGGCTTGTTCTTAGCATCTTTTTTAAATCTGTCTGAAGGTGAAGGGACAACGGAAGGAACGTCCTTCTTCTTTTCAAATATTTAATTGCATTTTATAAAGATGAAAACGTGCAAAACAGTGATATTATATATTGCAGATGTTTTTTCACTGACAATTGTAACTATTATGTATAAAATGCAACTGTCCAGATTGGAAGAGAACTTTCAACGAAGATTGGTTGGGAAGAGCAGCATTTTTTTGTCCATAGTGACTGTTTAAAGACAAATATCTTGGTAAAGGAAGTGTAAAAAAGTTTGCCTGATGATTGTAAAGAAAAGTCAATGCTCCCACTTCACATGCAGTCTGCGGTTTTTGATTTTCCCTATTAAATATGAATACTAAAACACAGTCCTGCATGATACGCTGCATGCTTTTGTGTTAGATAGGAAATGTGAGCACAAACGGTATAAATCAAATCTCAGGTTGCTATGGCACAATAAAAGAATTTAATCTGATTTTTGGTATGGTGGATGACAAAAGACAGATCTTGGATCTGTAAAGAGAAACACGTCCGTTGAGTTTCCCTGAACTACAAATAAAGTTTGAGCTACCAAACATAGACTTCTGTACAAACTTCAGCCACTCATTCCCAAATTAGGCTGATAATGTGCTTCCATCCTGCAAATGAGAGGCGCCACCCGCACCTAGGGGCGTGGCGCTCTTAGCGGCCTCCCGGGCGGGAGCCAGAATAGATGCCCTTGAGGTAGAAAGGGGACAGGGAGGAGGAGACAGCAAGGTAAAAGAGGGGTGGAAGGTGAGGCGGGCCCACGCGAGTGCAACGTCATCAGAGGTGCAGGGTCGACCTCCCATCCTCTGGGGGTATAAAAGCATTGGGAGGGGCAGAACTAACCCTCTTTGTCCTCTCTAAGCAGCTCCGGTGGCAGCAGACCAGCGATGAATTACCCACCCACCCATCCCTACAAATAAGGACGAGAATGGTGGGGGCCCAGGCAAGAAAAGGGTGTGGACTTCCTTTTTGACCTGGACTGGCTGACCCTGGACAGGGCAAGCATTCATTGTGAAGCTCTGGGCTGGCAGGAGGGGGGACTGACCTGATGGTGGTCCTGGACTCTCCTGCCCTACCCAAGATGCCGGTGTGTATGTTTAAGAACATTGAAAGGGGTATACCCCTGTACGGTGGGGTCAAGGCGGAAGCAGTCCCCGGTGGTAGTGCCTCTCTCTGGGAGGAGGACTAGCATGGAAAGTTACAACTGAAACAGTGCGAGTTGGGGCCTGCTGGCACAACAAGCACAGGGGTCCATGACGAAGAGGTATGGCCATGATTGGATTGTAAATAATATTGTGTATACCTTTGCCTGGAAGAAAATGGTCAAGTACCTTAATCAAAATGAATAAAGGATTAATTACACTGCTTTAAGATTTAATAAAGGACTACGCAGTGAACGATAACAACCTGCTTCATGTCTTTTATGTGGCCACATGTTTTGCAGGGGGGGCGACTCGCACACGGTATGCACACTATAATGTTGAAAGAGCTGTGCGTATCTGGACACCTTGCATCCAAGATTTCTAAGTTACTTACAACTACTAAATACACATTCCGCCTTCCTCTGCAAGAAAAATGGAATAACAAACTAAACTTGTCAGAGAGCTCCAGTCACGTGAGTCACGACACTGTATATAGAAATATTTTTGCTTTGGTTCAATGCATATACCTAAGTCCTAACTGATCCTACTGGAGCCCAGTCAAACTCCTCGAAGTAGGTCTTATATTGGAGGACGCTGTAAATGTGTTTTACAACATGAGAAGAGATTGATTCATACATCGAGGGAATGTTTTGTACACAATTTAACCTAGATTCCGTTACCACAAATGTAGGTTTATTTTCAGCCAGCCGTACTCTCAAATAACAGATGCCTTATCCACTACTGACTGATTTCACTTTAACGATAGCAGCAATACTTGGGGACACCCACTAGACCTATGGTAGCAAATACCCGGTGGGCATGGCTCAACTTTGTGTTCAGCATAGGCAATTTCCTTGAAAAGACAGAAAAGGTTTGATGTTTTATAATTCATATTCACATGATTCGGTAATGAAGAAAACTTCAGTTTTTTAGAAAATATATTGATTGCAATACGTCAATTTTTTTAGGAAAAATGTACGTTTTCTCATTAGCAAATCATGTGAATATGCGCTATATGAACTCAAACCTTTTTTGTCTTGTCTTGTATCTCACATGGTGTCAGGGCTTCTAATGCCACATTGGGGACTAATTTTAGTCTAAAAAGAGCCCTTTTTACTCCCCCAAAATCTTAGGCAATATTGTTGTATAAATCCTGCAGTACACACATACTCTCAATCCCTTGTGGAAGAAAATGGACCTTTACATGCAAAAAATGAAGCCCCCCCTAATGACAATCTCCCTACGTTGTTACATGCTTTACATAGCGCCCAAGTTCCACCCTACCACATATACTTGTATGAAACTTGGACTACCAGTTTTGAAATATCATAATAAATCTGTTCTATTTTGTAATTGTCTTTATTAAAGATTCAGCTAACTGGCGTGACAGTTATTCTCTTTATTATGGTGTCGCTTCTTTTGCTCTCTCTGTTTCACTCTATACCAACATTGTTCTCTTTTACTCGTCATGTTGTACAACGGAAGAGACGTCAAATGGGTGGCATATTGTGAATGCAAGGCTTTCTCTGACCTATCCCTTTTATTTCATAAGTCCAGGTGTTACTGTTTCGTGGTATATAGATGGCGTTTCACAAATATATGAAAAGAATACTCTATGTGATTTACAAAATTAAGTTTACTCTTAGACTTACATCTGTGTTTGGTTTAAATTTACAATTTTTGGAGAATTCTCCAAAAAGGTAAATACTACTACTGGATGCAGCTTTACAGGAATACTCACATTTGCTTATTCACTTCAGTAAATATACGTGATGAACACTTTACACCTTCTTTAGGGGTGTTCCACGCCATACTACTCTGGATATGGATTTATTCCTTGTCTTGACAGCAGGACAGCTCCAATGCTATTCATCATAAGAATGGAATGGGAGCAGTTTAAAATACCCAAAAGCTCACAGTTGGTATGGGTGTTTGCCTTCTTTCCGTGGCAATCCCTGCCTAGAACACCCACTGCTTGCCCACGGGAGCAGATTTACTCACAAATAATATTACATCATAATATTGTAATTGTGTGCATGTCTAAATCAACGTATACGAGCAGGACTTCTGATTTTATGAATCCTTAAGGTGAATTTCATACTTGTAAATCATGACATTTGTGCAACTCATTTTATTTTTATTTGAAATGCATAACAATCACACTTTGGAGCCTTGCATCGTTCGTGGAGGAGGAGTTGGCCCTTGGACCCTGTTCTTGCCGTTACCTTCCTTGGGTGCGTTGACTGCTCGCCGGACCCGCTGCGCGGGTCCCGCATCGCAGCCTGAGGAGGGTGTTGCGTGATCCCGGTGTGGAGCGCTAGGGGGAAGAACTGCAGCAGGGCTGCGAGCAGCGTAGCAGGGACTCCGTATCCCAGGAGTGCCTGCATTGACCGTTAGTACACCTGGTCCGCTCTCCCTGCTGCCCCGCCCCCGCCCACGAGTCTTGAAGAGTAGAGGCGTTCCCTGCCCTTGTGGGACACTTTGGAGCCTTGCATCGTTCGTGGAGAAGGAGTTGGCCCTTGGACCCTGTTCTTGCCGTTACCTTCCTTGGGTGCGTTGACTGCTCGCCGGACCCGCTGCGCGGGTCCCGCATCGCAGCCTGAGGAGGGTGTTGCCTGATCCCGGTGTGGAGCGCTAGGGGGAAGAACTGCAGCAGGGCTGCGAGCAGCGTAGCAGGGACTCCGTATCCCAGGAGTCCCTGCATTGACCGTTAGTACACCTGGTCCGCTCTCCCTGCTGCCCCGCCCCCCGCCCTCTCCCAAACCCCATATAACAGGATTAATATACCGCTGCGCGGGAGCATCCCGGGAGAAGCCCGGGACATGGGCGGGACCGTCTGCGGCCGTCAGAGGCCGGAAGAGACTGGACTGGGCCAAGGCTCTTGGCTCCGCTCATGAGACTGTGGTAGTTTTTCTATTGTTTTGTGTAAGTGTTCCTTTCTCGTAACGGGTTCAACGCTAGTTAGGGATACTCTGAGCTGTTTAGTTGTCATTTTAGTGATTTTTTATGAGAGTCTAGTGTTTGCGTGCCCTGCTGCTTTCCCTCTTTGTCCCGGTGAGGAGCATGGAGTGCCGCGAAACTAGAAGTATGGCAGCGGCGGGTACTAAAAAATTGACCGGCACCTTAGATGATTTCATTGTGCGTACCAACACGTTGGTTGACCAAGGGATTGTACTTATGGAGAGAAGGGTTTCCCAGGACTTGGCTTTTGCCTAAAGATCGTCTTTGGGTCTCATTGGTTCTGCTCGCACCCCTGATACTTCTTCCCATATACCCAATCCTGTGCAGGTTTTTGCTGATATTCACAATGCGCACTGTAGTCAGTCAGGCTCACGAGCCCTATCACCCCTTAATCCCCAGGTTCAGGCTCATAACCTCACAGGGATTAGCTCGGACATTAACCAGGTAAATCATCAGGCAGACACCCAGGTAGTGACTGTAAATGAACAAAAGAGGGGGAGGCGGGAGGGTGCAATCCCTAAACGCAAGCTCCCAAACACCAACATTACCGGAGCCAAGAAAGCCCGTGTTACTACAGCTGGGAATACTAGTATCGATTCGAATGAGAGGGGCGGATTGGTAGAGTTGAGAGATCCTGGCAATGAAGTTATCAGTCAGAAAACCGGGGCGGTAGTGTCCCCGGCAGAGGTTGCCAATTTACCCCTGAACATCATCGACAATACTATTTTGGATAACTCCCTAGCCAATAGATCGAGGTTTGATTCATTGGGGGAGGTTAATGGGGAGGAGGAGCCTATAGGCAGCATTATATCCAAAATTGTTAAAACCTTACTCGCACCCCTAGAAGTTAGGCTTCATGGCATTGAAAAAGTGCTTCATGACATACACAAGGATATATGGTTTCATGATAGCCTCTTTTCCAATAGGACCACTAATGCCACTATTGAAGCCAGTAAATCAAGGCTTGCGGGCAAGAGCGCAACAGTGACAAAAAACAAGATGCCCAAAAAATCAGCAATAAACCCCTCCAACCATGTGATCAATAAAGAGAGCACCCAAACGCCCACACTAAATAAGCCTACTGACCAAGCCAACGTTAAAGGCCCCGCTATCCCTACTTCAAAACCCGCCCTATCTCCCTATCAAAATAACACGACACGGCGAAATATCCATCTATCGCCAGATGCTTGCCCTTATGTGATTATTTTGACGGGGGTAACGGAATTGGTCCCCCCAAATACAGAAAATGTCCACGCTCTCATAAATAAGGTATGCCACTGGCTGGCTAAAAATCATCCTTTACCCCCAAATCTTTGGGGCAATATTTTAATGGTTGAGAGAACGCCTTGGGTGGGACAAAATAGGAAAAGAACACGGGGGACTGTACAGTAGTGACCTTCGAGGATTCCCCCATCGCGGATTATATCTGTCGGGGGAATCATCGTAGCAACAATGATACCTCAGTCACGGCCAGGCCCCTGTCCTATTTTTATATGCCCAATGACCAACGAGATAACAGATGGAGTTGGCTTAAAGACCCAAATCATTATAGAAGAGCGTTGAGACAAGAGGTGCCCAGTGAAAGGAACCCTTACAGTTGGGGCAGGGGTGGTGAGGAGGGGTGGAACCTGGTGCAGAGAAGAAGAGGTAGACAGAACAATAACATTGGAAACCATGCAGATAGCTTTAGGGCCAATGGTACGTTTTTTGGTCATCCCCACAACTACGCCCAGGCTCGCTATCCACTAGATAACTTTGGTAACATCCCAACGACAAATCAGTATGATTGCCTGTCTGAGTTGGGGTGGGTGGATTGACAACAGGCGGGGAAAGTGCTAGGATATGATAAAGGAATCAGGACTAACCCTGCCTCACCCTCAAAAATGGTCCCGGAGACCGGGGACCCAAGTGTGGACACCAGGGAACCTGTTCCCGTTGTCCATGAGCTGGGTAAAGATAGGGACCCAGTATCTAGCCCATATAGTCAAGTAGTGGGTGGGAAAGCACCTAGAGACAACAGATATATAAAGGTAGGAACATGGAACATCGCTGGGCTGAGGAACAAAGTTGATGACCCCATTTGGAGGGAATCTATAGGGACCATAGACATTATTGCCCTACAAGAGATATGGGATACTAAGAACATACTCACCTTGGATGGATACACTACCTATTCCCTCCCCGCAGTCACAACCACTAGAGGAAGAGCGAGGGGGGGTCTGGTAACCTTGGTGGCAGCTAATATTTCTGGCACACACACGGTGATTGCCTCAGGGTCCCCCTATTGTCTGGTAGTCAAAATTGCCCGCAAAGGGGCACATAATGTTTTAATCATTAATTTTTACAATTCTTTTGACAGAGCCACCTCAACTAGCAACCTGATAGCGTTACATTCCTTTTTAACAGATTATAAGGAGCTGTCTGAAAAAGAATGCTATATAATACTACTAGGGGACTTTAATATCCATAGATGCCCAGACAAATGTTTGCCCAATGATCCTTTTGCTCCATATGAACAGAGCGATGCTCATTTTGAGCACACAGAGCATGGAACCTTATTGGAATACATTTTGGCTGAAAATGGTTTAACGTTACCCATGGGGGATGAGGTGGATATTCCAACTTTTAAAGGAAATGGTACTGGGTCAACTATCTACTTTATCTTTACAAGTTTAACGCTAGGGAGTTACATTGTAGACTATTCTCCGGTCTGGTCTCATTTCAGCGATCACAACCCTGTTTTGTTACGTGTTAGTGGTGTCCTCAGTAGATCTGAGACACAACCGAACAGGGTTTATAAACAAGACATTCGCGCAACAGATCAGGCTCGCAGAATTAAATGGTGTAAAATTGTTCCTGAGGATTTCCAAATTAACCTCTCCAATAGTAGAGGGGAGGAGCTGTAGGTATGCATGGACAAGGATGCTGGGGATATTGAGGTGGTGGAGGCTTACCAAAAGGTTTGCCACCAGATTATGTCGGACCTAACACACTCTGGCAAAACAAAAGATTTAGGGTCAGTTGGCTGGTTCAATCACGATTGTTCATCAGCCAACCGTAATCTAAAGGAGGCCTTGAAATGTAAGCCTGTCGATAGACAACGCGTGGCATTGCTAAGGAAAGCATACAAAGCAGCAGTAGAACAGAGGAAACAGGAGATCAGGGAAGATGCCTGGGCAGAATTGACTTCTATTGACGTAATAAAAAACAGCGCCAAATTCTGTGCAGTGATCAACCAACCCTACTTTGTTGACTCGAGCAATAATGTCTTAGACTGTGGTATTCAGGAAGACAAGTGGCTCACCCATTTTAAGTCAGTCTATGAACAGGCATCCGCAGGGAATGATGATTTAACCTCTGGGGTTAGTCACCCATACACTTTGGTGGTGAACGAGGGTGAGGTGGCTGAGGCCATCAGTAAAATGACAAGCAATAAAGCCCCCGGACCTGATGGCGTACCAGCTGACCTTTTTAAATCTAACACTTCAATATGGTCCAAAGTTTTATCTAATGTTTTTAACAGAATTTCTAAATCTGGCATCCCAGCGACCTGGTCGCAGTCGGTAATTGTACCTATCTTTAAGAAAGGTAACAGAGAAGAGCCGAGCAATTACCGTCCAATTTCCCTTATAGATTCCGCTGTGAAGGTCCTAGGTAGAGTGGTCTTTTGTAAATTATCAGTCTGGCTCGAAGAAACAAACTCTTTGTCAGCATTACAGTATGGGTTTAGAAAGGGGCGTAGCACGATAGATCAGAGCCTCAATCTCCAATTACTGATTGGAAAGTATACCATAGCGAAGCAAGGTTGTTTGCACATAGCATTTATGGACCTGTCCTCGGCCTTTGAACGAGTAAACAGGTCCAAGCTATGGGGCATACTCCTGAAGATGGGCATCGATGAAAATACAGTATACTTTCTAGCTGACCTCCACAGAGACCTCGCAGCCACAGTAAGATATGATCGTAAGGGGAATTGCATGGGCAAGATAGGTATAGTTAACGGGGTCAGGCAAGGTTGTATTTTAGCCCCTTTATAATTTACCCTGTACATTAATGAGTTAGCCAGTGTCCTGGGAGCAGTTTGTAAGGATATTCCAAAAGCAGGCAAGTTTTCCATTCCCGCATTATTATATGCGGATGATGCCGTACTCATAGCGCGCACCCCAGTAGGCTTACAAAGTCTTTTAAATTCCTTTTATGAGTTTATGTCCTCTTTGGATCTTAGCGTCAACTATACCAAATCTCACGTCATGGCCGTGGGCACAAAGGGTAGGCACAGGAAGTTGATGACACTCCACTGTAATGGGAACAGGTTATTTAGGGTAGCCAAATTTCCATACCTTGGGGTGGTTTTTGATGAAAGTTCCACCTGGCTTCCTCAATTGTCTGAGAAAAGAAATGCATTTGTTCGGTCCATCTCTGCTGTCTTAGGTTTTTCTCGCAAATTGGGGGTAAAACCGTTACAAGCAGTATTACAGGTGTACGCTGCAAAATGTGTTTCCATAGTAATGTATGGCGCAGATTTGTGGGGTTTTAAGAACGTTAAGTTGTTACAGGTGGCAGAGGACACATTTTTAAAGTCCATTCTATCAGTACCACAATCGACCCCAGGTTTCATTGTTCATCAGGAATTTGGGGTGGAATACTTAGAGGATCGGATTGCCATCGCACCCCTTTTAAAGTGGATCATGGTCTGGTTGAACCCGGAAGTGAATGTGAACCACGAGATCCTGAGGGACTGTCTTAGTTTAGAACACTGGGAATCTATCCCGTGGCTAAATTATGTTAAAAAGGTTGCAGTCTCACTAGGGCGCCCAGAAATATTTGAAGAGCCGTCTAAACTGGTTAAAGCGGACAAAAAGTGGGCCAAGACCGCTTTTAAGCTTTATAGAGGGATGGATAGAGAGGGCCTTGAGCTGATTAAGCCTACTGTAAGAGCGCATCAGCTAGTCGTAACAACTGATAATGACCTGGAATTATATCTGAAGGTTGTTAACAATGCCAACCATAGATATTTATTAACCAAGTTTAGACTAAATAAATTTCATTTACTCCTCTCTGGGCGTCCTTGTTGGACCAAGGTATCAGACCTGAAACTATGCACCTGTGATGGTTTTTCCATAATGGATACTGCCCACTTTATGTTCTTTTGTGGTTACTTTAATGAGATACGGAAAAAATTCATTGTACCCCTACTAAAGAATAAGGGGTTTAAACAAGTGAAACCTGCCCTTCTATATCTTCAACTGCTGTCTAATGTGTGGGAAATTTTTAACGTTGCCACTTTTTTAAACATAGCTATGAGACTGAGAAAAAAATTAGCCAGCTTCAGATGATAGTTTTCCGCGATCTCTTTCTATAGTTTGTTAAGCAACGAATATTTATTTTCTTCTAGATGAATTGTGTACGTTTGCAAATTCAGACATGAAATTTATATATTTTTATTGCTTTTTAATCTCACATTTTCTCTTTGGATGCTGTGTTGTTGTAAATAGCTAGTCTTATTGTAATTTTAAATGTTTCTTCCCTTTGTGGTACTCTGTATACTTTTGTGGTTTTTGTTATGAACCGAATAAAGTATTTTGACTGACTGCATAACAATCGTAATCATAAATGCTTTATAGTTGTGAAACTAAGTTGAGCTCCGGTGCGCAGATGGCTTTCTCCCTCGGGCTCACTGTGTACAACCAAACGTGGACCCTCCATTACTACTCTCAATATAGCGCATATGACCCATTAGATGGCTTTAGTCTAGTCCCAAGGGAAGGGTACATAATTAAGGGAGGCCATCTCTGAATCCAAAGCTCTTGGAACGGGCATGGATCCCTTGAAACTTTGTATATATTTTATGTTAAGTGCATTTGAATAATTAATTCCAACCATGTATCGTCCCGAAGAGCTTTCAGAATTGTGCAGCGATTGCCATTCTGGCGCAGTGGTAGACCACAGCTTTAACTTTAAAATTGCTTTATTCGATTTTGAGCAAAATCATAAAAGCACAGATACGATACATTTAAAACGACATTGATAGCAAAAACAATCATAAAACATATCACAAGCTAAAAACGATCATAATAAACAATCCATCATATTAGATAAAATCAATCCAAATTTAGGGAACGGCAAATCGAAGGTGCACTTGTAAACAGCAAATTTTGAGGATAAAAAAGTTAAGACAGCTTGCAAACAGTGCGGGATAAATCCCACAACTCACATGGTCTTCCTCAAGGCATTTAGTATTCTCAAATATGATGCCACTGCTTTTACCACAAAAGCTGTTTCCAGCATCTTCAACTTACAATAAGCAGCTCTGCATCCCCTAATGCCCCATTTAGTAAAAACAGGCTTTAAAAACAATTTCCTTGGTGCCACATAAAATTTACAGAAGAGAATGGAATGAATATTTGATTGGTCCGATGACCCATCGCATGGGCACTTCACCAGATGTTTGGACCAATCATTGCAGTTTGGGAACGTTACCAGGCGATAATAGATGTCTGCCCGAAACCTAGTCAGTAGCATTCTCGAAAAAGGACTAGAATCTATCATTAGATAAGGTTTTATACCTTTGTGAAGAACAAAGGCCTGGCTTGCCTTAACCGTGTGTTTATCTTTTTCGACAAGCCATCTTTTGTTGTCTAAAAATTCCAAAATCTGTTTTTAAAGTGTACGCCTAGGGACAGATTCTAAGCACGCTGGATTTTCAAAATATTCTTTATGACCAGTGTCTGTTGCCATGTTTTTAATATAATGCAACCATTTGATGTTTCATGCTCCATCCAACTGTAGGCAATCCAAAATAACCTCCCTATTTAGGGATGTCTCTGGAGTAATCCAGATCTTGTGCCACAAAAGAAGGGGGGAGGATTTAATGATATCCTCGATGTATGGGATCCCCAGTTCACTATGGCTGAAGTAAATAGACGTTGATTTAGGTGTTGCCAGTAAATAACGGATGAAATCGTTTTCAGTAAGTTGTATCTGGTCAGTTCTGGTAAAACCTCAAATACCAGCGCCATAAATGCCGGTGGAGATGCATTTGGCTTTATATATTTGTATAAGCTCTTTAACTAGGCAACCACCTAATTTCCTCGCGAAGTTTTTCAAGGCACCGTTGGCTCTACTAAAAGCCATATTTCTGGCATACACTGCCTTAGTCCAACTCCCCCTGCTGTCAAAGTTTACTCCTAAGTAAGAAAAACTGGTGGTGTTTTCTATTTTTTTCTTGTTCAAAAAGATTGCCTTATTAGTTTTTTGAGAGGCACTACATCTCATAGAGTATGTCTTGGAAACATTGATTAATAGCCCGCGTGTGTTCATATAATCTGAGAATTCAGCCACCGTCCTTTGCAGGCCGATAATGGTGCGGGATATAATTGCAGCCTCATCCGCATACAAAAGGATGGGAATGGAATTTCCACCCACAGCCGGATAATCGCTCTGAAAGGTCTTAAGGTGCTCTGCCACGCTGTTTATATATAGGATAAAGAGGAAAGGCGCCAGAATGCACCCTTGTCTCACTCCTCTATTAATGCTAAATTTATCAGAGCATGCCCCGTACCTTACCCTCGCCCCTGCATCCCTATACAGTTCTTTAATGAATAGTATAATCTGCTGATCTATGCCCATGCCTTCTAACGTCTCCCATAGCAAAGAGTGGTCTACACAGTCAAACGCGGAACTTAAGTCCACAAACGTTATAAAAAGACCTGCGTTCTTTGCTTGAGTGCATTTTGCAGTCAGCAGTGCTAAATTGAGGCCCTGTTCTATCGTGCCCTTGCCTGTACGAAAACCATATTGTAGGGTGGATATAACCTGGTTTTCCTCCGCCCAATCCTGCAGCCTATTAAGAATGGTTCTGCCTGCTACCTTCATTAGGGCATCTAAAAGAGATATTGGACAATAGCAGGCAGGATCATTCCTATCCCCTTTTTTAAAAATTGGCACTACTATTGCCTCTGGCCATGTAGAAATAAAGCCTAAAACATTAACGCTATTTAAAACATTTGTTAATAAAGGTGACCACAATGCTGGCTTGCTTTTATATATGTCAATTGGAACGCCATCTGGTCCCGGTGCCTTCCCTGAAGCGCTTTCCTTAATAGCCCTCTTTACCTCCTTATGCTCAAAGCCAATCCCCAGTGGAAACCGCTCCGAGGACTCCTGGTTATCAATGGCATTATTAGTCACCCGTCGGTTAGGGTTCTTATACAAGGTGGAAAAATGCTCAACCTAGACATCTCCTGTTACTGCTATATCAATTATGTCTATATCTTTGTCCAGGAAAAAAGGAGCGTTAACAGCCCTCCAGAAGGCATTATTATCATTTTTTAAACAGGCTTCGTGGAGGCTCTGCCATGTTTCATGTTTTAGTTCTTGTCTCCTTCTGACTAGGGCAGTCCGGTAGAGTTTTCGCGCCTGTCTTACCCGTTCTAATGATCTTGGTGATTCATGTAATACCAATATTAGATTTTTATGTGCCTTTGAGCATGCTTTGTCAAACCAGCCCTTCCCTTTATGAGACTGTTTTTGTATGGTCTTAACAGCAATTTCTTTATCTCGGTCGTAATTTCCCCAAAAGAGTCAAGAACTTGTTGATGACTTTCGGATTCAGACAAACAAATCAATAAATGCTCAAAAACTCTGGTGACCAGTTTATATAAAAGATATCAGGCTCTACTCTCTCCCATTTGATGGAATAGCCGTTTGTGCTGCCTAAAGTTATTGGCATATGATAGGTCGCCTCATTAGTTGGTACCTGTCCCGTTGTTAACAAGGAGAAGGAAATAGGGTAATGGTCACTGAAAGCAAGATCTAAAGTCTCCCAAGACAGGACTAAACGCCGATACCTAAGGGATAGAAGGGCAAAATCGATTATAGAGTTTACCCCTCTTTCATTGAAGGTTGGTTTAAAATCCTCCGCTGGAGAGCAACTTTCATTTACAAAGCCCAAGTCAAACTCATAGATCAATGCGTTTAACAGGTCTCCTATCCCTTAATGAACAAAGTGGGTCGGTGTTTCTGCCCTGTTCTCCTTCAGGGGGCAGATACCAGTATCACTGCCAGTACAGATTTAACAATTAAAATCACCTGCCCATATAAGTGCCAAGTCTCCAGCACCTATTTTTTCCAGTGTATATAGCTGCCTCCTTAAATTAGTGATAATACCATCCCATAAGGAAGCAAGGGTGTTTTGTAAAAATTTTTGATAGCCAGCTTTTTTACTCCCGGCCAGCTGACTAATAGGACCTGGTAAAACTCTACTGAGATCAATTTGGTGGCTGTAATGTCAGATGCATTTGAAATATAAATACATAAGCCACCTTTGTTTCTGCCATGATTGCTTGGTGTACCTGGGGTGTTAAAAGTTTGATATCCCTTTAAGTGTATCTCATGGGTCAGCCATGTTTCTTGGAAACACAGAATACTATATTTATGTATTATCTCTAGCCAATCAGGGTCGTCCACTTTATTCTTCATGTCCGCTAAGTTCCAGGACATGATCAGTAGGCCTTTATGTGTCCTCTTGTCAATAATGTCAGCCCCTCCTGTCCTACAATTTGTATCATTTTGGCCTTTTTCCTTACTTAATTCTTCATCATCTATGATCGTGGGGATATCATCATGCTCTCTCAAAATTCCATCACTCCCGTGTGAGAGTCAATCAACCCCCTCCATTCCCATGAGTGAAGAGAAACGATTTGAGGTGGTGATGTTAAACATAGGGGGCACCGCAGACCTACTATTTAAATTTCCTCTTCTTAGGGGGTTGCCTACTAAAGCTTTTGGATAGAAGTAGCTTAAATCTCTAGTAGATATACCTCCTTCATAGCCTTCCTAGTACCAGTCTCTGATGTAGGTTACTGCCCTGTGATCCCTAAAATTTATAATAATGGCATCCCCAGGTACCTCTTTTGGTCTTCTTCCCACCCAACCTAGCCTTCTGACGTGTAAAATTCCGCCGTCTAAGTTTGGGGATAATGGCCTGTTCACTCTTAGCCAGTGCATAACCTTGTTCTTGAGAGTCTGATGGCTTTCAAACTCCCCCCCTGACAGTTCTGGCACCCCTGTTAATACAATGACATAGGGTTCGGCCTCCGGCGGGAGATCTGTATGCTGAGCAGGGCCTATGATCTCTTTGTCCAAATGGGGAGTCCTCTGCTTATTGCCATGTTCCTGTTGGCCTTTCTTAGTTGGTTGTCCAACCCTGCTTTTATCTAGTACTTCCCTAGACTTAGGGGGTTCAGGGACTATATTTGTGGACTGTATATCCCTGATGTCATCGTGATCTATAAGTTGCCGATTACCACTGATTACATGGTTAGCTGTTTTTAAAACTATCTTCGGCTCAGGGGCAATCGGAGGGTCGATCTTTGTCGACAGCTCTTTAAGTAAGTGGGTATTAGCACTTCCAATAGCTGTGATGGAGCCAAGTTGTTCAGCTATTCGCTTTACCCTCTCAACTAGAGGTAGTATCAGAGATTTAATCAATTACTCAATGTTATTCATTAAAGCTTGCTGGAAATCTATAGTCGAATGGTCCTGATCAGCTTTGCTTACAACTGGGCCTTAAGATTTCTTAGGGCTCATGGTGATCTTATGGGTTTTTGCTTGATTCCCCTTTTGCTTGTTTACTCCCCTTTTTCTTTTTGTAGAAGTGCTTCGACCTAATGTTTTGATGTTAACATCCCTCTCATTGATACGATTACTAGCTGTTACTGGTGAAGACTCTGTCCGGGTTTGATCGATTTGCGAATCAGTACTGATGTCAATAAAATTGGAATCCCCGGGTCTCCCTGGGCGATCAGGTAGATCTTGTAGCTGGGGGGAATGCCTATATCATTTGTTTGTCCTGTTCTGAAACCATCCTGTGTGGGGGTCTTAACTGCCTGAATGGCCCCCAAGGATGAACGTTTATTCTGCCACTCAGAGGATATACGCCGCTCTGTTAATAAAATTTCCTTTTCTAAGACAGAGGTGGCCCTGGTAATAAAAGCATCTAAGGTCCCTCTAACAGAGCCTCCCACCAGTGATTTCCGTCCTAAGCTAGGGGTGCTAGTCATTTTCTATACAGGAATTTCAGAACAGTAAGCATAAAAGGCATGAAAACGTTACTGAATATAACGTGTGTTGACAGTAAAAGGTAGAGTCTTACTTTAATGTCCCGAATAATATTGACCAAGGGTGGTGGCCCAGCCCAGCCTTGGCCAGCCCCGGACGGCCACAGACGGCCCGCCCTTTGCCCGGGCTTAGCCCGGCGCCGCCAGTGCGTGTCCCGCGACGTGGAGGGCACGCCGTTGTTTTGTGCGCCTCCGGGCGCGTGAAGGTGCGTGGGTGGGCGGGGAAGTCCCGCTAGGCACTCTGGGGGCTGTAGTCCCCCCGCTCAGCGGCCGCGTAAAGATGTGGAAGGCGGCGGCGGGGGGGGGACCAGCAAACCAAGATGTCCGTGCGCTGAGGCGCGATTAGGGAGGCAGTCTGGGCAGCAAAAAAGTTCAGCAGGAGATGTGGAGTTCAAACGGTAAGTGTCACCCGCTCTGCCGAGGGCACGCCGTTGTTTTGTGCGCCTCCGGGCGCGTGAATGTGCGTGGGTGGGCGGGGAAGTCCCGCTAGGCACTCTGGGGGCTGTAGTCCCCCTGCTCAGCGGCCGCGTAAAGATATGGAAGGCGGCGGCGGCGGGGGACCAGCACACCAAGATGTCCATGTGCTGAGGCGCGATTAGGGAGGCAGTCTGGGCAGCAAAAATGTTCAGCAGGAGATGTGGCGTTCAAACGGTAAGTGTCACCACAGAAAATGGTCTGTTGACAGCATTTTGTTGTTACACACTGTTTAGTGTCATTTTGGATGGTGACCACCAAGGCTAAGACATGCTAATATAAATTTTTTTGTGTCTGATTATATTGGTTACTGATCAAATAGATCCTGTAAATGACCTGTTTGGAGCATTATGTGCATTCATCTGTATCCTGAAGAACCATTACTATAGTAGTAATATCGGCCACACTCACCAGCCCTCACGCAGCAACATACAGGTAACATAAATAAGCAGACATGACAACTTTTTGGTGGAGAAACTTGCTGCAGGTTTATTAGCATACCAAATATGCCAACATGGTGGGTTATCTTACAGGCGATCCAAAGGCAAGCCGCCCCTCACGGCCTACCACCTGATGTGCCAACTTGCATCGTGGCCTTAGCCAATCAGTGCTTAGCGGTTGTGGTGAGGGGATAGCCCCTCCCACTTCCGGTGAACCATCAGTCCACCCCCTTACTCACGCCCCCCCTACGAGGGGCGGAGCGTTCAAGCAAACCCCAGTTGTATAGGTTTCCAACCTATAGTTGGACAGACGGGGCGCCATCGCACCTCAGGGTCCACCGCACAGACTTCCATGGGATATTAGGCCTCAACACCCTTTGTGCTCCTGAAGAGGGTACCCCTGAGTACCTTTCCACCTCTGGATGGCCCTGTAACTCCGCCTACAATGCAAATAAAAAGATTAGAAAATCCTTTCCCGCCACCCTGATTACGCTGGGTAAGCGGTAGGGAGGGAAACGGCGTCAGGGTGAGGGACAAAGAGGCCAAGTGGGCGGGGGAGGAACTTATACCTCTCCCTTCCCCCACCTCGGCCAGAAGTGACGAGCGGGACCCCAAAGGGTTTTCCCGACTCTAGGCTGTCCAGTGTGCCATCCTGCGGCACTAAGGGGGCAGCCCTCATATGAGGGCCCCCTGCGGGGACGTCGTCGGTCAGCCCACTTAGTGCCAATATCGGCCACACTCACCAGCCCTCATGCAGCAACATACAGGTAACATAAATAAGCAGACAAGACAACTTTTTTGCTGGAGACACTTGCTGCAGGTTTATTAGTATACCAAATATGCCAACATGGTGGGTTATCTTACACGCAATCCAAAGGCAAGCCGCCCCTCGCGGCCTACCACCTGATGGGCAAACTTGCATCGTGGCCTTAGCCAATCGGTGCTTAGCGGTTGTGGTGAAGGGATAGCCCCTCCTACTTCTGGTGAACCATCGGTCCACCCCCTTACTCTCGCCCCCCCTACGAGGGGTGGAGCATTCAAGCAACCCCCGGTTGTACAGGTTTCCAACAGCCCGTAGAACAGGCAGGGCACCGTTGCACCTCAGGGTCCACTGCAGACTTCCTGCGGATATTCGGCCTCAGCACCCTTTGTGCTCCTGAAGAGGGTACCCTTGAGTAAGTACCTTTCCGCCTCTGGACCGTCCTGTAACTCCGCCACAGCCCTGGGTGTGGAGACCATTGCAGCCAGGGCCCCCCACTAAGGCTGGCGATCCTACTTACATCCCGCTATTTCCATGGCCTCCCCCAGATCCAAGAGGAACAAGTCCATGCCTATTCTGGAGAGATGTACCCCATTGTCCTCGAAACACCCTGTGGATTTCGCATAAAGCAACCTGTGTCTTATGAAGCCAAATCGCATTTGTTCGGTGAATTTATGCATCGCGCTATTGACTCTCCTGCGCACAGCCTCCATTGCTTCCCCTGATCGAGCTCCCTGCCACAGGATCTTGGACCACCAAAGTTCACATGTCCCCAACTTTTTGCTTAATTTGCAAATTGTAGACTTGATGTTTTGAAGCAATGTCCTTTTGCGCAGGGCCATCAGGTCATTACACCCCATGTGTATAACTAGCATGTTGGGGGAATGGGTGACTCCCCCCAGTCTCTACTGTAGTTTGCCCAACAACTCATTCCATCGCATGCCCGTGTACCCCAGCCAAGTGATCTCGGTGTTGGAAAAGCCATGCCTCCACTTCCTGCTTTCAGCCCGCTGTGCTAATCTGCAGACGCCAGAGTGGCCAATCACTCAGACCTTTGTTCCTGACAAATAAAGAAATGTGATGTTGCAAAACGTTTATTAACAACACAGCACACCAAAATGCAAACAGTAAAATTCACTCCACAACACACTGCTGCCAGTAACCGGGACTCAGGTTGCTGCAAGAAAATTAAAGTTTGTTGGCTCATGGCCATACCAAAATTGCACACAGTAGAATACACTTCACAACATACTTCTGCCAGTCACCAGGACACGGTTGCTGAAAGAATATTAAAGTTTGTGGGCTCATGGCTGTATGTATCTCTTGAAACAGTGGGATTCCCAACATCCCACCTGTTTGAAACCCTCAGCTGGCAAGCCTACCTTAAACGCTGTAGTTGCTGCCCCTATGCGGAAAGAGTAGCTGCAGAAACACGTGCTAGGGTCCTTGTTGCCTGACAGCGCCAGGCACGCGTACATAACGTGTTCCACCTGGTACTTTGTAAGGGGCGTGCCGTCTGCATGGAGGAAAAGGTAACCGTCTGCTGCCGGGCACAGGGCCAGTTAGGCGGCAAACAGGCCAACTGGGCAATACCTGCCATCACCCAGACTGTGCATCCAGAACACCCTTCCCTCCCCGCACTGATCCGTCTTAGACCTTCTTGCGTTATTTTGAGGGAATCCCCTGAGAGCACCGCATCTTGTATCTTCAACGCCACCCAAGACCTGTCGTTCTTGGCTCTGGCCACCAACTCACTAATTCTAAGTGCCCCGCAGAAAGCCAGGCTGAAAGTGGCAGCAAACAATGCCGCCTCAAACGCTGAGTGAGTAGCCTTGTGCACCCAATCCAGCATCCCTTGCAGTGTCTCGAAGTCTATGGAGGACCCATTGTTGGGTGCTTTTGGTTCACTCCTGGCCCACCCTTTTAACGCAGCTCTGATCAAAAAGGATTAGGCGGAGTCTGACTGGCCCCTTAGTCTAGTGTGGTAGCTGATTGCTGCAAGATGGCCTGAAATCCAAGAATGACTCTTCTTATTGTCTTTGGCCCACAATATGAAAGACTGTACTCTGCTTTCTAGAGATAACCCGCCTTCTTCCCAGGATCCCACCACTGAACAACATTTTTCAACGCAGGACCTATATCTCTTATTGGTCCTGGGTGCTAGGGACAGCTCACCCAGCCCCCTCAGTCGATTTTCCACTTCAGCAGGAACCAAAGGTGTGATGGGAAAGGGGTACCCTGCTCTCTCGCTCTCGGCCATGCCTCCCAGAACCGGTGGCACTGAAAATGAGAGCATCAGCGCTGTGTTTTGCACACCCTGAATGTGTCACGCCCTGCATTCAACATTATTGTACAGACACGCCCGCACCAATTCCCTCAAGAGGCACAAAACCAGGGGGCAACTCGCTGACTGGGAGTTAATGGCTTGCACTACCGCCAGATTGTCAGACCAAAAGAGGACCCTCTTAGCCGCCAGTACTGCAGGGCACAGGTGGAATGCCACCACAATCGGGAACAACTATGATGTTGGCCATTATCTTTTTCTTGTGCCAAGAGTTGGGCCATTTCTCCCTACACCATTCCCTGTCTAAGATGGCCCCGATTCCTTCTCTGCCTAATGCATCTGTATATAGGGCTAGGTCCGGGCTGCCCGCCCAGGGAGCCCTCCAAATTACTGAGTCGTTAAAATTGGCCAGGAACTCTGCCCACATGGCCAGGTCCTGTCTCATGCCTTTGCTTAATTTCACCATGTGGTGCTTCTTTGTGACCTTGGCAGTGGCCCTGGCTATCCTTCTGGCAAACACCCTCCCGCTGGGATGACCCTGGGTGCAAAATTCAATTCCGCAAGGGCCTGCCTACAGTCCTGCGCGCCGTCACTCCCTATGAACAGGAAGTCATCTAGGCAATGGGTCACCCCTTCCACCCCGTAGGTCTCCTGGAGGGCCCACTGCAGAAAACAACTGAACGCCTCAAAATATGCACAGGACACAGCGCAACCCATGGGCATGCATTTGTCATAAAAGTACCTGCCCTCCAGCTTGAAACCCAGCAGGTGATGGCTGCTCGGGTGGACTGATAGCAAGCGAAAGGCAGATTCAATGTCCGCCTTGGCTAACCAGGCCACTCTGCCCACCCTCCTGACTAGGTCCAGTGCCACATCCAGAGTACAACAAAACAGGGAGCAGGTGCCCTCCGCCAGCCCATGGTTAACTGATGCCCTTCTGGGTATGAGAGGTGGTGAATTAGAAGAAAAGCCCCCGGTTCCTTCTTAGGCACCACCCCAGGGCGAGACCACAAAGTTGTCTAACGGGATGCAAGAATGGACCTGCCACCCTGCCCAAGGCCCTCTCCTTCTCTACCTTGGCCCGGACTACCTCTGGTCGCTCCCTTGCAGATCTAAGGATGTCAGCCTCTCTGCTGCCCAGGTGGCCCACATAGGGGATCTTAAAGCCTTCGGTAAAGCCAACCTGCAGCATGCTGCTATCTGGTTTGTTGGGGAACAGTCTGAGGAGAGGTGTGATATTGGCCAGGCTAACAGGGGACGGGTCTTTGGTGGTGTGCCCGGGTACAGGTGGGCTAGCTGTGGTGAAAAGGCTCCCGGATAGGTCTGAGTTGTTTGCGGGGACATGGTGGTGAGCAGGGGCGGGTGATGGGTAGGGGGGGAGCTAGAGATACTGGTGATCTTTCAGCCTCAACTTTGTTGCCCGCCTTTGCGGGCTGGCTGTCTATCCTGCTTTGTGTGGCAAGAACCCGCTCTGTGGGGCCCTCCACATGTGTCGCATGCATGCAGAAACTTGCACGTCTTTCCCCAGGAGCAGGATCCATTGTTGAAAAGGCAGCATGTACGATGGGGGGACCTCCTGAAACCCCCCTTTGTCTCCCCCACCTGCGTGCCCCATGTAATGTCTGTTTGCCCCTTGCGCCTGCTTGAAAGGACCCCCTGGAAGATTTTCCCACCTGTGAATTTACCTGGGGGCCGGCGCTCTCCTGCGCACGGGCACCCATATGGTCCATCCAAAGCTGGACCTCTTTTTGGTCCCAACCCATCTCCGGGCATTGGGACATCTTCCTCCTGAACTCCCTATCATAATTCAACCATCCATTTCCCCCCCACTTCATAGCCTCGTTGTGTATCGTCCTCGAGTACTGCACCAGATCGGGGTCCTGCTCTAGGAATTTCTCTATTGTCACAGAAGCTAGGATGGAGAAAGCCTCAAGCCAGTTTTCTATGTTCTTCTCTGGCCAAGGCTGGTACTTTACTTTACTTTTTTATCATCCTCCTTTGCCCCTATCTTCCTAGCGTCCAGGCCCTCTTGGCCCAACATGAGCAGGGTAAAAATGTCTATTAACTCACTCCTCCAAATTCCTTCTTTGGCTGCCTGGGGCACTTGCCAGGCCAGTGAGCAACGCCCTGACATCAGCGGGGCGGAGGTGACTTGTTGGGCCATAGCGGGAAGGAGAGTGGGTGCGAGAGGAGACACTACAGATACGGCCCCCGTACTGGTGTTCCCAGGAGGAGGAAACGGGCTGGATGTTTATGGGAGGAGAGAGACGGGTGCTGGCACGCCTCTGTCCCCCCCCCGGAGGTAGAGGTTGCAGAAATCCCCACAGCCGCAGTGGCCCCCAGCTGCACCTGACGCTGTTGCACGGATGCGCGGGGCTCCGGCCAACAGTACCTACTTGAAGATGTGACATGAAACTGTTCATAGTGTCCATGAGCTTGGCAAGATCATCCCTAGTGGCGTAGTTACCTGGTGCCGTGGTACTGTCCATCGGTGTGGGCGGCCCTGGGGGCGGGGGAGCACCCAGCGCTGGAACGACTTCCTTGGGGGTCTGGACTGCTCTGCTTCTGGGTGGCGGAAGCGGATCTGCCGGGAAGTCCCTGATCGTCGGCTTGCGGACCCACTTGGGCCTAGAGGGGGCTGCCTCTGCGCCGGGCTGCTGCTCTGTAGTGAGGGAAATATCGACGATCCCAGAGTCTTCCTGCTCGGGAGCATTCATAATGCTGCTAGCCCCGCCAGGCCTTTGACCTTGGCCATCTCAAAGAAAGTATTCTGCTTAATTCAGAAACTCTGTCCATCACCACCCCTTGTTGTTAAATATTTTGTCCACCCTAAGCGTGGAAGGGTATACTCAGATGTGAGTCCCTTGCTCATTGCACCATCAGGATTCAAGCAAGCCGGGCCGACGACGGCTAAAATGCCAGAAACCGGTCCCCGGAAGCTTGTTTCCTTCCCAGTGTAAGAATTGGCTTGGTAGTTTGGTTTGCCCTGTTCCCATCATGCACTGGGACAGGAACAGACTAATTTGCATATAGCCAGGTTCTGAACTGGGATGGTGCAGTGAGCTAAAAAACGGTGTTGGATCTAGCCCTGATCTCTTGACTGGGTGAGAGTATTCTGCTTAATTCAGAAACTCTGTCCATCACCACCCCTTGTTGTTAAATAACCATCTCAAAGAAAGGCGCTCATTGCACGTCTTGTGAAATGCACGGCATCGAGTCCTTCACCTGGGACCTCTCCGGGAAAAGGGGGAGGAGCTCTTGCTATCCATGCATACCTCTGTCGCCTCACGGACCAAACTGGGGAGAAAAATGTTTGGGATCAGCAATTAGGATTCACTGCGTTGTCTAGGGAGGAACTCTCAAGTCCCCTGCTGCCACAGGCGCTCCGTGCGCCACCTTCCCCCTATACTTACTTAATGTGTGGTAGCGGGAGTGGACCTGGGCGTGACGTGCCCAAAGGCTGGTTCAATGTGTGCTCTGCGTGCGCAGATAATGAGGGGGGCTGGGGGGAGAAAAGAAGACGTTAGCTGCGACCTTGGCGCGAGTTAAGCGACCCTTCTGCGCACACCCGCATTGCTCCTGGTGCCCCACCAGTGGGGCCCGGTGCTATCTCCCCTGTTCCCACCCGCCGGCGCTAGCCTTGACCCCTACCTGCTCCTAATTCCTGCTGTTCATCCCTTTTCGCCGGACCGCCTGCGACGTTGCTTCCCTAACGACCGGTTCTGACCTGGAATAAAAAGGAGAGTTTTAATGCGCTCCGGGGTGATCCCTATGTCCAGGAACACCTCGCGCTCTGCCGCATATCTGCTGGTGACCCTTGGTCCCAGTACCTGCTGCGGGCAAATGCATCGCCGGACACCACGAAGCTAGGAGCAAGATCGAAGGACACAGCCCCTGCAAGTAAAGAGAAGTTAGCCACGCACATCATTGTGTACATTTACTGCATACGTGTCCCAACACTTGTTAAGACAGTTAGGGGCCAGGCGTACTCCCATGGCCCTGTACATTATATCATTAGAAAGCATACCTCATAGCTGTCCTGGACCGAGCACAGAGCAAGAAGGCCGCATTCCCATTTGCTTGAAATGCTTGTGAATTGGCTATCAGCCTGCGGTATCCCACCTTCCTTATAAAACACATTTGGAACCGCAGTTAAAACCATTACCATTTCATACCACTTAAATGAGGATACTGAATCACTGGGAATAGAACACCTAACCTTGAGAGTGAGATTCTGCAGCTCTACCCCTAGGCCACCCGTACTCCTTATACTCTCATCTGACACTCATCCTGCTGAAATCAGTAACATTTCAGGTCGGGGATGGGCCCTGCATCGCATGCTTGCTACCAACACGCAGGCCCGATAACCGCCCCCAAGCTACCCCCCCTCTGAATGCCCCCTTAGCACCGCGCCTCCCGGGACCACAGCGAAGGTTTTAAAGCGTGCCTTCTGGAGGCACCAGGATTGCCCGGTGGCATTCCCCGCGTGCCTGCCTCTAAACTAAGTGGTACAAAAGGGGGTGGTGATGGACAGAGCATCTGAACCAATCAAACACCCAGTCAACAGATCTGGGTTTAATCCATCAGCGTTCTTTAGCCCACTCTGCCATCCCAGTTCAGACATGGCCATATGCAAATCAGTCTGACCCTTTGCCTCATGGGAACAGTCCAACACGAACTGCCAAGCCATGCCTTCCCTGGACCGGAAACAAGCTTCCGAGGACCGGTTTCTGGCATTTCAGCCGTCTTCAGCCCGGCTTACTTGAATCCAGTGGCAAAGTGAGCATGGGACTCACGTCTGAGCATACCCATAGGCCCAGATCTCTGTACTGGGGTGAATGTATGACATTGTTCTGCATCCTGTCCTTCAACTGTTCATTTTGCATTTGTCACCCCGAGTGGGATGGGTATGCTCAGACGTGAGTCCCATGCTCTCCACACCACTGGAGTCAAGCTATCCTGGCTGAAGACGGCTGATAGCCAGAAACCGGTCCTAGGATGCTTGATTCCGGTCCAGGAAAGACATGGTTTGGCAGTTCGGGCTGAACTGTTCCCATGAGGCACAGGGTCAAGACTGATTTGCATATGGTCATGTCTGAACTGGGGTGGTGTGGAGTGCAAAACAAACGATGGATTTAGGCCCAGATCTCTGTACTGGGGTGAATGTATGACATTGTTCTGCATTTTGTCCATCAACTGTTCTTTTTGCATTTGTCACCCCGAGTGGGATGGATATGCTCAGACGTGAGTTCCCTGCTCTCCACCCCACTGAAGTCAAGCTATCCTGGCTGAAGACGGCTGATAGCCAGAAACCGGTCCTAGGATGCTTGATTCCGGTCCAGGAAGACATGGCTTGGCAGTTCGGGCTGGACTGTTCCCATGAGGCACAGGGTCAAGGCAGATTTGCATATGGCCATGTCTGAACTGGGGTGGTGTGGAGTGCAAAAAAATACTGGATTTAGGCCCAGATCTCTGTACTGGGGTGAATGTATGACATTGTTCTGCCTTCTGTCCATCAACTGTTCTTTTTGCATTTGTCACCCCGAGTGAGATGGGTATGCTCAGACGTGAGTCCCATGCTCTCCACACCACTGGAGTCAAGCTATCCTGGCTGAAGACAGCTGATAGCCAGAAACCGGTCCTAGGATGCTTGATTCCGGTCCAGGAAAGACATTGCTTGGCAGTTCCGGCTGAACTGTTCACATGAGGCACAGGGTCAAGGCTGATTTGCATATGGCCATGTCTGAACTGGGGTGGTGTGGAGTGCAAAAAAACAATGGATTTAGGCCCAGATCTCTGTACTGGGGTGAATGTATGACATTGTTCTGCATTCTTTCCATCAACTGTTCTTTTTGCATTTGTCACCCCGAGTGGGATGGGTATGCTCACACGTGAGTCCCATGCACTCGACACCTCTGGAGTCAAGCTATCCTGGCTGAAGACGGCTGATAGCCAGAAACTGGTCCTAGGATGCTTGATTCCGGTCCAGGAAAGACATGGCTTGGCAGTTTGGGCTGGACTGTTCCCATGAGGCACAGGGTCAAGGCTGATTTGCATATGGCTATGTCTGAACTGGGGTGGTGTGGAGTGCAAAAAAACGATGGATTTAGGCCCAGCTCTCTGTACTGGGGTGAATGTATGACATTGTTCTGCATTCTGTCCATCAACTGTTCTTTTTGCATTTGTCACCCCGAGTGGGATGGGTATGCTCAGACGTGAGTCCTATGCTCTCCACACCACTGGAGTCAAGCTATCCTGGCTGAAGACGGCTGATAGCCAGAAACCGGACCTAGGATGCTTGCTTCCGGTCCAGGAAAGACATGGCTTGGCAGTTCTGGCTGGAGTGTTCCCATGAGGCACAGGGTCAAGGCTGATGCATATGGCCATGTCTGAACTGGGGTGTGATGGAGTGCAAAAAAACGATGGATTTAGGCCCAGATCTCTGTACTGGGGTGAATGTATTACATTGTTCTGCATTCTGTCCATCAACTGTTCTTTTTGCATTTGTCACCCCGAGTGGGATGAGTATGCTCAGACGTGAGTCCCCTGCTCGCCACACCACTGGAGTCAAGCTATCCTGACTGAAGACGGCTGATAGCCAGAAACCGGTCCTAGGATGCTTGATTCCGGTCCAGGAAAGACATGGCTTGGCAGTTCGGGCTGGACTGTTCCCATGAGGCACAGGGTCAAGGCTGATTTGCATATGGCCATATCTGAACTGGGGTGGTGTGGAGTGAAAAAAACAATGGATTTAGACCCAGATCTCTGTACTGGGGTGAATGTATGACATTGTCCTGCATTCTGTCCATCAACTGTTCTTTTTGCATTTGTCACCCCGAGTGGAATGGGTATGCTCAGACGTGAGTCCCATGTTCCCACACCACTGGAGTCAAGCTATCCTGGCTGAAGACGGCTGATAGCCAGAAAACGGTCCTAGGATGCTTGATTCCGGTCCAGGAAAGACATGGCTTGGCAGATCGGGCTGGACTGTTCCCATGAGGCACAGGGTCAAGGCTGATTTGCATATGGCCATGTCTGAACTGGGGTGGTGTGGAGTGCAAAAAAACAATGGATTTAGGCCCAGATCTCTGTACTGGGGTGAATGTATGACATTGTTCTGCATTCTGTCCATCAACTGTTCTTTTTGCATTTGTCACCCCGAGTGGGATGGGTATGCTCAGACGTGAGTCCCATGCTCTCCACACTACTGGAGTCAAGCTATCCTGACTGAAGACGGCTGATAGCCAGAAACCGGTCCTAGGATGCTTGATTCGGTCCAGGAAAGACATGGCTTGGCAGTTCGGGCTGGACTGTTCCCATGAGGCACAGGGTCAAGGCTGATTTGCATATGGCCATGTCTGAACTGGGGTGGTGTGAAGTGCAAAAAAACGATGGATTTAGGCCCAGATCTCTGTACTGGGGTGAATGTATGACATTGTTCTGCATTCTGTCCATCAACTGTTCTTTTTGCATTTGTCACCCCGAGTGGGATGGGTATGCTCAGACGTGAGTCCTATGCTCTCCACACCACTGGAGTCAAGCTATCCTGGCTGAAGACGGCTGATAGCCAGAAACCGGACCTAGGATGCTTGATTCCGGTCCAGGAAAGACATGGCTTGGCAGTTCGGGCTGGACTGTTCCCATGAGGCACAGGGTCAAGGCTGATTTGCATATGGCTATGTCTGAACTGGGGTGGTGTGGAGTGCAAAAAAACGATGGATTTAGACCCAGATCTCTGTACTGGGGTGAATGTATGACATTGTTCTGCATTCTGTCCATCAACTGTTCTTTTTGCATTTGTCACCCCGAGTGGGATGGGTATGCTCAGACGTGAGTCCTATGCTCTCCACACCACTGGAGTCAAGCTATCCTGGCTGAAGACGGCTGATAGCCAGAAACCGGACCTAGGATGCTTGATTCTGGTCCAGGAAAGACATGGCTTGGGAGTTCGGGCTGGACTGTTCCCATGTGGCACAGGGTCAAGGCTGATTTGCATATGGCCATGTCTTAATTGGGGTGGTGTGGAGTGCAAAAAAAGAATGGATTTAGGCCCAGATCTCTGTACTGGGATGAATGTATGACATTGTTCTGCATTCTGTCCATCAACTGTTCTTTTTGCATTTGCCTCTAAACTAAGCGTGCCTGTGACCGAATCCGGCGAGCAGTGTGCCCTAAGCTGCAAGCTACCCCTTGGAAGAGGGGGGGAGACGGGTACTGGAGACGGCTGCAGTGTGCTAAGACCCCGCCCCCCTCCATGCGCAACCACAAATAGGACGGGGCCTGGCTTATGCCTCCTGCCACACAAACCCCCGCCAGCTGGGGGGCGGTACCGTGTCCTGTGACACAGCCCGCGGCCGAGGACAGATGAAAGAAGGCGGCCTGCTACCTGGCCGGAGCGATGAACCTGCAATCACGCTGACCCCCCCGATGCTGGGGTTAGAAGCAGAGGGGAGCCGGTAAGATTTAGATTGGCCCCGAGGGCCGGGCATAAGATGCGGCACCTCCGAGCACATATTCGCGTAGAAGCGCCACCGTGCGGCATGAGGGCAGTTGCCAGCACTAGCAACCCGCTGGCCCTGACGCGGGCGAGTGTGCCGACCTCCGCCTCCGTCGGCTCCCAATGCAAATTTGATTTTTCCCAATTAGCGCTCTTTAACCAGAGCCTAGCCCCGCCGCCCCTTACCTGGATGGAGGCGCCCTGGTCCCACCCTGTCCTGCTCACGTTCTACATACGTCCCCCCACACAACTCAGGGAAGAGGGTGCATGAGTGCTCGATGTCTTCCCCACGTCCCCCCCAGGCCTCGGTCTCCCTGGCCATCATGGCCTCGACAATTGGGCCCCTCCGCTAGCCCCAGGGCCTAAACAAAAAACCTTGCCACCCCGCATGGCCCGTAGCACCCCTGTGGGGGGCAGAGGCCTGCTGTACCACATGACCAGCTCGTGGTGTGGGGTGGAGGGGGAGGCCAAGCCCCCGAGAGAGAGCCGCGACCTAGTCGCGTGGGGTGGTGGGGAGACCCTGAAAGAAGGCCCTACCCCCGAGAGCGTGGCTTCGGCCTTGCCGACGAGGCCTGAAGCAGCTGCTGCCAGCGAGACCACAACCCTTCCTGCCCCAACACCCGTCCCGCTCCCTAGCCCCCAAACACCCAAGGTCCCGTCAAGAGTTAACTGAAATGGGGCAAGGTCGGGCTGGAGCTGGGACAGTGCCCCTCACGGGCAATCAATCAATCAATCAATCAATCAATCCATTTATAGAGCGCACTACTCACCCGTAGGGTCTCAAGGCGCTAGGAGGGGGGGTGCCTTTACTGCTCGAACAGCCAGGTCTTAAGCTTCTTCCTGAAGGAGAGGTGGTTCTGGGTCAGGCGTAGGTCGGTCGGGAGGGAGTTCCAGGTCTTGGCGGCCAGGTAGGAGAAGGACCTTCCTCCTGTTGTCGCTCTTCGGATGCGGGGGACGGCGGCGAGGGCGTGGCTGGTTGATCTGAGGTGTCGCTTGGGGATGTAGAAGTTGATTCGGTTGTTGAGGTAGCTCGGTCCTTGGTCGTGTAGGGCTTTGTGTGCGTGGGTGAGGAGGCGGAAGGTGATTCTTTTGTTGACGGGGAGCCAGTGCAGGTCTCTCAGGTGCCCGGAGATGTGGCTGTTTCGTGGGATGTCGAGGATGAGTCTGGCTGAGGCGTTCTGGATCCGCTGGAGTCTCTTCTGGAGCTTGGCAGTGGTTCCGGCGTAGAGGGCGTTGCCGTAGTCCAGTCGGCTGGTGACGAGGGCCTGGGTGACAGTCTTCCTGGTCTCGGTGAGGATCCACCAGAAGATCTTCCGTAGCATGCGCAGGATGTTGAAGCATGACGAGGAGACGGCGTTGACTTGTCTGGTCATGGAGAGGGAGGAGTCCAGGATGAAGCCCAGGTTGCGTGCGTGGTCCGTCGGTTTGGGTGCGGTTCCCAGGGCGGGGGGCCACCAGGAGTCGTCCCAGGCGGAGGGCGAGGAGCCCAGGATGAGGACCTCCGTCTTGCCTGAGTTCAGTTTCAGGCGGCTGGTCGTCATCCACTCGGCTACGTCTTTCATCCCTTCGTGCAGGTTGGCTCTGGCGGCGGCGGGGTCGTTGGTCAGGGAGAGGATCAGTTGGGTGTCGTCGGCGTAGGAGATTATGTTGAGGTTATGTTGGCGTGCGATGGCCGCGAGGGGGCTCATGTAGACGTTGAAGAGGGTAGGACTCAACGAGGATCCTTGAGGGACGCCGCAGATGACTTCGGTGGCCTCTGACTTGTACGGTGGTAGGCGGACTCTCTGTGTTCTTCCGTCGAGGAAGGAGGTGATCCATTCCAGTGCCTTCTCCTGGATTCCGATGTTGCCAAGGCGCTGTACTAGGGTGCGGTGGCAGACAGTGTCGAATGCCGCGGAGAGGTCCAGGAGGATGAGGGCCGCTGTTTCTCCGTTGTCCATCAGGGTTCGGATGTCATCGGTGGCGGCGATGAGGGCGGTCTCGTGCTGTGGTTGGCTCGGAAGCCAGACTGTGAGGGGTCGAGGGATCCATTCGTCTCGAGGAAGGCGGCCAGCTGTTTGTTGACGGTCTTTTCGATGACTTTGGCCGGGAACGGGAGGAGCGAGATGGGACGGTAATTCTTGAGTTCGGTGGGGTCCGCTGTAGGTTTCTTGAGTAGAGCGCTGAGTTCGGCATGCTTCCAGCTCTCAGGGAAGGTGGCGGTGTCGAAGGAGGTGTTGATAATGTCCCGCAGGTGGGGTGCGATGACGACGTCGGCCTTGTTGAAGACGTGGTGAGGGCAGGGGTCGGTTGGAGATCCGGAGTGGATGGAGTTCATCGTGCAGATGGTGTCTTCGGTGTTGATCGGGGTCCAGGCGCGGAGGGTGGTGGTGGGTGGCGTTGCTGCGGTTGTGACGTGCGTCGGTTGGATGCTGAAGCTGTTGTGTATGTCCGCGATCTTGTTGTGGAAGTAGGAGGCGAGGGAGTTGCAGAGGTCTTGCGATGGGGTGATGTCGTTGTTTCCGGCGTTGGGGTTGGAGAGCTCTTTCACGATGTTGAAGAGTTCCTTGCAGTTGTGTGCGTTGTTGTCCAGACGGTCCTTGTATGCAGTTTTCTTGGTGGCGCGGATCAGTTGGTGGTGTTTCCGGGTGGCGAGCTTGAGGGTGGACATGTTGTTCATTGTTGGTTCCCTTCTCCATACTTTCTCGAGGGCTCGGCAGTTCTTCTTGGAGCTCTTGGAGCAATGCCCACGTGGTGGAGCCCCTGCTTGGGCCGGGGAGGAGGTGGGGTGAGACAAGGCCCGCATTGCACTAACCTCGTGGTCCGATGCGACCTCGATGCAGCAGCTACCAAATGGCGTCAGGGTGAGGGACAAAGAGGCCGCCAGGTGGGCAGGGGAAGAACTTATACCTCTCACCTTCCCCCACCTCAGCCGGAAGTGACAAGCGGGACACCAAAGGGGTCTCCGGACACTAGGCTGTCCAGTGTGCCATCCTGTGGCGCTAAAGGGCCGCCCTCTTATGAGGTTCCCCTGCGGGGACGTCGTTGGTCAGCCCACATTGTTTTGTACTGCAGCGGATGCTGTCGTTCAGTGTGTCGATGTACGTCCCTGATGGGCCTGCTTGGTCTTATTTCTATTGAGGCAGACGGAATTTCGGGAGGGAAACAGCTAAAATAAAGCCAAAATCGGGAGTCTGGCGGCTGGATCGGGTCTATAGGCATGTTTGCCTATGTTCTAGTCTTGTGCGAGTCCTTCTCTGGGAAGTTGAGGTGTGCACCCCCACGTCTCTACCTCAGCCCTTGGCACGTCTGTGCCCCCCTTCTCAAACCATAGACTTCACTTCCTGTCAGAGTACCAGAGTAAAGTCCCTTTGCTTCTCAGCGGAAGAAGGGCAGCGCTTGCGTAGCACCAGCCGCGGCGCCGAAAGGTTATCTCCAGCCCCCGATAATTGCCGGCCTCGAGTAGGCCCGAGCAGCTCAGCCACGCCGGCGGTCAGAAATATCAACATGTCAAGATGGCGCGGAAGAAGGGGACGCGGCCATTGTTTCATTATCCAAAGGAATACATTAGCACGTCTAGGCCTGAGAGATCACGTTATCTGCAGCGCCTTCGGTGCGCCAGGCTACGGAAGCCATCGAGGGGAGAGTTATGCTGCGGGAGGCGCACTTTTGTGGGAAGCGCGAGTTTTAAGGACATGGCCGCGGGTATTGTCTCAATTATCAACAGGAATACATTAGCAGTCTTAAATATTAAAGGTCATGGCCGCCCTTTATCTTGCGTGCCTTCGATGTGCAGGTCCAGGATAAGGAATGGAGGCTAGTCACCTGCATGAGAAGAGGGGGGAGTTTGTGGGGGGGACACTTTTGTGAGATGTTCTCCGTAGATGGAACGTTGTCTCAACCAATGTATAATTATCAGTGCGCAGCCAAAAGGTTAGAAAAACCTGAAAGGTCACGTTGTGGTACCTGAAAGGTCGTGTGGCGCCTGTTATCTACTGTCCCTTCTGACGCATGAAGTGACGAAAGCCCACTAGGAGATGGAGAGAGAGCGCACCTTTGGAAAGTTGTGGACTCTATAAAAGGTCTAGTAAAGGAAGGCGAAGTAGGGCACCACTGACCGCAGCACTGAACCGCAGTGTAGAAGGCACACGGGCAGGTGAACAGCGGCACAAACAAACCTCCGACCCACACCATGCACAAGTTCCTGCTGGTGGCAGCCCTCTGGTTGCTGGCTGGAGAGCAGGGTGTGGAAGCCGAAGTCCGGAACCCTCCCTACGGCGTGAAGCTTTGTGGGAGGGAGTTTATCCGCGCCGTCATCTTCACCTGTGGCGGTTCCAGATGGAGGAGATCTGGGGGCATGATGACAGGTAGTGTATTTTATTTGCATTTATATAGCACTTACTACCCATCATGGCCAGCCATTGAAGCACTTTATGGCAGGTAGCACGCTACTCCGGAATCCAAGGTTTGTGGTTATTCGTTATTTTTGCTTATTGGAATTCGTCTTGTCCGCTCAGTAAACTGTTCCATGCATTTTCTTAATTTATTTTGTGGCTAGAGTTACTGGTCTTCATTAGTGTTAGTTCAATCAAGGAGGGTCTGTGCAGTGCTTAATTTGTAAAAGATTAAGTGCAGGTGCCCAAAGCTCTGCTCTGGCGGTGCTATTAAAATTGGTGCCTGGAATTCCAAGGCTTTGCAGACTTGAATTCACCTCAGGCCTCTTTAATCCACTGCTAGACACCACAGCCCCTTTATCTCGCTCTTGCTGGTCCCTGGTTTCACCCTTTGTATCTTTTTTTCAATCGTTTCATTTCTCCGTCTTTTCACTTTGTGTATTTTTTCCGGTCTTGATTGGGGTCAGTATCTGACGAGGGAAAATACGTACAGGCCCCCAAAAATGAGTGCTGGTAGCCCCCACCAGCAGCCATGACTCATATTAAGCACTGGTGGGGAGTAGACAGACTAGGCAGAGGTCTGCAACCTTTTCTATAACAAGAGCTAATAAAGTAAAAAAAATATCAGCCCGAGCTACTACTATTATTAGTTTTGTAATAGTGACCACATCAAACAAGATGACATTAGTGGCCACCTCATGCTAGTAAATAATAAGTTTCCTCAATGCCGCATAATTTATCACTCAAATATCAGCATTAAATATAACGTGTATTTGTAAAGTGCTAATTTACCCCATAGAGTATTTTGGCTCTGAAATAACATGTTTATTGGTAATCAACTGAATGGTTGCAATTGTTGAATTGGAAATTCAACTGGAAATTCAACCATCTTAGACAAACTGCCAATTATGTGTTCTGAAAATGCACACATTCTCATCTTATATACATGCTTTTGAATTTTGATATACATATATTCATTCAGCAATGCAAAATATGCTAATGTAATGAATTGGGCTGCACACAGGAGAGCTACTTGCAGCTAGTTTGAGAGTTACCAGTAGCTCACGAGCTACTAGTTGGAGAAGTCTGGACTAGAGGGTGTTAGATATTGTTTGATTAAATAGGCCACATTTTCATGCATGCGTTTACAATGCATGCCTTTGCGGGATATACAACAAATGCGTCATTACCACGCATTCCATTACAACGCAAGTTGTTACAATGACTTGTTTTAGGGAAGTGCTGGAGTTTGGAATGGTATATTTTACTATTCCAACTCCAGTCTTGGCAACAGTAGGAAAGGTGTTGGATTTAAAATCCAACACTGAGGGCCCGATGTAGGTAATTTCGATTTACCTACTCTTAAATACCGAATCATACCGATTCGGTATTTAAGAGTAGGTAAATTTGAAGTAGGCAGATGTAGGCAATTTTTCTTTTTAAATTACCAAATCTGTATTATTCGGTATTAACGATTCGTTAAATACCGAATCAGTATTTGCCATTGATTCCTACGGGCCTTGAAGCCCATAGGAATCAATGGCAAATACCGATTCGGTAATTACCGAATCGGTAAATACCGAATCCTGCCAGGGGGAACGGGGTGTCACTTTGACACCCTGTAGCACCCCAATGTCAGGCTTGTGTGCCATGTGGCACACATACATGCCCTAAGGGCATGTCTGTGTGTCACATGGCACAGGTGTACATGCACAGATGTGCATGTACACCTGAATTCGTTATTTACCATGCAATAGTATTACATGGTAAATAACGAATTCTGAGGGGCCTGTGGCACTGTTTAAAGCGCCACCTACATCTGCATTTAACGATTCGGTATTTTTACCGAGTCTGTATTTACCAATTCAGTAATTTTACCGTTTCGGTAAATACAGATTCGGTAAAAATACAGAATCTGTAAATACATGCCCCCTACATTGGAAAAGGCATTTACCGGTCGGTAACGGCCGAATTCGGCCGTTAACGACCGGTAAATGCCTACCTACATCGGGCCCCGAGTTCCCTAAAGCAAGTCTTTGTAATGACTTGCGTTGTAATGGAACGTGTGGTAAAGACGCGTTTGTCATAGTTCCTGCGTTGTAATGGCACTGCGTTGTTCTGACAGCATTTTAAACACTGTTTCCCTGTTTGATTGCAAGGAATGGTTACACAAAAGGAGAGGTTGTGATTTATGAGGAGAGGTGTTGACAGTTAGAAGAAATATAGTAGGGAGTGAGGCAGGCAAGCATGCGACAGAAGAGGCTGCACTCAGGTATCGTAAGGTGTGCAGTAGCATGCATGCTAACCCTCCCGATTCAGGCGCAAGTCTACTGATTTGAAGGCTAGTCTCCTGCCTCCTGATTCCTGCTTGCAAATGCCCGATCCCTTGGAGGGCTTCTGCCCTCAGGGACTGATCTTGTGTGACTCTGAGTACATACTGCCAGTAACCTACGTATGCAGGCCAATGCACATTTTTTTCCGCTCTCTGCTTGGGACAGCGCTTCTCTGTGCTCCTAACAGGTAATTAAAAGAAATGAATATTTGCATTGCTCTATCCGATCCTGCAGCAGCAGTTGCAAATCCCATACATGGCAATAAACCTGATTCAGGCCTCAATAAAAGTAAATAGGAGAAATACATTCTACTGATTTTTTTTTAAACTCCCCCTTTCATCTAAAATGTTGCCATGTATCGAGTAGTGGGAGTATAATTAAGGTGGGTGTAACTACGTCAGTCTGTTATAATTGTGTGATATTTGAAACTTGATTGGTGATGTGTGTATTTATGTGTTGGTGCATGGGTATGTTTGCCTCAGGTTGTGTGTAGGTCGGTGCATACATTTATAGAATTGTCGGTGTGCGGTGGGAGTATGAGAAATAATGTGAAGGTGTGCCTGCATTTAGTGCCAGTACATGCTTCTGTGCATCTGTCCAGTATGTCTGTGTGTCGCTGGTCTCTTTTTGTGTGAGGTAGCATGTTTGAAAGTTATTTGAATGTTTCTGTATGCCGGTATGTCCCATTGTATGTCTGCATAGGCATACGAGTGGGGAATTGTTTATCTGTGTGTTGGGAAGAGAGAGTGCTGAATCCTCTGTGGATTTATTTATGTAATGCTTTTAATATTTTAATTTTTAATTTGCACTTTCAGTAAGTACATTCTTTTTTCTTTCAGTTTTTCTTACAACCACTGCATCTACTGAATGCAAGTTTCAAATCAACCCTCAAAAGTTCAACCCACTCCCTCCAGTGCATGGTGGATTTAAATGCATCCGACGAGGCGTCTCTGTCACCTCGTGTATATAAATCAAACATCGCTAAGTGCATTTGTGCTGGGAGGGTTGGGGGTCAAATAGAAAACCGAGGGGACTGTCTTCCATCCTCAACTTTTCGGTCCATGTTAATGATATCTGTGGTCATTTATCCTATTTCCAGGGGATTTTGGGGTCCTGTATAGGCATTTCACAGGGATTTGGGTTAATGATTTATCATCATTACAGGGAGACCTCGACCCTTTGCTAATTTTAGTGAGATCTGGGGCCACCCTTTTGGGATTTTAAGGAAATAAGGAGCCAGCCTAGAGCTTCATGCGACAATAGTGACTTGTCTACCCTTTCTCGCAGTTTTTTTTAAATCCCCATAATGTGAGTGATTTCTCAATGTATTCACTGAAATATTGCGCGCTTGGCATGAAGCCTTTGTTTAATTGGTCACCATGTTATACGTGTTCGGTTATTTCAGAGTGTTTCAGAGAGATGTGAGAATGTTTCCAATATTGAAAGGGAGATATATTGGTTTACTGTTTTAAACAGATATAGTTTCCTTTCAAACTGGCATCACTGCGCTCAATTTACTGTCCATAGGTGCTAATACAATATATGTAACTACTAGGAATTGTCTAGTTTTAAATGTAAACATTGCAATTAATAAACAATTCAAATATCCTTTATTGTAATTGCCATTGGTACTGAATGTACTGTTTTTTAGTATTTAATTGCGTTTGAGAAATGGTGATTTGTGCTGGGCCTGACATAAGTCGGTCTCTTACATGCCGTCTTTTTTTCGGGGTACTTGTCCAGCTTTGAGGGAGATTTGCAGTGACTGGAGGTAGAGACCGGCGATGGATTGATGACATTTTTTTTGCATTTGTGTTTTGTATTTTTAAGTGCTATGTTATACTGCTCATTTAGAAATCATTGCACTGTTGTGTTAATGATGCTTTGTGTCCTCACCATAGGAACTGGCACATTATTTATACAAATAGCTGATATTTATTTCCTGGTAGTTCCTAATGTAAGATCTAGAATGTTATTCCTCCCCAATATCTGATGTTTTCTTTCCTTTTTTCCTCTTTCTTTTTTCCGGATTTCTATTTTCATAGCACCCTCCACCCCAGGCTCTCTCTTTAAGACAGCCCTCAGTATAGGAGGCAGTACGTTATTGATTGCTTGGTTACGCTCTGAATAGAGGCGGTTTAAGGCATGAGTAAAGCGCGCAATAGTCCAGGGCGCCATGTCCCAAAAGGGCCTCCTGGGAAAGAGAACATTCTCTCTTTTTACATATCTCACCCATGTCTTTCTGTATCTCAATTTCAACTGTTTCTGCATGACCCGTCTTGGAAAGTTTAGTGTATAATTCAATATTGTTTGGAATAATGTGGGTTTTGATTAGCAGAAAATGGGCAATAAAATACAAAGTTATTCTAAGCAGGGACCGCCAAATATGTTTTGACCAGATCCCCCCAAATTACCTAAAATGACACCAAGCTCTCAATTTAGGAGATGGCATTAATCACCAACATCTCTTATTGGTCCCAATGGTCTCTGTGTACTAGAAGGCATCTTATTGGTCACAGTATCTGTTAGACATCTCCATTATGGGGTCAGTAAAGAAAGTGACAGGCTACTGATCACAAATCTCTGATATTTGCTTTCTTCTCTCACACTCGCTCACTCTTTCTCACTCCTGTTCTCGCTCCCTCCCTCTCTAACTTTTCCCTTTCTCTTTCGGTACTCACCTCCCTGTCTCCTCTTGGTGATCCTCAACAGGATATATGTATAATCTGGTGGCTTGTCTTTAGAAGCAGTCACAGGTCAGTCTCTCACTTTGCTCCTATCTCTTAGTTTTCTCCTCTCTGGTGTCTTAGACTCTTGCTGTGTTTCTTATAGCTCGTTGTGGCCTTAAGCATTGCCGGCGTCACGCTATTGATCCCCAATATCTAACATTGTCTCTCTTCCTCATATGTTCTGGTAGCTCTCAAAATATGATAGGGAGGATATGTTTTTAATCCTATTTGTCAGTCTGTGTCTCTCTCATATTATTATCGCTCCAGGACAGGAGACGATATCGTCTTGATCACCGAGATTGGATATTTATATTCTAGGGGGGATACGTATGCAAAATGTTATTGATCCACAATGTTTGATTTTTTTGTTCTGTAACTCAGTGTAGGAGAAAGCATGTTATTGATCCCTAAGAACTGATAATTATTGCCTGGTGGCTCTCAGTGTAGGCGACTGCGTGTTATTGATCCCCAAGAACTAATATTTATTCCCTTGCAGCTCTGGGATTAAGCAATGGCATGTTATTGATTCCCCATATCTGATACTGGATTTTTGTTCAATGTACGCCTCAGTATTCATCCAATGCCCTCTTCTTTCACACAATGCTCTTGACTGGAGAGGTTATGCTTTAGATCAATCTCTCTTTCTCTCTCTTTCACTTTTTCATTCTCTTAGGGCGAGATGGACAAACATTAGGAATACCGATTTCCTAATTGCTATTCTCTCCGAATTGCAATTAGGAAATCAGTATTCCTAATGTATGAAAGTTTTTGAGTTTCATTTAGGGACTCCTTGTGGGTCGCAAATTGACCTGCCTCATGAATATTAATGAGGTAGGTCGCAGTTTGTGACCCATTCGAGATCACAGCTATCACAGGGACTGATGGCCTGCTGAGGTCAGCAGACCACCATGTCTGTGATTGCTTATCAGTAAAGTAATTTTTTTTTTTAATACAGCCTGGTTTCCTTAAATGAAAACCGGATGTGTTAAAAAAGAAAACAAAATGCAAAATGCGATTTGGTAATAAGTTACCGAATCGCATTTTGTACACTTGGAGCCTCATGTATCAACATTTGTAATAGCGATTACCTAATAGCGATTTGCAGCGAATAAAAATTAGGTAATCGCTATTACAAATGTATGAAACTCCAAGAGTTTCATATAGCGATTCATAGGGGGTCACAAATCGACCTACCTCATTAATATTAATGACGTAGGTTGCAATTTGCGACCCCCTAGGAATCGCTAAAATCACGGGGATGTTGGCCTGCTGGAGTCAGCAGACCACCATGTCCATGATTGCATGATTGCTTTTAAATAAAGCAATCTTTTTTTAAAAATGCAGCCCATTTTCCTTAAAGGAAAACGGGTTGCGTTTAGAAAAAAAATGAATAGTTCACTTTTAATTTTTAAGAGCAGGCAGTTGTCCGTGGGACCACTGCCTGCTCTCAAAAAAGTTTTTGCATACATTCACGAAGGGGAAGGGGTCTCTTGGGAACCTCTTCTGTTTGCGGATGGGTTACCACCAACTTGAAGTTGGCGGTAAAATGCGAATGTTTTGCGATCGCATTCATGGTCAAAAAAACTCATACGTATTGTTACGGTTTGGTATTTGGAAGGTAGGACCTAAACACGCCCTTTAAATACTAATCGCAAACCCATTTTGCGATTTGGTAACAAGTTACCGAATCGCAAAATAGGGTTTGATACATGTGAAAAGCATTTTTTTGCTTTCGCAAACCGGCCGATTCTAAGAATTGGCACATTTCGCGAACGCAAAAATGCTTGATACATATTGCCCTCAGAAAAGGATTCTTTCAGTCGCAAACGGACTGAAAAAATACTTTGTTCATCTGGCACCTAGGGCTTCAGTAAAGGATACACCATCCTTGAAATCAGATATTTACTTTATGGAAGGAATGAATATAGGAGCGAGAGGTTATTTATACCTATTGACCCCTATTTATCTCCTGTTGGATATCAGTTGTGGAGAGGAACACATTTTTGGTCTCATATATCAAATACTTGTGTCTTAGAGGGGCACAGTAACGACACAGAATGATATAAATCACTTTACATTTATACTTGTTACCTGTTAGGGCTAAATATGGAAGACTACTGAACCCATATATGTAATGAATATGTACAATATGTACTGAACCCCAACATGTGCTTTTCTTTCTCTCTTTCCCTCATTAGCGGACCTTCTCGATGGTCTCACTGGCCCTGGTACCGCAGAGTCCGAGGAAGGCCTAGCGATCGACTGGAACATGGCCGGCTTCTCTAACAAAGAACTGGGTGACTATGGAAGTCTGCCGGCCTGGCGAGAGCTGTTGACTGGCTCAGTGCGACAGAGTCAAGGGCCTGGCGGGGTATCAGGCGAAGGACTGGGCTCTCTGCGACCCTCAGAGCGTCGGGGACGTGATGTTGTTGTGGGCTTGTCCAACACCTGCTGCAAGTGGGGATGCAGCAAAAGTGATATCAGCTCCCTGTGTTGATATCCGGAGTTTGGGCCTAGGGTAGACCCATGTCTTCACTGGAAGCAAATGCGGGTTCCCGCCTGTATATCCCTTGGACTCATATCTTGGCTGTGAATTTGAAGTTGTCTTGTGTTGAACACTTTACAACCCTGAATTAAAAGGCTACTTCAGTAAACAAAGTGTGTTTGTGTCTCTCTCAGCAAAGGAATTATTGTATCCCATTGTACCTTTCAGCAGATAAATACAGGTGGCTTCAATGTCTGTCTTTATTAGCAATCGAGTAAAACAAGCATTGACAATGCCATTCAGTCTAGCTTATAACTGAAAATGTTAGCCAGATCAGATTTGTCGGCCTTGCCAGCTTTTCTTGATCCATCTTCTGGGACTTTAAATCTGTCAAAAGCTTGCCCTTGTTCACCAATGTTTTATTTTGGGGTTTCGGCTGAGATGGGGTGTATCAAGCACGGTTGCATGGTTAACCCCTTCGCTGCTGCCGTCGGCCGTTGGACGTTGCGCGAGCTACCTCCCTGGTGCTGCGCACGTCCAACGGCCGACGCGGCCGCACCCGTTTCTTCGAACGTTCAGCACTGGCGCTGAACGTTCGAAGCAGCAAACGGGTTAAGTGTGAAATGCTGTTTAATGGTTAGGTATTTGCTAAACAGCCATACATATATTACAGCCTTTAATCCAACACTAAAGGACATTCCTATAACCACCCCACTTAAGCATCCTAGCAATAACACTGCCCTAACCAAATCCATCTCAGCTTGCCGAGTCCCCATATCTGCAACTCGCATTCTAAATGTCACATGTATTCACCTTTCCTTAGCCCCCTGTTACCATGTCCCTTTTCCCCTCACTGTTGTTTTCCGCTTCTCATTCCTATAGTGTCTTCAGTCCATTCCCAAACCTATATTAGTTACCGCGATAATGTCTCCTCTAATACTGGTGCCACATCTTCCCTTATTCCACCTAAGTAATGCTTATTTTCTAGGAAGAACAAATGCACTCTGGGGCATATTACCAACAACTAGCGAAATTTATCGCTAAATGCGCTTAGCGACTTTTTTTTTATCGCTGCCTATCGCTGGATATTTTAGCGGAGAAAACATGCAATTAGCAACGTTTTTCTCCATTGCGCTAAAATATCCAGCGATAGCGGCGTAATGCGAGAATATCGCTGAGAATATAGCGATATTCTCGCATTAGCGACGAAATGCTCTTAGCCATGTCATCCACCTCCCACTGGATAACATGGCTAAGAACTGGTCAGAGCAGGCGTTAGTTTTTGGCGATAGCGGGAATATTTCCATCGCTACGCCAGCCATGTGAATTGGCGATAGCGACGTTTTCGACTGCTTTCAGTCGCTAACGGTTTGGGTACGCCCACTTTGCATGTCATTAGCGATAAATATCGCTGACATGCAAAGCGGGACCCAAACCGCTCACTATCGCCTTCAAGCTGTCGCTAACTGCTGTTAGTGACAGCTTTATAATGGGGCGATAGGATTTTCGCCGCTTCGGCCGCTAAACCGGCGAAAAGTGCCTATCGCCCCCCTTGATAATATGCCCCTCTGTCCTCTCGAAATAAGCTGTAATCACAAGCTGCAATGTGTGCTGTTTCTTGCTGTATACCTGCAGCTGCACAAACACCTCTAATTTCTCTGTTAAATTTAGTGAGCGATGATCTGGCTTGATCGACCCTCTTCACATCCTCTTGTGAACTAGCTCTGTACAAGTTGAAGGCATACTAGCCCATAACCTCTTAATCTCCCTTAGCCGAGACAGGCCATTTTCCAGTAGAGGACTACCATTACCTTTTGGCACTGAACATGTCCGCTAACTTCAGCAAAGACTGGCCCTACCTCATACTCTGTTCACTCAGCCAGTGCATAGATATCCACCTTTCGGTCTGGCCCAGTTGTTTACTGAATGGACTTGCTTATGCTTGTTCCCCATATTATGTATGAGTGTCCTGTAATCCAGGCCTGAATCATTCTGCCCTTGGGGGACAGGGTCACATGGTGAAGCCTAAAGACTAGCAAAGCAGGGAAGCTATTTTTGTAAAGAAATACTCTTTACTTAAAGTGGCTTTTTATAACCCTCTCACTGAAACATTCTGTAAAAATGGAGAACACCCCTCACCCACATTAAGTAGCATGCTTCATCATAGAGGTGCTCTTTCACCAGCACAGAGCTCTTGTTGAGAGTGAGTGTCTCTTGGATATGAGAAGGATCGAGGGTAAGCTTGAAATTGTATTAACAATCGAATAGGATACATACTGCAGCGTTGTTACTCCTCACATGCCCAATTCCATATTATACAAGTTGAAAAGCTGAAAAGAGAATGGGTAGTGTTAGGACGCCTCCCTAATCTCTGTTAAATGGTCAACATGTTTCTGCCCTTCCCAATATGTGACAATATCACTGGGCTTTCATCAGGACCAAATTGACCTTTCTGTGTAATGCTACCTACCCTATATTATGTAGTATCTAAAATGAGATGCCAGCCAATCTTCAAGGACATAATTTAGAGGTCGTCAGGGGTCCCCGCTGTCACTCCTGGCTTGCCCCTTGCAATCCCTGGCAATGCCTTTGCGATCCTTGGCCTCAAAGATATCAAAGGCAGTGCAAGGAACATAACTTAAACAGGGCTCTCTAAGGGTTATTTACTTTCTGTTGCCTGCAAGGAATGTGGACATTTGTCTGTTTAGTAAAATATGCTACCGTCTTACACCATTTATGACCTAGTGGCTCTCCTTTGAGTTGCCCCTCAGATTACTTTGCAGACTGTATATTATGGTACAAGAAATACAGAAAAACAAAAAGTAACAAACTTGCAAAAACGCGTCTCTCTGTGTCTGGCTGTCCCTGGTTGTCTAACGGGAAAGGGAAATATAGAAGAGGCCAGGGAAAGAGGACCAGGGAAAACTGAAAGAATGGAAGAGAGAAAGTGGACACTGCGAAGAAACAGGTGAGAGGCAGAAAGACAAAAAAAGGCACATATGTGTTTGTGTATGAGAGAGAAAGAATACAGATCTGAGATAGACAGAAGACAGTTGTGAGAGAGATATAGGAATGCCAGATCTGAGACAGGTGAAGGGGTAACAGAGACACAGAGACATGCATGAAAAAGTCAGGAGACAGGCGAAAGGTTAATGCAGAGAGGAGGTGATGTAGGCCAGTGAGAGAGAGGTGGCAAAGATGCATTCTGGTGAGAGTCAGCTCAGAGTGAGCGGGAGAAAGAGATTTTTTTTAAAAAGAGACAGACTACAAACAGACAACTGAGGGAGTTCGGGGAGGGTAGACAAATGGGAAAGAGAGATTATAGACTGACGAGATAGATACAATTAAGAGACAGGTGATAACGACACAGATACGAGAAAGTTGAAAGAGAGGGCAAAGAGGGATAGACATGTAAGAGACAGAGTGAAGTGAACCAGGCTTGTTATAAAGAGACACCTTAGAAAGGGAGGTGGGGAAGAAAGGCCATGTGAGATATGCGAGAAAGCAAAAGGTGAGAGAGAGGTGGAAACCAGGTGAAAGTAAGAAGAAAGAGATAAGTGAGAAATGTACCTGAGGAGAGACATGTCAGAGTTGATAAACAGCGGACAGATTAGAAACAGATTGTTAATAGGGGAGAAAGGCAAAAAAAGATAGATGACAAAGAGTCAGACTTTGATGGGAAAGGTACAACTGAGAAAGAGAGGGGGAGACAGATGAAACAAAGTCAAATGATTTAGAAGGATGACAACATCGAGAAACATAAGAGGAGAGAAAAAACAGCAGTTAGGAGGAATAGGGCCAGGGAGAAAGGTGATATGAGAAATGAAGCAAGGGAGAAGACAAAGACAGAAGAGTACAAGGGAGATGTGAAGCAAGAGCTGTGCAGAGAAATATGTAACAGAAATGTGACAATTGAGAGTGATTTGAAATGAGAAATGGAGAGACAAAAGAGGGAGACTGGGCAAGTAAAGCAGTCATTTTCTCTTGGAAATAAATGTAATATAGCATATTATGGTGGTTGTACTCCACTGTAGCACGATGAAGAATGCTCAAGCATTCAGTAGTAGTGCTTGGACACTTTAGGCTTCAATTGCGTATGATCACCTTTGGAGTACGATGGTGGTAAATGAACAGGTGATATATATTCCTATGTCATTCTTAATCCACCCTACTTAATATATAGGAGTTATTTATAACAGGCACTGCACTTATTTCATGGGTAAATTTCAGTGACATCACTTCCTAGGATGACATCAGGTCAAAGGTCAAATTATGTCCCTTCCTGAGTTGTCACTGGGGTCAAAGGTTCCGCTACCCCTTGCATTTTGGTAAATTGACGCCCATGAACATGGCCTTTGTTAAGAGCAGAGTGAAAAAGGCACCTTCATCTATAATACAGGAAGAAAACGAAAGGTGTAGCCCCCTCTGGAGCTAAGATAGGAACCACACTTTTTAGAGAACTTACACTATGGGGAACCTATGTACTAAGATTCAGTTCACAAAATGCTGTCACAAATTGTACATTCCCAAAAGAGAAACTTGGTTTTATAGCAGCCTGAGTTCCTTCAAGGAAGTGGCGCTGCTTTTTCTGTTTAGGGAAACTTCAGAAGGAGCAGACAGTGGAACCCTGGAGCACTGCCTACACCCCTTGATGCCACCAACCCAAACCTTTTCCAACTCATAAGAGGGGTTTTGTACATAATCAGTATGTATTTTGAGGTCACAAACTCAGTAAAATTGTGGATAACACAGTTTGCAATGACAAAATCATAGCGTACATCAGGTCCTACGTTGTTAAATAATGCTGAGCCTTACATCATTGCTATCCTCTGTGGCATAGTTAGTGAGCTGTGTGATCTCTTGGGTGTAAGCAGGTGGACTGTTATTTGAGGTGGATGACTACCGGCCTCATGGAATAATCACAACCCTTGTCAGGGTGAACCCTCAAAGTCACTAAATGACCCTGAGCTGAACCCCCTGGCAATTAGGGCACAGATGGTATTAAACCATTGACCATAATCACACATGAAGACCCTCAGATATTGAAGGTTTCTGAAGAACCTGCTCCTTTGTAGGTGTTATTCTAGTTCACAAAAACAAAATAATTCAAGAGCAGAAATGTCCTCACAGAATAAATAGAGCTTACAAGCCTGAGGCCTGCAACACTAGGAAAGTTGTGTATAACACAACTGAATAGTTGAGTTATTACCAGCTCTTACTTAAAAAAATAACACACATTATACAGCACATGGCCGATAACCATTGAATAAAATGGGGATGGATGCCGAGTCTATAAAAGTAGAGAAATGCAGTTAAGTATTGTTCATCAAGCAGTAGGCGAACAATAAAGCTGAACAGCGCTTTATGCTGGATTAGTTGCAGGGCCAGCCTTTAGCATGGGCGAACAGCTGGGCCCAGGCCAGGGTGCCAATATTCTGAGGGGCACATGAAGCTGTGTGCATTAAGGTTATTTCAACAGCAGCACTCCAGTCATCTAGCTCATGTCTCGTCTGTGCCCCAGTGGGCTAGTTTCTGTCTAATTTGCAAATATAAAGTGGTTTGCAGGTTTAAAGTGGTTTTAATACTTAATTTGTACTGTGGGGGATGTTTTCTTACACCTCATTAGCCCCCTTCCTTGCCATCCCTTCATCCTCTCACCCCTGCTGACACACACCAACACCCTCATCAGTGTGAGGCAGCAAAGCTATCAGTGATTTAGGTGCGCTGGAGGAGGTCCAGAGATGTTTGTGTTCAGGGGCCAGTCACTTCTCAGCCAGGGACTGACCAGTGAACACAAAAGGGGCCCGTGCTGCCTCATTTAATTCAATATACACAGGATAGATTAATTCAATAGCACTACCAATGAAACAAAAGGGCCCCAAATGTTCAAGGGCCCCAAATGTCTCTCCGCCCAGGGCGCTATCTCAGCAAAGGCCGGCTCCGATTAGTGGTATGTGTTTGCTGCATGGCAGTTGAGGATGTAGGTAAAGGCAAGCGCGGCTGGCTTTGAATCTGGAAAACCAGGTTGGCGTCTCGGCAGGAGGCTCAACAACCTGTGATTCTGGGTAAATCACTTAATCTCCCTGTGCCTAAAAAATTAATGTGCCCTTCTCTAATGCAACTGGTGCTCATGTAAAGCGCTGTTACCTTTGGGTCGAGTTTGTGCTATATAAAACTCCCCCCCAAAAATAGTATTATAATAAATAACGTAGCCTAAACATATACTTGAAGTCTGCTGTTCAAGCACTAGTCATCACCAGATTGGAGTATGGGAGAGCAACTCTCTGTGGGCTTCCGAGCTACAAGTTGGCCCCACTGAGGGCCTCTCTGATCTCGGCGGCTAGGCTCATCACAGGATCCAAAAGAAATAACCGCATCACACCGGATTTGAAATCCTTATATTGGCTTCCTATTGAGGCTAGGATTCATCTTAAAATGTATTGCATGGCGCACCAAGCCCTTCGCCTTAACACTCCTCCACAAAGGAGCTCAAACACTTTACTGCCAAAGCCACAAAAATGTCAAAGAAAGAAAACCTATAACCGAGCCTTCTCCAGTATCGCCCCGAGAATATGGAACACCCTGCCTCCGGAAATCAGACTGAATCCCTCAACGTCCTCTTTCAAAAAAGAAGTCAAAGCACTTATGCATACGCTCAGAACCTGTATTGTAACTACTCCCCCCGGAAACAATGCAGGGAGACCCCCTCTGGACACGTCTGCTCCTTTACTGTATTTACTGCATTTTTGTGCTGTTCTGTTACGGCAGTACTCTTGTTACCCGTTTACCCTGCCCTGTCGAATTGTTGTTCCCTCATTATCTGAAGCGCTCTGATACCCGCTTGGGTCACTTTCGTGCTATATAAAACTTAATAAATAAAATAAATAAATAAAATAAATATACTATATGAATGATGAAAAACTTTGTCAATTACCACCACCATATAAAGTCTGTTGACCATGGATGGGCCTCATCTATCCACCTGAGCATAGAACTCTTTAGTAGTTTGCAAAATCTTCATTAACCGGATTTGGGGCACTTAGCACAGTTTACAGAAGTACCAATTGGTTGGACAAAATTCAAACAGCGGTGAGTCACGACACCTTGCATTGCCGCCAACAGGCAGACTTTTAAACCAAGTTTAAAACACACTCTTTACCCTGATGCTTTCCAACTCAATTAGTTGTCTTCTCCAGACTGTTCTTTAAAAATGAGCATAACGTTTTGAAAAACGTGAATTCTGTCGCAACATGCTATTGACAACATCCATTCTCGGTTAAGAAAAAAGCATTCCGTGAATAATGCATCTGTACATTCTATTGTGTGCATCAAACAAGGGCCTGAGTGTACTTTTTCATATCCATATATCACATTTGTTTTGAGGCCCAGAAAGCTTCAAATGTGAAATGTCTCTTCAAATGTAGGAAATTATAGCTGGGATTTCCCTGATTACAATGTACTGAAACGCGCACCAATTCAACCTTTGGAAAACTGTTTTCTAGATCATTTAGCATATCATATAACAGGAAAGTACAGAGGCCCTATGTAATTAGAGATGTGCAGAGGTAACATACCCGGCTGTAACTTGGAAACCATTGGACACTCACTGGAGTCTGACACATGTCGTCAAATGAGCCTGAGTCCAAGAGAGAGACTTGTCGAGGGCAGGCCAATACATCTTGCCAGGTTTGTCATTGGTAGCAGCGCTTTCGCACTACTAGAGTTGTGGCCCTGCAAGTGACTGAGGAGAGGCACAGGCACGCAGCGCAGCGTATACGTACACATTGTATTGTATTGTATTGTAATTGCATTTATATAGCGCTTACTACCCCCGACGAGGCGTCGAAGCGCTTTTTCGGCGAGTAGCACACTACTCGGGGACCCATTGAGGATTAGTGCTGAATTAGTATAGTGAAACATGCAAGTACATTTTAAGTGGTGGGTAGGTTAGTCAGTTATTTGGATTTGGAATGACAGCAGAAGGATATAGGAGGAAAAAAAGTTTTGTATTTATATAGCGCTTGTTACACGCTTGACCCATGCTATTCAGGAAGCCCATGAAGGATTAGTGGTGAATTAATGTGGTGAAATATGAAGTCATTTCAGTGGTGCGTGCCGGCCTGCCTGGGGTCACCATAGCAACGGCAGAGAGGACAAGTTCTGGAATAGGATACGTTACAGCACACACGTTACAACGCGTGTCATTACAACACATTTTTTACAACGCGAAATCCATTACAGCGCATGTCATTACAACGCATAATCCATTACAACACATTACTATTCTAACTCCTGAGGGCGTTACTTTGGGGAATGTGTTGTAATGGATTATGCGATATAATGACATGCGTTGTAATGGATTTTGCGTTGTAAAAAATGTGTTGTAATGGCATGCGTTGGAACGTGTGCGTTGTAAAGGATGTTTCCCCAAGTTCTGCCCAGGCCCGGGCTGGTGGGCCCATCCAGTTTGCAGGCAATCTTGCAGTCCCTCGGGGCTCTTTCTTCAGCAGTGTATTCAAGCACTGCTCACACTGACTGAGTGATTTCCAGCCAGGGGTCACAAGTAAGCACACAAAGCACCTGAGCACACCAATATTCTTGTTTCCAAACTCAGTAGTACAGGTAGTTTTGCAAATAGTTCAATGACGTCTCAGCACCCTATGTAATTTGAATCCAAAAAAGTCTCAAATGGGAAAATCAAATGATTCAGACAGATCTTCTTAGGTTGAGGTCTGTTTTTAATTTCCACAGTTCACAAGAAGAAAACAGCAGCCGACGCGCGTTTCGCCCACAGGGCTTTCTCAAGGCTCATCACCAATTTATCCAAAAGTATATGATTATGGATGTTCTCTAAGTTGCACTTCTCTGTGACGGATGGATGGTATCCCGGATGTGTGACCACACATTTATCGATTTAGTATTATAAGTTTCCGTTCCTATTCTCATTCATCAATATGATAGTTGTGGCCCCAATATGTAAAAATCTTGTCCTCTTCCAATTCAAACACTGATCACATGGTCCATATCCATCCTTTATAGAATAGTGCTATCCATTTGAATCTTGATAAATCCAAAGGTGCACTCTTCTCCTCCTGGTAGCACTAACCGTGGGGTTCACTCATGCTCTTTTCTCAGGGGTCACAAGTAAGGTGGCAGGGGCCGCAACAGGTGGCTTAGGGGTCGCAGTTGCGACCCCTAATTGACATCCATGGTTCTGAATGAAACTCAGTCTGCTTAATGACGTGCGCTCTTCACAAGATTGTTGTTTATTAAAACTCATGGTTCACCATCATTCAAAATTAGAAAAACGAAGACTATTTTTTTCAGATACCAAAATGCCATTCAAAGGTGATCATCTTACCTAATTTTCTATTCTAAAATTATATATTATCTAGGAAAGAAACAGCTGGAACAGGCTCTGTAATTATTCTAATTCACTCAGAGAAGAATTAACTTTTTTCAAAGAGCTCGCACAGACAACAGATATAAATAGTGTTCACCATTTATCAGTGTAGACCTACTCCTGTTACTGAACGTTGAACATTGAAGCCCCTCGGTGAGTGTCGTGCATAACACGATCTGTGTGTGGGTGCCTTGCAGATGACTACCTGTGAATGGGTGCTGGGGAGAACGCGACTTGCAAATGGCGGCCACCAGGAACACTGTGGAGATCTGTATATCTTTGCCACGCAGAACGGGACCTGTGAATGGGTGCTATGTAGAATGCAACCTGTGTATGGATGCCCTACCAACCATGACCTGTGTATGGATACCCTACAAATCATGACCTGTGTATGGATGCCCTATCAACCATGACTGTGTATGGATGCCCTACAAACCATGACCTGTGTATGGATGCCCTACCAACCATGACCTGTGTATGGATGCCCTACAAACCATGACCTGCGTATGGATGCCCTGCCAACCATGACCTGTGTATGGATGCCCTACCAACCATGTCCTGTGTATGGATGCCCTACCAACCATGACCTGTGTATGGATGCCGTACAAACCATGACCTGTGTATGGGTACTGTTTAGAACGCAGCCTGTACAAGGATGCCTTTCAGGACACTACCTATGTATATGTGTTATGCAGAACCTGATTTGTATACAAGTGCTCTGCAGAATGCAATGTGTGTATATGTGCCATGCAGAACATGACTTGCCTAGACCTATATATCTATGCCAATTCAGTGTTTAACTTGTAAAAAAACAAGTGCCAGGGCCCTTGCCAGTAGGCCTCTGCAGCCTACCCCATCCATTAGCCCTGCCAGTGCTGCCAATGACAGTACCAACACAACTAACCATCACACTCTTTCAAAGTGTGATAATTCAGACTATTCTACATCCCCAAACCTATAAGATTGGCTTGGGTGATACTATTAGTCAATGGTGATGTATATTCAATTAATAAACTGCTTGTGTTGTGTGCATCCCTAAATTAGGCAGACAGCGCCACCATGTGGTAGACTGTCATAAGTGCTGTTGCTGACAATTAAGTGCTGGTGCTGAGCACAGGAAACCACTGGCTCAAATGAAGTACAGGCATGCAGAATTGGACCGGTGTATGGATGCTATGCACCATGCATCCTGTGTGTATTGGCGCCATAAGGAATTTGTCCTACCTAGTCACTCAAGACCCACAAGATTGACATGTTGACTGAAATTAAACCGGGCATTAAGTGTAGAAGCTGTGTGCAAATAAAATCAGTGTCACGTAACAGACAGAATATACAATGTCAGTAACTTGTAGAAACATGCAGGCCTTTAAGTGGGGCGGGTACCTAGCTGACTCTCTAATCGTGTCCTTTGTTTACTGACAAAACACTGATAGATTTTTTTTGACAATGACTATAAAAACCCTTATGTAATTAACCCTTATGATAGTCCATATGCGCGATGCAATCCTGGTTTACAATTCATATTTCACTTCACTTTGCATTTACTAATAATATTTGGGTTTTTTCCAAGCTTTGATGTATCTTTACATGCAACATAAGACTTTTTTATACTGCATACTTTGAACGGAGTCCTCTTCGGGTGTCTAAGTGAATTCAGGTCATGGATGGGTGTTTATGAGGGGGCACAATTGAGAGCATTAATGCTGAGGTAGAGTGCAGTGTGAGCTTCTCAGTGTGTCATAAAGATGTGCAGATTACATGCCCGTTAAATCCTTGGCCTATCTGCACAGCATGCGGAGCGATAAATAAATACAAACCTTTGTCCTCCTCTATCCTTCTGCTATCATTCCAAATCCAAATAACTGACTAACCTATCCACCACTTAAAATGTACTTGCATGTTTCACTATACTAATTCAACACTAATCCTCTGTGGGTCCCGGAGTAGCATGCTACCCGCCTAAAAAGCGCGTCGACGCCTCGCCAGGGGTAGTAAGCGCTTTATAAATGCAATTACAATACAATACAATATGTCAATTGTAATTATGGGAAAGTGCGAGATCAGCAGGTGGAGGATTCCAGGAAAGTGTGGGGAGAAGTAAGTGCCTAACTGAGCGAGAGACCACAGAAGAAAGAAGGCTGAAGGGACGAGGGATGTGATTGAGACACTCTGGAGACCGCTTCCGCAGACTGTGGTCACGTTTCATTCAGTTTCATATTTTCAGACATGTAAACATTTTCAATTTTAATTACTCAGAACAAAATGATTGTTGTCATTCATTAATTGTTAAACACCTGTTCATTCTAAATGGCATTGAAAACACTATGCAGTGCACCTGATTCGCGTCTGCTAAATAGTCTCTTATGTGCCAGCAGTGGAAATATTAATCCATTGTTGATAAACTGCCTGTTCAGTGTGCATTACAGAGAAGAAAGACGTTTTTGAACTAGACTACGCATACATAGTACACACAGAAGATATGGTTGTGATAAAAAGGTGCGCCTTTACCTTCACCTCTGTCTTCCTTGCCACATCCTTACCCATGAGTGAACGTTTCTGTGAACAGAAGTATCACCAAGCAAACAAAACACATAGTTTCCCACAGGGCTCGAGTCGGGGTACTACACGGGTGGACGGCGTCCCCCCACTTATTTTACCGGGGGACGCCGTCCACCCTGCCAAACAGCTGGACTTCACTCTTTGGCCTCTCTGGGACGAGCAGCTCGGCACCTTCCGTGACGTCACTTCCTGCCGTGACGTCACTTCCGGTGACAGCGTCCCCCCACTTCTTTTTTTACGACTTGTGCCCTGGTTTCCTACCACTCCAATCAGACCAGCCAGCTTACAAAAGTGTCTCACAATGTGAGAAAGGGGCGTGGCCTAGAAGGAGGTGGGGCCTCATAGCGAGAGCTACCTAAGAGGCTCTCTGACCCTTCTCCTCTACAACCCCCATTCCCAAAATAAAAATAAAAAGAAAGCTAAAGATTGCTGACAGTGGCATACAGGTCTTTAAGTGGGCTGAAAAAACTGGTGGGTCTCTCAAAGGGGCGTGGCCAATGTAATTAAGGGCGTGGCTTAAAAACACGTAAGCTAAAAATCTGTGCTTAGCATAGTGTGCCGCCCGACTTGTATTTTGCTGTTCCTGTCATTGCGTCATGATATATGATTCAACAAGTAACATCATACCTACAACTCAGGACTATTGGCTTTGTCAATGGTTGCTAGTTGAATAAGATAAATAAGCAGCAACTATGGCTTGTATATAATATTGAAAAAACTTCCACTTAAAGCCCTGGTGACACCACAACAATGTTGCTGCTCTAGAGTTTCAAAAATAAAAAGAAAATCTAGAGAGAAAAGACTCTCTTAAAGGATTTCCCTTCTTCTACAACGCTCACCACGCGCACATCGACGTGCCTGCTGTCACTGCAGACTCCAGTCCAGAAAAAAGGACTGCCTGTGCCAGGGCACAAAACAGAGCCCGATAGAGACCCATTTCAAGGCCCCCATAAAAAAACTGCTGGTGCTCAGACCCGGCCCACTTAAAGCCCTGGTGGCATAGGAAGGAGGGTGCGATGGGTGCAGGCCGCCCGGGGTGTCATCTCTGAGGGGAGTGACAAAATGGCAAAAACATGTGTTTTAAACACATATTTTTACCATTTTGTCAAGCCGGGGGGTGACAAGAAATGTTCTGCACCGGGTACCACCTGACCTTGCTATGCCACTGCTTGCTGAGGCTGCCGCCGATGTCCTGGGGTGCTTTCTCACCCCTTAATGAACATCCATGGGCGTCCGCAGAAATTTTTCCAGGGGGGGGCAACATTTTTACTTCATCACCATCCTCCGGCATGATTGAGCACAAGTATTAAATAAACAAATAAAAAATCTAATAAGACAAAGAGCTTAAATAACAAAAGAAACCCATGGGGTGGGAGAAAAATCATGTGAGGCTCCACAGCAGATTACCTGGCAACCACAATGAATCAGAGGAAAAAACAAACAAGCATTGGCATAGCCAAAAGGTCTCGCCATTGGGACCTTATAACTGTTTAGCCATGCAACACTTGATGTTGTTGCACCAAGGAGATTGTACTGGACAACTAAACACTTATAAGGTCCCAAACGGGAGACCTATTGGCTATGTCAATGCTTTTTTTTTTAAATGACAAGCAGTGCTATAGGGCTCCGGCTGCCACTTAGTCCACCACATCCCACGTAGATGCTGCAGCCATCTTTGAATGGTTTTAAAGCCAATTCAAAAGTTGTCACCAGTGTATGTTAATCCCTATCTCAACTGTGAGACTGGTCTACTGCTTCCCAATTCTATTAAATACAAATTATGTAAAAAGAACATCCCTTTCTGAGCTACACAGCTCATTTTACCCACGTTTCATGCGCAAATTTGAAATACTGATGGTTTGGGCTTCCCGGAATTCAACTGGTTGAGAGGTAGACAGGTGTAGAGAGGAAGAGAGAGAGAGGTGTAGAGAGGTAGAGAGAGGTAGAGAGAGAGAGAGAGAGGTAGAGAGAGAGAGGTAGAGAGAGAGTGGTAGAGAGGTAGAGGTGTAAAGGTAGAGAGAGAGGTATAGAGAGAGGGAGGGGTAGAGAGAGAGAGAGAGTTGTAGAGGGAGAGGTAGAGAGAGGTAAAGAGAGAGATAGAGAGAGAGGTAGAGAGGGGTAGAGAGAGAGAGAGGTAGAGAGAGAGGCAGAGGTAGGGAGAGAGAGAGAGGGAGCGAGAGAGAGGTAGAGAGAGAGAGAGAGAGAGCGGTAGATAGAGAGAGAGAGGTAGAGAGAGAGGTAGAGAGAGAGGTAGGAAAGGTAGAGAAAGAGAGGTAGAGAGAGAGGTAGAGAGGGGCAGAGAGGGTTAGAGAGAGAGGGGTAGAGAGGTAGGTAGAGAGATAGGTAGAGAGAGAGGTAGAGGTAGAGGTAGAGGTAGGGAGAGATAGAGGTAGAGAGAGAGGTAGAGAGAGAGGTAGAGAGGGGTAGAGAGAGAGAGAGGTAGAAAGAGAGGAAGAGAGAGGTAGAGAGAGAGGTAGAGAGGGGTACAGAGGGTTAGAGAGAGAGGGGTAGAGAGGTAGGTAGAGAGATAGGTAGAGAGAGAGGTAGAGGTAGAGGTAGGGAGAGAGAGAGGTAGAGAGAGAGGTAGAGAGAGAGGTAGAGAGAAAGAGAGGGGTAAAGAGAGAGAGAGCGGTAGAGAGAGAGAGGTAGAAAGAGAGGAAGAGAGAGAGGTAGAGAGAGAGGTAGAGAGGGGTAGAGAGGTAGAGAGAGAGGTAGAGGTAGAGAGGTAGAGAGAGAGAGGAAGCGAGAGAGGTAGAGAGAGAGCGGCAGAGAGAGAGAGAGGTAGAGAGAGAGAGGTAGAGAGAGAGAGGTAGAGAGAGAGGTAGAGAGAGAGAGGTGGAGAGAAAGAGAGTTAGAGAGAGAGAGAGAGGTAGAGAGAGAGAGGTAGTGGTAGGGAGAGAGAGAGGGAGAGAGGTAGAGAGAGGTAGAGAGAGGTAGAGGTAGAGGAAGGGAGAGAGAGAGGTAGAGAGGGGAGGGGGTAGAGAGGGAGAGAGGTAGGGGGCGAGAGGAAGAGAGAGAGGTAGAGGGAGAGAGAGCGGTAGAGAGAGAGAGGTAGAGAGAGAGAGGTAGGGAGAAAGAGAGGTAGAGAGAGAGGTAGAGAGAGAGAGTTAGAGGTAGAGAGGTGTAGAGAGGTAGAGAGAGAGAGAGAGAGAGAGAGAGAGAGGTAGAGAGAGGCAGAGAGAGAGAGGTAGAGGTAGAGAGAGAGAGAGAGGTAGAGAGAGAGGTAGGGAGAGAGAGAGGTAGAGAGGGAGGTAGAGAGAGATAGGTAGAGAGAGAGAGAGGTAGAGAGAGAGAGGTAGAGAGAGAGAGGTGGAGAGAGAGAGATGGAGAGAGAGAGAGAGAGGTAGAGAGGGAGGTAGAGAGAGAGGTAGAGAGAGAGGTAGAGAGAGAGAGGTAGAGAGAGAGGGGTAGAGAGAGAGAGAGAGGTAGCGAGAGGTAGAGAGGTGTAGAGAGAATGGTGTAGAGAGGTAGGTAGAGGTAGAGAGGTAAGGAGAGAGACGTAGAGAGAGAGGTAGAGCCACGTAGAGAGAGAGGTAGAGAGAGGTAGAGAGAGAGGTAGAGAGGTAAGAGAGGTAGAGAGAGAGGTAGAGGTAGAGAGAGAGAGGTAGAGAAAGAGGTAGAGAGAGAGAGGTAGAGAGACGTAGAGAGACACAGAGAGAGAGGTAAGAGAGGTACAGAGGTAGAGAGAGGTAGAGCGATAGAGAGAGAGGTAGAGAGAGGTAGAGAGAGGTAGAGGTAGAGGAAGGGAGAGAGAGAGGTAGAGAGGGGAGGGGGTAGAGAGGGAGAGAGGTAGGGGGCGAGAGGAAGAGAGAGAGGTAGAGGGAGAGAGAGCGGTAGAGAGAGAGAGGTAGAGAGAGAGAGGTAGGGAGAAAGAGAGGTAGAGAGAGAGGTAGAGAGAGAGAGTTAGAGGTAGAGAGGTGTAGAGAGGTAGAGAGAGAGAGAGAGAGAGAGAGAGAGAGGTAGAGAGAGGCAGAGAGAGAGAGGTAGAGGTAGAGAGAGAGAGAGAGAGAGGTAGAGAGAGAGGTAGGGAGAGAGAGAGGTAGAAAGGGAGGTAGAGAGAGATAGGTAGAGAGAGAGAGAGGTAGAGAGAGAGAGGTAGAGAGAGAGAGGTGGAGAGAGAGAGATGGAGAGAGAGAGAGAGAGGTAGAGAGGGAGGTAGAGAGAGAGGTAGAGAGAGAGGTAGAGAGAGAGAGGTAGAGAGAGAGGGGTAGAGAGAGAGAGAGAGGTAGCGAGAGGTAGAGAGGTGTAGAGAGAATGGTGTAGAGAGGTAGGTAGAGGTAGAGAGGTAAGGAGAGAGACGTAGAGAGAGAGGTAGAGCCACGTAGAGAGAGAGGTAGAGAGAGGTAGAGAGAGAGGTAGAGAGGTAAGAGAGGTAGAGAGAGAGGTAGAGGTAGAGAGAGAGAGGTAGAGAAAGAGGTAGAGAGAGAGAGGTAGAGAGACGTAGAGAGACACAGAGAGAGAGGTAAGAGAGGTACAGAGGTAGAGAGAGGTAGAGCGATAGAGAGAGAGGTAGAGCGAGAGAGGTAGAGAAAGAGGTAGAGAGAGGTAGAGAGGTAGATTGGAGATCCTAGCATTTCCAGAGCATTAAAGGCACTACTCATCTGTAACGTCATTCCTTTCACTGCACATCCTGCTTTATCTAAATAACTAGGGCCCTTGTATACAAAAGGATGTAGTGGTCATAAAGCTTACAATTTGCAGCATCACAGTGGTTGCTACTGATGGTTTTCACCCCTTCCTAGGGCCCCTGCAGCTCCACTCTTCCTTAGCTTAAAAAATGTGCCCTCCCCCCTCCTCCGAAATTTGACTCTAGGTGCGCCTCTGCTTCAAGCTGTGGGAGCAGCCATTTATTTATTTATTTATTTATTTATGCATTTTTATATAGCGCGGACTTTACCCGAAGGTGTAAGAGCGCTTCACAATAGGAACAGAACTGATACATGAGAACATTACAAGTGAGCAAAATACAAAGGCAAACGTTACATTAAATGAAGCAAAATTACAATTGTGCGCCAACAAAGTATAAGAGGTAGTAAACGGTGCATTACAAAAGTGACAATCGTGAGTCAACAAAATACAAGAGGTAGCAAACGGTGCATTGCAGGAGGCCCGGACCTTCTCTCTTGCCCATCAGCAGCAGTTTTCCCGCTCATCAAGCAGGACAGTCACTGCAAGCGCTTTGTCACGCTTTTAAAATTGACGGCCCTGCAGACAAACACCACTGTCTGTGGGGGCTGTCAATAGTGACGGACCGGTTCCAGGGGGGGGGCAAGTGCCCCCCCTTGCCCTCCCCTGCGGCCGCCCATGTGAACATCAACAGTTCAGGGCCTCCAAAAACCAGCTGGAAACCCACTCCGTGTAGTGGTTTCCAGTTAGACTTTCCTGTCATTCTGCAGCATCGGCTCCTCACCGGGTGGCTGTGTGAAGGGAGTCGATATTGTGTGACACACAGTGGCACCTAGTGAGTTGCCAGGTCTGCATTCCCTTATATGACACCGTATTTGCATGAAAGGAAAGTCCACCTAAATCTCTTTTTTGTTTTTTAAAAATTCTTTTTAATTGAAAAAAAACCTCAGACTTTGCAAATCATATGACAATAGCATGGTTGGTTTGCAATACATGCACATTGAGTCTCGATAGTTCCAACAGTTCCTATACAGTGTTTAAACTTACATTTACAGCTCCTTAACGGTCAGTGACATCAGTTTACACATCTTGCCTTCCCTCCCTCCACCCTGAAGACCCCCCCACACTCTCTAATAAACTCTGTCCCCTAAATGCCTTCCATGCCTCCCACACTTTCTCCCATTTTTTGGGGGGCAGCCTCTCGCTTTGTGCACCATTTATTCTGCCCTTTGACACCAGTCCAGGTCTCTCTCCCAACCAGGGACCACCGGTGCAACAGTAGCCCCCATGCTTTCACTAGATTACGCTTAGCAACACCAGTCACCAATCTCAGCCAAATCTCCTGGGCCAGATTTGCTTCCCTTTTATCCCCAAGATGAACCATTTGGCGTCAAGCGGGACCTCCAACGACACCACCCCAGCCATTATTGCTGCCACTCTGGCCCAGTAGTTCCGCACCAGATGACTGCCCCGAAGGATGTAAAAAAGGACTCCGCACTCCGACAGCCCCTGCCGCACAGTGGGGATTCCACCCTAACTATTTTATGTAGGAGCGCCTGTGCATAGTAAGTCCTGTGGAGTATTCTTAATTGGACCGGCCTGAACCGCACCCTAATATCCATTTCTCGTGGGCCCTGGAGAGCCTCTGCCCATACATCATCCTCAAAATCACCTAGGTCTTCTTCCCACACCGGCCTCAAGGGACACAATAAGTCAGGAGAATTATTTATTAGTTTCCTTTAGATCAATGACATTCCTTTTTCCGGTAGGGCCTCGGTCAATATCCAGTCCTCCAAGGGAGAGCACTCTGGCAACTACTCACCCTCAAACAGATGACACCACAAAGCGGGCCCCTACTGTATATATTGGAAGCGCTCAGATTCCTCCAGGTCGAAATCCCCCTGCAGGTCTGCAAATGTTATGTAGGCTTGATTCCTCCAGACGTCTACCAGATGTTCTATGCCAAGAAGCTCCAATTTCCGGAACCCCTTCAATCCCCATATTTCCAACAGGTGTGCGCTGCATTAGAGCGGCGTCATACAGGTACGTTTTTCCTTCTAGCCCAGGAACCGAGTGGCCTCCTTCCATATATCAACTACTGCATGTGTGTTATGGCAGATAAATCTTACCAACAACTCCATAAAGACATTCCTCATATCCACCACGGCCCATGGACGCTCTGTCTACCCTATATGCTGGGTCTTGATGGTCAACAAATATCCAGTCGTTCACAACCAGGAGCTGAGAGGCCCAGTAGTATTTCAGAATGTCAGGGATTGCCAATCCCCCATCATAAACCGCTTATTGTAAATTAGCCAGTGCTATTCTAGGTGCTCCCCCTTTCCACAGCAATCCACAAACTTCCTGGTCAATGCCCTTGAACACTTTCGGCGGAATCTTATAGGGCGTGTTTTGCACAATATAAAGTAGCCTCCATCATCTTATAAAGGGCATCTCTGCCCACTAGCGCCAATGGCAGGGATCCCCAGTGTGTCACATCTCCTCGAAACCTTTCTAACTGTGGCTCAACATTCTTACTGAGGAACTCTTGTGAGTCCTGCGTGATATAGATCCCTAAATATCTGAACCCATCCGACCTCACTGGGGCCAGGCAATCCCGAGGCAGGCGGGGGTCTCTCCCGAAAGAGGATATATCATTGACTTGGACCAGTTAATTGTGTACTCAGAACATTCACCAAAAATCTGAAAAACCTGCATAACCCTGGTGATGGATGGCTAGGACGTGCAATGTATAAAAATACATCACTGCATAAAGGGGAAAGGATGTAGCCTTACGGATAGAGCAGTCGACCTCGAAGCTGGGGAACCGGGTTTGAGTCTCGGCAACGACGCTCAACATCCTGTGATTCTGGGCAAATCACTTAATCTCCCTGTGCCTAACAAAAATGTACGTGTCCTTGTGTAACAAAACTGGTGCTATGTAAAGTGCTCTGATACCCAATATCTTCGGGTCTAGTTCGTGTTATATAAAACTCTCCAAAAAAGAGAAGAGATTCTTTCCTCCTATCCACCTGGTGCATCTATAACTCAGATTAAGGGATCCCGCCGGATACATCTTGCCAGTGGTTCAAATGCCAGGACGAACATCATGGGAGATAGCGGACAGCCCTGTCGAGTATCCCTACTGAGTTCAAAAGTGTATGATATTGTGTTGTGCCATTCACCCTGACTTTGGACGTGGGGGCCCGGTAGAGTAGTGCAACCCATGCCCTAAATTTAGACCAAAGTCGAGTCTCGCCAGCACAGCAAAAAACATTTAGTTCCACTCCACTGAGTCAAAGGTCATCCTCGCGTCTAGAGTCATCACTATCGTTTGTGTTTCCTGGTCCAACTCGGTTAGGTGAAGCAGTCCATATAGACGCCTCAGTTTCAGCCAGGTACTTCAGTTGGGAATGAAACCCAACTGGTCAGGGTGAACAATCGAAGGCAGGATCCCCCCTAGTCTGGTCGCCAGAGATTTAGCTACCACTCTGGTCTCCACATTTAGCAGTGCGATTGGTCTTTACGACCCGCAGTCATTGGGAGCTTACCTTCCTTTGGTATGACCACTATCGTCGCCATCCTCTGATCAATGGGGAGGCAACCAGTGGCAGTGGCTTCCTGGAACATCACTAACATTGGTTTAACTACAACACTTGTCAACCCTTTGTACAATTCGACCGGTAGTCCATTGGGCCCCTGTGCCTTGCCCGACTGAAGTTCGTGTAAAGCTTGCGTTAGCTATTCCAAAGTCAGGTCTGTTTCTAGGGCCTTGCGTTCCTCTTCCGATAGCACCCAGAGGGACACATTTTGTAGAAAGTCTTTATTGTCAGCGTCCGTCATGGTGGTGCAGGAGGCATACAGAACCTCATAGTAAGAGGCAAAGGCTTCTGCTATATCTGCGTCTGTGGTATGGGAGTCCCGCCAGTCGCCCCATATCTTATAAAAAGACCTCTTTGTGTTGCGATTTTTAAGCCACGCTAATAATTTAGCTTCTCCTTCCTGTTTTTTTTTGTTTCTTTGTAGGTAATCACCAGGTTCACATCAATCTTATTCATTGTGATTATTTATTTAAGTTATGGTAGAGTCTGGTATAGCAGCTCCATTTTTTGTTTTGAATATGGTGCACTTATGTGAATAAAAAAACTTTAAAACAGGTTCAGAGCCCACCCCATACTTGGACCATCTCCCACGTCGCTTTCATTCCCTTGCTTATTATTGGTCAGGGCATCCCTGCTGCTTCCACTTCCTCTTCAGTCCTTCGTTGGGTCGTCCATGGAGCTTGGACAAAGTACATTTCCTGTCTCTGCGGACAGTATCCTTCCACTGGCCACAGCTTGTAGAGCTACTTTTATTTTAATTTTTAACTCAGCACTCCTTAATAGTGCATGTGTTTACCCTCCCACCCCAGCCCTTGTTGTTTACCCTGCCAATGCTCTGACAGAAGACATCTGTGTTTCATACTGTGATCATAGATTGGAGAACTTGGCCTTTCTTCTTCCTGACGGCAATTAAATTAGTGACGTTGAATTGGGTTCAAAAAAGCATTTGTTTTAAAGCGCCAAGAAACATTTTGAGGAGAATGCTCACTTTACAAATACACATCATGTTACTCGTCGGCTGTGGCGTACCACAGATTTACTTCACTTGGTGACAATGTGTACTTGTACCTTCCCAGTGAGATTTAAATGTTGCTTGTGTTGATGAAATTCCACTCACAGCTGAAAAGTTTGGACTACCGAGGAAACAGGTAAAATATTTTTGGGGTGTTTGTATTTGTCATCTGTCTAGAACAACCCTGGGCAAGGCACGTCCCATTATAAAATCCGTTTTCATAGCTCAGTAACCCTGCAACCCACTGTACACTAATTTGACCTGGTTCTTTTCTGGAAAAAAAACTTCTAACATTCATTGTTCATCCTTTTTTATTCACGCATCATTTGTACGCTGCAGTTTAACGGATGATTCAGAAATCTCAAACAGGTTGTTATTATTATTTTCTTTAATTCGGCTAACAACCACTGGTCAGGTAAACACATTTCACTGACGTATGTCGAATGTGCTATCTGCTTCATCTGTTTCTTTTTAATTCACTGCCTTTCTCCCTTCCTGCTTGGGGCAAGCGAAAATCAAGCTACCTAACACAATGACCAGCTGAGAAGCAATCTGCATGCAGTTAGAAACCTAGAAACTGCAAGAATTAGCTAGCAGAGCACTTCACACATCATGAGCTGATTATGGCATTCATTTGTATTGTAATTGCATTTTTATGGCGCTTATTACATCTGACGAGGCGTCGAAGCACTTTTTTGGCGAGTAGTATGCTACTCCAGAACCTATAAAGGATTAGTGGTGAATTAGTATAGTGAAAATATGAAAGTAATCTGAGTGGTGGATATGTTAGTCAGTTATTTGGATTCAGAAGGACAGTGGAGGGAAAGAATTGTGCTATGCTGACTACAAACATCGCGCTCTCTGTGTGCTTTTAAAAATTGTTTTATGCTGACTACAAGTATCGTGCCTGCACTTTGATTTAGATTATTGGCAACTTACCTTGATTATCTTCGCTCTCGACCCCGGTCCGCCCCGGCTGTGTGCCGTTTGAGCGGAGGGTCAGCCCATGAGCGACATTTCCTGCCTGGTCCTGCACCACTTCCGCCCTGCCTCCCCACCGTGCAGGTCAGCGGTCTAGTAGTTCACGGCAACCAGACATAAATGACGACCTGGAGCAAGCGCAGCGGGAGCGCCGACTTCGCGCCGAAGTCGCGCACAAGTCAAGCCCGTCTGCGCCCGTCCGCGGCCGGCCGGGGCGAGGGGCACGTCATTCTGCCCAATGTATCATCTATTCCCCGGCGAAACTTCTTAGTCTCCAGGGCCCATGGCCTCTAGCTGCCACCACCTGTTCCCATATCTCCTCCCTCGGTTTGTTTCCTGCTCACGCCATTCCTCCCCCTCATCACATTCCCCCTAACTCTTCTGGGGGTGCTGTCAATTCTGGTCCCACTAAAACTCTTTCGGCTTATTATTTGAACACCCGGTCCGCTGTAGCCCACTCGCATGAACTGTCGGTGCTGCTGGACCTCCATTCACCAGATATTCTGTTCCTTACAGAAACCTGGTTTTGCGACGACTCCCTCCCCGTCCTATTGGCCACTTTACCAGCCCCATACTATGTTCTACGTTTAGATCGCCCCAATGGCAGGGCCGGGGGAGGCGTAGCTGTCATCGCCCGAGCCGAAGTTCCTTTCCAAACTCTTTCTTTGCCAGATATTGCCACCACGGAGTACCTGGCTATCCGTACCACCTCTATTACCCCCCCTCTCACCTGTGTACTTATTTATCGTCCTCCCCAATCGCCCTTATTGTTTCTCCCTAGCTTTCTGGAAGTACTAGCTACGATCACGATTAATAACTCCTCCATTCTGCTCCTGGGTGATTTCAACTTCTGGCCTTCTGATCCCGCAGAATGCCCTTCCTCAAAGGAATTTTCAGAAACCCTCCAATCTCTTAATTTCACATCCCATATCCACTCCCCTACCCATGTTAAAGGACATATCTTAGACCAGATCTGATCCTTGAATTGCCCTGTAAAGTCCATACTCATCTCACCCTGTACGTGGTCGGACCATCATCTGATCTCATTTACCCTCCCTACCCATCCCCCAGTCAAGCCCACACTTCCTAAAAATGTATGGGTCCGGGCTTGGGGGCGAGTAGACCCCGACAATTTATCTGCCTCACTCACCGCTTCCTACCCCCCCTACAAGGTCTGTCTACTCTCTCCCAGGTCACGTCCATCGATCAGTGGCTCACCTCAGGCTGCGATTTCATCGCTCCTCTGAAGCGGGTCACTTCAAAGCGGGAGAAGGATGCAAACCTGTGGTTTAATGAGGACCTTAAGACCATCAAATTAGCGGTACGCAGAGCGGAGCGTGCCTGGAGGAGAAGCTATTGCCCCTTACTCCGATTGAAGTTCACTAACATCTTGACCCAATATAAACTGGCCATCTTGGCGGCGAAAACAACCTATTTCTCCTCCAAAGTCCTCGCTGCGGAGAACCAATCGAGGGAAATTTTCTCGATTGTGCACAATCTGGCATTCTCCGACAGAACCACTCTGAAGCCCACCCCCTCTCCGGAACTATGTCACTCCCTCAACAACTTCTTGATCCAGAAAATTGCTATCATTAAAGCCAACATTCCTCCTCCCTCCCCTACTTTTGTGGACCCTCAGTGTCCCCCACCCAAGGGACAACTTGGCGTTCTTCCCCTTTTGACCAAGGAATCCCTGACTTCAATAATTCCTTTAGTTAAATCTGGTTCCCCCCTAGACCCTTGTCCCTCCCACATTCTCCGTCACATTTTTTCCTCTTGCCCTGACCCCCCCCTTCATCTTCTCAACAGCTCTCTCTCTCAGGGCGTTGTACCCGCCCCATTGAAAACAGCAATCATTGTCCCTATCCTAAAGAAACCGGGCGCGGATCCCTCGGTCCCCGCCAACTATCGCCCCATCTCCCTTTTGCCATTCTTGGCAAAAGTACTCGAGCGCCATGTCACCTGCACTTTGAGCTCTTTTGTGGAGATGCATGGGGTCTTAGCCCCCCGTCAGGCCAGTTTCCGCCCCGCACACTCTACGGAGTCCGTAGTACTTTCGGTCCTTGACAACCTCAGGGAGGGTATGGATACCAACCAGACCCAGGCCCTGGTCCTCCTCGACCTCTCAGCCGCCTTTGACACGGTTGACCACACCATCTTACTTTCCCGTGTCAAGGCGGCGGGGATCGGGGGTACCGCCCTGGTATGGTTGTCCTCCTTCCTGAGGGACCGCACCCAGGCGGTTCGCCTGGGTGATTTTACTGCGGACTTCCGGAAAGTTCAGTGCGGGGTCCCCCAAGGTTCCTCCCTTTTACCCCTTTTGTTTAACCTTTACATCGCCCCTCTTATTTTTTCATTGCAGCAGATGGAGGTCTCCGTGTATAATTACGCGGATGACCTCCAACTTGTCTTTAATCTGTCTTCTTCCCCTTCTTCTGTTTCTAATTTTCAATCTATTATGATTCACATCCGAGACTGGATGAATCACAACCATCTGAAACTCAACCCAGACAAGACTGAGCTGGTGTTGACGGGTGGTTCATCCAGTCCCTGGTCTTCTCTGTTTTGGCCCCATTCCCTAGGTTCCCCACCTGTCCCCTCTACCTCAGTAAAAACATTGGGCATTAAACTCAATTCCCAGCTCACCCTTCACTCCCAGGTTAGTTCTGTGGTGTCCTCTTCCTTTCTTTCACTGCGCACTATACGCAAGGTGTCCCGTTTCTTTTCTTTTGACGCTCTGAAGTTGATTACCTTGGCAATGGTCATCTCCCGCCTGGATTACGGCAACGCCCTATATGCTAGCATACCTGCATATAGTCTAAGGCGGTTGCAGCAGATTCAGAACCAGGCGGCGCGCTTGGTGTTTAAATTGCCAAAGTTTCACCATGTTACCCCCCTCCTTAAATCTCTGCATTATGTTCCTACCAGGGAACTACGCTCATCCACCGAATCCCTTCTAACAGTCCCGCGGTTCCGGAGGAAGAAATGGGGAGGATCGAAATTTGCCACCCTTGCTTCACTTTTTTGGAACTCCCTGCCCCCAGAACTCAGAGCCTCTACTCTTTATCCGCAATTCAGGAAACAGCTTAAAGCTCACTTGTTCACCCAAGTTTTTAATTAGCCCTTCTGTAGTTCTAATTCCCTTAGCTTAGTATTTACTATTCCTACCCTGTTATCTGCTAGTTGTAGCGCCATGAAACCGCTGGTGACCGTGCGCTTAATAAATAATTTTAAACTCAAACTCAAACTCAAAAGGTTTGCATTTATAAATATACCACTTGCTACCCCTGATGGGCAGAAGAAGTGCTTTTTCAGCGACTAGCACGCTCCTCCGGAACCCATAAAGAATTAGTGGTGAATTAGTATAGAGAAATATGAAAGGAATTTGAGTGGTGGATATGTTAGTTATTTGGATTAAGAAGGATAGCGGAGGGATACAAGAGGGAAAAAGTTTTGCATTTATATAGCGCTTGCTACCCCTGATGAGCGTTGAAGCTCTTTTTTGGCGAGTAGCACGCTACTCCGGAACCCATAAAGGATTAGTGGTGAATTAGTATAATAAAATTAATTTAAGAGGTGGACATGTTAATCTGTTATTTTTATTGAAAAGGATAGTCGAGGTTTAAACAAGCATTGGCAAAGCCAACAGGTTTCTTCTTTGCCATAACTTTTGGCATCAGAGTATTTTAAAGATGTTGCACAGCAGCGTGGGCTGCTGTATATCTTGGCTTAACACCTTGGCTGCTTGACTTTTTCCCCTGCTGTGCTGGATCATAATGGAAATGGGTGTGGTCATGACGAGCTCAGCTCGTCATGAGCACACAAGAGGTGTACCTCATGACGAGCTGAGCTCGTCATGAGCACCGAAGGGGCTAAAGTAAACAAAAAAAACACTATAACATGGTCAATGCTGGTCATTCCATAGCACTTTGTTTTTATTTACTTTAAGCCATGCTGTAGAGCAGATGGCACTGCTGTGCAACATCTTTTAAAAAAACATTGACAATGGCTAGAGGTCTTGCATAGGTGAAACTTATTGGTTTTGCCAATGCTTGTTGATACATGGTGATCGGTAAGAGGTCCTACATCACTGGATCCTCATGTTTTATGTAGTCTATGCAAAGCACAGATATTTATCGGGTAAGAGGACCTGCATGAATGGACCCACACGCTAAGGAAAAGTTGCACATGGTGCAGGTTATACAGATAGATATTTTTCAGGTAAGTGGTCCTGCATGAATGGACCCACACACTAAGGAAAAGTTGCACATGGTGCAGGTTATACAAATTATTAAGTCCTGCTTTAGTGGACTATTAGTGATTTGTATGCGCTTAGGATGAGTATGTGTTTCAGTTTTGGAGTGAGGTGCAGCCTGATCTTAAAACAGCACCATCTTACATGACTTGGTTGCCTAGTAACCACATAAAGGAGAAGAGACTGCTCCTCAGTGTTGAGACCCGTTTTGAAGGTGGATGAAAAGTTCTGTTCTTGTGCGTGAAATCAGAGCCTTCGTTTGCAAGACTGCTTTTTGGTGCCAGTGTAGAGCAGCACAAGAAATGTGGTAAAAAACAGTCACAATACAAAGAACAATAATTCTACACTGGAGGCAGAGGACTATCCAGAAGGGGTATCACCATGGCTAATATTCAGCGCATGATTGAGATGACTGTGGCAGCTGCAGTCAAATCCGGTGATAATACTCCCTCGCCCAAGAAAATGCACCCAGACCTGATGGATGCGGACAGGCTAGATAATAAGGAAGGGGATACAAAGGAGAGGTCTATTCAGGGATATGGATTAGTGGACATTCTGTAACACATCAGGGATAATATGGCTTTTCCTGAGTTTTCCATGATGGAAAAAAGTGAGGCCCTTTTCTGTCAATATCAGAAGACGGAACTAGATATGCTTTCTTACATAGTGCCATTAAGGTGTTCATGGACACAGAATGGAAGGATACAGACATTCTTTGCCATGGTTTTTGTCAAATAGATATTGTAGGAAGCCCGCCTTTTCTATGTGTTCACCAAGGATGCTGCACATTTTGCTGGACCCTATATTTTTGCTGACTTTAGAACTCTGTGCGCTTTACCTCTGCTAACCAGTAAAAAGTGCATGTGCTTCCCCACTAACCATGTTTAAAGTAGCTTATTCCAGATTAGCACATTTAATTTTCTGGTAAGTCCCTAGTATATGTATAAAAAGTGCACCAGGGGCCTGGAAGTTAAGTGCCACTTATGGACTGCAGCACCTATTGTGCCATCCACTACAGTTGCAGTGCAAGCATTGCTAGAGGCCTTCCCCATGTAGCTGTGTATAACCTGCAGTGCGACCTGTTAAATAAACCTTTCTGAGAGGTAAAAACATCCCATTGAAATATTTGCAAGTCACCTCTAAATAAGCCTTGTGGCCCACATGGTAGGGTGCATGGTATTTAAAAGCGGGTCATGTAGAAAATTAATATGACTGTGTCCCTACAGTGACAAAGCCCAAAAAGCTTTTATCACTGTGGCTGGCCTGGCATGACTGTCTTATGTAGAAAACTAGAGAACAGATTAAAATACTAATTCTGCATTTGGGAACAGGACCAGGTAGAAAAATATCTCAACATTTATTTTTTAATAGTTATAAAAAATCTAAATTAATGGCGAAGCTGGGCTTTTAATAAATATTAAGAGAAAGTAACTTTTAAAAAGTCAATATTTACAATGGACAGAAACAAAACCACAGTGTCAAAAGGATCCAAATCAGTACAATCCAATAAACTGGACCGCTACGCTCTACCCAAGGACATGCTACAGGGCCGCCAATCCAGGGGTACTTCCTTGGGCGACCACGGAGGTGAAGACCAGGAGTTATCGTTAAAAGATGTCTTGGGCGCGATCACCGATGTTAAGACCTCCCTGGAGCACAAAATGGACTCCATCTCGATCGATGTGAACCTGATTCGAGGAGACCTTACCAAGCTTAATGAAAAAGTCAAGCAGGTGGAAATCACCAAGACCAGCCTGGTGGGAGACGTTGCACAGCTCCAAGGAGAGATCCAGGACATACAGGCCTTCCGTAAATTCACCGAACTTAAGCTGGACGATTAAGAGGGGTGCCTTCAGCGCAACAATATACGCATTTTGGGGGTGCCAGAATGAGCTTAGGGGCAGACCCCTGACCTCTTTGTTGAAGACCTAATCCTAAAGCACCTACAACACAAAGGCCTTAGGAAATTCTTTGTCATCGAAAGGGCTCACAAGGTCCTGGTGTCAGGTCTCACGGAGCTGCGCCTGCATTGTATGACAGAAAACTACAACCCCCATGATCCTTGAGGAAGCGGAGGTATTTCAACCACGACGCGCGTCCAACGTTGCGCGTAATTTTGACAGTTTCCTGTTTGTCCGAGCTGGATTGTTGCTGCTCACCGGGCGGGGTCCCGGTTCCCGTCGGGATTACCTCGCTTCAGCGTCCTCGGCTTCGTGAGCCAGTCGGGAAGGTAGGAGCATTGATTGAAGTCTGCCTCGCGGAGCGCAGCGGTGAATACTGCGTGCTACTGTGTATTCTTCCCTATTAAGGACTAACAACTTCTCAGAAGCGGAGCGCGGTGGTTACAGGAACCACGCACTGCCGCTTTCCCTCGAACCACGTTACTCCACGTATCTCCTTGTTAAAGTGGAGCGTGGTGGTTAAAGTCCACGTGCTGCCGTTTTCTTTTGTGTATAACTTAGAAGTCTGCCTGAATATAAGGAGAGCCGCGGCAAGTGAGTCCACAGGCTACCTTAGTTTTGATTTATTATTATTTACTGACGCGGAGCGCTGTGGTGGACACAACCACGCGCTACCGTGTTCTCGTGTACACAGGATCATTATAACTTTTATTGGAAGCGGAACGCTGTGATGAGGTTAACCACGCGTTTCCGTGTTTCAAAGCATGGGCAAAAAACATGTATGTGAATTATTGTGCTAGTGTGTTTTCAGCTACGCTGGGCCAAATAAGCTGTAATTTACATTGGCATCACATACCATAACCCAGAGCGGAGTGATGTGGTTCTTGCTTCCCACGCACTACCGTGTCTGTGTATTATTTTGATGACATTGCAACTAGGGTTAAGAATCATTTCCTATTAGCAAGGATTCATTTCATTTTCAATTACATGGTTGGATACCTAGGAGAAAGGGTTTCCTTTCAGCCACCATACTATAGAAATCCAGTTTGCTGATAGAGCCTGTTTTATTCATGATATGCCTGTGGTAGTAATTAAAAATGTGTATCAAAGAATGTGGTTATAACATATATGATGGAATTCTATGGTTTCCAGGTTAGTCATGCTGCTGGGGACCTATCTTGAGGAAATATCATGTGGATTTTGTATAGCAGTTTGAAACAGGTAGATTCCCATTTAGTGAGACCTCATGAGAGTAGAGAGGGTGTTATATGCACTGTTTATATTTATGCCTTTTGTCTTTTCAGGCTCCCTTCCTTGCTGACCCCTCCCTTTCCCTTTCCTCGCCTAGTGGCTCGAACACTCTGTGTATAGCATTCAGAGTGTTGGTGACGTTGGGAGGTGGACCACTGGATTCGGTGGCGCACAGTCTGACACCTGGGGGGGAGGGGCGCCCGAGGCCGGGGCCACCAGCGCCCGATGCTAGCGGGAGTTCTGAACTTCCGGGACAGAGATGTGATTCTTCAGACTGCTAGGATGGGGACTCTTCTCCGTTACGATAACGCGGACATCACCTTCTTCCCGGATGTCACGCAGAGGGTGCAGAGACCGAGACGAACATTCCTTGTGATGAGAAAAAAACTCAGGGAGAGAGGCTTGAAGTATGCTATGCTGTTTTCGGCACATCTTCATGTTGAAGTGGAGGGAAGAGCCTGCTTTTTGAACACCCGGAGGAGGCTGCTGATTGGATTGAGAGCCGGGTGGTTCGTAGCCCGCATAGTTGCAGCAGTGGAGATAATGCGACATCCCAGCCCACCCGGATTATGTGGCCGGGACTAAGGTTGAGTACACTGGGTCCAAGTTTGTGTTGAGACAGGTAACTGGCTGCTTTGTTCGTTACGGCCAGGGGGATTTTCTCCCAACTGTTGATACCCAAGACTTTGGTGTGTGACTCTCCTTTGGGGATGCAAGATTCTAGTCAGTAAGGGGGGCAGAGGAACGGTGTGCTGTGCCCCTACTTTTTCTACTTTTAGTTATTCACTAGGGCTACAGGCACTCTGCAAAGTTTTAAAATGGGCAGTTTTACGCCCAGAATGCAGGGCAGCAGGATGGGGGGTTGTTGGGTTGGGGGTTTTTGTTTGTTTTTTGTTGTGATTCTAACATCAGCAATATGTCTCGGATCACTCGCAGAGGGCGCAAGGACCTATTCAGTGATCTATGACTACACAGTGGGACAAAAGTGTTAAAATATTGAACTGGAATGTTAACGGGTTTGGGGATAAGACCAAACGCAGCGTGGTCCTCCAGTATATTAAGAGGCAGGCCCCGGGTATTGTCATGCTTCAAGAAACTCACCTGGTCAGCAATTTGTGTAAAGCAATGCATAGATGGGGGTATAACATGATAGCAAATGCAGGGTTCACATCCAGCTCGAGGGGAGTTGGTGTCATGATAAAAACTCCCTTCCTCCTTGCTGTCAGCACCACATGGGTGGACGATCAGGGTAGATATATAGGAGTAACGGGCACCTGGGAAGGGCGGTCCATAACACTTATGTCAGTCTACATACCACCAGGTCGGCGAAACACCACATTTAATGATCTTGGCGCTATTCTACTTTCTATATCAGACGGCCTATTGGTCCTTGGGGGCGACTTTAACTCAGTAGTCTCGGACACACTGGACCGACACCCCCCTCGGGAGGTGGGGCTATCCTCTCGCTGGTTGCCAGATTTTCTTGAGGCCATGGGGTTGGTAGATGGGTGGAGAACGTATCACCCGCATAAAATACAGCACACTTTTCACTCTGGGGCACATAATAGCCTCTCCCGTATAGACTATTTCCTAGTCCCTGCACCCTAAGCTACTCATATTCCCGAAATCAAACACTTAACCAGGGGTATTTCTGACCACTCTCCTGTATGGGTTCACTTAATTCTCAACCAAATAAGGGTGGGGAGACTTGCCCCTATTAATCCATGGTACCTTCGGGATCCGAAAATCCGTAAAGATCTCATCTAAGCCATGGACAACTACTTCATAGACAACGAGGGGTCTCAGACATTGAGACCGAGATCTGACGGTTAGAAAAAGAACCGGAGACTGGTCACACCAGAATAACTCCACTTTCTGAGTCTAGGACAACACGAATATAGGGCATTAGTGACTGATAAGGTTAAAACCCTGGGAAGAGACAAACTGGGAAGGATATACGACCTAGGAGATAAAGCTGGAAAATTAATAGCTTAGCTCGGTAAAAAAGAATGGGCAAGCAGACTGGTTCCTGAACTTAGAGATGAGGGAGATGCTCCTCTATCAGACCCGCAGGATATCGCGGACAAATTTGCCAACTATTTCAGTGCCATTTACACTGCCGTAGAACCCTACACTGTAGAAGACTCTCATGAGTTATTAAGAGATATTAGACTCCCCAAGCTCTCTTTAGAAAAACTTAATTTTCTGGAGAGTGTCTTGACGGCAGATGAAATAGCGCAGGCAATCCGATCTTTAAACTCAGGAAAAGCCACTGGTCCCAATGATATTCCCATTGTATTATATAAACTTAGACCTGATAAACTGGCACCATATTTGAAATAATCCATGTGTGGAAAAATAAGCCTGTTTAGGGGCTCACTGCTGCAGGGGTTCACACTTATCAGTCCACTGGTCCTTAAACCAACAAGATAGAGATTGGCACAGAGGCTGGAATAAAAAAAATACGTTTATTGATCACTCATGAGTTGGACTACATTGATACAGCACCCTCTGGCACTGTATGAGACAGTACAAGGAATACAGACACCAGGGGCCTTTTATACACACGTTGTTGCTGAATAAGCATGGAGACTCAAAGAGGAGGTACAAGCATGTACAAGAGTAACTATCGACTAACATGTGCAGACAAAAACCTCTTACTCAGCAACGTGGGAGGGGAAATAGTACAGCTTAGTCAGTTAAAACAGCCTGACTGTTACATTCTAAGACAGGTGTATTCTAGCAGCTAAGGCCTTTCTGAGAATGTGCAGTGCTGTGGCACAGTACTGAAGGAGTTAACAACAGTTGATGACTCAAGCAAAATAGGAAGGCAGGCAACAGAGAGGATGGCAGAATCACATGGCTACCACATGGTTAATGCAAATGGATGTTGCAAATAGAATGGCTTCAGCTCATGCTAACAGTAATTCCTGCGATTTCCACAGACGGTCCTTTTAGCATTTGCTGAAGACATTGCTATGCAATAGAGGATACATGAAAATTATCTTCCATATTAATTAGCATTAACTGGCTAATCTCTTGATCAGTTACTAGTTGGGCATTTACTTTCGGCACATTACGTTTAACTCATGTGCAAGGAATGCAAGTAGAAATACATAGGGAACAAAGCATTGAGCCACATTGTATACACAGACAGCAGGAACACAGAATCACAATAAATATACATAATACAGATAATAACTTCCAGCCTTAAACAGAGAATAGTGTCTAGATTCATCCAGTCCAAGTCCAAGTCCCTGAATCCGGGTGGATTTCAGTGGCTATCTTGTGTTATTTAGAAATTGCCTCAAAAACTGAAGGGGCATGGTCAGGGATATACACGCAGCAACTGCTCCCAATGATGTGGCATGCTCCACCACGGTCTGCTAGAACCACATCGAGGACCATCCTGTTTAGGATTGCCAAAATTCTCGCAATTTGTAATTGTTCCGTGACGTTTGCAAGTGCCATAGCTGTCTGATTACAGTCTCTACAACACGTGGCAAGTGCCTGATTTTTCTGCTGTTTAAGGCCAACAAAGAAGAATAGTCCCAAATTAACGTCAACATACTGCTGCAGTGCAGTATCAGTTTGAGCCACCTCATCATGATTTATTGTTCTCTTATATCAGTTCCTAAAAATGTCATTATACAGTTTATAGTCTTTGTGGTAGGATGCAGGAGCCAAAAACACAGGTGGTAGTAAAAAGGACACGTAGCAGCTACCTGACCACCCAATGGGCAGGTGGTTGTCAGAAGGGACCAATCGAACATGAGGCAAACCCGGGACCCGTACTTACTTATACCGATGGAATCACCTGGGAGAGAGAATCGCTGTCCAAAAACTCGGGTAACTCTTGGTCCGGGTCTCTATTGCAGGAAGCCAGAGGCGGGACCAGGGAAGGCGCCCAATCCGGACGCATCCCGCAAGAGGAAAAGGCAGAGCAGGACGTAGAACGCGTCGTCCTCATACCCGGAAGAGAAGAGGAAGGAGGAGCAGCGCGAGGACGCGAGGAGACGGGTACGGAGAAAGCACCAGAGCGAGACGCGGAACCAGAGGACCTCACGGACGACAGCGGAGCAGCCGAAAAGTGGTTTGAGGAGTGGTGGATACCATCCTCCCCCCAGGAGGGCGCAACTGCCGCCGTAACTCAGGAGAGTTACGGCACGGACAGTGAGTGGCCTTGCACACGGGGCGTAACTGGTTAGTCTGGGGAGACGGGAAGACCGAGTGGGAGTGGGGAGGACGGGAGGGGAGTGAGGCACTGAGCTGAGCACCGCCAAGCAATATTTCGTCACAGGAGCACGTTCCCTGTTCCCTGTATATACCAAGCCACATATTCTCCACATGAGTCTATCCTTAAAAGTTCTCCAAAACCTTAGCCCTCACTGTAAATAGGGCCCGAGCACTACCGTCTGGTTACCTCATATTCACCCTGACTCACTCTAATAATCATCGACCGTTATACTACACAGGGTGTGGTGGTGGTTTCCCATTTCTAAATACTAGAACCTATTCAGGAGACCAAAACACTTACCGTCCTCTTTGTTTTTTTCTTTCGAGCATCCTGGGGGTTGAAGGACGTACCAGATAACACCAGCTCCAAAGAAGACGCCAAGGACTCTGCATTCTACCTGTATCATTACCTGGATAGTGCTGTTCTATAATAAACCCCACAATTGACAAACTACTAAAGCCTCCTAGCTTCTGTTTCCGCCCATCCCTCCCACAGTGGTAATACCCTTTATTTCCACAAATAAAATACGGGTTGTGTGATGACAAAAAACTACTATTGTTTATTCCAGTAATGTTTAGTGTTTTGGTGCAATCACTTTTCCCCACGGGAATGCTACCAATACTGCTCACACATAGGTCTGCTCGAGCTCTAGTAACAGCTATAACAGGAGATCCATTTCCTTTGGTTGTTGGAGTGTTTGAGAAAACATAACGTGTGGTGGAGTTTCCTCGGCGATACTCCTCCATTTCCCATAAAGTTCCTTTAGCCTGTGAATCTCCTTCCTCATCAGGGTAACACACCTTGTTTAGACACATATTCCACACATCCAACATTATGGGTGTGATGAAACATTTGAATAAATGTATTGTTGAGATAGGACTGTCGGTGCTTCTGCTCATGATAAGGGAGAGTGTAATAGTGGTGCTCAATGGGGACAGGAGTAGTGACAGTCAGTAGATTTCGAGCAGGAATTACTCCCTCTATAACCCATGTTTTCGTAGCAATGATGATAACAATAAACATAGTCTTTGAATCACAGATTCTCGTAGCAGTTGATCTCTTCTCCACAGACATATTCATTTCGATGCTGGAAAACAAAACAGATGGAGTCCTAAGGTCCTGGGCAGCCGTTGGTTTCTTCAATGAGGGTTGAGACGGGTATCACTACAAGGGTCCCCCCCCTTTATAGCTCAGCCTTCCACTAACCCAGTGCGGTGACTCAACCAGTCTTTTTCAACTATGAAGTTTCTCCTTTCTGGGGTCGCAGCTGATATCGAGATGCACCAGGGATTGTATAGTCCGGGAAGACTTCCTCAGGTTCTGCAGGTGACGCAGCTTGGCCTCTCTCTGTGTCCAGGATGTCGCGGTGATCCTTCAGAGTAGTAGGTTCATAACAGCTAGGGCGGTCATTCGCGAATCTTGGGAACTGGGTTCGAGTCTTAGCAACGACGCTGAACATCCTGTGATTCTTGGCAAATCACTTAGGGCCATATGTATCAACACCTTTCCCCATAGACACAGAATGGGCAAAACCCTTTGATATATCTGGCCCTTAATCTTCCTGTGCCTAGAACAAACAAAAAAAAGAATGTGTCCTCATGTAATGCAACTGGTGCTATGTAAAGTGCTCTGATAACCGATTTGGGTCAAGTTCGCGCTATATAAAACTCCGTAAAAAAAAAAAAAAAAGGTGAACGGCACCCTTTTGCAATGGGTGGAGTGGACCCAATTCTTCGGATTGGTTACTCGGACTGCAGTTTTAGTAGGCAGAAGAACTTGATCAGGTCCTCACCATCTGGGTTCCAAACTGCGCGACCTCTGGAACACCTTCACTATCACCTGGTCACCGGGCTGCAGATCATGACCATCACCTTGCGACCTGTCAGGACGAGCTTCTCGAACCTGTTGATGAATAGAAAGCAAGTTGTCAGTCAACTGAGACAAGTAGTTGCTCATCAACACATAAGGTACATCATGTATAGGGCGCGGCTTAGGGATCACCCAAATGTTCATTGGCCTTCCAAATACCACCTCATACGGTGTGAGGCCAGATTGTGTATGTGGTATTGATCTAATGGAGAGCAAAGCTAGAGGCAATTCATCAGGCCATTTCAGAGATGTGGTAGCTAAGATTTTAGCGATTTTCAATTATAACGTGGAGTTGTAACGCTCCACCAAACCTGCTCACTGCAGGTGAAAAGCTTCATGAAACTTCTGCTTAATCCCCAAGCCTTTCATTACATACTCAACAACTTGTCCAATAAAATGAGGTCCGTTGTCACCTCACAAAACTCGACAAACACCGAATCTGGGGAAGAACTCCTTTAGGAGCACCTGTGCTGTAGTAAGAGCTTTATTATCCTTCGTAGAGTATGCCTCAATCCACTTACTAAAGGCACAGACCACCACTAAGACATACTTTAAATTATTACAGCATTCTAGCTGGATGTAATCTATTTGCAGAACCTCAAAAGGTGCAGTTGGTATTACAAATCCTCCTGTTGGAGTTTGTGTTACCTTTCCAGGATTATACTGGAGACAAATCAGAGAAGACTGGACTATCTTTTTAGCTGTGCCAGCAATATCTGGATGATCCCAAACCTGCATAAGTAGTTTTGCTATTGAGGATGCTCCAACATGTGCCGGCCCATGTGCCTTGTGAATCATAGGATGCAAGTAGGCTGTGGGCAATTTGCACTTGATCATGTTTTTAGTCTTCCAACAGCCCTCATCATCCAATGTTCCCTCCTTAGACTATTGGTCTAATTCGTCAGCAGAGGCAGATCGCTGCATGTCCAATACCTCTTGCCTGGCATCATGCCATCGTTCAGCCTGAGACTTAACCACGTACATAGATGTAGTGCTTCACTGCATTGCAGTCTCATGGGCGGTGTAGTCCGCAAAAGCATTGCCCTGTCCTATTTTATCAGTCAATTTCTTGTGTGCGCTACACTTAACAATCGCTATTTTCTTAGGATATGTCAACGCAGTAAGGAGATTACATACGAATTCCCCATGCACTATTTGCGTCCCGTGTGATATAAGGAAGCCTCTTCCCGTGTGATATAAGGAAGCCTCTTTCCTCGCAGAGGAGCCCAAAATCTTGAGCCACTCCAAAAGCATATCAGCTGTCGGTATAGATATTAACAAACAGATCAGTACTAAGCTCACATGCTCTTGTGAGCGCCATCAATTCAGCTGCCTGGGCTGACTTCTGTGGAATGCGAGCTGTCTCAACTACAGTCTGAAGTGTCGTAATTGCATAAGCAGCAGATGTTGTGCCATCAGGCAATTTCAAGCAAGACCCGTCAACCCACAGCTCCCCGTCAACACTAGAAAGGGGCGAATCTTGTAGACCAACACGACCCTTTGTTTGCTGTTTACTAAGGAATATACAGTCATGTGACTATTGTAACTGAGGCTGAGTAGCTGGATATGGCAATAGTGTAGCAGGGTTTAGGGTCGAACATCTTTTCAATGTGATATGAGGGGCCAAGAGTGTCAATTCATAACCTGTCAAGCGAGCACTATTTAAGTGTTGTGTTTTTGTTTGGTTCAGAAGGGCATAAAATGCATGGGGCACTAACACAAGTAATCTGTGTGACAAGACTATTCCCTCCCTCTGACGTATGGCCACAGTTGTTGCCGCTACTGCTCGAAAACACCCAGGCAACGCATGAGCGACTGGATCAAGGACAGCTGAAAAATAGGCACAGGGACGCTGCTTATCACCGTGTGTCTGTGTTAAAACCGAGAGAGCACAACTGTCCCTCTTGTGTATATAGAGTGTGAAGGCCTTAGTGTAATATGGAGTTCCTAATACTGGTTCAGAACAAAGAGCTTGGCGTAACTGCTGAAAAGCATTCGGAAATTCAGTAGTCCATGGGAGAGGCATCGGAGTGTCTTTAGTCAATAGGGCCAACAAGGGCATAACAATGTGGGAAAAGCCAAAAATCCACTGCCTACAGAAAGAAGTAAGGCCAATCAGTGCACGAACATCCTTCTGAGTACAGGGCACAGGTGTGTCCAAAATAGTTTGAATGCGATATGGTGTGAGTGCACGTCCCTCCTTAGACAGGAGGTGACCTAAATAGGTAACCTGCTGTCTACAATACGGCAATTTCTTTCGAGAGACCTTGTGATGATGGATGCAAGAAATGAAAGCAATAACAATGTTCCTTCTTCACACTGTTCAGGGGTATCAGCTGCCAACAAGATATCGTCGACATATTGAATAGGAGCCACCTATTTCGGCACAGGGAAAGAATCAAGCTGTCTTTTCAATGCCTGGCTATAAATGCTAGGACGCACTGTGTACCCCTGTGGAGCTCTAAAGAATCTGAAGGATCGATTATTCAAAGTGAAGCTGAACAAGTGGTAGGCTGTCAGGATGAAAAGGTATCGATAAGAAAGCATTCTTCAAATCATTCACACTGAATGTAGTTGTAGCAGGAGGAACCATAGTAAGAAGTGTTGTGATGTCAGAGACTACTGGATATTGAGGAACGACTATCTTGTTTACCTCTCGCAGGTCAATGATAAATCTATAAACCTTAGTGTCAGTGTCCTTTTTCAAAATGGGAAGAATAGGGCTATTACAGGTATTATAGGGGACTTCTTCCACAACCCCAACTCTGAACAAATCCTGAACAATATGTATCAATGTTTCTTCACCCTCTCTAGAGATTTTATATTGGGGCAATCGAGGCAATGAAGCACCTTCCTTTACTTGAATATGTACTGGTGGGATAACCATTTATCCCACATCGGTATCAGATGTAGCCCACAAAGTGCTAGGTAACGATGCCAGAGCAACATCCTCTTTAATGAGACAAGACCTTTCAACCATGGGATAGTTGTCATTTAAAATAACATGCACACCTTCTGGGAAACAAAGTATTTTAGCACGAAAATGTTTGAGCACATCAACACCCACAATATTATCAGGTGTGTTAGGGGAAAGCAGAAATGGACATGCTGCAGTGAATTTATCAAGACTGAATGCAAGTGGCTTGACAGTGGGCTAAGGAAAGGTGTCCCATCAAATCCTATTGATGTTATCATTGCGCCAGACAGGGGAGCCCAAGGAACAATTGGTTTAGACAGAGCACTACGAGTAGCTCCTGTATCAACCAGAAAATGATCAGTAGAACCCAAAACGTTTGCATCGACATGGGGACCCCTCTGATCTACTGGGACCGCAACTGGTTCCTTACCCCATCCTAGGCATTCCTATGCATAATCAGAATCCTTATGGCTATCAGCCAAGTAATCAGACATTTGGTATTGGTTTCGTCTGTCAAAGGTATTAAAAGAAGTAGGATTAGTTTCAGCTGACTCTTATCTGATACGATTATCCATGCTTCCCCTATTTCCTGTGTTCCATGGGCGACCTCTCATACTGCCTCTACCCGGCTGATACTACTGACCTCGAAAAAGAGGGCACTCAGAACGCCAATGTCCAATCTCCTTACAATAGGCACATTGATCAGAAGACAAAGTTGTTCGAGGGAAAGGGGGTACAACAGGGTGATACATTGTACGTCCACCTCTCGCACTACCTCTAAAAGATGGGCCATAGACTTGAGTCAACATGACTTTCGTTTTTAGATCCTTGACCTTTTTCTCCTTGCCTTTTGCTTGCAATTCCTGATGCTCTTAATACTGAGCCATAGTCAAAAGGGAGACGGGGATGACGTAGTCTATGAACTCTCACTGGCCTTTAGTGGATTAGCTATTTCTGGCAACATGTTAGCAACAAATTTGTCGACGAACAGATGCTTACCAGTGTCATCTGTCAATGACTGCCCACTAAAGTCATGGAATGTCTCTTCAAATCGCGTAAAGAAATCTATAACTGACTCACCCGCTTTCTTCTTACAAGACGCTAATGTAGTCCAATCTATTTTCATAGGGGATATATGAGTTTTCAACTTAGTTACAATGCCTTTGGGAAGATCTAATATCACTTGTTGTGGTTTCTGCACAGGCGCTCTATCAGCATCTCTCCCTCTAACTGCACCCAAGTATCACCTTAAGCTACATTATCTTCTATCTTCCGAATCAATCTCCACATATCGGAGGTAAAATAAGTCCCAAGAACATGTCAATATCAGGCAATGTCCTAGTACAAGAACTAATAGCTCGTTCTACCTCTTCATAAAAAGTGGCTGGATTTTTACGTGGATCAGGCAAAGCAGCTTTAAGAGCCATAACATCTGCTCTACTCCAAGGGGTATAGACCCAATTATTAATAAAATATCCTTTTGCGTTATCTGAAGTTTTATCGTCACTCGTTCCCGCGCCCTTTGGAGGAACATACAAAGGCGCAGCTTTACGCATCGGTTTTACAGTGACTACAGGATTACCAGTGTCTGTATCTGTCCCTGTAGCTCCTTCTTGGTGTACTGGGATCTGAAGTATTAGCTCAGCTGCTGCTTTCTCAGCTGCCCTTTTCTCCTCTCGTAGTCGGAATACATCAGCGCACATTTTAACCACTCACCTGATTAGATCAGAAACCCGTGAAGGGAGAAAGGTGCCATCGTATGACTGTTTATAATCAGAACTTATATCAGGAGGCTCTAGAGTTTTGGAATATTTTCTAAATTTAGCCACTACCTCACTAGTAAATGTCTCTAAAAAATATAAAAGCTCTAATTCTGACCTTTGCTGAATCACAACTAGAATCTCTGAAACAGGGACATGCCCATAAGCTGCTTTACGGGCAGCGGATCCAAGAGTGGCCTTATGGTCAGTGGTTAAAGTAGAGCGAGTTGTCCGCCCGTCTGATTTAGCCTTATCTTTCTGATCCACAGACCATTGCTCTTCATCAGAAACTTCCTTCTCAGAGGCACTAGGGAATTTATACGGGTTGGAGGTCTATCTAACAAAATGGAATCATCTTGGGGTCTATTAAGCATGGGATAAAGGGGGCGCCGAATAGGGTACTGGCCAGTTACCTCGAAATGACGCTCCATATCTTCTTTCTCTTTTATTTCCCTCATCTCTTTATTTTTCAATTCCAATGCTGTCTGGTAAATTGATTTGCGCTGTTCTTTTTCTGCTATAGCTTCTTCTTTCCTCACTCTCTCATTCACCTCTTTCAGCCACATTTGTACACAATCAAACATAGCTTGTTGACTTTTTTTCCTCAATAGGCACTGCTCAACATACTGAATCTTTTTAAGGTCAAATGACCCATTTACAGGCCATTGTAGATCAGGATCCTTTTTAGTGTATTTGTTCCACAGTGTACTGTACATTATGAAAGAAATACCGTATTTAATGTACATAAACGTATTAGGTGTCCCCTCTAGGGGAGCCGGCTGAGTACTTTCTAAATCCATATTGGTACCACCAAAACAGCAACACATTCTACGAAGTGTGCTAGCAGGCACCCCAAAAATATTATAATACCATATTATAGTCAAATAGTATTTATCCTGAGTATATACAAAGTAGACAAAAATCTCCTCATTGTCTGCCTTTATTTACTGCAGTAAATAAACAAACAAAACCAGAATCTTAGCCAAGCAAATCCAAAACAAGAGTGTCACTTCAGCGATCTAACCACACCAAAGTCTCCAATCTCCACCTGCCAAGCTCTGGGTCGACCTGTCTTCTTAAAAACGTACACCAAAAGAGATCTCAATCTGGACAGGCCATCACCTGGAGGGTCAAATCGGAAAAACCGGAAAAAACGTCAGTCTGCAAAGACAAAGGGTTTCCTCGTGCAGGGTACCTCCTCAGTAGATTCCTGTCCTCCGTCAAGACTGCTCGTTCGGATGGCTGCGTCTCCGATGAGTTCCTGTTCGGGTGCCAATTTGTGGAAAAATAAGCCTTTGTAGGGGCTCACTGCTGCAGGGGTTCACCCTTATCAGTCCACTGTTCCTTAAACCAACAAGATAGACATTGGCACAGAGGCTGTAATAAAAAAAAAAGTTTATTAATCACTCATGAGTGGGACTATATCGATACAGCACCCTCGGGTACTGTATCAGAAAGTACAAGGAATACAGAGACCAGGGGCCTTTTATACACACTTTGTTGCTGAATAAGCATGGAGACTCAAAGAGGAGGCACATGCATGTACAAGAATAACTATCAACTAACATGGGCAGACAAACACCTCTTACTCAGCAACGTGGGAGGGGTCATAGTACAACTTAGTCAGTTGAAACAGCTTGACAGTTACATTCTAAGACAGGTGCATTCTAGCAGCTACGGCCTTTCCGAGCATGCGCAGTGCTCTGGCTCAGTATTGAAGGAGTTAACTACAGTTGATGACTCAAGCAGAATAGGAAGGCAGGCAACAGTGCGGACGGCAGAATCACATGGCTAATACATGGCTAATGCAAATGGATGCCGCAGACAGAATAGCTTCAGCTCATGCTAACAGCAATTCCTGCGATTTCCACACAGGTTTGAGGAATCTAGGGAAAAGAGAACACTGCCTAGAGATCAGAGGGTCGCTACCATAGTTACCATTCACAAAGAAGGAAAACCCAAAACTGATTGTGCTTCGTACAGACCGATATCTCTCTTGAGCTCTGAACCCAAAATTCTGGCCAAGCTCTTGGCCAATCGACTTGTCAAGATAATTGGAGGCATAGTTCACCCAGATCAATCAGGCTTTATGCCACATCGTAATACAGCTTTGAATTTGCGCAGAGTCCACGGGGTGCTGGGTAGAGCAGACACAATCCAAGAGCCAGCCATGATAGTATCCCTGGATGCGACTATGGCATTCGACACTATCGAATGGACTTATCTCTGGGCAGTGTTGGCAAAGATGGGGTTCGGTCCAAACTATATCCAATGGGCAGGGCTCTTGTATAATGAGCCCTTGGCACCAGTGGTGGTTAACAACAAAAAAATCGGTCACATTCACACTCAGTCGCGGGACCCACCAGGGGTGTCCGCTTTTGCCTCTCCTGTTTGCCCTAGCTCTGGAGTCGCTGGCAGCATGAGTCCGTAGGGACCCAGTCATACGAGGATTACGCTGGTCCCCGGAGTGGGAGGACTGCATCTCGCTTTATGTGGACAACATCCTACTTTATCTTGCCTCCCCAGGAAATCCTTGGTGGCGGTCTTGGATATACTAGCAATCTTCGGTAAATATTCCGGATTCTCCGTCAACTGGAGCAAGTCCCTTTTATACATACTCAAGGGAGACTCACCAGCCCCGCCGAGGGGCTGCCCCATGAAAATCAACACAGTGGGCTTCAAGTATTTAGGTATTTTTCTTTCATTAGACTCTTCACTCCGATATACTCGCAATCTTCTCCCGCCACTGCACAGACTCAAACGAAATGTAACCAGCTGGAAGTCTCTTCCTCTCTCACTATTAGGCAAAGCAGCCCTCTTCAAAATGATTTCCTTGCCCCGCTTCCTTTATGTCCTACAAAACTCCTTAGATCCTGTCCTGATGACTTACTTTAAAGAAATCGAAGGCCTCCAGAGGGACCTGCTGTGGGACGGAAAACCGAACATCGCCCTAAACAAGCTTACATTAAACTGGTACGATGGGGGCATCAGCCTCCCGGACATCAAAAAATATTATTGGGCGGCACCCTTAGCAGCCATTAGCCAGGGCACCTACGGTTTGCTTGACAATCCTGGCTATACCATAGATAGGTTGCTCCTTCCCGGACGGAACTATAATAGAGCGCTCTATTCCAAACCTGAGCGCCACACATTGACTGGCCCCACCAAACACTCAGTCCACATATGGCATGTTGCTACTAAATTCCTTGGATGGGGTCATCAATTGACTTTAGCGACTCCGCTGTGGGACTCCGAGAAGCTGGGTAACCTATGGAAATCAAAGGGGCTTGACAAGTGGGAACTTATCGGGATCTCGCGTATCAAAGTCCTCTGGGATAAGGGCAAGGTGAAATCCTTTACTACATTGCAACAGCAATACGAATTGGCCGACACTGAGCATTTTCGATATACACAAGCCTGCCACGCATTAAGATCCTTTCTGCCAGAGGGTTCCACTCCTCCAGAGTCTTCCCCGTTGGAAGATAGAATACTAGATGACCCAAAGAATGGTCCCGCCTATGGGGCCCGTGGAACTCGTATCGAGGGGAGATATGCCAACCACCACATAGTATTGAACATGATGACCCCCTTACCCCGTAACCTACCCCTATGATGCAATGTTGTCATTATCTCTCACTTATTGTCTCCACCATGTATAATATTTCTAATTCCTCTGTACTGTTTATTTGATGCCGAGGTATGTTAGTAAAAAGATTTATTAAAAAAACTAAAGTTAACATTTCTCTGCCGGAAGTTCCTTGAGACAGATATGCATTAGATCTCCAGCTTCTTACAACTTGTGCTGAGCTTTGATTTGACATGAATGAGGTGTGAAATGCCTCCCAGGAGCAAACAATAGGCTGACCAGAATGGGCAGAGATAATTCCTCTGTGCTCAACAAAATATGCAGTGTGGGGACGTGTGCCTCCTTTTGACAGTATGGTATCAAATGCTATTCGGCATGTCTGTTCAGCCACATTTAACACTTGGGGCACATTTGAAAGGGAGAGAACAGAATGCCATGATAATTCTTGCAGATCCTCTGTTTGGGTGCTGAAGGACCCTGGTTTGGCCCTGCTGAAGCAGAGTCCTTCAGGGTGGGATTGTGGGCCTTCTTTTGACAGCACTGTATCAAATGCTGTTTGACGGGTCTGTTCAGCCACATTTAACACTTGGAGCGCACTTGAAAGGGAGAGAACACGATACCAAGACAATTATGGCAGCTCCCTCGTCTAGTTGCTGAATGACTCTGCTTTGATCTCTGGGTTTGTTATGCGTACACTAGCTGCTTCAAACTGGAATTTAGTGTTAGATGTGGCAGGACACTAGGATTACCATAGTGTACTTCCAAACACACCCCTAGCCCCCAGAGCCCAAGTTTAATGTGGCCAAAGACTTTCATCTAGAAAATACCCTGACATATGCCATTTTGGGTCTGTTTATGGTAAGGCAAACAAGATCCACCGCAAAAGTAGGTAGGTCAGGGCATGGGGACCTTTACTTCATGCATCAGAGAGGAAGTAGGATTGTCTTAGGGTGTCCCCACCCATATGCTGGTGAACCCTACAAAGCTGGATCCTCACCCAGCCTTGCTTAGAAAACTTTCTGGAGCTGCGGAAGGATAGAAGAGGGTTGGGCGTGCTATCTGTGATCCAAGAGGAGCCATAAAGGACTCAGCTCAGTGCCAGTTGGCTAACATCCTGAGTGGCTACAGGGAGACAACAAGCTGCAAGAGGCCTTTTTCTAGACTACCTAGCTGACCAATGGCAACTGTACCTGGACTGGACCTCTGCCTGACATTCTATGAGTCTCTAAATGCCCCCCCGGAGGTTCTGGGAGTAGGCTTTGGAAGCGTACATGTGTGGTGGTTTGGGAACCAGAAGGTTTGAAAACTTTTTAAAACTTCATCCATACCAGTGACACCTAGAAAACATTCCCATACATTGCCTATAAGTTAAGCCTGCCTGGCCTGTGCTACAGCTACCAGGGGGCTGAGCTCATATTTATTTAGTGACTTTAACGGTTCACACTGACAAGGAGTATGATCATTACTTGAGATGAGCACTTATCTCCCTCAACTAATAACCCAATTTCTTTCAACAGTGAACTCATGTATTCCTCAAGTGTGGTTCAGAATGATAGCACTCCAACAGATCCTTCTGTTTATGAGGAAAGAATATTTCCTGGCGTCTTTTGATCTACTCAATGCATACCTTTACATTCAAGTGGATCCAGCGTTTGTGTCGTACTGCAGCATTTTCAATTCTAGGTACTTCCTTTTGGTCTTTCAGCTTCCCCACTGATATTCACAAACGTTTTAGCTCCTGTAGTAGTGATTATACATGACAGGGGAATGCAATTGTTTCCATACCTGGCTGACTGGCTTATTTGTTCTTCTTCTTTTACTAAGCCACAACAGGCTGTGGAAGAGGTATGCAAGCTGGTCTGATTGCATAGATTTTTGTTAAACCAGGACAGGTCTCATCTCTCCCCAACCCAAAATCCAACGTTTATAGGAGCTCAGTTCAACTCAGACTTGGGACAGGTATTTCTACCTGCCTAGAGTGCTCCTATCCCCATTGACAAACAAAGCTCCTCCAAAAAGGGAATAGTTAACAAATTTCAGGGACTTATGGCATCTACTCTGATGATATTACTTGGTGCAGACTACACTTGTAGGCCCTGTAAATCATTTACTGAGCCTCTGGGATCTGAGCTGGCAGAAGTTTGAACAGAAAATGTCAATGACCACCCAGGTTCAGGAGGCATTACAATGGCGGTTGAAGGTCGAGAACTTTTCAAAGGGGTTACTTTTACAGGTGGTATAACCAGGATAGTGACCATGGCTGCCCGCAGATTTGGGCAGGATGCTACACTCAACAATTCTGCAGTGCAGGGGACATGGGTCAGTTGGCAGACAGAAATGTCAACCGACTGGAAGGAGCTCAAGGCATTTCACCTAGCTCTATCTCTATTGAATAGGTCTCCTCGTCTAATAGATCAACATGTTGAAATCAGAACAGACAATAGAGTTATGATGCATCATCTAAAGCATCAGGTTGGTTGCCATGTGCAAGCTCTGAACATTTTGCCAACGGAGCTCTGTCTACAGCCAGAAGTCAGAGTGAGGTTTTTGAAGACGATTTATCTTCCAGGGCAAAGAGAATCGGGTGGCTTATCATTTGATTAGTTTTCCCAAATTAGTTCACTATCATTGTTGCAGTGTAATTAAGCAATTAGTGAAGAGGTTTAGATTACCAGAGATAGACCTCTTTACTTCTGAGAAAAACTCTCAGCTCCATTGTTTTTAAACAATTACGTTCTTTTGAGATGCTTGGAGGATAGACACATTGTCATTCAATTGCCAAAAGTTCTGGTTTAGGCATTTCCATTGATTCTTATGATTCTGAGAGTATTGAAGAAGATCATGGAAGACAAGACCTTGGTTCTTTTAGTAGTACGAGGTTGAATTACTATTGTAATTATCGATCTAGCCTTGCCGGTTCATTTCAATTCAGCCTTACCCACTGAGGGTATCTTAGCTCTGTAAGAAATTGAGTTATTAGTTGTGAAGGAAATGAGTCCTTCACAAGTAATAGGTCCACATTTATATTTTTACTGGGAACCAAGTACCCCATTGTAAGGCTAGTATCTCTCAGAGTAGCAAAGCAGAGCAGTCTAAGGCCCACTCAGGGGAGGTTGTGTGGGCAAGCAATCCCAATTCGCTGGCATGCAGCAACAACACTCAATAAATGATTGTCCAGTCAGTGCTTTTTCTTAAGGACAAGTACTTTTATTATACCTACATTACTAAATATTACACATTAAATTACAAATATATATATTCAGGTAGATGGGAATACTTTTGGTGGCAGCCTCATATCACATTTCAACCCTAATGTGTCTTGAACTCCATTATCACAATACAACTAACCTATATCTGATGCAACATCCCAATGTAAGGTGGTGTAATTTTAAGTAAGATGCCTTTGTCAAAGGATCACTACATTAATAGCAATAAGCACGTGTTATACATTGTCAATTTAACCCATCATAAGGGGTGTCCGTTTATATAAGGCGGGGAACAACCTTTACAACGCAACCATTACATCGCATTACACTTGCAATGCAGGCATTACATCGCAACATCCTTTACAAAGCCTGACACTACAACGCAGGCATTACAACGCATACCATTACAACGCATGACACTACACCGCATGATACTACAACGCAGGCATTACAACGCATACCATTACAACGCATACCATTGGAGTTAGAATAGCAATTTTTAACCCCTAGACTATCCAAGACTTACCCTACTGTTGCACCCCCTGGAGTTAGAATAGTAATTTTTACCCCTACACTATCCAACACTTACCCTACTGTTGCCCCCCCTGGAGTTAGAATAGTAATTTTACCCCAATACTATCCAATACTTACCTTAAATGCAATGTAATGGTATGCGTTGTAAAGTTAGTATGCGATGTAATGGAATGTTTTGTTAAAGTAGTTTTTTAAAATGCGATGTAGTGTCATGCGATGAAATGGAATGCGTTTCAGTGGATGTTGCGATGTAAAACCTGCGTTGTAAGTGGATGCATTGTAAATGTATGTGTTGCAACATCATACATTCTATAAGGCAAGTCTACTGGCTTTGTCGAGGTGTCGCCACATGAATACAACAGCAACAGGTTGTGATTCTCAATGATATCCCCATTAAAATCAAATAAAACAGTACTTCCAGCCATTAGCTTTGATTATAATGGCATAGGTCCATTGTTTAATATTCAAGTTGTCAATAAAGCATTGCCATTCAAACCCAAATGTGCATCTGAGTCTTTTTTCACTAGCTACAGGCTACGTAAGGTACCTATAGGCCCAACCACTATGAGTCCCCGTGCTCCAGAGCCCAACAACTAAAGCTTTAACTCTAGGGATGCCCAAATCAATGAAAAATCTCTTCCTGGGAGAGCTGCTGCACCTCCGGCAGCCCCCATAATATCTGTACTGCACGTTAGTGGTTTCCCTGCCCATTTTGGGACACCACAGAAGCAAAACAACATGTACAAATAAGTCCCCGTAGGGCTAGGGCATTATTGAGTGCACCAGCCGGGATTTATGAATAATAGATGAGCAGCCTTGCTACTGTGCTCTTTGAACATTTGCGGCCTCGTGGTGCATACGTTTTTGTCTTGTTGGTCTTTATTTTTATTTATATGGGTCCCCCAACCCCACTTTGGTCACCCACAGACTTGGTCATGCAGCGGAGGCAGCGCAGGGAGCCCACTCCCAGTTGCCCCATCCAGCTCCCCACTCGGCCAGCACTGCTGATTGCTGGCACAGAAGTTGGGACCTTTATTCCCCCTGCCCAGTCCATGCAGGCAGGGTGTGGACACTGCAATGTGCACCCTGCTCCGCCGGGACACCGGCACAGGGCGTGGGTGCAGCACACCGCCACTAGGGGGGGCGTGGCAACAGTGGGGTCCCGATCCCCAATGGCCTCCAAAGGCCTCCAAAGGGAGCGTTTTGCAAGGAGCTGGATTTTCTATCTCCCTGCACCAGCCTTCTCCTCTGCCTGGCTCCTGGTTCTCCACTCCTGCTACTGGGGACATAATGTGCAGCCCCTCTGCAACCAGCTGCAGAACACCCTCCTACCTGCACTCACCATGGCCCATGGCCTCTGGCCTCTTGAAGAGCACCTGGGAAGTGGCTGTGGATTCCTGGATCTTCTGGATTACTCTGAGGCCTGGTCTTCCTCGTGACAGTCATAGTTTCCCATTCCTCCCTTGCGGTGAAGTTTCAGCTTCAAATTTGGTTTAGCTTTAATATTGAAGGAAGTGATGTAAACAGACTTCTCATTCATGCAAATGAGGTGTTATATAAAAGATCGGCCATTTTGAAGGGATAGGAAACTTTATGTGTTTTGTTTGCTTGGCAATATTTTTGTTCACAGAGTAGTTCACTTATGGGTGACTGTTTGAGGAAGACCTGAACTCAGAGTAATGATTACTGGTAAGTAACCGGGCATTTATTTGTTAACAGGATAGTGGTGCAAAAGGCAGTTGTGCCAATATCCAGAAAATGCTGTAATTTAAAGTACATCTCTCTGGTCTTGTGCAACTGACACTATGGGGGTCATTAGGATCCGCCATCCTTTCGTGAAATGGGACTGCCCGCCATTGCTATGGCGTTCCCGTTGTTGACATTAGGATGCGCCCGCCCCACTGGCGGGCTTATCCTGCATTCCTGGCATTGCGGCCAAGAAGGCATGTCGTGCACTCTCATGCACAACGTGGCAGGCACCGTGCGGTGCCTGCCATGTTGTGCATGGAACGGCAGGGGGGTAGAATAGGTACCCCCCATGTGCACCCCCCAACCCCCAGAATCCCTGGGGGCCCGCTACAGGCCCCCAATTGCTTGAACCGCCTGCCTTTCCGTGGCGGCAACAGCATTTCCCCACAGACATGCTAATATGGTTGGCGGTGTCTCCCAGACACCGCCACCATGTTAGCAGCTTTTCCACCAGGTCGACTCTTCGACCGGGCGGAAAACCGGCAGACCGTCTTTCCATCTGCCAGTGTCTCCCCGCCATGGTAATGTGGCAGAGGGGAGGAATTTGTAAGCGGGCGGTGGTTTATGGCGGGCGGATCGCCACCGCCATATGGGCGGTGGCGATCCGCCCGCCATACTAATGACCCCCCCAAGTTCAGAAAAAAACAGCTGTACCTGCCACCATCCCTCCTACACCCCCAAGAGCAACGATAACATCTAACAAAGTAATAAATGTCATATTGCATTTATCCATACATCAAACAGTTATGCCTTGTCTGATGTCCTGGTTGCTTTGGAGTGTTGCCCTCTGTCACTATGTGGTCAGCGTGCTGGAGTTCTGGGGAGGTAGCCCAGAAGGAACCAAGGAGAGGTTTGGAGATACTGCAGTGGTTGAGAGCAGCTGCCCTTTTACCTTGCAGTAATTAATCAAACTCTTGCTGCTCTCCACCCCTCCAAGTTTAGCCTCATAATATTGGCGACAAATAAAAAAAACGAGAAGCGCTTGTCATGACAAGAATCTTTCTTCTATTCTATTCTTGGCATTTCTCGAGCGCGTGGTACCCAACGGGCCTTCCGGCTAGAATAGGGAGGCCCATTGATTGGACAGCAACTTTCTTAACTTTCATCCTCAATGCTGTATGTAATTGTCGCGTGGACTCCCGAGCTTGAATTTTGTCTTCAACAATGAGTCTGTGCGGTTTCCTTTAATTTCTAAGAGCCACCATTCCCCGTGTTCAGATGTTTTCGGCCCAGGAATGTTACTCCTTTCACAGAACGTTGGTGCTTCAAGGTTTGTGACACCATTGTGTCTCTCAAGTCAACCCTTCTGCTGCTGCCCCCGTTGTGGCAGGATGTATTACGTCAGAGGTATGTGTGACAGTCATTTTGTTTTCTGTTTCAGCTGCCAACCACACCAACTACAAACTGTGCGAAAGTTTCTGAGGTTATTGTAGGAAATGAGGTTCAGTGTGTATAGAGTCTAGGTGACCCCAGAGGTAGGCAGATGTTAAAGTTAGAAAGAACCTTACTCTCTAATTGTGGTAGAGTGGTCGAGCAGTAAGGCAGTATCAGAGGACAGTGTTAAGCATTTGATGTACACACACAGTCAGCAAATGAATTCACACACTCAAGGACTGAACTCTAGACCAATTGTTTTTGTATAAAAAATATACTGTTGTTTTATTTTAGAACCGATCAAGCCTGGCACAGGTAAGCATTAAATACTTTACAGTAATAAGTTGCTGAATGTCGAGCAGTTTGAAAATGCAATAGGAATTGTACTTTGATGTTGAACAGGCACAGGGAAATAAAAACAAGCCTAGGCAAGAAAGCAAGTACAGGCACAGAGGAATAAAAGCAAGTTAGGCACAGGGGAAAAATACAAGATTAGGCAAAAACAATGCAGGCAGAGCCGTGCAGCAGCGTGGGGAGCGACCTGCCTGCGAGCAGGGTCATAGGGCACATATGATTAATTGTCTCTGTGTAATGACTACTGATTTACAAACATGGTACGCTACTGCCACCGCTCTACAAAGTAAACTTGTAACAAGGAAAGCTTTCCACTGCCATACAAAGGAGGGCATGATTGTGTGCCCCTCCAAGTCCAGGACAGGTCCAGGATCTACTAAATGTGTAGGGATAGGCAGATGCCTTCACACACACTAAATTATTGTGAGACTGGGTCCAAAAGAAAAAAAATAGGATACCAGATATTCATAGTTGTACACTCATGGCAGAGGAACATGAACGTGACTAGACATCTTTGAGGGGGCATTCCCATCCCAAACCACATTATGGTCATAGAAGATCCCACATATCTTTCTTTCCAGTTGTGCCAGTCAATTGGGCGAGTTATAGAAGGCAGCATGTACAAATCACAACATTAGAATCATTTTTTAGGGTGGCATGCAGCCATGTTGGCACATAATTGCCTAACTAATTCCTTCCAATCAATGATGTTACCTGCCAGGTTCTCTTCACAATGGATTCGAGCTGGGTTTACTTCTTCCTCCTATTTTCCAAACATCTTTAGCCAGTCATTTCATGCAAGGGATTCTGAGCTCTGTCAATTCATTGCAACAATACAACTATCTAGGACCAAATCATAGATGGTATCTTTTCTCTTCATTGTATTTTCGAGAAATGGGATTTGCTAAGCAGGCATGACTTGCCTCAATGTTCTCAATTAACAGGCTTGTCGTACCAAATCTAGTAGCTTTTGAAGCCTTTTACAAAAAAATGCTGTTTTAGGACATTCCCTGGTCAAGTGGAAGAAGGTTGCAGTGGGTGCACCACATTTTATATATCCACACCCCACTATCATTTAGAGGGTTTTGTCCAGCTGACAATCATTTTTACCCTCCCAATATGGGAAAAGCTTCCACTAGACTGCTATAGAATCACCAAGCATACAAGCTTTCCCCACCATGCCAAAAATGAAAATCACTTTTACTGACTTACGTGGAATCACCTACCACAGACTGTATCCTTCATGAAGATGTAGTAGGCTAATCGGTATAACATGTAGGGTAGCTATCATTCCATTTTTTTGTACACTTTATGTAATAGTATCAGGTTACTGTAGGTATGGTGGCAAACATGGAACTGGGAGAGCTTTAATTTGGCATTACTAGAAGTCTTTCCTATTGGTGCACATGTCATGGATCATTCCACATCTGACGCCCTACAGATACCAGAGTGACCCTCCCATTTCATTCTGTCTGGGGCAACCGAGCAGTGCCTGCACTTATGACACTGTATAAGAGAGATGTTTTTAGTAGTCCGCTATGTGTCACTGTGAGGGATTCGCCCCGACCCAACCCAAGATGGCCGCCGGGCTGGACCCAACCGGAAGTGGAGTTGGCGTTCCAGTCGTCCACAAACAATCAGGCCGTGCAACGTCCGCTTTGTGGACACAAATGGCCGAGTATGCAGAGCCGATGCGAGAGGAGCAGGAGCGGGAGACGGACGACCGAGAGGAGAACAGTGAGGACGCCCCGAGGAGGAGAGACCGAGGAGAAGACGCCGACAAGAGCGAGGAGAACAGCGAGGACGCCACGAGAAAGAGCGACCAAGCCGAAGACGCCGAAAAGACCCCAGAGAACGCAAGCGAGACAGGCCCCCTGAGGGAACCAGAGGCGGCCGGATCTCACAATACCACGGTCACCGGGGACCGTGGCAACAGGCGAGTGACGGGGGAGACAGGGTATTTGTTTAAAGGGTGGTGGACCGGCCGCCTGAGCACCTCACTGCGTCGCTAGCACGATACTCCCCCACTTAGACACTCCACTGTTAGGGACCGGTTTAAGGTGTGCACACATCCCCTTCCCTGAGTGTACAGAGTGAATTCAGAGACCCTGACGCTTGTGTTTTCTTTCCTTTCCTTTTCTCCCCCCCCCTTGGTTCTGGAGGCCGGTCCACATCCTCAACTCCGTGAAGCCAAGCCCAACCCGAAGAAGGGATCAAGAATCAAGACCTTGTTTGGGACACCTATTTCATTTGCACCTGACTTCCCATGTAGTACATGGACTATTAGTTTGTTTCCTTTCTGATGCAGTGACTGTACAACTGAACCCTTCGTGCTTGTGTGAAGGGTGTTACTTTGTTCATGAGCCAACCAGAGCACGTAAAACCAAAAAGAAGCAATAAAGCTGGTAAACCCTACCCCCAGACTCGCTCATATCTCCATTTACCTAGGGACCGGGACGGAATCCCCGACAGTCACATAGTGCAGACCATGGGCAAATTGTCACTCCTGTAGCTTGTGACCTGTAAGCAAATGCAGCGTTTGTAAGCTTGCTGCATTTCTTCTCATAATAGAGCACAGCTGCGGGGTGATTGTGCGCCTCTGTTAACGCTTTCTAGTTAATGGCAGCGCCCTTTATGGGCTGCAATTAACATGAAAACTTTAAAAAAGGCACACTATCACCCCACAGCCCAGCTCTATTTAGAGAAGAAATGCAACAAGCTTACAAACACAGCGTGTGGTTTTAAGTGATACTAAAAGCACACGCTGTGTTTGGTGCTGCATTTCTTTTGTTTTCTAGAGTGTGGCTGCAGGCAGATTTGTGCTTTTCTTTAAAGCATTAGTGTTAATCGCAGCTCGTGACGGGCTCTGCAATTAACATGAATATTTAAACAAAAGCATGCAATGAACCCCACAGCCGCACTCTAGAAAACAAAAGACATTTAGCAAGAGGGAGCACTTGCTAAATATAGCGGCGGCGCAAATGCTCTCGTGGATGTGTGTGCACCACAGACACACCAGTGCGCGCTCCGGGGCATGGAGGTGCGCAGGCGCCTGCCTTCGTGGGAACACTAGTTGTAAGTATAATTTAGGTGAGTTTTTTTTAAATATAGTGTAATAATATTATTTAAGGTAAACATATTTAAAACATATTTAGTTATATGTTGAATAAGAATATATCTTTTATATATATATATATTTTTTTAATGATATTCTTTAAATTAATAAATTAATTAAGAAAAATATTTTGTATGTATATTTAAAGTGATAGCAATGAAAAGGTAGTTAAAAAAATAGAGATTTTTTATTTTATTTAACACATTTTATTATATAAAACATAGAAATGATAGGTAAATTCAAAATGTTATTTTTTATTAAACAGTAGAAACATAATCACAAAATATAAGTATTTGCAGGAGAGTTTATTTATTACGTAGAATTATTTTTTATCAGTATGTATTTTTTAACAAGTAAATTATTGTAACAAAAATGTTATACTGAACAAAATGATATTTTACAATTGTATATATTTTACAAATATAGTATGATGCATTTTAATTTTTTTAAATGATATTTTGTAAATTGGTACTTACTTTTTAATACGTACAACATATTGTTTTTCAATTTTAATATTGTTACAACTGTTACAAAATGTGAAAAGTATTTATTAACATAATATACTGTAAATATTTTACAATAAAGTTCACAAAACAATAACATAGTTTAATTTTATTATTGTCGTAACCCGGGGATCTTTCCCAGAGGAAGACCGGCCAAACCAAGGAAATTTGCAAGAGAGAGGGTTATAGCTCAAGTAGTCTTTATTCCAAAAATAAGGCACAAAGAAAATAGAATCAAGGTCTGTTGGGTTGTCAGGGGTCCGAATTCCTGGTTGGACAAAGGTCCCGTCTTCACCAGGTCGTCCCCTGGACTTTGGATGGTCACCTCCGTAGCGTTGATGGGATAGCGAGGGTAGATGGGGGTGAGACAACAAAAGAAAAAATAGACTGGGGTGAATTTCAGAGAAAACCAGCGTTTCTCTTTCAGGGAAAAGGAGTGAAGGGGAGATGTCACCTTTAACCGGCACCGAGTGAGCCCTGTTGTGACCTCCCTCCTCCCTCTATACAGCGTCCTTCCCCCTCCCGTGACCCGCAAGCCCCTGTAGAGTTGCCCGTACCTTGGTGAGCCATCCTCCTCCAGGGGGGTGGCTGGGCGAAGCGTGGTACTGTTGGCCTCCTGGCTTGTTGTCTCTGCACGCCGCCGTAGTCCTGGATTCGGTGTCTTCTCCGGCTCCGCTTCTTCCTGCTTAGATTTCGCCTCCACTACTTCACGCCACGACCTCTCCGGCTACGGGGGAACCCGCTTCCGTGTATCGAAGGAAGGACGGCCCTCTTGTTTGTGCCTGCTGTTCTTCCAATAGGCCGCTGGGGTGTGACGTCATAGGCCACGCCCCCGCGGATCCAGTCTGAGAGATTTCCTTAAATGGGTCGTCTCCTTCCTGTACAGAGGGCGAAATGACGGTCTCAGACCCGAAGGGCAACAAAGTCCGCAGTCCGTTATCGGACTCGTGACACATGCCCCACCCTGGGATTCCCCGATCGGGGAAAGAGGAAATCAGGACAGGTAGTCTGCATTGCCTTGGTCCTTGCCCTTGCGGTGTAACACTTCAAAGCGGAAAGGTTGCAGGGCCAGAAATCACCGCAGAACCCTGTCGTTATTCCCTTTGTTTCTTTGGAGCCAGGTAAGAGGGGCATGGTCAGTATAAAGCAGAAAAGAGCGCCCTTCTAAATACTAACAACGTTTTTCTACACTCCATTTCAGTGCCACACACTCCTTTTCTATTGTGGGATAGGCCATTTCCCTGGGAAAAAGTTTCCTGCTGATGTACAGAAGGGGACGTTCTAAACCTACGCTGTCTAGTTGGGAAAGAACAGCCCCAATCCCCACCCCAGAAGCGTCTGTTTGGAGTATGAATGGTTTACGAAAATCTGGAGTGAGAAGTATGCTGTTTTAGGGCCCTGAAAGCCTGGAGTTCCTGTTCTGTGGGGGTTTTGATACGAGCAGATGTGGAGGATTTTGTTAGCAAGTCAGTGAGGGGGGCTGCTGTTTGTGAAAAGTGAGGAATGAATCGTCTATAACAGCGGCCTAAACCTAAAAAAGCCCTTATCTCTTTTCTGGTACTAGGAAAGGGAGTGTCTTGGATGGCTCTTACTTTTTCCGCCTGGAGTTCAATCATCCCCTCCCCTAATAGGAATCCGAGGTATTTGACTTTTTGAAAGGCAAATTTGGATTTCTTTGCGTTTATGTGAAGGTTAGCTTTCTTTAACTCTGTGAGGATGGCGGAAAGGTGGTTTTGGTGTTCTTTCCATGTTTTACTAAATACAACAATGTCATCTAAATAGGCTGACGAGTACTCAAGATGGTTATTCAGAAGGGTGTCCATGAGTCTCTGAAAACTAGCCGGGGCGCCATGAAGGCCAAAAGGTAGCACAGAAAAGTGAAAGAGCCCGTCCGGCGTAGAGAAAGCCGTCTTTTCTTGGTCCTTTGGGTGGAGTGGCATCTGCCAATGACCTTTGGTGAGGTCAATGGTGGATATGTAGCAAACCTCACCCAGCCGATCAACCAGCTCATCCACCCGAGGAAGGGGATACCCATCTTGTTTAGAAATGCGGTTTACCGCTCTGAAGTCAATGCAGAAGCGGGTGCTTGCGTCTGGCTTCGGGACTAGGACTATTGGCGAACACCAATTACTTTGGGAGGGTACTATTACTCCTAGAGCCAACATGTCAGCCACCTCCTTTTTTAGGGCTGCACGACGTGCTACGGGAACCCGATAGGGTTTCTGTTTAATGACCACTCCCTCAAGGGTGGGTATTGAATGGGTTGCTAAATATGTTTTTCCTGGCCGGTTGGAAAAGATCTCAGAGAAAGAAAGGAGTAGGGTTTGCAACTCTTTCTTATCAGTCATACTGAGTTCGGGACCAAGGATGGTATCCCCCACTGTGGTTTCTGCCAGTGTGGTGAAAGAGACACCACAGGGGTTCGCTGGAGGTGGACCCACCCACTTTTTAAGTAGGTTCACGCGGTACATTTGGGTTTTGTTGGGGGAGAGACGCAGCACGTAGGTGGTCCTCCCGATCTTCTTCAGGATCTCATAGGGACCTTGCCATTCTTTTCGTAGTTTGTGAGTGGAGGAGGGGAGAAGTATTAAAAACCAATCACCTACTCTAAACTCCCTCCACTTTGTTCCCCTGTCGTAGTGTGTTTTATGTCTTGTTTGGGCCTTATCCAATTGCTCCTGGGCCAGGGTTCTTAATTTGTGAAGTCTGACCTTCACTTGGTTGGCATAGTCCGACAGACCGTGTGCTTCAGCAACGCCTTGTTCTTCCCATGTTTCCTTTGTTATTTCAAGGAGGGTACGAGGGCGCCTCCCAAATAAGAGTTCAGAGGGGGACACACCCAGGCTTGATTGTACAGTACTCAGGATCACAAATAATGCTAACGGAAGAAGCTGATCCCAGTTTCTTCCATCCCCTGACAGGAGCTTCTTTAATGTAAGTTTCAGGTTCCCATTATAACGCTCAACAAGTCCGTCTGTCTGTGGGTGGTATACAGACGTTTGAATGTGCCTTATATCGAACTGTTTACAGATCTCCCTCATAAGACGAGACACAAAAGGGGTGCCCTGGTCAGTAAGAATTTCCTTCGGAAAACCCATCCTTGAAAATACCTCAACTAACTTCTGGGATATGGAGGTGGTAGTGGCTGTCTTTAGGGGCAGGGCTACAGGCTAGCGGGTGGCATAGTCAACAATCATGAGGACGTATTGATGGCCTTTGCTGGACTTAGGGAGGGGTCCTATCAGGTCTATCCCTATACGCTCAAAGGGATGTCCAATAATAGGCTGGGGTTGTAGGGGTGCCTTTGGAGGGGTGTAGGGGTTGCGCTTCTGACACACTTCACACTCCTGGCAATATTTTCTTATTTGGAGATATATGCCAGGCCAGTAGAAGTTATCCAGGATGGCCTGACTGGTCTTTTCTGCCCCCACGTGACCTGCTAACAAGTAGGAGTGTCCGAAATACAGGACTTGGTCTCTGAAAGTTGTTGGTACTAAAAGTTATGGGGTGGCCCCCTCCTTAGCTATGCGGTACAGCAGCACGTGCTGTTCTAGAAAGCAAGGATAGGTCTTAATTTGGGCATTCCTTGTTTCCTGTGCACTCTGCCAAGCATGCTTAAGAGAGGCGTCATTTAACTGGGCGGCCCTGAAATTTTTTACCTTGGGCGGCCCTCTTGTTTGCGCCCGCTGTTCTTCCGATAGGCCGCTGGGGTGTGACGTCATAGGCCACGCCCCGGGGATCCCGTGTGAGAGATTCCCTTAAAGGGGTCATCTCCTTCCTGTACAGAGGGCGAAATTACGGTGTCAGACCCGAAGGGTCAGGCCCGAAGTCTGCAGTCCGTTATCGGACTTGTGACAATTATACAAACGAAATATATTTGTATTGGTAATATTATTAATAAAACATTAATATTGATAATTATTACACATAACAGTTGTTTATTTTATTTACATTTTACATATTTTTTACAACAATAAAGAATATTAATACAATGTTTTAGTAATTGTTTAACATATATACATTTTTATAGTTATCATATTAAATATTATTATGTCATAATATTTATTATTATAATTTTACAATAGATAAAAAACACATAATACATTTAAAAATATGAGGTATATTTTTAATTATTTTATTAGAATGCAACAGTAATTTTTAAGTCATTATTTAATAGTGAATACATTGTTTAGTCATTTATTTAACATTTTTATAGTTGACATCTTTATCTGGGCCTTTAATTTAGTAACCGTTAGTTGTTGTTTTGGGTCATTTGGGAAGAAAGAAGCTCATGGTTGGGAGCTGCTTCGCGTCTGAGAAGGTAAGAGTAATTTTCTATTATATTAAACTATTTTAGGTGTGTTTTGAATGTAGTAGTGTTGGGATTAGGGTGCGTGGAGTTATCTTTTAGAAGTTATGGTGTTTTTAGTTGTTTATTTAGGTACTAATTGTTAACGCTGTGTTTCGTATTTGCAGCGTAGTTAGTATTTTTCTATTTGAGTTTAGTTTACGTTAATATTGTATTAATAATGTTTGTAGTGGTGTTTTAAAGTGTATTATTTGTACATTTGTGTGGGTGAGAATGTTTGTTTTTCTATTTTAGGTATTACGACAAATCATTTTGGAAAAACAGACCTTTTTTTTTTAAAGGAAGTGTGTATTAGTTATATCAACTAATATTTATTTTACTCTTCCTTTATTATTCGGTTTTCATGGAGCGTTTTTTAACTTTTTAAAGAATTTTGTTTTTTTTTTATGGTTATTGGATTGTCGATTTTTACCTGGAGGATCGACTTTTTGACACAGTTGTATTTTTACATTTTATTGGGGTCTATTTTTAAAAACTATGGATTGTGAACTACCTGGATTATTTTGGATGATGTGGATTTTTGTATTACAGCAGTAAAAAAGGTAAGAGTTTTAAAAAATTTTTTATTGTGAGAGGGAAATTATGTTATTTTAAGAACTGTAGTTGTTTAGTTGTTTAATTATTTTGTCTCTATATATGTTTTTATGAAATAATAATATATAGTAGACAAAATAATTATTTGGTTGATTTAAAAGAATACATTGTTTTTATTCCAATAATTGTTTGTGGTGATTGATAAATTAAAATAGTTTCATGTTTTAGACTAGAGTCATATTTAAGTACTCTAGGCCTCTTGTTGAAGGATATATTTGTACTTGTTGTTGAAGATACTGATACATTTGAGCAGTTTGTCTAGACAGTTTTGGCTTTAATTGTATGACAGATTGTTCCATTCTTAGTTCTTGGAAGCTTTGTTCTTTTTGTATGGGGAATAATAGTTTATGTAGGGTAGGAGTGCTTCGTCCTCTAGAAGATAGGAAGGCATTATGCCAACCCTCGACTGTTTTGTTTGTTCTGGCTTCTTGGTTTAGTGTAGTTAGGTACACATTCCACCAAGGAATTTGAAATTTAGGTTGCCGTCTATGGCCTGATCTGTGTAATCTCCCTACCCAGGTATCCTCAAAATAATCTAGGAGGGGAGATCATTTTTGTCCATTTTGGTGGAAAAATTGACTTTCTATTAAAATGTTATAGTGCTCAGCCACATCTGTGACTGGCACATAGGCCAGGGCTATTAGGTGGTTTATTTGGTATGCAAAGGTAATATTAGTTGCATATTCCACACTAGGGGGCTCATTAGGATGGACCCTAGCAGTGCTGGGACAGGCCACCAGTGGTGCGGTGGTCCTGCAATGGTGATTAGGATGCCACCGCCACCTTGGCGGTGGCATCCTCCATTCTCAGCATTGTGGCGGGCGGTGCTCACAGCACTGCCCGCCACAATGCTGGGAATGCACTGCGTGCATTGTCATGTACAAGGTGACAGGCACAGGGAGGTGCCTGCCATCATGTCCATGACAATGCAGGGGGGTACCATAGATACCCCCATGTGCACCCCCATCCTCCCAATACCCTCGGGCCTGCAACGGGCCCCCGAAAGCAAAATCTGCATGCCTTTCCATGGCAGCAATGCCTCCACAGAAAGACATGTTTCCGCCCCCATGCTAATATGGATGGCGGTGTCTAGCAGACACCGCCACCATTTTAAACCCTTTTCCGCCCGGTCGACTTGTCGACCGGGCGTAAAAGCAGCGGACCGTCTTCCCATCCGTCGCGGTACCCCCGCCATACTAATATGGCGGGGGGTAAGTGGGTGGCGGGCGAGGAAGGATGTAGGGCGGATCGCCACAGCCATGTGGGGGGTGGCGATCTGCCTTACATCCTAATGGACCTCTAAGTGCAGATTTCTTCAAATGTCTCCATAAACATCCTTGAATAGATGTGTGGGGGTACAATTTGAGGATAGAATTTATCATGGCTTGTTCAAAGTCTATTACTATTCTTTGTGGGAAAAAGTCATTTGTTTCTTGCTTTATTTTACCTAACATTTCAGTATATGCTGCATTCTGTTTGTTTGGTAATAAAGCATATATAAATGGAATGCAAGTGTTATGATATTTTCCCATAGATACTGTATAGTTGGTAGAATGGTTTGGGGCATATGGTGAAGGTGCCATCCATTATCCATGTTAGGCATTGTTGATGTTTAGTTATATTGTTTGCTGTAGCAAACATAATAATCCTTTTATTTTTATTGTCAAAGAAAATCAAAGGTTTATCATTGTGTGTTATACTAAGTTCTGGGGGAATTATGACATCCTCAAAATTTTTAGGTGTAGGTATTGTTGGTGTTGTAGATGTTTTGGTCGTAGCTATTGTTCTTTTAATAGAAGGAATTAATGGTAATTGACCTGTTGCTTCTCTGGGTACTTTAGGTAACAGTTCTTTAAGTATAACACTTGTAGGAAGTTGTGAGGTGCTACTTAATTCTTTAATATTCTCAAGGGTTGATCTCACTTCAATTTCAGAAATATTTGGTGAATGGTTATGCTCCCTCGTATATAATACAATTGTTTCCCTGGTGCCTGGTGGTAGCATGACCATAACATTTGTTAGAGTAATATTTCAAACATTTCCAGTTCACTTTAAGGCCTGTTTGCTTCTCTTGGGTGTAGACATACCTCATATAACACAATAAGAATTTCCCTATCTGAGATGTTATATATTGGGCATCTTCAGTCATTGTGAGGTGGTAAAATCTATAAAAAATTGTACATGAAAGTATATGTAAAAGAATATTATACATGTTTATATGAATAGTAACAAATGTATTTTATTGTATACTTACCAACTGTTATTTAGTTGTAGTTGAATGGAGATGCTGTGTGTTCCAAGTGCTCTGTGAAAAGAAAGTAAAGCATATTTTATTTCAAGTTTTACAATGTATACGTGGTGGTATTGGTGTTAGGACAGAGTATAGTTTTATTAACGTTTTAGTTTCATTTTACAAACGTTTTTAAAAAAAGTTTAAAAGTCTAAATGTGATCGCTTTGGCTGTTAGGACATTTTAGATGTTTAGTTCTCTTTGAGTGAGATTTAACAAGTTATTTTTAGAGTATACTTACTTTGTTAGTTAGCTGTTTTTGCAAGGTGAAATCTTTTTTCACGTTTTTGGAGTAATATCTGTTGTGGAAATATAAAGAGATAAAATATATAAGTTAGTAATTTTAGTTAGCAATTGAAATCTGTGTTGCATTTTAATTTAACAGTTTATTTAGAAATGCTAATTTACTTACTTTTTCTTAGATGTAGTAGGCTTGATTTTAGAGGAGTGTTTGAGAGTGGTGAAAATCCGGCAGAGTTTCTCCTTCCTTAATTATTTTTGTTTAAGGTGTAAAAGAAGACAGATTTTTTTGTTTATATAGTGTGTGCTTAATTGTTTGTTGAAAATGATTGGTCTATTTCGATCTTCTGTGTTTCTATTGGTTAATTAGAATTTTTTGGGGGTAATTGTTTTACTTGTATGGAAAACGTAAATTGAGAGAAAAGGTTTTTTTAGGTGAGGAAAGAGATGTTGAATTGATTATATCAAAAGAAATGTATAATATATATTTACAATGTTGAATATGTTGATAGTATTTGTTTGTAAATATTATTATGTGTGTAGTTGTTATGTAATTTTTAATTTATGTTGTTATTATTTTGATAGCTGTGTTTTTATATCAATTTTATGTGATATGTGCATTTATGTCCTTTATCATATTTATGGTGTTGAAAGTAGTAGTTTGAATGTATATTTGAGTTGTCAATATTTTGTAAAAAACGATAATATTGCTGTCTATATTTTTGTTCTCAATATTTTGGTCATGCCCTATACTTATTTATAACCATTGATAATTTGTATTACAATATTTATGTGTACGATATTTGTGTAGTCAATATAGTTTCATTACGATAATGTGGTTTTGACATTAGTGTATTTTTATAATTAAGTATACATCATCGATATGTTTGATGTCGATATTTTTGTGTCGAAATATTTGCATTTCGATAATGTGACTTTCGGTATTATGTCAGTGATTCGCCTGGCAAACCTTCCACGGCCTGGAGAGGGTGGTTCATGCAATGTAATACCTAGTTGGAGGAGAATACTGAAGTTTTCCAAGAGAAGTTAACAAAACCTCCGGCTCACAGTTGTGTGCCAAACATAAAATAAGTTGAGTGCTTATGAGCATGAGAGAGGTGTCGAGTACATTACTCAAACAACTCAAACAACTTTGTAATGAAGGAGTGATAGAAGTGGCAGTCATCTTTATGGTGTCCCCCATTGTCGTAGAGCGAAAGAGAAAAATTAGTTGCGAATGTCCATAGATCTCAGGAGTCTTAGTGGAGCAATACGGTTGACTGTCATAAGCTACCCAAAGTTCACAAGATGGTTACCATCTTGACAGAGGGGAAGTTTTTGTCAAAGCTGGATATATGTTCAGCCTATCATCAGGTAGAAGAGTCCAAGCACTTGACTGCGTTTGTGATTCCTGTGTTTTTCAGTTTTGTAGGGTATCCTTTTGGGCAGGCTGTTATATATATGCTTTAGCTTTGTGCATAGCATGAAATGTTAATGGAATGTTACTGGGGAATGAAGAATGCTTTGTATTAGTATGTCGGTGGAGATTTGAAGCTGGGGGCAGTTGCTGTGCGGTGGTTTGAGGGGTGTATGTTTCCCTCTTGGCTAGCATCTTTCTGTTATGGAAATAAACTTCATCAAGAATGTACTCACCTGTTTCCTTGATCCAAACTTAACAGGGGAATACGCAGATGCTCTTCCAGCATGGCTTCTTATGAGTGAAATATTGAAGGGACACAGTGGTGTGCTAGCATTCCTAGAGATCATCTTGTTTTTTTAAAGGATTACAAGGAACATACAGCCAGATTCATCAAACGAAAATCAGCTCGCAAAGGGCCAGATTCTGAGAATCTGGCCCTTTGCCAACGCTATTTTTGCATTTGGGATTCATCATCCCAAATGCAAAAATCGCAATTCTAGAAATCGCTAAATTGCGATTAATTGCATTTAAGGAATCTCAATTTGAGATTCCTTAAATGCAATTCATGAACCATATTAAAATTGCCAATTCGCAATCTGGGGCCGCTATTTACCGCAAAGTCTAACTACGTGGTGAATAGCAAAAACTTTGAAAAATGCACTAAAGTGCATTTTTCAAAGTTTCATGTTGCGCACACACATGCCCTAAGGGCATGTGTGTGCGCAACATATGTGCACACATCAATTTCAGGGGTGCAACTGTAAAAGGGTGAATGCTAACAACCAGAATATAAGATCCTTAAGTATTGCCCGGCGGTGTCGCCTCTTGAACCCACAAGATATTAACAAATGAAGAGGCAGGCGCTGGAGACTGGAAGGCAGGAAACAAGGTTTATTCTCTCCGGAGGAGAACACGACAAATCAGACAGCAGGTATCGTCATGAGGTGCTCTCCCCGCATCTCTGAGGCCTGGCCTCTTATACACAAGTTTATCACTTTATTGCATGAAACACATTCTCGTCAATACTTTGATGTACGGAAAGACATCCTCGGAAACTCCCCTTCAGGCCCGTTCCCACACATAGTTACAGTTGAAGTCCCCACCCCGGTCACAACAGGTGGTGATTATCGCGCAGCTGGATATCCCGCCGATTCACGGAATGTGTGGGGTTCGATCGGATCTCGTAGGGTGGGGGCTTTGATCGACCCGAGGGTCCTTTAATGGGAGGAAGCTTCCTACTGTACTGGGGGTAATAAACAGTATCCGTAGAGCCAGGTGGTGGCCTGGGAACGAGGAAGACAAACGGGCACACAGGAAAAGGGGGTTTGTATCAAAGGACCTGGGACCATGAAAGGAATGAAGGGAGGTGTCGTGCTGGGGACAGGATGGGACTCCGAGGCAGAGCTGCGCTGAAGAGAGGTTTATGACCCGAGGCATGTGAGGGCGAGGGGGTTGTCAGCATGCGGGGGATGCCTACGGGGCTTAGGAGAGAGAGAGAGAGACGCGCTGGCTATCAGCAAAGGGCAGGGAAGCCATGGTGTTCAAAATGGCGGCGGTTTACGTGAGCAAGAGGGCGCCGATAATGTTGACGGTTTCAGCCTAACTTTCAACAGTCCTCCCTTTTCAACATATCTAGCCAACTTGCTTACTCAATGTCAATTTTCATCAAATTCCTAACCTCGGTATCATACAATGCTCTCATGTGTTCGCTTCCAAAGTCCACAGTTTTGGGGAAAATACAACTTGCACATAAAGAACACAGAGGTGGCAGACATTGAATTCCTAAGCATAGACCACATATTACAACTACAGGAATCAGGACAATGGTGAGCAGTCTCCAGCCCCAGTTCTTAACGGTGTCCCAGAACCAACCACCAAGCGACCATTCTTCTTGTTCTTGGTGGACTTCTGAAGAGAGCCTGTGAAGATGTTCGATGGCTTTGTACACTGAGGGTGAGTTGTCCGGTATGTATGTACAACAGCTGGACCCAATAATGCGGCATGCTCCTCCACGGTCCGCCAGAACCACATCTAGAACAAGGCGGTTCAGAAGAGCCACCAGACGGACCGCTTGGAGCTCGGCAGTGTTGTTAGCAAAGATACCAGCTGTGATGTTCATGGTGGTCTCAACCGCCTGAGTCAGATGTCGGATGGCACGGCTGTTTGCCATCGGGCCCCAGAGGGGGACGAGTCCTTTCATAGCATCGAGGAACTGCGCTCCTGTTGAGTCGGCTTGCTCAATGTCTTTGGCTCGTTTTTGTCTATGGTGATTCGCTGGGGCCACATAAGTCGGGGGAAGGACGAAGGAGATGAAACAAGTGCCCCCCCAGCCTTTGGGGAGCCAGGTGTAGGCCTTTGTGCCGCAGACGAAATACATGTTTGGGGACGACACAAAGGAAGGTGGATCCGTGGAGTCCAAAGTTCTGGTAAAACGGCAAGTACTGCGGCCCACCAGCTGTGTCCCATGTCCTTCTATGCACATGTGGCCTGTGACGTTGATGACTGACAGGGCCACAGTCAGAGTGGCAGCCGTTCGTTTCCGCAGGTAGGAGAAGGTGGGTCTGGTTGGATTGTTGAACACCTGCATTTCAATTCGTTCTTTAGCAGGGATGTCCATGTGGATCGAGTCGTTGGAGGTCTGCGGGCAGAAGTGTGCCTTTGTTTTGTTCCGCCAGACCCCGTGGAAGAAATGCGTTACGGTTTTGCTGGAGGTGGCATTGTCCTTATAGCTTTCTTGCAGGAGGATCAGCCAAGCAAGGCAGGAGCCATGAACTGAGAAGGGTGAGGGGATGAATGGTATCGAGTGTCCAGTGGCGTGGGGTAGCAACCCACAGATCCAACAGTTGGTGGCATTGGTGGCGAGATTGTGCTGGTGAAGGAGCTGTACGAAAGAGTTATTCCAAAACTCCTTTCGCCTCTCTCTGAGTTGAGGAGAGAGCGAAATCAGATAATGTTCCTTCATGGTGGTAGGCTGAGCAGTGGTCAGGAATGTTTCGTGAGCAGGCGCATGTTCTTCCACAATCCAGAGTGTGGTCATGAGGAGAAAGCAGAAAAGGATTGCGATGAAGAGTGCAATTGTCTTTGAGCTATGGAGTCTGTCTGTTCTTGGGTTTCTGTAGTGGGTATTTCCTGTTGCCTCCATCATCTTCTTATTTGGCGCTTCCATCATCTTCTTATCTGGCGCTTCCATCATCTTCGTTTTCAAGGTGCTCGGTAGTGGGCAGAACCACAGACTTAGTTTAGCTTCTCTCCAGGTAACCCTTGGTTGCTTTGGGTCACCGTTCTGAGATTTAACTTAGTTCGTGGTCTGCTTAGCCGAAGCTCCCTCCTTTCGACGCAGGAAATACCCTTCTCTGGATGGCACAGTGGGATCAGAGAATTTTGAAAGTTCAAGTGCTTCGGTATCGGGATAGCAGGTTAGCGACGGTCGGTCTTTGTTCAGGAGCTCTTCTTGGTTGTCGATGTTTTCCGTCGTGGCCAGGGTCGAGGAGACCTTCTTACAGTGGTGTGCGTGCAGCCAGTGCCGTTTCCCCTCCACACGAAGAGCCGTCCGGGTGGTGATCAACACTTGCCAGGGGCCCGTCCACCGGGGTTCCAAACTCTTTGACCGCTGAAAGTTCCGGATCAGCACGAAATCTCCAGGTTGGATGGCGTGACCCGGACCCCTGGAAGCATCGGGGATGGCCTGCTGCACCTGCTGATGAATGACAGACAGAGTTTCAGTCAATTTATACAGATAATCAGACATTAGGACGTCCGGGACGTCATGAATGGAGGTTGGTTTTGGGGCAGACCAGACACTCATGGGTCGACCGAAGACAACTTCATAAGGAGTTAAGTGATGTCGGGTGGGGGTAGAGCGCATCGATAGCAATGCCAGTGGGAGGGCGTCTGGCCATTTCAGACCCGTGGTAGCCACTATCTTGGCCAGTTTAAGCTTTAGTGTGACATTGTGTCGCTCAACAAGTCCAGCAGATTGGGGGTGGAAGACTGCGTGAAATTTCTGTTTGATGCCCAACCCCTTTAAGATGAGTTGGATAACTTCGGCTATGAAGTGGGGGCCATTATCACTCCATAAAATACGACAGAGGCCGTAACGGGGGAAAAATTCTTTTAACAGTACCTTTGCAGTGGCCATAGCGGTGTTGTCACGGGTTGGATATGCTTCCACCCATTTGCTAAATGCGCACACCACAACAAGTACATATTTTAGGCCTTGGCACCTGTCTAGCTGGATGTAGTCCATCTGCAGGACTTCAAATGGGTGGTTGGGGACCCCAAATCCCCCCCGGGGTACTACAGTTCCTTTCCCGGGGTTGTGTTGCAGGCATATTAAGCATTGTTGGACCAGGCGTTTGGCGGAATCTGGGATTTTATCATTGTGCCAAACTCTGGAGACAAGTTCGATCATGGGGGCTGACCCTATGTGGGCAGGGGAGTGTGCCATGGTCAGTATGGGAATCAAGTATGAGTCAGGTAGCAACCATTTGTTTGTGGCTTTTGTCCGCCAGCAGCCTTCGTCATCCTTTAATCCCACCCGTGTCCATTCAGTCAGTTCGTGTTGTGTGCTAGCCGTTTGAATGTCTCTAATAGTGTCCTTAGCGTCAGTCCAGTTTTCTGCTTGTGACCTGGTCACGTACATACGTGTTGTCGTCCTATTTTCAGCTGTCGTTCGGGCAGTGATGTCGGCTAGCGCGTTTCCCTGTCCAATAATGTCCGTCACCTTTTTGTGTGCCTGGCATTTGATGACTGCAAGCTTTTTGGGGAGAAGGACAGCTTCGATCAAGGCGGAGACTAGATCCCCGTGCAAAATGGGTGTGCCGTGTGAGGTCAAGAATCCCCTTTCCCTCCAAAGGAGCCCAAAATGGTGAACCACCCCGAAGGCATACTGGCTGTCGGTGTAGATGTTCGCGGTGGTCCCTGCTGCTAGGATGCAAGCTCGTGTTAGGGCAATCAGTTCCGCTGCCTGGGCAGATCGTTGCGTGATGCGGGCTGTCTCGATTACAGTTCGAGCCGTGGTGACTGCATAGGCAGCGGAAGTGGTGCCATCGGGGAGTTTGATGCAAGAACCGTCCACCCACAGCTCCCCGTCGGGGTCAGGGAAAGCCGTGTCTCTGAGGTCAACCCTACTTCTAGTCTGTTCGTCTGTGAGAGTCACGCAGTCGTGTATAGGGTGCACATTGGGATCGTTCTCTGGTAAGGGTAACAGAGTTGCCGGGTTCAGTGTGGTGCATCTTTTCAGGGTGATATGGGGTGCAAGCAAAGTCAGTTCGTATCCGGTCAGTCGTGCGCTCGTCAGGTGTTGCGTCTTGGTTTGGTTCAGGAGGGTGTCAACGGCGTGGGGTACCAGTACCGTGAGGGGATTCGAGAGTACGATCCCCTCACTCTGTCGGATAGAGATTGCAGCCGCAGCCACGGCTCGAAGGCAGGCAGGTAAGGCCCTGGCTACAGGGTCAAGAGTGGCAGAGAAGTAAGCGCACGGTCGTTGTCTCGGGCCAATGGCCTGGGTCAGGACGGACAAAGCGCACCTCTCCCTTTCGTGAATGTAAAGGGAGAAGGGCTTTTTGTAATCAGGGGTACCTAGGACAGGGGCCGAACAAAGGGCATCTCGTAGTTCCGTGAAGGAGGTCTGACACTCAGGGGTCCAAGGGAGTGGGAAGGGGATGTCTTTATTTAGCAGAGAAAGCAGTGGCTTCACAATGAGGCTAAAGTTTGGTAACCACTGTCGGCAGAAGGAGGTGAGGCCTAGTAGGGAGCGAACCTGTTTCTGGGTCTTAGGGACAGGAGTTTCAAGAATGGTTTGGATCCGGTCGGGAGTGAGTTTCCTTCCTTCTTTGGACAAAAGGTGGCCTAGGTAAGTAACTTGGGGTTGGCAGAATTGCAACTTCTTCTTGGAGACCTTGTGACCATTTTCCGCAAGGAAGTGCAGGAGTTGAATGGTGGCGGTAACCGCTAATGGGGTAGTGTCGGCCGCCAAAAGGATGTCATCGACATATTGTACTAACACCACTCCATCGGGTAACTGGACTTGATCCAGTTGTCTTTTGAGGGCCTGGCTGTAGATGCTAGGGCTTTCTGTGTAGCCCTGGGGTGCTCGGCAAAACCTATATGAGCGGGCTTTTAGGGTAAAGCCGAAGAGATATCGGCTGTCTGGATGGATGGGGATGGAAAAGAATGCATTTTTGAGGTCGATGACGGTGAAGGTGGTGGCAGTAGAAGGAATCAAAGTCAGGATGGTGGTGATGTCTGAGACCACAGGGTACTGGGGTACCACCACTTTGTTGATCTCTCGGAGGTCGATGATAAAACGGTATGCTTTCTCATCTCCCTCTCCCTGTTTCTTGATGATGGGCAAGATAGGGCTGTTGCAAATGTTGCTAACCACTTCCTCTACCACTCCTGCGTCTATCAGTGACTGGATAATCTTTACCAATGCCTTCTCACCCTCGGGCGATATCCGATATTGTGGAAGTTTTGGGAGTGTTGCGTCTGGTCGGACAGTAATGTGCACTGGGTCAATCAACATACGCCCTACGTCCGAATCCGCTTTGGCCCACAGATACGGAGGCAGAGTGTCAAGCAGGGATGCGTCAGCGTCGGTGATGGAAAACATGTGTTGGGGAGAGCAATGTCTAAGCAGAACGGGGTTGTCGTAAAGAAACACTCGAACTCCATCTTGAGAACATCTGATCGTCGCTCGGAAGTGTTTCAGTAAGTCAAGTCCCATAATGGCGTCAGGGCTATTGGAAGAGAGCAAAAACGTGGTGTCAGTGGTGTTGTTTTCTACGTCAAAGAGAATCGGGGCAGACAAAGGGTTAGTGGAGGGCGTTCCATCGAAGCCTGTCGATGTTATGAGTGAGCCAGACAAGGGTGCCCTTGGAATCAGTCGTTTAGATAACGCACTACGTGTTGCGCCAGTGTCTACCAGAAATGGAAACTTGGTACCCAGGACCTTAGCAGTGACGTAAGGGCCCTGCTGGTCAACATAGAGCTCGACTGGATCCCTCCCTTGCCCTTGGCTGTCCTATGCAAAGTTGTGGGTGTCCTCATAGTCGGATTGCTGATATTGGTTCTGCCTGGGTCGATCAAACGTATTTGGTCTGCCTGATCTGTCGTTAGTCGTGTCATTTGGGGGCCCTCGCTGTTGTCCCTTATTTCTCAGTCCATTTGCTATGTCCCTGGGGTCTCTGTTTTTGGTTATTTCCAGAAGAACTGGGCACTGGGATTTCCAATGGCCAGTTCCTTTGCAGAAAGCACACTGGTCCTCTCTAAGGTCTGTACGTCCACTGTAGGAAGTCAGAGTGCGGTCCTGGGGAAATGTAGTCTTAGGGACGTTCGTCTGGTAGTTTCCCCGATATTGGTCTCGTCCTATAGTCACCCCTTGCAGTTTGGCAATCATCACCCTCTCTTTCAGGTCCTTCTTCTTTTTCTCTGTTGCCCTATCGTTTTCATTTTTCTGATGTTCATAATATTGGGCCATTTGGAGAATAGCTGTAGGCTTGGAGGCTGCCCAACTACTCTCGCTGGCCTGTAGTTTCTGGGAGATCTCCGTTGACAGGCCCTTTACATAATTCTGGACAAACACATGGTGTCCGGTCGCAGTGGTCATGTCCTGGCTGCTGTAATCGGAGAACACCGTTTCAAACCGGGAGAAGTATTCCGATACATCCTCCTGGGGTTTCTGGCGACAGGCCGTTACTATCGACCAGTCCACTTTCTTTTCTGGAATCAGGGTTTTTAATTTCTCTACGATTTTATCTGGAAGGTCTAGAATGGATTTCAAAGGCTTTTGTCCAGGTCCTCGTTGTTTATCCAGGTCATCGAGTTGTGACCAGGTATGTCCAAACAGCTCAAGGTGGTCGACTTTCCGGATTTGCTTCCACACATCAGCTGGTAGACATAACCTGAAGAACAAGTCGATGTCAGCCAAGGTCATAATCGTTGAACCCAGGGCTGTACCCAATTCAGTATAAAAGGCAGTGGGGTTTTTACGTAGGTCGGGCAGAGATTTCCGGAATGTCAGAATCTCTTGCCGGTCCCAGGGCTGGTAGACCCAGTTGTACACTACCCTTCCCTTTGCATCCTGGTGGTTTGCATCATCGTTAGTCCCTGAACCTCGGGGCGGAACCCAGTAAGGGGCAGCCTCTCGTATTGGCATCATGGTGTTAGGTTGTTCAGTTTGAGGTTCGGTTGCTACGGGTGTCGCAGGTTTAGTCCCCGATTTTCGTTCAGTGAGGTGGCGGAAAACCTCAAGCGTACGCGTAAGGAGGTCCGACACATCACACTCACCCCCTTCCCCGATATCGACCTTCCGGTACAGGGTCGTTAGGCTCTCGGGACCTTGGTCTCGATATCGGTCCTCGTATGCGTTCAAGACATGGTAACACAGTCGTACAGTAAAGTGTCGTCTGTGACTCCCAGTATATGAGTTAAATACATCCGTGATGTGCTCCTCACCTTCCCTCCTTCCTATCAGCGCTCTTACTATCCTGTCGATCCCTGCTCGCTCATCTTTGTTTAGTCTGTTTGTTCTTGCAAGGCCAGCCCCTCGAGCCTCAGGGTCGCCTAACGTTGTCGTTGATGTAGTATTTAATACAAGGGGTTCGGCTGGCACAGAGGCCATGGGGGCCGAAGCTGTGGTGGTACTTTTGTTTGCACCTGGGGGTGGTGCGTGCTGCGCTAAGGGTCGGGAAGGGGCATATGGAGGGGGCATGTAGATGATAGGAGGACCTAACAGTAGATCATCGTTGGTTCGTTGTTTCGAAGGTAAATCAGGGTAGAGCGTGGAGGAAGTTCTAACCGGACACTGGCCCGATGTTTCCATTTCTAGTTTCTGTTTAGCTTTCTCTCTTTCCTTTATCTCTTTTTCTAGTTTCTGGGCAGCTAGGTGGGCTGCTTTTCGCAGCTCTTTTCCCAACCTACTCTCAGTTTTCTTTTTACGTTGTTCAGTTTCTTTGCGCCACATGCCGAAACTATCGTGCATAGTGGGCGTTGTCTTGTTTTTACCAAGGGCTACTTCTAGCGCGCTTATTTTGTCATCATCAAAGGATCCTACCAGTGGCCACTGTCTTTCTTGATCCTTTTTCGTATATTTATGCCACAGTTTGTTATAGGCTATAGCGATCAGTCCATGCTTCATGAACATGTCCTTATTAGGGGTGCCTTCCAGTGGGGCTGGATGGTCCATCTCTAATAAGCGGTCCGGGCTAAACAGGCTACTAATCAGTGGGGAGAAGACAGACATGACGGCTCGCAACGAGGGACAAAAAGTCAGCACTGCCTATCTTATCACTGTGTGCAAAGACTAGACAGAATATTTCTATTCTACGTTGTTTGCAGGCAGTGAATACCTCATGGATCAAATAATAAATGACCAATAAATATTCAGTGGGGAGAATAAGTAGGCCCGCAAAGGTCTGCGTTACCTACCCCTTTCACTATCTGCAAAAAGGGAGGTCTCTTTCCTGTTTGCAGACAGTGAATCTCCAGAAAACAATAGTTTCGCGAACAACAGTTCAGTTTCAAGTAATTATTCAGTGGGGGAGAAAAAAATAGGCACGACGGCTGCCTTACCTATCCTCCACTGCTTGCAAAGAGAGAGCCTGTTGTTTCTCCGTTTGCAGACAGCGAATCTCCAAATAAATAAAAAGGGTAATACTAGTATTTTCTAAACAATCAAGCAATTATTTCGCAACTCGTCGTGTTTACACGACCTTACCCGGACCGCATGGACAGTTTCTTGTCTTCCGAATCCAGCGCCCGATCGTCTTCTTTTCTCCGTTATCCTCGCGGCACTCCTGATGGTTCCCAGTCAGGACCGTAGATCACTCGAGAGAGGTCTGTTCGGAACCAGTGAAGTTCAGATGATCGGCTGTCAGACGAGGGTCTATCGGACAGGCGCGCTCCCGATCGTTGCAGTCGTTCACTCTGTCGTCAGGACCTCTCCCACTGGATCCACGAGTCGCTGATGGGCCCCACGCTTGGGACGCCAATTGTAAAAGGGTGAATGCTAACAACCAGAATATAAGATCCTTAAGTATTGCCCGGCGGTGTCGCCTCTTGAACCCACAAGATATTAACAAATGAAGAGGCAGGCGCTGGAGACTGGAAGGCAGGAAACAAGGTTTATTCTCTCCGGAGGAGAACACGACAAATCAGACAGCAGGTATCGTCATGAGGTGCTCTCCCCGCATCTCTGAGGCCTGGCCTCTTATACACAAGTTTATCACTTTATTGCATGAAACACATTCTCGTCAATACTTTGATGTACGGAAAGACATCCTCGGAAACTCCCCTTCAGGCCCGTTCCCACACATAGTTACAGTTGAAGTCCCCACCCCGGTCACAACAGGTGGTGATTATCGCGCAGCTGGATATCCCGCCGATTCACGGAATGTGTGGGGTTCGATCGGATCTCGTAGGGTGGGGGCTTTGATCGACCCGAGGGTCCTTTAATGGGAGGAAGCTTCCTACTGTACTGGGGGTAATAAACAGTATCCGTAGAGCCAGGTGGTGGCCTGGGAACGAGGAAGACAAACGGGCACACAGGAAAAGGGGGTTTGTATCAAAGGACCTGGGACCATGAAAGGAATGAAGGGAGGTGTCGTGCTGGGGACAGGATGGGACTCCGAGGCAGAGCTGCGCTGAAGAGAGGTTTATGACCCGAGGCATGTGAGGGCGAGGGGGTTGTCAGCATGCGGGGGATGCCTACGGGGCTTAGGAGAGAGAGAGAGAGACGCGCTGGCTATCAGCAAAGGGCAGGGAAGCCATGGTGTTCAAAATGGCGGCGGTTTACGTGAGCAAGAGGGCGCCGATAATGTTGACGGTTTCAGCCTAACTTTCAACACAACAGGGTGTACTTTGGACACCCCTGCACCCTTGAAATCGCAATCTCAATTTGAGAATCGCTAATTGCGATTAGCAAATTGAGATTGTCTTCCCATTCATTCCTATGGGCCTCTAGTTGCCTGCTCTGAAGAACAGTGATCAATTGTTAACATCACTGGGAATGTGTGAATTTTACAGCAAATGTATTGAAAGATTTGCAACTGTTGAACTTTGACACAAATTCTTTAAAAAAATTATACATTTGGCTGGTGTGTGGAACAGGAACACGCTTTCAAGGAGTGTTTGTTGAATGCTTCTTTCCACACTGCATACATACATGGACAGATGCTCTGCACTGTGGATGCGAGCAATGAGGGAGTTAGAGCAATATTGTCTCAGAGAAAAGGAGATTCAGAGTGCACAGTGGCCTTTGCATCCCATGATCTGAGGCCACAAGAATGTCATTATTCTGTAAATTGAGCAAGAAATACTCACATGCACGTGGGCGGTTGAAAGATTCAGAATATATGCGGCGGGGGGGGAAGGTTTTGTTGCATACATAGTGCAAGAAACTGCCTCTTTAAGTATGATCACCCCTCAATTTTTTGGACTGATGCTGCTGGTTTTTTTACTTTAAAATACACTGGGCCCTGTTGACCAGGCCCCAGAGGATGTACTCTGACCCCTCAAAGTGTAACCCCTGATTGGCATCTTTAATTTACCTATAAATCTCTATTATAGGGTACAACGTGTACCCAGGGTTAGTAAGTTAAAGGTCACTAGTGAACTGCAGCATTTATTGTGCCACCGCTACAGTGACAAGGTGAGTCTAGGCCTGCCGCTGCAGCTTAGTCTCAATCAATCAATTTCATCTTTATTTGGAAACAAAAGTATCCATAAAAGTACATTTTGAAAACACAGAAGATATTAAAACGAACATTTAATAAAAATCATGATAAAATTAAGAAATGTCATTAGGCTATAAAATTACTATAAGACAATTCTAATGAGTGTCCATTGTGATGCGTGCTCAAACAGCGATTTTAAGAAATGTAACCACATAAAAAAATACTCTCTTCTCCAGTGAGTTGAGAGAAACTTGCTATATGCTACTTTAAAGTCCCTGATGGCAAACTTCTTAATTAGGGGAAGTAAAATGCTCTTAGTGTACTTTAGAGTAAAAGTTGCAGAAGAATAGGAAATGTAACAGAGATTGACATGAACCTCTATTACATGGGCAGTGGTAAATATCCAGATCTGCCTGAAAATCTAAAGGGAAACATAGCAAATAGTTAATGGTGCCTGCCCTGAAACGAAAGAGTAAACTTCACTTCCAGCGCCCCATGGGTTTTGTTAAATGGCCTGTGATCGATGTATTAGTTCCAATATTCATGTAGGTCACCACACTCACCTTAGAGGTCTCAACAGCTAATCTATCGGCCGGTCTGTAGAGATTTATAAAAAACGACTTGTAGCTGTTTTCTATTAATGGTGTGAGGTCCGTCAGGGTTTTCAAACAACTGTTGGCAACCTACCTTTGGTTAGCGTGATTCCACTGTCGCCAACCATGGGATATTCTTACCTTTTTCACATACCAGACAATCTGAGATAATATCTCTAGTGAGACCAGCTTCCGTCTTTCTCCATATTACTAACCATAATAAAAGGGGGCAGACATAGATATAATCTTCAATAAAAAGGGATGTTCATTTCATTATGACAAAATTGGAGGTGGGAATAGAGACCCCTAGGACTCTTCTGCTAAATCTATTTTCTTCTACTTGAATTTGATTGCACTTATTAATACCCCATACCTCAGCCCTGTAGGTAGCTATCGGTAGGCATTGCATCTTAGAGATCTGCAGGAGTGGGAGAAGAGCTCCACCCCTCCTTGGTTAGGGTATACTAAACAATGAATTAATCGCTCTTGAGATTTTATTACTACTTTGCTCCACATTTGCGGTCCATGAGCCATTATCAGCAAAAATTTATCCCAAGTAGGAGAAAGTGCCGGTGCATTTTAAAATAGACTCAACCACTTTAAGTGAGGTCAAAATATGTTTCTTCGGGCCGCATAACATTATATATGATTTTTTTTTAATTAGTGTGTAAATCCAGTGATGCCATAACATTTATAAAATCTTGCACTAACAGTCTCAGAGCCCGTATAGTGCGGGCCATTCGTACGGCAACATTGGCATATAGCAGGGATGGTAAAAATGAGCCTTTAACGTTAGGAACATCGGGGGTAATGGATGATAAAAAAGGATGAAGAACATTTATATATATATACAATAAAAAAGAGTGGGGCTAAAACACATCCTTGTCTCACTCCCCTAGCAATTCCAATGGCCAGAGAAAACTCCCCGGTTGTTTATTCTTATTCTGGCCTTCATGCATTTATGTAAATAAGCTACAAGTGCAAAAGTGATTCATTCATACCAAGGATGACCTAAAAGGATGGACCACAGCTTTGAGTGGTTTATACTATCAAATGATGTGTTCTGGTCCATAAAAGCCAGCTATACTGGGGAGTTTTGTGCAATAGTATATTTTCCAGTCAGTAAGTTAAGATTGAGACACTGTTCTATTGTACCGATCTTAGATCTAAAACCATATTGACAAGGACAAGAAATTGCCTTCTCATGTGCCCATTCTTTTATCCAATTGTATAAGACCCTCCCCAAACTTTTTTGTGTCATATCGATTAAGGAAATGGGCCTATAACAATTGGGCTGCAAGTGGTCTCCCTTTTTAGGTCTCGCCCTGCGATTGCAGGCCAAAGGCCTGCTGTCGCAGAGCGAGACTATTGCAATCATTCTCGCTTTCAAGGACTGAAAGGGAGAGGACAAGAGACTGGCACGCGCATGCACGCAGCAGCCTGCCGGGATCAGGTTGCGCGCGTCAACACGCGCTCTGATTCCGGCAGGCTGTTCACAACACGTGCAAACACACATACAGCCCCCCCCCAGCATACACACACTCATGCACACACATACACAGAGAACCCCCTTCCCCCCCCTTACACACACATCCCCTACCTTGTCTCGGCGTCTTTGCGCTCCCTTACCCCCGCTCCTCTGGTGCGCGCGCACCACTGGTTTCGATTCCTGCGTCGGCTCCTCTGTGGTGCGCGCGCACCACAGGTTTCTATTCAGTGTTTATTTCAACAGCCAATCAGGAGGCAGAACTCCTTGAAGACATGCTCCCTCTCTGGTCCGCCATCATTTTAACTGCACGGACTCACCCCAGCAAAAACGGCAGCATGGGCCAATCACCTTTGTTGCTTTGCTTATTATTTCCGTAGGCAGCTTTTGGTTATGCAGCCCGCGTCACGTACAGAGACACCCGTGCGAGTACTTTAAACGTGACTTGTCTCTTTAGTTCCTCCCAGCAGCAGGGACTAACTACAGTATCATTACCCTTTGTCCTGTTTATCTGTTCCCTAGGGGCTTTTTTTCCTTGGTTTCCTACTCGTGTTTAGTGATGGTTTCCTTTTCTTTTGCAGAGCATTCTTGCTCTGAGCTTAGCAAGGCTGTTTCTGTAAACAGGGCTGAAAATCATGCTGTATCTGTCACATTTACAATGCCCTTTGCCCCAATTGTGTTTTTGTTTTAATTTCTCCCTCAGGCCGACTGCTCTGCTCGGTTCCTCTCAGTGCTGCTTGGCCCCACCATCACAACCTGCCTGGGCTCATTCACTTCTGCTGACAGTCCCTACGCCCTCTGCCCAGTTTTTTGTTTCTTGTTTCTTGTCGCTCTGTGATTAGTGAGCGTGGACGGTGTTACCAGCCACTGAAGAATGGCGTAGGTCGTGGACTATTAAACTCAGCAAAGTAGGACCCCCCTGGCTAGTGATAAGTTTGTGCCCAAGGCTCTGTTGCACATTCATCAGTTGGAGGGGACAAAGCAGATTACTCCGAGGGCACCCCAGGATGGAAAATCACATCTGGAACATGCTCCCAGTGATCTTAAATTACAGATATGTTCAGCTTCCCAGAGACTGGGCATGTACCTATGGAAATTATACAAGCTTCAATTATGTGTGATGGTTTCTTAGCGCACAGGCTTTGCTTTCCAATTCACTGGCTGCATTTCGTCAGTGTGGACGTTGCTTGTTTACACAGTGCTTAAATCGCATTTCCCTCGTTAACAGCTGTTGGTGGAGAACAGAGAGGTTGAAGTTTACGCGCTGCCTTGCAGCCTCCGAGGTTTATTTTTCTTAATGGAGCTCCACTTACAGCTGCCCACAGGAGTGCCCCTAAACTGACCCACAATTTACTCGTGGAAGCCCTGGCAGTCAAACCCCAGCCCGCCCACTTGAGGCTGCAATAACCATCAGGTATTGGAAAAGCCATTCAGGCACGAAATTGGGAATTCTTTTCAAATATTGCGTCTTATTCAAGGGCCACTTCATGCATGTCGCCAGGTGAAAGCTGTGCGCACAAAATATTTTATGTAATCTTTCAGACAACTACATCATCCCCTGAAAATATCTTAGTTTTAAAATAATGGTATCAAGCTAATTTTTTATTTGAAATCAGCGAGAATAGATATGCAAAGCCCTGAAGTTTATAGCCACATAATGAAACACAATGATTCATGGCATGCTTATTGTAGGCAGATTTCAAAATGGTAACGAGCAGACTCTGACAGAACTCGGGATACCTCGCAGCATCTATTTGTGGTGCGTAATGGCAGCTGACAATCTCTGTACAACAACGTATGAGTTTCGAAACTAAGTCAATTGGAGCTGCTAATTATGAAACCATGAGCTTCATTACAGGCATGCCAACCAATCAACAAATTACGGCTCTGCAGAGGTGCATGTTTCTTAAAAACTGACATCATCCCGGAAACTTTAAGGTAGGGCTACGAGTGCTCTGCAGCTTGTTTTTCACTCCTTGTCTTCCGTTTTAAGACTGTGTTTATTTTGTGTGTCTTTCTGAGTACACGGTGAGTAGAAATAATAACTCAGAATCCACATTTGTAGCTGTAGAAGAAGCTCTTCTTTACTTTACAGCAATGCATGTGTCTGTCCCTAAGCCGGCAACTTCACTGATATTATCGGGCTGACAGGCCTGTCCTTGCTGTTTCTTCACCGGCAACTCACCCCTGCATGCCGTGGATCTGAAAGAGTGGGTGAGCCCACTCGTGAAAACTTTTGGTAGTAAAGCATGCAACAAATGTTAGTGGGACTCCCGATACATTTATAGGAGTGGAGGTGGACCTTCACGAAGGCTGACGGCGACGTGTGGTTGTTCTCCGCAGTATAACTTCAGTGGACCTCCTTTATGGAGGTTCTTTCCTCATGCAAGGTAATCTGGTTCTTTGCACACCACACCCTTGTTCCTGTTTGAATTTAGTTCACCAGCCTACACCTCGTTACTAAAATGTCACCTGTTCTTAGCATAAGGCCTACTAATGTACAGCGTTTAGATCACTAAAGGGTTTGCCCATTGGAGTAGTGTGGGCATGGGACGCTGGTGGTGTCTGTTGTCTTATATATCGGAGGATTGTAGTTATTTTGGAATTTCCCATTATGACACAGTTATCTTTTGGCATTTTTAATTTATAAACCCACACAATATATTTGTTTCCTATTTACCTCAGTGTGTTGGTTTTGTAAAGCACGTCATACCCTGCAAGTGCTTCCAGCAGGGTGCAAAAGCAGCAAGGGGGACTAGAATTAACTCCATGCGCACCAATGTAAAGGGCATAACCAGCTGCTGTGTATAATCGAAGCACAGTAGGTATCTTAGTGAGTGGAAGTTTAAGCTATTGGTGATGCAAATGATAATGCAATGCCAATAGCCCATACTTTCAGTAATGCGAGACCTATTGCATTGCAAATGCTTGTTAAAAATGGGAACTATTATTGATGTTGACCATGTACCTGGTAAAGGGAAATATCCTAAACTATTAAAAACTTTCAGTAACATCGGACCCAAAATCCTAGGTATGTTAAAAAAGGTCAATGGGTACCCCGTCTGAACCAGGGGCCTTGCCCACGATACTCTGATTTCATGCATCCTCAACTTTCCCCAGTGTTAGATGCATGGAGGCAAAATTTGGATCCAGGATATAATCCGTGTCAGAGGAAAGGGGTCTGTAAATATTAGAGAAGTGCCGTTCCAAGGCCTCACTCGCGATATTACAGCTAATCTAAGACTCTACTTGACTGTGCTGTTTCATCTCTTTCTCTGCTAACGAAAAGAGTTTGCTGTTCTTAGAGTTGGCCGATAGAACTAGGGAGTCACAATGCTGATCTTGTCCTTCCTTTTTTCTGGCTGCGGTTACTTGCTTAAATGACTTATGTAGGTCTGTCACTACTTGCAAATTCCTCTGGGAGGCCTTAAGTGCCTGTCGCAATTGTCGATTAGCGATAGTGCACTCATGACTAAACCATTTTGGTTTACTACTGTGGGGTTTTATAAGTCTCATAAGGTCTTCCTTAATGAGGGAATTGAGCAGGGCAAAAGCCACAGCTGCTGGGTAAACAGTGTGTTCTTCAATAAGGCATGCCGTAACCACATGGAGATTCTAACTGATCACTTTCTGAAATAAGCGTGCAGGTGCGACTGCTCTCCATGTTTATCTAAGACCATCTTATGATGGTTCTATGCTACTAGTTCCAGTTTCCGTCCTTTAGTAGGTTTTAGGGGCTAAGCAAAGGACTACCTCCATTGGGTTATGGTCACTATGACAAGAAGAAGTAACTTTTCCTGTTAGCAACAGTCCTCTAGATTAGAAGATATGAAGAAAAGGTCGATTTTAGATGTATGCCCTTGTCCCTTAAAGGTAGGTAGAGCCCCTGTGTGGTTAACTGTAAGATCCATAACATTATCTAGTTCGTAAGTTGCCAGAAGTAATGCCAGCTCAGATCCTCTAACATCCGATCTGTTCCGTGTATAAGAAGGCAGCGTCAGTGCACAGGGTGTTGTTAAAAGGATCTGAAGAAATGCTTGGAGGGTTTAATCTAGCATTAAAATCACAGCCAAGACAAAACCCAGCTAGTTGGCCGCTAACCCCTACTGCACTTTGTAGAGATGAAATGTATTCAAACAGAATTAGGAACTTGGTATTGGGTACGTTACTGAAGTCATTATTGTAAAAGTTAATTAAATAGATGGTTAGCCCTCTTTGGTACCTAACTGCCTGAATATTACTGCCAATCATCTCTAATGCCTTCACAAAACCTCCTGCTTTAATATTCACTCAAGTAGCTAACCCACCTATTGCATGGCCTGATCTTGAAGGGGTTGCTAGGTTATTGTAACAGTCAACAAATATTTCTTGGGTCGTCCAGGTTTCCTGAAACATTAGGATATCAAACTGGTTAATAAAAAAAAGCCAGTCAGGGCAAACTAATTTTGATTGTAGCCCTGCACAATTCCAGCTCACAATTTTTAGTAGATGATTGTCATTGCCTTGAGTTACACTCGGGTGAGTGGAGTTTTACGAGGAGGTTTATAAGCTGTGATATTACGTGAGGGGCCAGCCCTGTCTTTTTGATCGGACCTCAGTCAATCTAAACCGTCAAGGCCCACTAAAATGGAGAACCTGTTGTGGTGAATGGATAACTGTGGGGGAGAAAGAATTCCTAAAGCTGTGGGACTATAAAAGAAAACAAGGGGGAGGCAACACATTTTGGGGTTGGACCCACCAATGACCTCCTTCTGTTTTAACATGTTACGTATGCTCAATGGCCTATTGAAATTGATGACAATACAATCTCTCTCTCTCTCAATGTCTTTGTTTCTACGACCTACCCACCCAACCCTCCGCACCATCAGTATTTTGTTACACCTTGAAGGATTGAAATATTTATGTTTGAAGAGCCAGTCGATATATTTATTCTGCAGCTTCCCCTAAATTTCACTTTGGGAGCACCTCAGCGGGGGTACGCCAGCCAGAACTAATACGTATGGACAGGTTGCAGGAGGTAGATCTAGTACATCCTTATTGGTTAAACTTTGTTGTGTCCATAGGGCAGTGTGCGTGATTGCGAGCAGACCAAGTTTCAGGTCTTGCCCCTCTGTGATTACTAGATTGTGGTTTGTTTTGTGCAGTGGTAATGGCGACTACTGTTACAATGTTCCCTGCAGGATTTTGCTTATCAGGCTGAGCTGGTCTACAACACCATGGCAAGACTACTTTAGTTGACCCCACGTTAGGATTTAAGCTGTGGTTCTGAAGTGCGTGTACCCATGTGGATGCAGATGGTGGGAAAGGATCCTGAGTTAAATTGCCCCTATCCCCATCCCCAGTTATCATCGTTGGGTGGTTGTAAACTGCTTCCACACTCTTCTCTAAGCTGGCCAGACGCTCCACCAATGGGCTAAGTCTTTTGTATAGAATATTACTAAATCTAGAACAAAACAATTCCAAGAAGGGGGGATCCACATTTTGGTCGGCAGTATTCTCACTGCCCAAAGTTTCAACTTTTTGAGATAATTGGGGCTGGGGCTTTGGTTATGAGACAGGTGCATAATGTACTGGCTGAACCCATGTGAGGAGGTGGTTGTTGTGAGAAGTTGGCCTGGTATATGATGCTCACTAGTTCTAGTGATCACCTTGTACCATGCCAAGCAACCCTTATGGTGCAGGTTGTAAAGTCAACCTTATAGACAAGCTATCCTAGGGGTAGCATGGACTAAGCAGTCTTAGGCTAAACTCTGTAAAGGCATGTGAAGCAAGCTGTTTTACCATACACAATCCCTTGAATACCAAATGAAAGGACACCACACAGATATATATTGAAAATATATATAGATTTATTTCTACAAAGATACCCTATACTCTTTATGAGCACAGAAGCATATGCGTTAAAACAAAACACAGTTTATATATACAAAAGTTGCACGAATATGGATGAGCCCTAGGGGCCACCTAAACCATATACTAAAATAGTGGTATAAGAACCACTATGGGGAAAGTGAAGAGGCCTAGGGCCTGGGGAATCGCTGGCGCTGTTCGGGACTAACAGTGATGAAGTCGGGAAAGGCCCGCGGGACTCGGGTGCAGTGTGGAAAGTGCACGCATATACAAATGCAATGTCAATGGTGCGTAAAAGTTACAAAGTTAGTTATTAAGGAACCTTCTGAGTGACCTAGAAGGATGAAACTTTAGACACAGACACTAGAGGTGTGTACCAGTGTGGGAACACCGGCGTTGCTGAGTTACCTCACCCACAGGAAGCCTGTGCACAGGGTCGAAGTAGTGTCGGGTTTCGTCACGCAGGTCGATGGTGCTTGGAGCTGAAGATGCTGCAGGCGGCTCGATGTGAAGAGTTCCGGTGGATCCAAGGGTGGATCTGAAGAGGTGAAGACCTGAAAGCAGAGGGGACAATGTTCAAAGTCACTAGCCAGTGACTACCGTGGAACCAGGAAGGAACCAGGCGATGTCGGGTGCAAACAGGCGATGTCGTGAAGATTGTCTCTGCAGCCACGTGGACACGAAGAGGTCAAGGACGTCCAGGCATTGGTCACGAGCAGTCCCACAAAGGCTCTCGCTGATGGCGGTGTCGGCAACTTGATTGAAGCAAACAGGCCTTGGCTAAAGCAAGCCACGCAGGAATTGATTCAAGCTTCTCACTCGGACCAGCAAGGTCAGAGCGGGTGCTCCTTTTTAGGGGAGCAAGGGCCAGTCTGGAGCAACCAGAACAGTGGTGTAGTTTGTTGTTTTCGTCGCCAAGATGGCCGCTAGCCACGTGGCAAGTGGCCGGGATGGCGCGTCGAGTGGCACAGTGCAAAAGGGCCCCACGCAGATCGTGGAGATGCTGGGGGGCTGATCTTCGGTGCAAGGGCTGCTCGAGGTTGGGGCTTCTTAAACCCCAAAGCACAGCGTCAAGGGGGCCTCGGGTGCTGCGCAGTCAGCTTCTCGGGGGTCTTTCAAGAGGTCCGGTCCCACGTCTCTCGGTGCCTCCACGGGTCCCTTCTTTGCAGGGACTGTGGATCGGGCTGTGAGAAGTCTGGGAGTCTGGGTCTTGTCAGGCTCTGGGCTCGGGCTCCGGCGGGAGGCGGCGGCAAAGCAGACTTCGAGTTGCTGGATGGTGCCTGTGTTCACAGGGTGGCCACTCCTAGGCCACAAGGGAGATGCTCTTCAGTCTTCTGTGCAGCAGAATGTCGAAGTCCAGTCGTCTTCTTAGTTTCAAGTTGATTCAGGATGATCTGAAGTCTCAGGACACAGCTCCCACTCTTATTCGAATCTGGGGGGCCGGATCACCTACTAGGTCCCTCCTCTGGGTGGGACCAGGAAGGGGAGTGGTTACACCCCCTTTCCTTTGTCCAGTTTCGCGCCAGGACTGGGCTGGAAGGCCCCAGCACCGGTTTGAACTGGCCTATGCACAGGGACACCTTGTGTGCCCCAGGCATGTCTGATTCTATTCAGCCCTGTCCTACCCAATACACAAAATCCTGTCTGGGGTGGTGCTAGCACCTCCCAAGGCAGGAAACCCTTTGTCCAAGCTGCCCTCGCTGGAAGGACTCCCAGCAACAGGAGGTCAGACTTGTGTCTTTGGTGGCAGCATCCATTTTGTGATGCTAAGGCTCAGTTTAACTTTAACCGGGGTTCAGGTTAGGTACATGTCGTGTCCCTCTAGAAGGGTGGAATGCTACCCCCGTCGCCAGAACTGGCGAGGGGGTAGTATTCCAATTCGTATGACACCTTACTCGACATGTTTTGATAAAGCCAAACCCAAGATAGCATTTAACCGCGAGGATTATAATGCACTTAAGAGTATATGGTATGGCAGTATCATGAAACAGCTAAAGGACATGGTTCCGAAAGCTGCAGACAGGCTCAGCTCATGCCAGAGCACCATCTCACATATTTCCAAGCACTCTGCCTCCAGGATTGAAGAGGCCTTCCATAGGAGTGACTGATAGGAACATATGTGTCCATTTTAGGTTAGGTATAGGCATACTACACCTAAGTAAGGGGTGGTTACACCGACTTACCCCAGCTGAGTGATCAGCCAGTTGTGTCAAATATGGAGGCCAGGCCAGGGGTGGCACAATACGTGCTGCAGCCCCTGGTAGGCCTTGGAAGCACCTATGCCCTGGGTACCTGGGTACACTGTTACAGGGGCCAATAAGGTGAACCAGTTCCAATTTCGTTATGCACCTAAAGTGCATGGGTAACAATTTAGAGAGAGAACAGCAGGCTGTGGGTCTGATTAGCAGGCCCACAGCCACATTAAGTCATAAACCAGTGAAGCAAAAAGCAAAAATTTGGGGTGACCATAGGATAGCAGACCCTACTCTCCTACACAACCCCCTCCAAACGCAGGGACATTAGACTAACCTTGACCAGTTGTGTCTTCATGTTCTAAGTGGAAGTACCTGGAGAGACCATCTGCATTACCATGGTCAGTCCCTGGGCGGTGCTCCACTGTAAAGTCCATCCCCTGTAGGGAAATGGACCACCTGAGCAGTTTGGGGTTTTCACCCTTCATCTGATTAAGCCATAAGAGGGGCTTATGGTCGGTCTGAATCTTGAAGTGAGTGCTAAACAAGTATGGTCTCAACTTCTTCAGGGCCCACACCACAGCAAAGGCCTCCCTCTCAATGGCTGACCAACGTTTCTCTCTGGGGGTCAGCCTTCTGCTAATGAAAGCAATGGGCTGGTCTTGACCATCTACATTAAGTTGTGAAAGCACAGCTCCCACTCCCAACTCAGAAGCATCTGTTTGGACAATAAACTCTCTTGAGTAGTCAGGACTCTTCAGGATAGGTGCAGAGCACATGGCCTTCTTCAGGTCATCAAATGCCTTTTGACAGCTTACTGTCCACTGAACCTTTTTGGGCATCTTCTTAGATGTCAGATCATTAAGAGGAGTCACAATGGACCCATAGTTCTTAACAAACTTCCTGTAGTACCTAGTCAGGCCCAAGAAAGCTCTGACCTGAGTCTGGGTAGTTGGAGGAGTCCAGTCCTTTATGGTCTGAATCTTACTCTCCAGTGGTTGAACTTGGCCTCCACCCACAAGGTGGCCCAAGTATACAACCTTACTCTGCCCTATCTGGCACTTGGTTGCCTTGATAGTGAGGCCTGCCTTTTGCAGGGCCTCTAGCACTTCCTTCAGGTGGACCAGGTGATCCTCCCAGGTGGAGCTAAAGACAGCAATATCGTCCAGATATGCTGCACAAAATTCATCCAACCCAGTGAGGACTTGATTCACCAACCGTTGGAAGGTGGCAGGTGCATTTTTCAAACCAAAGGGCATCACCACAAACTGATAATGCCCACTAGGGGTAGAAAATGCTGTCTTGGATTTAGACTCCTCAGCTAACCTGATTTGCCAGTAGCCAGCTGTCAAGTCAAATGTGCTCAAATACTTGGCAGAAGCCAATTTGTCTATGAGCTCATCTGCCCTTGGAATTGGGTGTGCATCTGTCCTGGTGACAGCATTGAGTCCTCTGTAATCCACACAGAACCTCATCTCTCTCTTTCCATCTTTGGTGTGAGGTTTGGGGACCAGAACCACTGGGCTAGCCCAGGGGCTCTCTGAAGGCTCAATGACACCTAATTCCATCATCTTTTGTACCTCAGCCTTGATACAGTCTCTGACATGGTCAGGCTGCCTGTAAATTTTGTTCTTTACAGGAAGACTATCACCAGTGTCCACTACATGGGTACACCAGTTAGTCTGACTGGGTGTCTCCCTCTCCCTTTTTCTCAAGGATTGTATGGGGTCCAGACCATTTGTCTTGGAGTGCTGCTGGGGCCACTGGCTCCAACACCCATACCTTCTGTCCAGGCTGGTACTCAGTCAGGACAGCCTTTTGGTCATGCCAGGCTTCCTGTAGTTCCTGGCTAGCCTCAAGGTTTTTGGATGCCTTCTCTATATACTCAGCCATCCTGGAGCGGAGACCAAGTACATAGTCCACTATGTCTTGCTTGGGCTTTTTGAGAGGTAACTCTCATCCTTCCCTCACTAGACATAGGGGTCCTCTCACAGGGTGCCCAAACAACAATTCAAAGGGGCTGAAGCCAACCCCCTTTTGTGGGACCTCTCTGTAAGTAAACAGAAGGCAGGGCAGAAGGATATCCCATCTTCGCCTGAGCTTTTCAGGTAATCCTTTGATCATGCCCTTTAGGGTCTTGTTAAATCTTTCAACAAGCCCATTTCATTGTGGATGATAGGGTGTGGTGAACTTGTAGTTGACACCACATTCCTTCCACATAGCTGTCAAGTATCCTGACATGAAGTTTGCACCTCTATCAGATACTACCTCCTTAGGAAACCCCACTCTGGAGAAAACTCCAAGTAAGGCCCTGGCCACAACAGGAGCTGTTGTGGTCCTAAGTGGAATTGCCTATGGGTACCTGGTGGCATGGTCCACCACCACCAGTATGAATCTGTGCCCAGAGGCTGTAGGGGGATCCATTGGTCCAACAATGTCAATCCCCACCCTTTCAAAGGGCACCCCCACCACAGGTAGTGGTATCAGAGGGGCCTTTGTGGTACCACCTGCTTTGCCACTTGCTTGGCAGGTTACACAGGAGCGGCAAAACTCCTTTGTATCTTCTGACATGTGAGGCCAGTGAAAGTGACAGACAAGTCTGTCCCATGTTTTGTTCTGGCCTAGGTATCCTGCTAAGGGAATATCGTGTGCCAAGGTAAGCAGGAAGCCCCTAAATTGCAGAGGTATGACCAACCTCCTGGTTGTACCAGGCTTGGGGTCTCTACCCTCTGAATAAAGGAGCCCATCATCCCAATAAACTTTATGGGTACCTTGAGCATTCCCAGCAGCCTCAGCAGCAGCCTGCTGTCTGAGGGGTTCAAGAGAAGGACAGGATAACTGAGCCTGCCCCAAGTCTGCCCTAGAAGGTCCCCCTGTCCCCAGAAACTCAACCTGATCAGGTTCAAGCTCTATAGGGACAGTCCCTTCAGGGGTCTCAGAATCATCTTCCTGTGAAGACTGATCCTCACTTGTAGGCATTTGGGAAGGCCCAGCCTTTACCCTCCTGTTCCTTGTCTTGGGAGGTACTTGGTCCATTGTTCCAGGATCCAAGACCTGAGGTTCAGAGAGGCACTTCTTGGCCTGTGACCTGGTCACAGCAAGGACATGTGATGATATCCCTAACATCTCTGCATGAGTCCTGTACTCAACTTCTGACCATAGAGAGCTCTCCATGTCATTGCCCAACAAACATTCTACTGGGAGATCAGCACTAACCACAACTCTTTTTAGGCCAGTTACCCCTCCCCAGGAAAAGTTAACAATTGCCACACTATGTGTAGTAGTGACATTGCTGGCATTGGTCACCAGGTAATTATCACCTGGTATGTACTGTCCAGGGTCCACAAAGCTAGGCGTCACCATAGTGACACTGGCACATGTGTGCCTGTATGCTTGAGCCACTTTTTCATTAATCAAAGGTGTCTGTCTGTACTTGCCCAAATTATTGGGACTGACAGTAGGGGAAAAATCAATCTCCCCATCACAAATCAGAACAGCCTGTGTGGGGATTCTGACTAGGTCAGAATCTCCCTCAGTTCCCAAGGTGATACCCACTACCCCCTTAGTCTGTGGACCAACACTGCCAACTGTACTAGTGGGTGCAGGTGCCTTAGGGGCTGCAGTGTTGGGGGCTCCACCCTTTTTACAATCACTTGTCCAGTGAGTGGTGTTTTTGCAAAAGCTACACCAGGGTTTTCTTTGACCTTCTTTCTTCTTCTTCTTGGAAGTTTGGGACCCACCCTCAGTATTAGTTTGGGGCCCTGTTGAAGACTTCTGGTCTTTAGCTTTCTGCTCCCCACCCTTCTGGTCTGTTTTCTTTTGGTCACCACCCTGGTTCTGGTTATTTTGCTTAACTCTGGTTCTAACCCATTTGTCTGCCCTCTTTCCCAATTCTTGGGGAGAGGTTAGATCTGAGTCAACCAAATGTTGATGCAACTGCTGGTTCTGACAGTTATTTAAAATCTGTTCTCTCATAAGCAAATTGTACAATCCTTCATAGTCTGTAACCTTACTTCCCAGCAACCAGCCCTCCAGAGCCTTAGTGGCACATTCAACAAATTCAGACCAGTCCTGAGTCTGTGTCTTCTGGGTATCTCTGAACATTAACCTGTACTGTTCAGTGGTTAAGCCTAACCCATCAATCAGAGCACTCTTCAGGACCAGGTAGTTTCTAGAATCCCCATCACTGACTGGGAGGAGTCTGTCTCGGCCTCTACCTTCAAAGGAGAGCCACAAGATTGCTGCCCACTGATCCTGATGGACCTGCTGTACTTTGCAAGCTCTCTCAAGTGCAGTCATCCATTTGTGGATATCATCCCCAACTTTGTAGGGAGGCACAATCTTACTCAGGTTTCTATTGTCATAGGACCTGTCTTTATCCTTAGGGATAGTGCTGCCACCAGTGGATCCGAATCCACTCTCTCTAGGCTGCCTTGCTCTAGCAAGTTTCTCTTTGGCCAGGGCAACTTCTAATTCTTGCTTCTGGATCCTAAGTTCAGCCTCTCTCATTTTGGCCTCATGTTCCCTTCTCTGAGGGCTAGTCAACTCCCTTCTGGAGTTGCCATGAGAACCTCTAGAAACATGGGAAGTATTGGATTCACCTGAGTGATTCCTCCTCCTCCTATGCTCCTGGTTAAGTCCATTTGGGGGTCTGAATGGGTTGGACCCACCTTCAGTCCCAAATAAGCTTAGGTTAGCCTGGTTAAGCCTGCTGACTAACACCTGGCTATTTCTCTCATCATCAGACCCACTTTCCTCCTCCTCCTCCTCTTCTTCCTCATCCTCTGGCTGAGTATCTCCAGTGACCTGGTCTTCCTCATCTATGTGGATAACAGGGGCAGGGGCATCAGTGTTTTCTTCTTCAGAAGGAGAACCTCCATCACCAGTCCCTGAGGGGCCTGGCTTGGAGTTCTTTAGAGCTTCAGACTGGTCTAAAAGCTCTCTGAGGTGTCCTGCTGTAGGAGTAGGACCTGTTTTGATTCATCTCATGGAACACAGCTGCCTCAGTTCCTTAAAAGGAAAGATAGCAAATTTGGATGGTGCCCTTTGAGGGTCACTCTCAATAGAGATAGGTCCAGTGGATCCCTCTGCTCCAGACATTGCTCTAGTGTGGTGGATGTGTTGCAATCTACCTACACTTGTGTTTTCCTACCAAACCTATCTAGTAGTTGTAGTCAGGGTGTGCTACTCCCTATCCTCTACAACAACTAAGTTCAGTAGAACTTAAGTATACTAGTCTTGTTTTAGTGTACCTATCAGGTACCTGTATGATCTTTCAAATGATACTCTCAAAGATTGTAATGGTAAAACAACAGCAAGCTCAAATCCCAATCCGCTGCTCACCAATGTGAGAAGTTGGCCTGGTATATGATGCTCACTAGTTCTAGTGATCACCTTGTACCAGAAGAAAATGGCGTAGGAAGTGCTAATTTATACATAGCATTATTAGAGCATCAACAACTCTCCACTGCAGCCTAGTCTGGCAGCTTTTAAATTGCTAGCTCCACATGGCAAAATACACGCTTTTGCCACTTCAGAACCCTCCTTTTTATTAATATTTATAAGTCACCCATAGGGATGGACGGTTATACTAAACCATGTGCTTAGTGTTAACTTCAGTTTAGGACCAGCAAACATAGTAATCCAAGGTATCAAATTAGTTGTTACATTAAACCTGACTTAATGCTGATGCTGGACTTTAAGTACCTTTTAATAGTAAAGACCTCAGGGGTGTGCCCATAGCTCTTACCCAGGGAAGAAGGGTACCAACATCTTAGATTTGGGCAGGGAGATGCACTGTAGGATTGTTTAGTGCCAGCCCCACAGGAAATGATGTCAATCTGGGTAGGGTTGCCCAGTGGGAATTGTAGCCCTAATGGCTAAGGAGTCCTCTCCGCCCACAAACTTTAAATTGGCATAAAAGAAGCACTCCTGGCTTCTAGCCACAGAACACTGATGGACTTGGAAAGGGAAGAAGAACTGTACCTGTTTGAACCTGTGGACCTCAGAAAAAAATGTGCGGCACTAAGGAAGACTGCACTTGCTTAACAAAGCTAGGGCTTCCGAAAGAGTAGGGTTGCTACCACTTTCAACTTTGTGGAGAAAGACCTAAGGGCTTAACATGCTCCCACTTGGGCCAATGACCAGTGGGTGGACTTCAAGGACTAGTTGGCTAACCTCCTGCTAAGCTTCAGGGGCACAAAAGCTGCAAAGTGTCTAGCTGACCAGTAACCACTGGACTTGCCCTGGACTCCACTGATGTAGCCCATGAGACCCTTGGCTGGAGATGCACTGTACTCTTTCTTCCCTCAGAACTGTAACTTCCAAGCCAAAGGCAAAAGATAATGTTTTTTGGGCACAGTGTCAAAGACTCATAGTTCGTGGGTAGCCTTGAATGCCATCTAGAACCAAGACCACTGGACCGCTGGACTTCACCTGTCTATCAAGCCCAATGCATACCTCAAGCTGCAGAGATCTCAGCTTACCTCACTGTTGATGAGAAAGGAACAAGAAAAGTTTTAAGTGCTCACGTAAAATCTTTACAGGGACCAACAGGACGCCTGCATCCGACCCAGACATCCATTGTGGTCGGCCTGAAACTTTGACTTTGCCCCAGACCCTTGTGTTCGAGGCTCATAGACTACCCCAACGACTGAAAAGCAGTGATTTACCAAACTTTTTGAAACTTTCAAAACGTTTTAGAATAAAAAGCCGCAATTTGTAAAAATTGTGCAAAAATCTGTTTCCCTTCAAGATAAAAATATATAATTTTTTATAAACTGAAGTGTGATTTTTTTATTGTGTTGTGTTCTTACTTATTGATTATTTTGGTACTGAAAAATGCTTTGCACTTGTTTTCCTTTAAGTTAAGCCTGACTGCTCTGTGCCATAGCCTCCCAGGGCTAAGCTACGGTTTGATTTAAAGAACCCTAATTGAACCTGACATGGAATAGTGGCATTATTACTTGGTGAGGTCTCACAAGTACTTCAACTAATAATCCACTTTTCTTACACATATAAGTTGTTTGCTCCAATTCTAAATGAGAATGATCTGAATTTGAGTACGGATGTGGCCAGGTTAGCTAGGCTAAGTACCAAACTGAGCATCATTTTGAGTTTGGATATATTCCTGGTGGAAGAACAAGAAAGCATATTGTTTATCTAATTTCTGGGATCAGATTTTGCGCACAATGAAGTGGGGGGAGAAAAACAAGATTTCTTGCAGCAAGTGTTTGTAGGACTGGATGTGAGTTTGCCAGTCAGGTGGAGAGAGAAACACCTTAGGGTAAACACACAAAGTATCCTTTATTACGGTGGTACCCTAGGCCAGCTGTTCCACTGGGCAGGGTAGTATCAATATGAGAGCATCTCTTTGATGAATATGTGACTATAGGAGGCACCCACCCAGAACAGACCTTGAGGCAAAGTGCTCTCTGGCACTGGGTACCATAACCTGGTGATTGCTTGAAGAGAGGTATGTCCTCTCTAGATTTACTCATGTTTCACTCACTTAAATTTAAGTCTTGGGGTTAAATACATTCAGCCCTGACGAATGCCTGAGACCTCTTTAGGCTTTATTAAAAGGACAGAAACATTTTGGCACAGCACCTCAGAGGCATGTAAGGCTCATAGTAACCACTAACGTCCTCTGACAATACCTCACGGTATTTTTAGTCAGGCCTAGGGTACCACCGTAATAGAGGATACTTTGCTGTTTACCCTAAGTTTTTTTTTAATACTACTAAACTGGATCCAAGTACTCTTTCCAGAGAAAAAAAATAATTTCTAAGAACACACTCAAGCCAGTCCAACTTGAGGTTGAGTCCGCCCTGGTAGTACTATTTCACCAGGGGGTGGGGGGGAGTGAGGTGGCCTATGATAAAACATAAAGAACAGGTGATGGACGGAAAGCTGAACAATGCAAACTTTCACACCCAGTCACAGATCTGGGTTTAATCCATAGTTTTTTTGCTCACCACGCCACCACAGTTTGGACCCAGCCATATGCAAATCAGTCTTGACACTGCTCAGGCCCGGTTCTAGCCGGGGCGGGGGGGCCAGGCCCACCCAAACATGAGTCTGGCCCACCCAAACATAAGCCTTGGCCCTTGCAGTGATGGCGCAAAGGGCTATACAAAATGGTATCTTTGATTTAAAACGTTACTCGTAACGTTGTTTTCCATCCTGCTCTGGGAGTTGCGTGATTGGGCCTAGGATCTTTTTCACAGCCATCCCAAAGCACCCAACTCCTTTTAGAAAGGTTGGCTGTGTCATGCAGGAACAATAGGGGCATGGCGAAGGGGGCACATTCTTGATTTTGCACGTAACGTGTCCCTACCATCCTGTTCCGTGGACATTTCCTTTTCTGTTCAGCACAGGAGAAAGAAGTTTGTTTATTCCTGTTCACCTTTCCTGACCACTGTAGCTGCATATCAGATCAGGCTGTGACAAAAAGTTTGACTAAGGGAGTAGGTAAGAGGATGTGCTACTATTTGCTTTTATTTTTTAAATCTGCACAGGCCCAGCAAGACAAATACTTTGTGTATGATTCATTTAAATTGTTTTTATCATTATCATGGCCAAGGATGCAAGACAACAATAAAAATGTCAATATAACTGGTGGTTATTGATCCTGCTGGAGAGCAATCCTTTGCCTGTTGGTAGTTTTGAAATGCAGATTATCTGTAGTTTATGTGGATAGCTCAGTGGGTTACTGTCTTTGTCACAGAATTTATTGTGTTACTTGCAGTTCAGAAGTTACAATCCTAACAAAGGACAGTGACCTATGAACTGTAATTAAAGAGCTGCATACAAACCTGAATTGTATAGTTAGAACTTCACTTTTTTTTGTGTTGTGATATAGTTAGAACTTCCCCAGTCTTTCATTATTTTAATGTTGCTAAAAAGAGTTTTTGGCCGATATTTTTATTAGTAAAGCCAACCCCTAACCACTGGGGTATGCTTTAAATCTTGAGTTTGTGTTTCCCCAGCCCAAACCCTCTTAAAATATACTTCCCACCAGTATGGGTGACGTTTGATTCCTACACCTTGTAATCCTCATTGGTTTATATGGCATTCCCTATAGACTGATTTACATACTTGTATGATTCATTGTATCTGTATAATGTGTGCGTGGTGGAAAGTACTGTGACATCCTACACTGATATGAGTAGCGCTATACAAGGAATTAAATGTATGTGAGAGAGTGGCTATGGAGAGATGAAGGGCACTGTTGGAGGGTGGTAGTAATGATATCTGTGGAGACAGAGGTCATTGTGGGGCAGCAAAAAAGACTTTCGGCCCTGTCATGGCCTTTCTGTTTTTATTTAATTAGCAGTCACATCATTAGGGCAACTGTGGAACATATTTAAGTGTGTGCTAATTATATTTACTGCTATATTCAATGTTTTAAGTTTGAAGGTGATTTTACTAATGTTTTTTACGGGAATAATGAAAGTGGAGCTGGATGGTGGCTGATATGGAGCTGGGGCCCAAGGTCAGCTGTGAGATATAGTGCACAGGAGAGGGATGGTAGAAAAGTGGATAATTAGGCCTGGAAGTACTTGTTTTGAAGCCTGGCCTGTTGGAATTTGGAATTTGAGAGTCTGCACTTAGGTCCAGCCATTGCTCTTACTTTCCAGTAACTCTCACATGCTCTGTATACACACAGAATCGATCCGTTGTATGATGATGACTGTTTGCAAGTAGATATGATGTGATATAGGGCTTGTAGGCTACCACAAGAAGTGACAAAGTGGGCCCGCAGTGGCCCACCCAAATGCACCTTTGGCCCACCCAAAACAAAATTCCTGAAGGCGGACCTGACACTGCTCCTCATGAGAACAGTCCAGCCCAAACTGCCAAATCAGGCTCTCCCTGGACCGGAAACAAGCATCCTGGGACAGGTTTTGGGGTATCATCCCTCATCAGCCAGTCTCACTTGAATCCAGTGGCACAGTGAGCACGGGACCCACGTTTCCAGGACTGAGGAGAGTACCGGTACACACTAGGGCTGCAGGGCATGTCGGGTTTTTGGGTGAAATTGTCATGTCAGCATGCACTGCATTTCTACTATAGCATATGCTTTCATGACCATTTTTCCGTGAGGAGCCACTGCATTAAACGTGGCTTATGACGTCATCCTAGAAGTTGCAGTGTGGCAGGAAGGAAGGGAATCCCTTCAAGGGGAGCGGCTTCCAATGGCGTTCCCTTTCTTGTTTGCCACATGCAGCTTTGAGCACCCATGCCGTCACTAAATGAGGAGGACCATACATATTCAGCCAAGCCCAGCGATGAGCATAGACGAGGATCGTCTTTGCCCCTGCAGTCCCGCAGCAGCCAGATCGAGGACCCAGCTAGGAGGGCCATCCCCAGGCAGCCTGCAGCGGATTTGTAGCAGAACCCTCCTTCTATTGGGCGCTGGACAGGACCTAGACACAAATTTGGACCTAGACACGTGTTAATATTTTAAGATTCTGCAAAAGCCTGCATGTGATGCTCAAAAATAGGACTCCACATAAACTCACCCAAATTCATTTTTAAAACGGCTTTTCTGTCTTTTTTCCCTATTTATCACTGAAGCATAGTCAATACAGTTTGAGCACAAGTTTTAAAGTGCTTCCTTTATTTGCTGTTCTAAGTATATAATTGTAAGGGGGATATATCGAATGTAAGTGATTTTCATAATTTTTGTACTGGCTAGGCACTGGCCATGCCAGTGAAAAAACAACCAGTTGGCAACCCTAATGTATGCAGGCGTGTACCTTTCAGTGCAGTGTTATTCTTCCGTATCTGGTGTGGCCGGGGCTTCGAGGGGCTTGGAATGAGTGCAATAGGGGCCCCTATATTCATGTCCATCGAAGAGTGATTGATAAAGAGATAAAACAAGGAACATAGGGAAGAGAACAAAATGAGTTCTAGAAGATTCAGAAGTTAATAGGCAGAGTGATGAGATGTGATTGGCGCACATTGTATGATGAGATCAGGAGCTTTTGGCCTTGATAAAGAAAGTGTGACATTCTCATTGTTCCTTCCAGTGGGTCACAAACGTGTTCAGACATCATGCCCATCCAATCCATGACCTCTCAGCAGAGTTTACAGAGCAATAGTTCCATATGTACCAGTTTTAATTATGATTCTGTAGGTAAGTGTGTGAAGGAGGTATGCAGCAGATAAAATATTGACAACGGAAAATGTTGTGTTTACAGATGAGAAGAGAGAGTGAACGTGTACGTTGGTGCGTGCGAGAGGGCAGGTGAAGAGGAGGTGAAGCAAGGCTGTCATGAAGAGCGAGATAATATGAGAGTTAAAAGACTGATACTAAGATGGAGCTAATGTGAGAGTTGAAGGATATCAGAGAGAACAAGCACCTGCAAAGTCAACAGGTGCGAGCTGCTGTGCTACATAGTTTAAAGTTTTTTAAAAAGTCATTTGTTGGGGCCAGACCGCATCATTGCGCTTTTTTACTTTAAGTAATGCACGTACAAACAAGCTATAAATGCCCATTGCAGTTACTAGTGTGTCAAAGTGTAGCCAGCTGGAACACTGATCACGGAGATGCTGTGGTGATATGGTCAGAGCTGCTGACTTTGAGTCTCGGGACCAGCTCAATATCCTGTGATTCTGGGCAAATCACTTAATCTCCCCTGCCTGTAAATATTAATGTGCCCTTGTGTAATGTAACTGGCACTCATGTAAAGTGCTCCACGACCTTCCGTTTAACTTTGAGCTATATAAAATAAGAGATGCCGAGTGGGGAAAGGGAATGCAGTGACAGGAGTGAGGTGGTGGGGGGACAAGCCACCAGGGAAGGGGCATGCAGTGACCGAATTGAGGTGGTGGTAGGGACGGGCCGGCAATAAACAGAATGTGGACGCTGGAAAGTAAAAAACAATCACAGATACAAACAAGTTTAACAAATTTATTTTCCCTATACTTAATACGCAGTTTGCATTCTTGATGGCGATAGAAACACAACAGTCCGATTCTGCCTTGAGGTCTAAAACCATCCCACCCAACGTAGTACAACGTCTTGGTCATGACTCCAATCGAGAAGTAGACAGGGACAATAACACTTAACTAGCAACAATGCCCCCGAATCTGGGCTTGAGCTCACAGCCTACCTCAAACACTTATATCGACACACTAGCGGGAACTGTTAGCATGATGGAAACCGCTCAGACGGAGCAAGTTCAAGTCAGCGAAAATGGAGCGCTGGGGAACCTCAAGGAGAAGCGAGGAACCATCCTTAAGCATAACAGAATATGCTTAGATCCTACGGGGATAACCAAAGTAAAACTTCCTAGAGAGACACCCTCGGCACAACCCACTAACACCCCTGATAGTTCAGACTCCGCTAGGATCGGAATCCATCAAACTAATAGTGATCTCTTAAACGTCAGTGCGCAATCTCGTAAAACTTACAAAGCTATGCTTGACGCCATTAAAGATATGAAAAACCTACTGTGCCTGTCTGAAAAATGGCTGGCAAAAATGGAGATTTTTCATTCTTCCCCCCCTGAAACGCATGTTAAAAAAAGATCCACCCCATTGGCTTTATCGAATAGAATTTACCGTCCTCCCACGCAACTCAACTATCTGACTGACAGTGAGTTATTATCTATTGTATCCACATATGAACCCATGCCTACCATTCAAACTAAGCTAGAAGAAAACCATAATATTCAAACTATAGTAACGAAAGCCTGTAGAAATTCTCAGGCTAATACTAGATGGATCAATGCCAACAATCTTAGGAGAGTGGCATTAACGCCCGAAGAATCTCTGCCACCCTTGAGCATTGAGCAGAAGCATTTTCGCTGCGCTCTACTCAACTGTCGATCGGCAAATAAACACGCGGCAGACATAGCCGATCTCATTCTTAACCATAACATTGACGTAATCATTCTAACGGAAACATGGCTCTCTGACTCTTCGTCGCCCTGCCTAGACCTACTTGTCCCCCCTAACTACCAGATTTTGAGGCAGGACAGAATCATCAGAAAGGGTGGTGGCATCGCTTGTATACATAAATCTGACATTTCCATAACAAAAATACAAGCTGAGCCTTTAGAGTCTTGTGAATATCTAGGCATGTCCTTAAGAGCAGCAAATATCCTGAACTGTAAACTACATGCCTTATACCACCCCCCGGGTACTAAGACCAAATTCATAGACCAGTTGATAGAAATCATAACTACTAACTCTAATCTGCAGACGAGCGATATATTCTTAGGAGACTTCAACATGCATTGGGAAGATCATGATGACAATCAAATCACCATGTTAAAATCCTTCCTGGATAGCCAATCCTTAGTCCAAGGATGTCATCTCCCCACCCACAATAAAGGATCTATTCTTTTTTTTTTTTTTTTTTTTTTAAACCTTTATTGAACAATGAAAGCTCACAAATACTGGCCTACAACCCCACGGGCTGGCCAGAACAGAATGGTCAAATAACCAGCATACAAAAAGAAGATCTGCACAGGATAAAACATCAGGAGCACTGGTGAAGCAATAAAATCATCGAGCGTTCAGCAAGAGCAGGATAATAAAGGTTAATTTTCTAACACGGGGAGGGGACCGAAGGAATAACGGGCCGTATATGAGAGTACAAGGGAGGGACCGTGGCAAGCCGCCATTTTATAGACACAACGTAAGAAAATGAAACCATATAATCAAATCTAGCAAAGGACAGAAACAGAATCAGACCATCAAATAGCGACAGTGGCAACAGTCAATCGCGCTCACTCACCTCCGCCCCTACCCGAACAAAGAAGACGTGGTCAAAAAGCCCCATCACAAAGACTATGCAATACGCACCTCAACGGAAAAAAGGGAACCTCCAGAAAGGAGGAAGGGAAAGAGGGAGAAAAAGACAACAAAAGGAACACCCGCCAGACCATGCACCCCCAGGGGGAAAAACAGGACAATAAAACCGGCATGCGATGTAACAGAAACACGATACCAGAATAGGCAGCGAACCACAATCAGCCACACACCGGAAGAAGGACAGAAAACCCCCGGGGGAGATACGAGGTGACAGAGTCCCGAAAAAGTGAATACACAAGAGCCATAGAACAAAAAAGGGGAAAATAAGGGGGGAAAAAGACCCCCCGACACAAACAGACCCCCCCCACCCACCCTTAAGCCCACCCTGCACCCCTGCAGAAGGCTACGGCCTACCCCCCCCGCAGCGTGCCTGTCGCCCTAATTAGAACCCGAGATATAGTGGAGCAAGAAAAGTTGGAATGAAAAGACAAAGAAAAAGGGGGGGGGGGGGAAGGAAGGGAAGGAAAGAAGGGAGTAAAGACATACAAACATACACACGGGGGAGGGCCAAAGACAGGAGTAAACGCACCCATCCACCCGCCCGGGTTAAAGGTCCAAGTCCTCGGGAAGCCAAAGAGTATCAGGCCAAAGTCCAGGAGCACTAATCAGTTACACAGAACCATATCAGGACACAGAGATCATCCAAGCCGTTCATGAGCTACCGCATATAAGAGTCAGTATTCATCAGCCCTGACCCTTTTTATCCAAAGCAGTAAGGGTCCGATCCAACGAGGACCCTGCCAGAAAGAACAGAAGGCAGGCAGCAGGAGAATCCAACGGCAGTCCAAAAAAGTCACAGGAAGAAAAGCACGGAAGATCCAGGAAAATCACAGAATGTAGCAAACGATGCAGGCACAGTTCCAAGGATATATCCATAAAAACCGACCCATCCGGGCCGGCACAGGAGACGTCATCGGGCAGTGGTGATTGAGAGGGACCAGGAGAATCATGAAAGTCCGGCAAAACAAAATCCAGCTCCCGGGCCAAGGGCAGAGGAGGCAGCACAGGAGGAGAAGGCGCCATCAGGGTACGCACCTCCGGGGCGGCAGCCGGGGCCGAGTCCGCCAGGAGAGTACCAGCCACACCCCGCGATATCAATGCCTCATCCGGTCGTGGGGGCCCGGGAGGCCCGCAGTGAGGAACCGTCTCCAGAGCCAGGAGTGGCGCGGCCACCGAGAGCCGCCAGGATAGCAGGATGTTTAAGATCCCCTTAAGTGCAGGAAAACCTTCACAGTATCCGACACCCGGGCCTTGCGGCGGGCCCCCAGTGCTCGTCCGGGCCCGGCCCAGACAAATGGGGTTGGCCGCCATCTTGAGAGCCCGAACAGGCCGCGCGGCCAACAACCTCCGCCGGGGCGGCAGTCAAGCAGATGAAGTCCCGCCGACAGGCAGAAGAACACCCGGGACAGGAAGGGGGGCCACCAGAAGAAGGGGATTCGCCGGCCCCCCAATGTCGCCAGTCCCGATCTCCGAGTCTCCGAGTCCGGGCGGCAAAGAACAAAATGGCCGGACCGGAGAACAAAGGGGGAGGAAGCTGAACACACGAGGAACCCCAATAATGAAGGGCAGCGTCACCATCCAAGGCTGCCGCCACACAGGAGTCTCTCAGCCAGGAACCTCCGGCTCACACGGACAGCGGCCCTCCAGTCACCTCCAGTGCGCCCCGAAGGGCAAGCCCGCAGGCTGCATCCGGCCCAGGAGCCGGGACGAAGAACCAGGCCAGTCCGCTCTCGAGTCCCGGGAATGGTCGGGGGCACTGCACCGGACCCACAGCAGCCAGGACAACCGGAACAAGTGGTAAGTGCCTGCAGTGCGTCGTAGTAGTACCACACAGCAAGGAGGGCTTCCCGGGGCAGGATAAATGCAGGATAAATGTGAAAAACACAGGCGGGCGAACGGAGCCGAGCTAAAGCGCGGCCATCTCGGTCGCGAGCTAGGCTCCTCCTCAAAAAAGGATCTATTCTTGATTGGATCTTAGCTAAAGAGAAATCTATTGAGAACATTGCAATCACACCCTGCACCTGGTCGGACCACCACATAATTACCTTCGAAATTCCCCTCAGAAAATCTAAATCATCTACACAAGCTATTAAACCTAAAAAGTGGTCTAGGGACACCAGAGTAATTAATATGGAAAACTTAGCGTCACGATGCAATATTGATCTACAGCCACCCATGAGCATGGATGACGTCAACGACCTCACGCTACATTACAACGAAACAATGTCCAGCATCATTGAGGACATAGCCCCGCTAAAACAAAAAAGATTCTCAGACAAAGACAAAAACCCATGGTTCAACGGTGCCCTAAATGAAGAAAGAAGGTCACTGAGATTAGCGGAACGTAAATGGCGACAACACCCCTCCTCACCCCAGCTAACCTTACTGAGACAATCCAGGAAAGCGTATAATAAAAGCATTACTAAATCTAAAAAAGAATTCTTCAGGAAAGAACTGGACAATGCAGTAAATAGACCAAGGAAACTCTTCGATCTACTTAAAGATCAATCAAACAAGGCGGCCAAAATAGCTCCAGTCCTTGCCAAAACTTGCTTAAACAGCGAAGACTTCTCGATCTTCTTTACAAACAAAGCCAACTCATTGGAGAGGGAACTCAAAAAAGCGGCGGATGACATTGAATTGGAGAAGGACCGGGCAGATAAGGTGCTGGATGAACCAGAATCAGCCAAACCCAAAAACAATGCTAGATGGTCAGACTTTACACAGGTCAGCGAATTAGACATTTCAAAGATCATGGCGACCTCGAAACCTAACAATCATTACAACGATCCCCTTCCGGCGAAATGCTGGTCCTCCATAAATTACCTGCTAATCCTGGCCTGGTCTAGGATCATTAATGCCTCGTTGTCTCAAGGTCAAATACCGGCCTGCTCAAAAACAGGACAAGTCATCCCACTCCTAAAAAAATGACTGAGAACCCCTTAGATGCGAACAACTTTAGACCGGTAACCAATATTCCCATGTTGGCCAAAATTCTGGAAAAATGTGTCCAACATCAATTGAGCCTACACATCTCTGAATTCAAGCTTCTAAACGACTGCCAATCCGGTTTCCGCCCAAATCACAGTACAGAAACTGCGATCCTGCACATAGTAGATGACGCTTTACTGGCTCTGGACCAGAATGAAACATGCCTCCTAATCTTATTGGACCTGTCGTCAGCTTTCGACACGGTGAACCATGCCTATATACTCGATTGACTGAAAAACAGGATGGGATTTGAGGGTACAGTGCTATCCTGGTTCAGCTCCTTTCTGGAGAATAGATCGCAAAAAGTAATGGTCAATCAAACCCTTTCAAGCGCAACAGGCAATACTATAGGAGTTCCTCAAGGTTCAACGCTATCTCCATCACTTTTCTATCTATACGTAGAACCTCTTACGGAAATACTTCAAAAAGCTAACATTGCTTACCATATGTATGCTGACAACACTCAGCTGTACATCAAGGTTGCGTCGACTGATAATTTAAAGACAATGAACATTGCTCTAGCAAGAACACTTCTATGGCTAACCAAGAACCACCTAAAACTAAATCCTCAAAAAACTGAATTCCTCCTGATTACTCCTAAAAAAAGCAAAACACTGATTGCTGAATGGTCCAACCTCATCACGGCACTAAAGTGCACTCCGAAGATTGTGGAGTCAACTACATCTCTGGGTATCATTCTGGACAAAAACCTTAATATGTCTGTACATATCAACACAATGGCAAAAAACGTCAGGTTCCACTTAAGCTACTTACGAAAACTAAAACCTTTCTTAAACAAAGCAGACCTCAAAACAGCAGTTCAGGCATTGGTCATCTCAAGGATTGAATACTGTTGCACAACCTTAGCCGGGCTCCCTAAGATCTCAACAGCCCCATTGAAAGCATGTCTTAATGCAGCCACAAGACTCATAGCGGGATCCAAAAAAGTTGACCATATCTCCCCCCACTCGAAAGCTCTCAACTGGCTTCCTTTCGAAGCACGAATCCAGTTCAAGCTGGCATGCGTCACACACAAAGCAATTCACAACAAATCTCCAGTCTACCTCGCCAAGAAACTCACGATATCGGGAGGGTCCCGTTCCTCCAGGAGCAATGCTGATCTACTACTGAAACTGGCGCGCTTCCATAAGAAAAGAACTTATGACCGAGCATTCTCAGGGGCGGCGCCGAGAATTTGGAACGCCCTCCTCCAGGACTTGAGAAGAATTCCAACCATCGCAAAATTTAAAAAGGAAGCAAAGTTGTTTTATATGAGGACATTTCTCCCTTAAATCCTTAAAACTGTACTTCATTTATTTAATTCTGCCTGGCTGGTAGAATTTCCACACAAGCAACTCACTGTACTAGGTTGGAATGTTATACTAGTTTTTATCTCATTTAAGTTCTAAAGACTTTATGGAAATCTATCTGTGAACTTTTTGGTTATGTTAGCCCTTACGGAATTGCTAATACCGCAATCACCAATGGCTAGCAACATGTAAAGGTAAGAATATTGTTTATATGGTATTGTAAAGCGCTCCGATACCCTGTGCAGGGTCATGTTCGCGCTATAGAAAACACTAAAAAAAAATTTAAATAAATTGAACAAATGCCTATTACAGTTACCAGCTTGTCTAAGTGTAGCTAGCTGGAACACTACACATGGAGAGGCTGTGGCGTTATGGCCAGAGCTGCAGACTTAGGAGCTGGGGAACCAAGTTCAAGTCTCGACGCCAGCTCAACAACCTTTGATTCTGGGCAGGGACGTTCAACATCCTGTGATTCTGGGCAAATAACTTAATCTTCCCGTGCCTAACAAAATGAATGTGTCGATCTGTAAGGCAACTGATGCACATGTAAAGCGCTCCGATATCGGCGTGTCGAGTTCACGCTATATAAAACTTCCCCCCCAAACAAATCACTTAAGGCCTGATTTAGATGCTGTGGCGGCAGGTGGGGAACTGTGGTGAGGAGGCGGAGAGTAGTAGAAAAAAATAAAAATTAAGAAAACATATCTGCTGGTCATGTCGCCAACCGCCGCCTCTCCTCCATCATAGGAGCACCCGGGCTCCCTAAGCCAATGACAACACTGCAATGCAGCGTTGTGATTGGTCTGAGTGCTGTGGTTCAGCGCTCAGGCAAGGACATGGAGCCTGCGTATCTTCCTCACCAGGCTATGTAATGCAGCCAGGTTGGGAACATGCAAAGTGCGCATGACTGTATGGCCGTGTCAAGACGGCAGGCCAAACAGTCATGTGCATTTTGAGTGTGCTCACCACTACTCCCCCCGACACCAGATCTGGCCAGCCCCACCCCTCCCCGCACATAGGAACCGAAAAATAAAATGATAATAATGGTCAGTTATTATCATTTTATTTTTCCTCTGCACTGCTGTTAAAGCAGTGGGGCGACGCACCTCCACCTCGGTGGAGGAGCCGCAGCTGTTTAGATGTTCGCGGATGGGTTATCCCGTCTGCTAAAATATAAATCCCATAGGTTATAATGGGATTTATATTTTAGAGGATGGGAGTCCACATTACACAAGGACACATTCATGTTTACAGGTGTGGAAGATTAAGGGCCTGATTTAGATGTTGATGGACAGGTTACTCCGTCACAACGATGACGGAAATAATGACTGCGAAATATAAATCCCATTATAACGTATAGAATTTATATTTCGGTGGACAGGATGTCCATCACCGTTGTGACAGAGTAACCCGTCGCCAACATCTAAATCAGGCCCTTAATCTCCCATGCCTGTAAAAAATGTATCTTTGTGTATTGTAACAAGCGCTCATGACAAGTGCTCCATGTTCTTCAAGTTGACTTTGCACTATATAAAAACAAGCTCTGTCTAGCGACGGGGTGGCGGAGGGGCATGCAGTAACAGAATTGAGGTGGTGGGACGGATTTGAAATCAATGAACAGAATGCGGAGGCTGGAAAGTAAAAAAGAAAAGTATGTTACAAGTACACGGTTAATGGAAGGACACAGGCCGCCGGAAGAAGTACCCGGTCTAAGCTCCACAGCAAGGACGAAGACGTGAAGCTAGCAGGAATCTGGAGACCGAAGGAGGCACTGACCAACAGGATAAAAGGAAACAAGAGGGGCATAGGAGCCAACCAATAGTAAATAAAGGTAAGTAATGGGCAGGCTCTAAGCCCCTTTTAAGATTATTGTTTTTCGTTACAAGAGATTTTGCAAGCACTGTTTAGGCAAAACCTACAAATTATGGAAGTGTCTCAAATAAAATGGTGTATAGCGGAGAATGGAATTAATTGGCAAACTCCAAAAACCACTACCCCTTCCAGATCTTACAATGTCTAATTCACAATATTTTCAGAATTGAAACATTTTCAATTAATCTGGAGCTCATTAAATGTTCGGTCCTAGCTCTGCCTCGTAGCCATACCCACTTGCCCCATCCCCACACCTTCAGCCTAATTTGTTGAGTACCCACACTTGTTTCTCCCATTTAAAGCAATGCCATTTATTCATTCATCTGAAATTGCTAACACGCATTATCAAAACCAACTGGGCTGGGGTGTTTTAGGAGTTATGTCCGGTGTCAAGTGATGTGTCGAAACTGAACGCCCTACCAGAAAACTCATAGAAAGGTACCAAAATACTAGTCAAGTCACACACAGGATTTTCTCATTCACTTTTTAAGTCACGTCCTTAATTATATCTCTTTAAAAGGATTCCTAGTTATGCTTCTTCAGTCACGTCCCCTCCGCTTTCCATCTCATAGGGCAAAGGGAGATGTAGCATCACGCCAAAGCTGTCGATCTTGGAACTGGGGAACCAGGTTCAAACCTTGGGGTTGGTTTCTCGGAAAATCACTTAATCTACCCGAAGCCCGGGCCAAGGGCGGGCCCGTCTGCACCCATCAGAGCCCGGAGGAGGCTGGGCCACCCCTCTGTCTTCTTGAACCAGCATACGGGGATGTTTGTCTGCCTTGTTGCCTGTTGCCTTGGGGGGCCGGAATTACATGCCCCAGCCTGAAGTGGGACATTAAAGTCAGCAAAAAGAGGGAGAAAATAAAATCAGGTCTGTCCATAAACTTTTCTTAAATCTCCTTTTTCTACTGCCTCTAACTTACTGTGCAACCTTTTCAACTAATTGCCACAGGCCAATATTAATGACACTATAAATGGGAAAACGTAAACTATCACAGCCACTGGGAAAAGGGGTCTCAAAAAAAAGCAAATTTTCGGCAAGTAGCATGCTACTCCGGAACCAATAAAGGATTAGTGTTGAATTAGTATAGTGAAATATGAAAGTAATTTGAGTGGTGGATAGGTTAGTCTGTTATTTGGATTCAGAAGGATAGCAGAGGGATAGAAGAGGGAAAAGGTTTGCATTTATATAGTGTTTGTTACCCCTGATGGTGTGTTGAAGCGCTTTTTTCGGCGAGTATTACGCTACTCTGGAACCCATAAAGGATTAGTGGTGAATTAGTATAGTGAAATATGGAAGTACTTTTGAGTGGTGGGTATTAGTCAGTTATTTGGATTGAGAAGAATATGGGAGGGATAGAAGAGGGAAAAAAGGTATGCATTTATATAGTGCTGGTTACCCTGAACGGGGTGTCGAAGCACTTTTTTGGTGAGTAGCACGCTACTCCGGAACATAAGGATTAGTGGTGAATAAGTATAGTGAAATATGAAAGTAATTTGAGTGGTGGGTATTAGTCAGTTATTTGGATTGAGAAGAATATGGGAGGGATAGAAGAGGGAAAAAAGGTTTGCATTTATATAGTGCTGGTTACCCTGAACGGGGTGTCAAAGCACTTTTTTGGTGAGTAGCACGCTACTCCGGAACCCATAAGGATTAGTGGTGAATAAGTATAGTGAAATATGAAAGTAATTTGAGTGGTGGACATTTTTCAGTTATTTGGATTGAGAAGGATAGTGGAGGGATAGAAGAGAGAAAAAAGGTTTGCATTTGTGCTACCCCTATTGAGGTGTTGAAGATATATCGTGACTGACCTCAGCGAGCAGAGACTGGTGATTGGGGGGGCACGGGGATGTGATCGGGCCCCCCCTTGCTCTGGCTTGCACACATCGCGACCGATTGAGGTGGCGTGGTGCGCATCTATTGTGGAGCTTCGCCTTGACTATTACCCCAACGGCTGATAGCGACTGGGCAGGCCATATAGCCTGCTGTGGCCTCCATTGGGTTTTGGGGCCTCTTGAGCGACCAGTGAAGGAGTGGGAGCAAGAGGGTGGTGCCAGGCCCAGCCCCCTGCTCGTGACCTGGTGTGCCATTAACTGCATGAGCTGCGGGGTGGCTGTGGAGCCCTGCTCTGGCCAGGGCCTTGCGGCTGTTAACGCCCAGACTGGCTCTGTAATCTAGACCTGCCCCATGGCCCTTTGAGTGCGGTAAAGCTCCTCATGTCTGGCCGGTGAGGGAGAGGGGGGACTGGGTTGTCTCAGGCCCAGGCCCCCTGGTTGTGATAATGCGCACCTCAGTGGGTGCAGGCTCCGACAAGTGGTGTACTGAGGAACTTAGTCCTGGCGGGGCCCTGGTGCTAAGCAGTGACTGTGTGGGCTGCACGCTTTGGAACTGCCCCTATTGGGCTATGGGACCTGTACTACAATGGGGGGGGGCCCAGGCCTGTGAGTAGCCATGTCTTTAATGCCGATGGCCTCCTTAGATCACATTCCTGCTCAAAGAATATTCTGAGGCCTTATTCACTTGCCATGGACTTAACTGACCCTAACTGGTTGCTGTGCATTGGAGGCTCGCTCTCCCCTTAACATTGCCTGAAACATAAGAGTCCTCCTCCCCTGGTGGTGCATAGTCCCAGTTTCTTCCTGTAGCCTGGATTTGGAGGGGACAGCTGTACCTGTCACATGCTCGTGGGAGCCACGTCAATTTAACAAAATCGCATTGCAACTTTGTGCTGACACATTCTTCCCTTCATTAAGTACTTACGTGGCTCAGAACCGCCTGATGCCTATGGCCTAGCAGCTAGCCGTGGGTCGCCTTCGCTCGACTGAACCGCTGGCTCATGCTCCTAGTGAATCACTTACAGACCAGTCATCAGCCACGGGTGCAGGATCTGAGGCCCCCCATTCGGAAGTATCATTGGGGGCTAAGCTAGACACGTACTGCAGGTGGTGGAGAAGACTGGGGCCACGCTCGAACTGACATGCACATCACTGGAAGGCAGGATCGACATGGTCACTGCATATTTCACTCTTCTGCACGCAGACCACTTTAAGCTCACCGACAGGGTGCGGGATGCTGAGTACACACTATATGAGCTCCATCAATCACGTGGGACTACACCGCGTTGCTCCAATCTTTAGCTGATCGTGTCCACACCTTGGAGAATAAGGTGGAGTATGTAGAGGGCTGTTGCCGCAGTAATAATGTCCTAGTGGTGGAGTTGCCAGAGGGGGAAGAGTGCCTGGATACTGTAGACTTTACTGAGAAATGGATCTGCACACTCTTACCGGATGCTGAGTTCACACCTTTCTTCTTGGTTGAGCAGGCTCATTGGGTCTCGACACAGAGGCCACCGCCCGGGACTGGCCCCATGCCCTTCTTGTTTTTGTTGTTTTTTTATCCCTCAAATAAGTAAGGCCCCAGGCCCTTCTTATTCCACCTTCTGAATTACAGAGACTGCAACGCCATTTCACGTGAATCGCGCAACCTTCAGGAAATCCTCGCTAACGCTCTTACCTCAGTACACAATCGCAGTTCAGAAACAAAGGAACTCCTTTCAAGCATTCAAGTGGTGACTGCACAAGCTGGATCTGCACGACTCATTGTTATTCCCTGCCCCTCTTTGAATAGCATTTGAAGGTCACGCCCACTTCTTTGACTGCTGACCTTCATCCAGAACAGCTGAAAAGTGACCCCCAAGCAAACAGCGCCGGCAGGGCAGAGGTAAAGGGGCGGGTTGGCCCCCACCTCCGATTTATTCACCTGGTGTGCCTGTTCTACACTGCACCAGTGGCCAGGGTGAAGACGCGCACTATGATGACCAGGATTGACAACAAGAGAGGGCTGGAGAAAAGGGTCACAATCATATTGATGTACACTTTGCAAACTCAGCAATAGTTATCCCAGATTTAGGCTCTCAACGAATAACCTCAGAGGAACATCAGAAAGAATATGCCCTAAGTAACTCAGAACTGGGTCTATCGTCCTGCCCAATGACCGAACCTCCAAACTTGCCTGTTGTTGTACAGGATAAAGTAAGAAATCTACAGAGTAAGGAACAGAGTTGCTCAAATTGCCAAAACACAAAAACGATTAAAACCATATTGAAGACCTGGAACATTGCCGGAATGAGACATAAACTATTGAATCCAGAGTGGCTGGAAATTATCAACCAAGCTCAACTAGCTTGTCTTCAAGAAACAGGGCACTAGATGAATTCTTTGTGGAGGGCTTCATGTCATTTTTAACCCGAGCAACTCCTTCAGCGGGGTGATGGGCTAAGGGAGACCTGGCTGTTTTAATATCAATAACCTCCTCGATGAACGTTTTAAGGTCCTATTTGTCCTCCCCCTATTTCCATTGTATCCATTTAATCAGAGAAGAAAGGTTTAACTTGGTTATAATTAACTTCTATAATAACTTTTTTGATACAACTAAAGTGACAGTTATAATGGATTTAGGCAAAGAAGTTCATTTATTTTTAGACAAAATTATGGAGGATTATGTTTTATTATAGGTAGAAGATTTTAAAATCAGTACATGTTATAGACAATGACCTGAAAGTTGTAGATACCTTAAAACTAATGGTGATGGTATGTCACATTTTCTGCATAACCCCTCTGGAGAAGTTTTAAATGAAATGATTTATAAGTCTAAGGAAGTTGAAACGGCGATAAGTAAAATAGTCTCTACAAAGGCCGCAAGTCCGGACGGCCTACCAGGCGATCTGTTCCTGGCTGATTGTGTACAATGGACATGCTACATCTTAATACTATCTAACGCCATTGCTAAAGGTGCACCTTTCCCAGCGACTTGGAAGTCCGCTGAAATAGTTCTGCTAGAGATCGCGGGTCACCTGACCAATAATTACGCCACTTCTGGCTTCGGGCCCATATACTTTACTTTCTCCTGTACATTGATCAGATGACCACACAATCTACTATCAATAATTGTGAGTTCCTTTCGATGACTTCCAGTGTACCCAACTTACCATCCGCCGTTATGGGTACCTAAGACCACGATGGGTCAGGGAGCTAGCTGTAAAAGGAAAGGCAGCAAAATACAAAACCCAACATAAGACTTTACTTTTTCATGAAATGACCACGGACAACTGGAAGTTTTGAAAGTTTTATCTTAAATTCAAATAAAGGGTAGTCATACAGCGTTATCAAAAGAATGCTAGTGCGACAGGGAACCCGCTAAGTGAGAGTAAAACTAAGATAAGGACAAAGTGAACACGCTATAAATCTGAGTTACTTTAGTCAGTTTTAAGAGAGACAAACCACGACCATATCAGGAAGTTGCAAACTGCAATACAGAAAATGATTTCTAAAAGGTAGGGTAACATAGGAACACGTTATGAAATAAAAATGCAAACAATTTTATGAAATGCAATGGTTGCAGGAGAAAGCATGGAAAATTATTCACGAGCAAGGGTATGTCTTTATTGAAGCAAAGACAGAAAAATAGGAAGGTGCAGTTTAAGAATTCAGAGCAATATTTACCTAGACTGGTGTGAAAACCAACCCTGGCCACGGGTCAGTTAAGGACATGAAAACCCTCAAGGAAGGATAACCCTCAGTAGGACAGCAGGTGCAGAATGGACACCCCAGGACAGGACAGGAAACCCAGATTCGGATCAGGACAGGACCACCAGGATACGACCAGCACCCGCAGTTCGGAAGCAACGCCTGCGCTCCGCCCTCTCTGCAGCTATCGATCAGGACCCCGATTGGGTCAGCGAATTCCCCAGCAAAGTGCTCCGCCAGCACTTAAGGTTCAGTAAAACCTTCAGAGTCTATGGTCAATTTCGGACAGAGTGCTCCGCAGCGCTCTGTATCAAGTCACCTATTGAGTGCGTTGGGTCAGTGACAGGTCAGCTATTCAGACAAGTCGGACAATTTCTCTAGCTAAACCTAGGCTAGATATACTCTTTTGGGTCAGTGTACCACCCCCCAATGTTGCAAAGTGTCAGAATCCCCACATTTCGATTGGTCCTAAGGTAGGATTTGGTTAACACACCAATCAGAACAGACTATTCTAAGGCCTAATTTACATGCTAAGGTGCCGCCTAGCAAGATTAGGGTTCCCACGAGAAGTCGCACAGAATACAATGGGAAGAATACAATTTGAAACAAATAGAATACAATCATGATGCCTTGGCTGGGTGAAGGTGCACGTTCCCATGCAGGCTCTGGCATCAACCTTCTTTGGCTTGGTTTCAATGCCGCCGCACCACCGGGTGATTCTGCGCAGAAACACCCTCCAAGATGGACTCCCCAGCCCCATCACCCCTCAGTGCCGAGGATACATGAAAAGTAAGCGAAAACAAATTAATACATGGAAATAAATGAATGTATTACATGTTATAGGTTCGTACTTTAGTTTCATCATTATAAAAATATACTATGCATTAGTGATAAGTGCAACGAATAATTTCACAGGAGCAGCAGCACACAGCTTAAGCACGTTATTGCTATTACGCATGCGCGCCCTTTTCCCTCCAAAACTATCTCTAAACGTAGTCACGTGAGTGTGACTGACGCATGCGCAGAAGAGGAAAGTCAAGCAGCGGCCATTTTAGGGACACAGATTAATCGTATTAGTAGAACACATATGCAAGCGTCTCTATGATACATATATATCGGAAATAAAGGATATTAGTAAAACGTACAATTCGTTACGAGGTTACAACGGTTTCGAGGTTCATGAATCGAGCAAGTCGCGATGCGAAATCTTGCTCTATCAATCCCCTCTTTGATGATATTTACTATCATCACAAAAAAAAATGGAACCAGATGCCAACTTTCTTTCACACTTTGTACATCTCTATTTCTTCCAACAAGCGATTCAGCTTTTCATTCTCAGTTTTGGTAGGGTGAGAGTTTTTCACCTTTATATAAATCTGATTATTCATTTCTTCCAATTCAAGTTCATCCGCACTCCGTTTCACTCCTCTTGCATTCACCTGATACTTCTTAGTATGCTTTCGACATTTGCAACAGACGAATATGAGAAATAGGATAAGACCTATCACTCCAATTGGCATCAGTACCTTAAGTAATAAGCTTTTACCTAAACTAGCAAACCAATGACCTACATTGGAGAGACCATCAACCAGTCTCTTCCAGGCACTGTCAACCTCGAGTGGTTTCAGTTCCTTTTCCAAATTAGTAATGTTTTTCACATATCTTTTGAGCTGTACGCTTTTGTCCGGAATGTAAGTGCAACAATGTTGCGCCTTCAACATCCGGCAGACTCCGCCCTCTTTTGCTAACAAGGTGTCAAGAGCAAGTCTGTTTTGCAAAACCATTGATCTGATCGCAACCATTTCGGTATTGACCAGCAGAAATCCGTGAGCTGTGTCAGTAGACAACACATCCACTATTGTAGACAATTTGCAAATTCTGTGAGTGTTCAGAACCACTCCCACTCCAGGTATCAGTGCACTAAAAATACTACCTATTATTTCACCTACGCTTTCTCTTTTGCTACGCACTAAGCCATTAGTGTTTTCACTGCTTCCAGCAATTTCATTCTCATGGTATATTCTCGGGAAGACAATGCCAAAATAGCAGCTTCCATACCAGTGATCCGGCAATTTGAAATAAGCCTTGTCTCCACATATATAATAAATTCCAGGAAACACAGGCTCCGACCCATTTTTGAATCCCCAACCCCCAATTACCTTGTAATTGTGCTCACATTGACTGGAACCAATGAAAATGTTATTATAATAACTAGTCTTCTCGCGATGAACACAGAGTTTCCCTTTCTTTTCGAAATCCAGCAACAAAGCAGGCCCTGCCCCGCCATTTGAGGTGCTTTCCATGTTTTCAGCTCATTTAGGTGTTTTCTGCCTTTTGTCATTTGCCTTTCTTTGGAAACTCTCCCTTCTTTTCTCTGCCATGTTTAAAAATACCTTTTCTTGTTCATGTAATGTACAGGTCAAGTTATCTCTGTGTGCTTCAGCTATATCTATATTGCCTATAGTCAGAAAGTAGTCTCCCATATATCGTATTACGTCACTTTTGGTATGTACAGGATTCAAGTTTCCACGAACAGGAAGTTCAGAAAAGATCACGTCATTATTAGAGTAATAGTACTGTAACGGTCCTCTTTTGTAAAATAAGCTTGCTAAAATACTACAGGAGATTCCATAGGTCAGAGGTAGGTGATGATATGTCACGCCTTCAGCCACAGAAGTAGGTAGCTTCATGCAGACATAACAATCTTCTATTTCCATAGTTTCTACGTAATGCACTAACAGGTTTGCGAAAACATTTAAATGTGTCTGGTTTCTAACTCCGTGGTAATGTAGTCCTTCCTCATCTGATGCTTCTAAGTCTCGTTTTGTCTGTCTGAGTGCTTTCTCACGTCTTTCTACACTTCGTGTTGTCAGTTCTTCAGTGTCGGAAATCTGAGTAGGGTCAATATTAGTATTTTTGCTAACCATAAAAGGAATGAAAACTGTTAATCCTATCCAGATTACTATAACTATAAGTATACTACATATGCACACCTTGCAGCAGGTTTTGCAACAACTCCGGCTAGGTCTACTACTTACATTTGTATCAGACATCTTGGCTCAGAATAAAATTTTAACCCCTCTTTGTGGCTTTGCCCAGGTATTTTTATGCTGAGCAATCTCACGGCGGTTCTTCCTCTTCCTCTGCAGAGTAATCAGTAATCTGTTCTCTATCGCTTTCGTCAGTAATATCAAGATCTTCAAAGTTTTCCAAGATCAAGTAGGTCCACTCCGGATCCTTGTATTTTTCGTTTTGTCTTTTTATTCGCTCACTTCTTCTCTTGGAGCTATCTTCCGGTAGTTCTGCAATTCGGGGACTTTTTCTTATATCTGCAAGTTTCTCTTGGACTGTTTTTATTCTTAATCTTAGTCTCTTAATATACCTTGGCTCAATGTGCTTCTTTTTCTTGAGTCTTTTGGTTGGCACTGTTACTTGGCTTTCTTCTAATGTCCTTTTATTTTCACTTGTTTGTGGCACTTGAATTTCTGCCTTCTCCCTTTTTGTCTGACTAGTCCCAGGTCTTGTATCTACTTCTTCTGCCTGGTTACTAAGCTGGCCTTGTTCAGGTGAGTTTTGATTTTGGCTTTCAAATGTCTCTGTTTCTGTGTCCTGAACACGTTCTTCTAATTCTGCCTGATCCTGCTCGAGCACTTCGATCCCTTGATTTTCTTCTGCTCGAACTATTACACTATGTCTAGTCTGTCCCTTTTCGACATCAGGAGTCAGTGGAGGAGTATCGATCACTTGTTCTGTCCCTGTCTGACCTTCTTCTTCGTCCTTAGATTTGATGCGAATCTCAATGATCTGAGGGTCTTCGCCTGTGCCTTGCTCGACCTCTCTATTCCACTCTCTGTCTTCTCTAATTCGCTCTCTTGTTCTGAGTGGGTCTCCAGGAAAGTCAATTATGGGTATCCAATCTTCTGGCCAAATCCTCTGCAGCTCGTCATCAGCTACTTTCGGACCAACAACTGTGGGATTCTCAGCAGTACTGGTACTTGGCCATACGTCATCAGTTACCTCTGGACCGACGCCTACAGGACCCTCAATGGGACTGGTGCTCGGCCGTCTGATATCAGCTACTTCAGGACCAACAGCTGTAGACCCCTCAGCTGGACAACCTTCGGCTCCAGGTTCCTCGTCGGGTATCACCTTCTGGGTATGGCTGGCATGGATCCACTTGGGAACGCCTGCACACTTCACCGCTGTCGTGGTGACCAGGATTACTTGGCGCTTTTGTCCCCACCTTGGTGCAAGGCAACTCGAACGAGTATGCTTCTTTATCTTAACCCAGTCACCAGGAATCAATTTGTGAACTGGTGTTGTCGGGTTGGCGACGGCGTCTGCCCCAATCTGGCGAGAGATAGAACGCACTTGGTCACCCAGTTGCTTGCAGTATTCAAGTACCAAATCATCAGAAATGTTTAACAGTTTGTATCCTGGTACCCAAGCTTGTCTCATCACTCTTCCCATCAATATCTCATGGGGACTCAGGCCCGTTCTTCGATCTGGAATGCTTCTGAGTCCCATCAGAACAAGAGGCAAGGCATTTATCCAGTTCAAGCCAGTAGAGTCACATATTTTTGCCAATCTATTTTTTATAGTGCCATTTATTTGTTCTACTACTCCAGAAGCCTCTGGATGATATGCACAGTGCAGCTTTTGTGTGATCCCGAATGCTTTGCAAAGCTGGGCCAAAATTTCATTCTGAAAATGTGTGCCTCTGTCTGAATCAATAAAGACTGGAACCCCGAACCTAGGTATCAATTCTTTTAGTAGGAGCTTAGCTACTGTTATGGCGTCATTCTGTGTGGCAGGGTAAGCTTCCACCCACTTTGAAAATAGGCAGACAATGACTAGGACATACCTTTTTCCCTCACAACGAGGCATGGTAATGAAATCAATTTGTATTCTCACAAAGGGACCACCTGATCTCCCAATTTTCATCAATTCAACCACTGTTCTTTTGCCAGCGTTGAACTGCTGACAGGACAAGCACCTCTGGCAGAGAGATTCTGCTACTTTCCTGAACTTCTTGTTGTACCATGTCTGTTGAAATACCAAAATCATGGCGTCCCTCCCAATGTGTGATCCCTCATGTATCAATCGAGCCATTGGGGCAAGCAGGTGTCTGGGTAACACAGGCATACCATTTGGGCCCACAATGACACCATCCTCACGTCTCGGTTTACAACCTTCTTCTTTCCACTTCTCTTTCTCTTCCCAGGGCGTCACATGCTGCCATTCTCTCACTTCATCCCATGTAGGCACTTCTTCAAACATTCTAAGTTGGCAGCTGTTTCCAACCCCACCTCGATTGGGATTTATTCTCATTTGTTCCATAGCACATTGTTTTGCCACCCGATCAGCAAAGTCATTTCCCATAGATACAGGGTCAAGGCCCTTCTTATGAGCAACGCATTTGACCACTGCCAATTCTTTTGGTAATTGGATTGCCTCTAAAAGGTCTTGAACAACTTTTCCATTTCGAATGGGGGTACCTGAAGAAGTCAGGAATTCTCTTTGTAGCCATAATTGGCCAAAGTCATGCACAACCCCGTAACAGTACTGACTATCAGTATACACTGTTACTTTTTTGTCTTTTCCCAATTTGCAAGCTCTTATCAGAGCGATCAATTCGGCTACTTGTGCAGACTTTACTCCAAATAAATAGGATGCTTCTTCAATTTTTTCTAACGTGACTACAGCATATGCAGCACTTAGGCCTCCTAGTTCATGCCTCAGACATGAACCATCCACGAACCATTCCACATCATGTACAGGCAAAGGAGTTTCTTTTATGTCTGGGCGAGGTTTAGTACTAAACTCTGTCAGGTCAATACAGTCATGCTCATGATCTCCCTTATCTTCCATTACCATTGAGTCAGGGAGTAGAGTGGCAGGGTTTAGAATGTTACATCGGGTAATGACTATATTTGCAGCACCCATGAGAATCCTCTCATATTTAGTCAGCCGACTAGGGGTGAGATACTGAGTTTTCGTACGAGTCAATAGGATCACAACTGCATGTGGAACATACACAGTTACAGGATGACCCATAATAATTGACTCACTTTGTTCTAAACTGGTGCAAGTTGCAGCTACTGCTTTTAGACATCCAGGTAGTCCAGCAGCCACTGGATCCAAAGTGGCAGAAAAATATGCCACAGGCCTTCTGGTCAACCCATGCTCCTGAGTCAGGACTGACAATGCACAATTGTCACGAGTGTCACAGAACAAGCCAAACTCCTTGGAGTAATCAGGCATTCCCAGAGCAGGAGCTGTACACAGGCAATTTCGCAACTGTGTGAAAGCTGTTAGGCTCTCGTCATTCCATTCAACTGGGTCCTTTGCTCCTTTCTTTGTCATTTGTATCAAGGGCTTTGCAAGGACTGCGAATCCCACAATCCATTGCCTGCAGTAACCTACAACTCCAAGGAACATTCGGATTTCTTTCTGAGTACGGGGTAACTGCATATTTTGAATTATTCTGACTCTCTCTGAGGTGACTTTTCTGATACCTTTTTCTATCTGGTGTCCCAGATATTTCACTGATTTCGAACAGAACTGTAATTTTTCAGGGGCCACTTTATGTCCCTTTTCACTCAGGTGATTCAGTAGGGCAATGGTGTCAACCACGCAATCCCTATGGCTTTTAGACGCCACCAATAGGTCGTCGATGTATTGTACTAAAACAGATTTTCCAGGTAAGACCAAAGTTTCCAGGCATTTTTTCAAGATCTGATTAAAGATAGAGGGGCTTTCTGTGTACCCCTGGGGGACCCTGTTCCAGACATACACGTTACTGTTGAAAGCAAATGAGAAAAGAAATTTGCTATCTGGATGCAATGGGATCGAAAAGAAAGCATGACATAAATCTATCACCGTGAACCATTCAGCATCCCAGGGGATCTGATACAGAATCACTGCTGGGTTCGGAACAATAGGGCAGCAAGGGACCACTATCTTGTTTACCTTTCTCAGGTCCTGCACTACTCGATACTTGCCATTAGGCTTTTTGATGCCCATGATGGGTGAGTTGCACGGGCTACTCATTACTTCCTGTATGATGTTTGCTTCTAGCAGTTTCTGAATTTCAATGGCAACACCTGCTCTTACTTCTGCACTCATTCTGTAAGGCTTGGTATTCGGGTATACTGCATTTTCCTTCATGGCTATTTGTATGGGGTCTACGTTTTTCATTAATCCCACATCCTTTCCTGTAAAGTCCCATACTTCTGGTTTCACTGTCTGCTGGAGTTCTTCCGGTAAGTCCTGTATAGTCAGTCGTTTTATTTCTGAGTCAGGTCTAATTAACATTAGCTTGTAGATACCGTCTTCATCTGGGGTTTGAATTTCGACGCCCTTTGGTGTGCAAAAGATGGTACAATTCATTTTGCACAGCAAATCACGTCCCAATAAATTTACCGGACTAGTATCACAGACAACAAATCTGTGCATTTGTTTAAAGTTTCCAATTGAGATCTCCATGGGTTCGGTAACAGGCGTACTAATCAATTGATTAGATACTCCTACTACTTGGATTGCTTCTCCCGAGAGGGGTAGGTTTGGAACGTCCACTGTTCTCACAGTAGAACGGGTAGCACCAGTGTCCAATAGAAAGGTGACATCATTTCCATCAACCTTTCCTTCAATGTATGGCCCTGACTGGTCTACCGGCAAAGAGGCTCCAAGTACGCACTCCTCGTCCTCCCCTCTCAGGCCCGGTCAGTACTGGTCATCACAGAAAAAAGTGTTGCTCAACAAATATTGCGAAGTTGCTGTATTTCTATCTTCATTGCCTCCCCAGATTTTTACATCATCACCCTGTGGTGATTTCCCTTTAAAAATAGGTTTTGGCGCTCGAGGCACTTGAATCGTTTTTACCTGCTGCTGGGTCTTTCTTTGCTTTTCATTCTGCGTCTGTGGAATTAAATCAGGTGTTTGGGCATTATCACCTTGTAAATACGGACACTCGTCTCGCCAATGTCCAATTTCTCCGCACTGGTGGCAGGGAAATTTCTTTTTCGCTTCTTCTCTACTCATTTTAGGCCTAGGTTTTCCTCCTCCCCCAGCCCCAGGGCTTTGGTTCTGAGTAGTTTTGTTTAACTTACTCAGTTGCTTTTCTTGCTGTTCTGCGAGCTTCACTTGAGCCCACATCACTTTCTCCTTCAGGGCCTTTTTCTTTTCTGCCATTTCGTCCTCACAGTACTTTGCGTACCGTAGGACCTCATCTATCTTTTTGGTATGCCAACAGATTTTATTATCCTTTATCCACTGACAAATTTCGGGTCTTAAACCGTTTACAAACCTGTAAATGAAATGGGTCATATCCTTCATCTCGATGTTATCTATACCACTGTATGTTTTAAATACCTGCAACAGCCTTTCATAAAAAGAATGCTCTGTCTCGTCCCTTTCCTGCGTGGTTCTATCTATCTTGGTCCAATCAGTTTCCTTTGCAGGCACTTTTAATTTCAAGTGTCGAATTACTTGTTCATACTTCCTCATCACTTCCTTCGATGGTTCCCCTGTTTTGTCATCCCTCGGGTATTCCTCACTAGGCCAAGCTATGGCTATTTTACACTCAGTCCACAAATCTACAGGGACCACTATGTCGAAGAACCCATCCAGGTCCTTCCATAGGCATTTCTGCACTTTTACGAATCTCTCTACCTGCCGGTACCAGTCGACTGGCTTTTCTCGCAATTTCGGGAAGTCATTTGTAAAGGACACAATATCCTGACGGGACCATGGAACATGTACATATTTACCTCCTGGCACTTCCCGCATAGGGCATAACTGTTCGGGCTTGTCTGCTTCTCTTAGAGCGAATTCGGGAGTTACCTGCCTAGACCTGGCCTCATCCTTTTTCCTAGCCCACCTGGCTTTCCATTTTTCAACGTCTCCCCATTTCTGCAACACTGTCAATAGTTCTTTGACCTGTGCCTTTTTCCCTGATATATTCAGGTTTTCCAAATCTTTGTCTGAAAATTCTGCTCGGTATGGCTTCTGCAAGGGTTTCGATTTTGAAATGTCTATTCCCATACTAGCAGCAGTATCTGTCAATTTTTCATGAAGTACTCGGACATTGCGGGTAAGACTTTTGCACATAAACAACAGCTCTTCTTCAGAGTAGGTATTTAATCTGTCTAATCCTACATTTCCTGCCATTAATTCTTCGATTTCTACTCTCAGTTTGTAGAGGTCTAAAGGTTTCGTTTGCGAAGTTTGTTTCTCTAATTCTTGACTCCATCTTTCGATTTCCTCAGGTGTGACCAAAGTGACACTTCTAGTACCCGAAGTCGATTCCATCTGAATCTTCCTCGCATTGAAAGGATTATGTCTTTTCTGCATCCTTTTCCCTGTATTTCTAATGGGCAAATCCAGCAGTGAGACTTCAGATTCACACTCACTTGTCTGTTCATCTACAATTAAGGGTTCTGGTCTGGGCTGTGCTATGACGGGAGTAATGACTGGAGGTTTTGGACTTTCATGCCGATCCCCGTACAATGAAACCACGGGTCCGATTGTTACTGGGATTGTCAATGCTTCAGGACTGGTGTTTAACTGGGTCATTTTATGAATGATCTCAGCTCTCTGTTTTGCTAGAACCTCCCGCTCCTTTTCTTCCAGTAATCTTTCTAAAGATTTGTCATGTAACACCTGCGGGGTCAGTGTGGGAGCATAACTTGGGGCAGTGGGATGAGTCTCACTGGGTCCTTCACCATAATTTGGTCTTGGGAATAAACTTCCTGATCCTAGGGACCTTCGTTCCTCCTCATACGGTGGCTGTAATAACGGCATTCCTGAACTTGAGGGTCTCATCTCGCCTCCATAGGGAGGTCGAGAACAAAAATCTCCTTCACGGGAATATCCTGTCTCCCCACTAGCTGGCATTCTGGGGTAAATGTTTCTAGTATCCACTGGTCCTAGACTTTCGGTATAGGGAGGTATATGGTAACCCCCTCCTACACTTGCGGACCTAACTTCTTCCTGAGGAGGAAGTCTTCGGGAAATATCTCCTGCACTGGAAGGTCGATGTCCTTCATTATAAGGGGGCGGACTTCTTGTACACAGGTCATCTAATAATTCATCATCCGACTCTCCCATGGGTACCCAATGTTTAGATTTTTCCAACCGTTTCTTTCCCTCAGAAGGATCATCTGCTGGCATCATGGGAAACAATCCTTCCACTATCATGTTCTGCCTCCACTGTTTCATCTTTTTAGCTCGGGCTTCCTGCTTCAACTTTGGATAAAATTTAGTCAACCCTTTATCCATTCGGGGCTTATCCCTTTCAAAAGCCTCAATTTCCCATTCCTCTAATGCTTCATACTGCGTTAACCTAGGTCTGGGATGTAAGTCATTCATTCGGGTTCTCAAATTAAATAGAATTCTGCTATTAAATGTTCCATCTAACGGAAAAGCCAATACTCCGTCATCTTTCGTGTACTTTACCCAGTTCTCCAACCATACACAGGTGTTGTACCCTTTATCGAACATCATGAAAGATGCGGGAGTGTTGGGCTGCGGTATGACAACACCTTCTCTAGTTTTAATCGGCTTGTCCTTTTTGAAATAATTCTTCACTTTGTTTACGAGAGACACTTTTCTCTTAGTTCCGTACATAATGTCGTTTTTGACGCCTTTCCACTGATCGTTCTCAAATCCCATATAACGTGGATCAGGTCTGGTATGCGGTCTATACGAATGCCACATGCGATTTCTACGAGTGACTTTGTTTACAAAACCACTTCCAATCCGAGTGCGCCTATTATTTTCGTGCGACCAATAAAATGCACGAGTTCAAATAATCTCGACCAATGGGTGCGCGGCCTTTCGCGAGACAGTTCTCACGCTTGGGCACTCACCCCTCCTTTACAATTTCAGCTCTGCTACCAGCTCGCTACGCCTACCAATCCCAGCGCGGCACGGAGTGACGTCAGAGCCGCTTCGCGACTGACTCCCTCCTTCACAAGGTAACGGAAACTTTCTTACTTTCTAAAGTGTTCAGTGCTTGGTTATTTAACAACGAATACACATTCGCCACTGTGCTCAAGTGTCTAGACAGGAAAGATTTGTTTTACTGCAAGTAAACTACTTACATTTACTTTTCACTTACTACGAGTAGATCTCTTCTGCCTACCCTTCACACTAGCATTGGAGAACCTGTTACTCCCCTAGACTCATCCACCTTTTCCGGGATATATCCGAGCCTAAAGTTTCCCTAGCGGACCCCTTTGCTTTCACTCGAGCTCCGATGAACCTGCTACTTTTCCGGTGCGACCCTCACTAGGTTATGCCGCAGTAGGAATTTTGCCAATGAACCTCGTTACTAACATTTATTCAATCATACATTCAGAAAAAACCCTAGTCAGTGCTTCCAGTTCTGCCTAACCTACACTAACTTTCCTTGGGCCAGTGACCTCAAAGCAAGTGGATTCTATTCACCACTCGCTATTCAATTCCCCGGGGATTCCTTAACAACATGCAAGACGCTTCACGTACGACTGGATTAATACATATAACAGTATAATAATAAGAACAATAATTTTAAAACATTTCATAGTTTTTCAAAGTAAACAATTTCAAGCGATTGATCAATTTCTCTTGAAGCGCCTACTCTTATAGCAGCATCCGACTTAGCTAGACTAACTAGTCCTACCTAACCTTTAACTATTCCCTAACCATCCTCTCCGCTACCAGAAAATTACTGCTAGAGATCGCGGGTCACCTGACCAATAATTACGCCACTTCTGGCTTCGGGCCCATATACTTTACTTTCTCCTGTACATTGATCAGATGACCACACAATCTACTATCAATAATTGTGAGTTCCTTTCGATGACTTCCAGTGTACCCAACTTACCATCCGCCGTTATGGGTACCTATGACCACGATGGGTCAGGGAGCTAGCTGTAAAAGGAAAGGCAGCAAAATACAAAACCCAACATAAGACTTTACTTTTTCATGAAATGACCACGGACAACTGGAAGTTTTGAAAGTTTTATCTTAAATTCAAATAAAGGGTAGTCATACAGCGTTATCAAAAGAATGCTAGTGCGACAGGGAACCCGCTAAGTAAGAGTAAAACTAAGATAAGGACAAAGTGAACACGCTATAAATCTGAGTTACTTTAGTCAGTTTTAAGAGAGACAAACCACGACCATATCAGGAAGTTGCAAACTGCAATACAGAAAATGATTTCTAAAAGGTAGGGTAACATAGGAACACGTTATGAAATAAAAATGCAAACAATTTTATGAAATGCAATGGTTGCAGGAGAAAGCATGGAAAATTATTCACGAGCAAGGGTATGTCTTTATTGAAGCAAAGACAGAAAAATAGGAAGGTGCAGTTTAAGAATTCAGAGCAATATTTACCTAGACTGGTGTGAAAACCAACCCTGGCCACGGGTCAGTTAAGGACAGGAAAACCCTCAAGGAAGGATAACCCTCAGTAGGACAGCAGGTGCAGAATGGACACCCCAGGACAGGACAGGAAACCCAGATTCGGATCAGGACAGGACCACCAGGATACGACCAGCACCCGCAGTTCGGAAGCAACGCCTGCGCTCCACCCTCTCTGCAGCTATCGATCAGGACCCCGATTGGGTCAGCGAATTCCCCAGCAAAGTGCTCCGCCAGCACTTAAGGTTCGGTAAAACCTTCAGAGTCTATGGTCAATTTCGGACAGAGTGCTCCGCAGCGCTCTGTATCAAGTCACCTATTGAGTGCGTTGGGTCAGTGACAGGTCAGCTATTCAGACAAGTCGGACAATTTCTCTAGCTAAACCTAGGCTAGATATACTCTTTTGGGTCAGTGTACCACCCCCCAATGTTGCAAAGTGTCAGAATCCCCAAATTTCGATTGGTCCTAAGGTAGGATTTGGTTAACACACCAATCAGAACAGACTATTCTAAGGCCTAATTTACATGCTAAGGTGCCGCCTAGCAAGATTAGGGTTCCCACGAGAAGTCGCACAGAATACAATGGGAAGAATACAATTTGAAACAAATAGAATACAATCATGATGCCTTGGCTGGGTGAAGGTGCACGTTCCCATGCAGGCTCTGGCATCAACCTTCTTTGGCTTGGTTTCAATGCCGCCGCACCACCGGGTGATTCTGCGCAGAAACACCCTCCAAGATGGACTCCCCAGCCCCATCACCCCTCAGTGCCGAGGACACATGAAAAGTAAGCGAAAACAAATTAATACATGGAAATAAATGAATGTATTACATGTTATAAGTTCGTACTTTAGTTTCATCATTATAAAAATATACTATGCATTAGTGATAAGTGCAACGAATAATTTCACAGGAGCAGCAGCACACAGCTTAAGCACGTTATTGCTATTACGCATGCGCGCCCTTTTCCCTCCAAAACTATCTCTAAACGTAGTCACGTGAGTGTGACTGACGCATGCGCAGAAGAGGAAAGTCAAGCAGCGGCCATTTTAGGGACACAGATTAATCGTATTAGTAGAACACATATGCAAGCGTCTCTATGATACATATATATCGGAAATAAAGGATATTAGTAAAACGTACAATTCGTTACGAGGTTACAACGGTTTCGAGGTTCATGAATCGAGCAAGTCGCGATGCGAAATCTTGCTCTATCAGTTCCAATATACAAAAAGGGAGACAGGGATGATCCCGCTAATTATCGACCAATAAGCTTGATCGATGCTATGCAGAAAAGTATTTGGTCGGATGCTACTGCAAAGGATCTAGGCATGGTCTGAAGAAGGGGACATTCTTTCCCAGTTTCAAGTGGGTTTTAGACCAAAGACCGGGACAATAGATCCAGTGTTCAGATTTCTTCGGATATACTGGAAGATCGTGGTACTAGGCAAAGGCAGTCTTTACGTAGCATTTATCGATCTAAAGACTGCCTTTGACCTGGTCCCTAGATCCAGGCTATGGGACACGCTCGGTGAAACGGGTATGCCCCCCTTTGTCCTCAACTTATTGATTCGATTGCATGAGGGGACCTATGCCCAGGTCAGGTGGGGAGGCCAGGGTCAACTCGCCGAGCCCATCCCTGTCAAGCGAGGTGTAAGGCAGGGCTGCATCTTGGCCCCCACCCTGTTCTCTCTATATGTGAACGGGGTGGTGGACTTTCTTCTAGAGGACACACCGACCCTGGGGGAGGGGCAATACCAACTTTGTTGTTCGCGGACGACACGTTGTTGATATCCAAGACCCGGGCAGGGCTACAGCGCTTAGTTGGCAGATTCCACCACTTTTGCGAAACGCGAGTCCTCATCATAAATGCCAGTAAAACCACATTTATGGCCTTTAATCCCCATAGGGCATGCACGAAGGGCCCACTTTTAGGTGGGACCCCCCTCGAAAATGTTGATACCTTTAACTACTTAGGTGTAAAATTCTCCGATAAAATGTCTTGGAGGCCACACCTGGGAAAGTTGTTATTGGCCGATAAGCGTATGTCAGGTGCAGTAGTTAAGGAACATTGTCTTTCCCACACAAGACCTATAGCCCCAGCCCTCCAGATATACAACGCAAAGGTGGTCAGTGCTGCTCTATATGGCGCCGAAGTTTGGGGACACGATAAATTGGATGAGCTCTCCATAGCAGAACACAAATTCCTAAGAGACCTAGTGTCAGCACCAAAATACATTCCCCTTACCCCACTATTTTTGGATATGGGTAGGCGGTTGATAAGCGACATAGCCAGGTTGCGTCTTTACTATTCTGGGCTCGTATTAGGAGGACACCTGAGCTCTCTACATACGCAGAGGCACTTACCGAGGTCAGTAGGCTTAACACCGGGGGGAAAATAGGCTGGATACGTGACACCAAAAAAATGCTTTCTGCAATTGGGCTCAGTGGTTGCTGGGTCAGTCAGGAACCCCCAGGAGAGAGGTAATTATACGCCTCTACTGGGAATGGGTGGACCAACGCGATATTAGAAGAACTAATATGGGCAAATTGACAACAGAGTTCTACCTACACAAGCAAAGAAGATACTTTGAACCCTACCTGGATTTAATTAAAGTGCCGAGAGATAGAATACTCTACATGCACTTCAGGTACGGCTCTCTCCCAGTAGGGGAGGTGACGGTAAAGTGGTCCACCAATAATGGAAAAGGTTGCCCCAGCTGCATGGCCCCTGTGGAAAGCACGGCACATATCTTGTTTGCCTGTCCGGCGTACAAATTATCGCGAGAAAAATGGTTGAGCCCGCTCTGTCGGCAGTTTGGAACACGGGATCATCATGTTACACTCCGAATTCTCAGAACTGATAGCAGACCTTTTATAACTTGTTGTATGGCAAAGTTCCTGGGCCAAGCGTGGCTGACACGAAGAAAAGCACTTGCGAAGAAGTTGTAGTAGTTCTATCCGTTCAGCCAGCAGCCAATTTTATAAACTATTAACATTTATTGTTGAAAACATTATCACGTACAAACATTTTACTCTTTTTTAAATATTGCCAATTCTTCTAGCACCTTGAAGTTTTCGCTGTGTATTTTAAAGTTATTAATTATTTTCTAGTTTTAACTCGATTTTATGATGATTAATTGCATTCGTGTCATTGTACTTTTTTACTTCTTAACCTATATATAGTCTTGTGGGTGTTATTTTTGTTTTGTTTGTGTTGCTCTTATGACATTGTGTCGAAATAAAGCTTGTGATGATGATGATTTATAAGTATAGTTTGATTCTTATGGCACAATGCATTGGTGAAGGTGAAATGCAAGTACTTACATATTATGGGAATGGTAGAAGCTCTGTTATTGATCATGTACTGGTGACAAAAAAGGATGAACACTTTATAGATTCCCTTACTGCTACCCCGAATGCCTCTAGCGACCATGCTGCCCTGATATTAGCTCTTAATATAAACATTACAAGGCCAAATAGTTTACAAAAGCAAATTGGAATACAGGGTAAAAATGGCCATATCTTAAGATGGGCAAATATAGATGGTAAAGCACAAACCCAGGAAATTATGGCAGATTCTCTTAATGATTTTTACACCAGCACAGATTTTATATTTAACCTGATGCTTATTATGGAAGCTTTCTGTCAAATTATGGCTCGAATTGCAGAGAAACTTAAATGCCCACCCAGAGGGAAAAAAATTAGAAACGGGTTGGTTTGATACAGAATGCTCAGTAATAAACAGGAAATTAAGGAAAGCCTTACAGGAGTCGCCAAAAGATAGAGAAAAAAATAGCAGATTGAGAACTATGTACAAAAATGTCCTCGACAAAAGGAAAAGCAAGTTGAAAGAAAAAATATGGGAAGATTTGAGGCGGCTGATTTAAATGATAACATCCTCTTTTGGAAAACAATAAATTAGCCATTCCTAAAAGAGCCAAAGAGACATTTGTACAACAGGGGGACTGAATAGAACATTTTAACACAATGTTTAACCCTGAGGGCCGCACTTTTAATTTGTCATTTACACATTTTTATCAAATTTAACCAGCGAACATTCCCGATATATCTTTAGAAGAGGTCATTAACGCCCTAAACAAAGCAGCTAGTGGATAGGCCTCTAGCCCTGATGGGGTCCCAATGGATATTTTTAAAGCACATGTCACTTTATGGGCACCGATGCTGACCCAAGTATGTAATTCTACAGTAAAGGGTTTCCTCCCAACCTTGTGGACAGAAAGCACATTAGTCCCTATTTTAAAAAAAGGAAATCGAGGCGACCCGAAATTCTATCGCCAAATATCTCTCCTGGACTCCAGTGCCAAACTAATGGGTAAAATCCTTTTGGGCAGGTTAGAACAACGGTCGGAGAAAAAACATATACTATCTGATACACAATATATATTCAGACCTGATATCGGAACAATAGCGCAATGTGTCAATTTACACTTGTTAATTAATAAATATACGGTTGCCAGGACAGGACAAGTGCACCTATGTTTTGCCGATCTGAGCAGTTCATTCGATCTGGTAAACCATAACAAACTCTGGAAAAAACTTGCAGATCTAGAAGCTCCTCGGGGTATCATTAATTACCTATCCCAATGGTATTCCCACCTTTCAGCACAGGTACGATACGCCCAAACGGGGAGTGTACAGACAGCTTTACGGTCACCCGTGGTATTAGACAGGGTTGTGTCTTCGCCCCCCCCTGATCTTCTCACTTTGTATAAACGAGGTGGATGCATACCTAAAAGAAACTAAAGCTGATGTCTCCATGGTTGGCATTCGCCCTGTGCCTATCTTACTATATGCAGATGATGCAGTCCTTCTTTCAAGAACAGCTAATGGGCTGCAGCTGCTGATAGATGAATTCGTAACATTTATGGATGATAAAGATATAAAAGTTAATTTAAAGAAAGCTGTCACCATGGTAGCTGGAAAAGGTAGAGCAAAAAAGAGGATACATTACATTAAGGGGGAGAGGCTAGGGGAGACACAAACTTTTACATACTTGGTTATTCAGTTCACTGCATCGGGCTCTTGGGAAAGTCAATTAGACATATCAAAAATGAAATTTTTGTGGGTGATAGAATCGAATTTTAGGTTCTCTAATAAAATAGGCCAAAAACCGATTAGAGAAGTGTTGCTGCTGTACAAAAGTAAATGTTTACCAAGTGCTGGTTATGGTGCTCCCTTATGAGGTTATGCAAATTGCGCAAAACTGCAGACACTAGAAAATCTGTTCTTGGAACGTCTACTGGCAATACCAAAATCTAGCTCATCGTACAAATCACATAAGGAACTGGCTGTCCCCTTTTTAGAAGATGACCTATATATTAGGCCTACCATCCTGTGGCACAATATATGGAGTAAAACAGGGACACAGTTTACAAAGGAGATAATTCTAGACTGTCTCAAGCTAGATGCCTGGAAGAAAATTAAATGGCTGTCCTACCTAGATGTTTGTCTAAGTAAATTGAATCCTGACATAGGTATAATAGATACAGCCAAAATTCTTACCTACTCCAAAAAAGAGGTCAGTGACTATAATTATGGGACAAAGAGAAAAGGAGAGAGAATTAAATGAGAGTAAAACAACTATGGTAGCTAGTTACCTCCAACATTATGTGCATGAGGGCCAGCCAAACTACCTGACAATCATTAAAAACAGCCAAAAAAGACTTTATCTCACCAGATTGCACTTAGAGATACTTCATGTACAGTTTGCCTTCCCAAAAGGTGGGGCATGGACTACAAATTGCCCATGCAACGGCAATTCACAACAAAGCACAACGCACTTTATTCTATTTTGCAGCTTTAATAAAGATCTCAGGAAACACTTTTTAATCCCCCTTTTTAGGTCTCGCTTAGGCAGCACACATGAGCTGCTCTAGGAGATGGCCGTTAGAAATCGGTCTGCTACTTTTACAGCAAACTTATGCTTGTGGTGGCATCCACCTTGTGGGAGCGAGCAATGCGCGCGCTTGTTTACATTACCCTGCTCGCTGGCACTTTCACTTTCTAGTCGGCTCGGGCATTTGGAAGCAGCAGCGAACGCAGGGAACATCCCCCTTTGTTATCTCTGCTTTTCTGTGCTTGTTTAGAGCTGATTTCACATCTCTATCCCCCTTCCTCTTGTGTCGGCTTTATTAATCTGCCCTTCGATGTATTCATGTTTTTCTCTTTTTAACAATATTCTACTTTCTGAGAGCCCCCCTGCCCCCATTCCATTTGTCCTCGCCAGCTTCTCTTCTGTACGCCTTTCCCGTTTGTACCGATTCATTTCCTTCCTTCCGTTTTCTTTTTTCGTTGTAATATCTATCCTTCATCTTGGCCCAACTCCCAATTGGACACATGCAGTCAAGAGGGATGGCACAAACTGAATTCAGGAGGAGTTGTTTGTTTATTTCACAGAAAATATACCTTAAGGTGGAAGGGACCTTTTAAAGTTTGTTACTTTAGAATCACCCTCTTGCCTTTTCAACTCGATTCCATCTTGCTGAAGACCAGCCAAACGCGCTTCGATGTCAGAGGCACTGTTCTCGGAGGGCAGGCAGTAATATTTATGCATAGGCAAGAACACATTTCAAGATGGCAACACTGCTCTTTCTCTTATCATGTGACCTGGTACAGCGGGCCTTTTAAATGTGCCTTCCACCCCAGTGCCAGCTGCAGCACAATATCCCAGACAAGCAGCGCAGCCCTGGTCCAAATAGTTCCCGGGCCAGCGCAGAAATTAGAATGCACATATTCTACAGCCAAGTCGGGTCCAAGGAGAAGAGTTATTCCACGGGTCAGCGCGATCCTCACGCTTTCTGTTTAAGTGGAGAGAGTTTCCCTGCTGGTTTACCAGTAAGTGGTGAAGGGTCTCCTATGTAAAAGGGACATGTGATCTAATTACTCGTTTGTGATGCCTCGTCTCTTCTGCAGTGCGAGATTTGAGTTTACCAGAGGTTTTCCCTGGGTTTGTACACAACTGTTGTTGATTCTACCAGGCGGACTTTTTTTAAAACTATTTTTCCATGGTAAATTACCCCTGGTCTTGTGAGCCTCAGCGGGTGCACTCCACAGGTGTCAGTATCACTTGCATGTCAGGGTAACTATACTCCACAGTAATAATTGTTACATTTTGTACGTCCTAGGGCGAAAGCCCTACTCACATGTCGGTACCAGTACAGCATACAGAGATGGATGACCCATGTTGCATCATGGTGGCTAGTAATTTCTCTCTGATAGCAGACTCCCGAGTGGGGCGTGCAGGTGTTGGTCATTACAATTATGAGCTATTTTTAATATTTATATGAGAAGTTGGCCTGATATGTGATGTCCACTATTCTAGTTGGCACCTTTTATCAGTCCAAATGACCCTTATGGTGATGGTTGTAAAGTCAACCTTGTAGACCAGCTATCCTAGTGGTAGCATGGACAAAGCAGTCTTAGGCTAAACTCAAGAGGGCATGTGAAGCCAGCTGTTTTACCATATGTAACCCCTTTAATACCAAGTGAAAGGACACCACACAGGTTGTATATCAAAATATATATGTATTTATTTCTAACACAATCCTCTGAACTCTTTATGAGGTCAGAGGCACCAGCACATAACAAGATACTTAATTAAAATACAATAAGTTGCACAAAATACTGTAATGCCCTAGGGGCACTTCGAACCATATACTAAAATAGTGGTATAAGTACCACGTCACGAACAAAGGAAAGGCCTAGGGCCGGGAGAATCGCTGGGGCTACGCTGTACTACCAAAGGATAGGGAGCAGGAGGCCCACAGGATGCGCGTGCAGTGTCTTTACATGCATGCAAGTTACCATAGAGTTAGAATGGGAACGAAAGAAATGGAAACTAGTTCTTTTAGGACACTTCCGGATGGACTAGGGAAAAGCTACTTGAAACTAGGATACTAGGATAGTCAATACCCACAGGAATACCAAAATACTCGCGTTACCTCACCCACAGAAAGCGGGTGCATAGGTGTCAAAGTGTGTCGGGTTTCGTCGCTGATTCCTATGGAGCCTTGGAGAAAGATGCTGCAGGCGACCAGGAGAGAGGTTTCCGGGTGGATCCAAGGGCGGATCGAGGATGAAGAGTACCTGAAAGCAGAGAGGACAGAGTCTGGGTCACTAGCCAGTGACCAGGAAGGAACCAGGTAGGAACCAGGCGATGTCGCAAAGCAATCAGGTGATGTCGTGATGCTTGTCTCTGCAGCCACGTGGACCAGGAGGTGTCGGACTGTCCCACGAAGGCTCTCGCTATCGGCTTCTGGATTGGAGTCAACAAGCCTTGGCAAAGGCAACCCACGCAGGAATCGAAGACGGCTTCTTGATCAGACCAGCAAGGTCTGATGAGCTTCTCCTTTTCAGGGAAGGAGGGGCCAGTCTGGAGCAATCAGACCAGCGTTGTAAATTGAAGGGTTCGTCGACACAGAGGCCACTAGCCAACGGGCAAGTGACCGGACAGACGCGTCGAGCAGGAAAATGCAGAAGTGTGGAGGGCTGATCTTCGGTGCAGTTGGTGCTCGGGACTGGGGCTTCTCAATCCCCAATGCACAACTTCGAGAGTACCTCAGAAGTTGCACGGAAAGCAATTCGCTGGCTTTCCAAGATGGCCGGTCCCACGTCTCTCGTCGCCTCCACGGGTCTCAGCTCTGCTGTGACTGTGGATTGGGCTGTTGGAAGTCTGGAAGTCCGGGTCTTGTCAGGCTCTGTGCTCGGGCTCCGGCCGTAGCGTCGACAAAGCAAACCGTTGATCGCTTGATGGTGCCTGCTTGCACAGGGTGGTCACTCCTTGACCACAAGGGAGATTCTTCAGTCGTCTTCTTGCAAAGTAGATCGTCGAAGGTCCAGAGTTTTGTTTTAAAGTTTCAGTCAGGATAAATCTAAAGTCTTGGGTCTCAGCTCCTACCTATATACCAAATTTAGGGGCTGGATTACCTGGTAGGTCCCTCCTATGGGTGGGACCCAGGAAGGGGGTGGTTACACCCCTTTCCATTTGTCCAGTTTCGCGCCAGAGCTGGGGCTGGAGTGCCCGAGCACCGGTTTGAACTGGACTAAGCATGGGTCACCTTGTGTGCCCCAGGCAGTGTCTCATTTCATTCAGCCCTCCCTGCCCCAATACACTATAGCCTGTCTGGGGTGGTGCTAGCACCTCCCAAGACAGGAAACCTATTGTCCAAGCCTCCCTCGCTGGAAGGACTCCCAGCAGCAGGAGGTCAGACTTGTGTCTGTGGCAGCAGCATCCATTTTGTGATGCTGAGGCTCTGGTTAACTTTAACCGGGATTAGTAGTAACAACATGTCTTCTCCCTCTATAAGGGTGGAATGCTACCCCCGTCGCCAGAACTGGCGAGGGGGTAGTATTCCAAAGCGTATGACACCTTACACAACATGTTTTGATAAAGCAAAACCAAAGTTAGCATTTAACCACGAGGTTCATAATGCACTTAAGAGTATATGGTATGGCTATATCATAGAACAGCTATAAGGACATGGTTCCGGAAGCTGCAGACAGGCTCAGCTCATGCTAGAGCACCATCTCACATAAAACCAAGCACTCTGCCTTCAGGATTGTTAAGGCCTGCCATAGGAGTGACTTATAGGTGCATATGTGTCTATATATAATGGTAGGTATAGGAATACTACACCTAAGCAAGGGGTGATTACATGACCTTGCCCCAGCTGAGTGATCAGCCAGTTGTGTCAGTTTGGATGGCCAGCCAGGGGTGGCAAAAGATATGCCGCAGCCCCTGGTACGCCTTGGGTGCACCTATGCCCTGGGTACCTATGGTACACTGTACAGGGACTCATAAGAGTGACCCAAATCCCAATTGGTGATGTACCTAAAATACATGGTGTGAAATTTAAAGAGAGAACAGCAGGGCTGTGGGTCTCATTAGCAGGCCCACAGCCACATTAAGTCGAAAACCAGTGAAGCAAAAAGCAAAAAAATGGGGTGACCATAGGAAAGCAGACCCTACTCTCCTACATAAACCCCCCCCCCCCCCCCCAAACGCATGGACATTAGACTAACCTTGACCAGTTGTGTCTTCATGTTCTAAGTGGAAGTACCTGGAGAGACCATCTGTATTGCCATGGTCAGTCCCTGGTCTGTGCTCCACTGTACAGTCCATCCCCTGTAGGGAAATGGACCACCTGAGCAGTTTGGGATTCTCACCCTTCATCTGATTTAGCCACAAGAGGGGCTTATGGTCAGTCTGAATCTTGAAGTGGGTGCCAAACAAGTATGGCCTCAACTTCTTCAGGGCCCAAACCACAGCAAAGGCCTCCCTCTCAATAGCTGACCAACGTTTCTCTCTAGGGGTCAGCCTTCTGCTAATAAAAGCAATGGGCTGGTCTTGACATCTACATTAAGTTGTGAAAGCATAGCCCCCACCCCCAACTCAGAAGCATCTGTTTGGACAATAAACTCTTTGGAGTAGTCAGGACTCTTCAAGATAGGTGCAGAGCACATGGGCTTCTTCAGGTCATCAAATGCCTTTTGACAGCTAACTGTCCACTGAACCTTTTTTGGCATCTTCTTTGAAGTCAAGTCATTAAGTGGTGTCACAATGGACTCATAGTTCTTAATAAACTTTCTGTAGTAACCAGACAGGCCCAAGAAAGCTCTGACCTGTGTCTGGGTGGTTGGAGGAGCCCAGTCCTTGATGGTCTGGATCTTACTCTCCAGTGGTTGAACCTGACCCCCACCTACAAGGTGGCCCAGGTACACAACCTTACTCTGCCCTACCTGGCACTTTGTGGCCTTGATAGTTAGGCCTGCCTTCTGCAGGGCCTCTAAAACCTTCTTCAGGTGGATTAGGTGATCCTCCCAGGTGGAGCTGAAGACAGCAATATCATCAAGATACGCTGCACAAAAGTCATCCAACCCAGTGAGGACTTGGTTCACCAACCTTTGGAAAGTGGCAGGTGCATTCTTCAAGCCAAAGGGCATTACCACAAATTGATAATGACCTTCTGGGGTTGAGAAAGCAGTTTCGGCCTTGGCATCCTCAGCTAACCTGATCTGCCAATAGCCAGCTGTCAAATCAAATGTGCTCAGAAACTTGGCAGAAGCCAATCTATCAATGAGCTCATCTGCTCTTGGAATTGGGTGAGCATCTGTCCTAGTGACAGCATTGAGACCGCTATAGTCCACACAGAACCTCATCTCTCTCTTACCATCTTGGGTGTGAGGTTTTGGTACAAGGACTACTGGGCTGGCCCAGGGGCTCTCTGATGGCTCAATTACCTTGAACTCCAGCATTTTCTGTACCTCAGTCTTTATACAGTCCCTGACATGGTCAGGTTGCCTGTAGATCTTACTGTTCACAGGCAGACTGTCACCAGTGTCCACCTCATGGGTGCACCAGTTAGTCTGACAAGGTGTCAATGAAAACATATGTCTGAAGGACTGTAGAACTTGTCTGCAGTCCTGTTGCTGCTAGTCAGTGAGGCTGCCAGCTAAGGCCACACCATCAACTGAACCATCATCAGGGTTCTGAGTCAACAGGTGTGGGGGAGGGTCCCTCTCTTCCTCCTGTTCCTCATCTGTAGCCATGAGCAAGCCCATGTCTGCCCTGTCAACATATGCTTTGAGTGCGACTGATGTTGGAATCTGGGGATCACTGTTCGATCCCCAGCGCCGGCGGCAGATTAGCCCAGCACCATGTGACTCTGGGCAATAGCTTGCTTAATCTTCCCGACGGCCCCCAGCGCCTAGAGACCCTTACGGGTGATTGTGCGCTTTACAAATGTGGATTATTATTATTATTATTATTTGAGTCTGTTGACCTGGAGCACCCTGTGGGGGCTCCTGGGAGCTCCAAAGGTCAACCAAGTAGGTGACCTCTCCCTTTTTCTCAACAATGGTGTGGGGTCCAGACCATTTGTCCTGGAGTGCTGCTGGGGCCACTGGCTCCAACACCCACACCTTCTGTCCTGGCTGGTACTCAGTCAGCACAGCCTTTTGGTCATGCCAAGCTTTTTGAAGTTCTTGGCTAGCCTCACGTTTTTTAGAAGCCTTCTTCATATACTCAGCTATACTGGAGCGGAGACCAAGTACATAGTCCACTATGTCTTGTTTAGGCTTTTTGAGAGGTAACTCCCATCCTTCCTTCACCAGACATAGGGGTTCCCTTACAGGATGCCCAAACAAAAGTTCAAAAGGGCTGTAGCCAACCCCCTTTTGTGGGACCTCTCTGTAAGCAAACAGAAGGCAGGGTAGAAGGATGTCCCATCTTCGCCTAATCTTTTCAGGTAAACCCTTGCTCATACCCTTGAGGGTCTTGTTGAATCTTTCAACAAGCCCATTGCACTGTGAATGGTAGGGTGTAGTGAATTTGTAATTAACACCACACTCCTTCCACATAGCAGTCAAGTACCCAGACATGAAGTTTGCACCTCTGTCTGAGACAACCTCCTTTGGAAAGCCCACTCTTGAGAAAACTCCCAGGAGGGCCCTTGCCACAACAGGTGCTGTTGTGGTCCTTAGGGGAATAGCTTCTGGATACCTGGTGGCATGATCCACTACCACCAGTATAAATCTGTGCCCAGAGGCTGTTTTGGGATCCATTGGTCCAACAATGTCAATCCCTACTCTTTCAAAGGGTACCCCCACCACAGGTAGTGGTATGAGGGGGGCCTTTGTTGTGCCACCTGATTTGCCACTGGCTTGGCAGGTCACACAGGAGCGACAAAACTCCTTAGTATCTTATGACATATGGGGCCAGTGAAAGTGAGAGACAAGCCTGTCCCAAGTCTTGTTCTGGCATAGATATCCTGCTAAGGGAATATCATGGGCTAAGGTAAGAAGGAAACCCCTAAAGGCCTGAGGTATGACCAACCTCCTGGAAGCACCAGGCTTGGGGTCTCTACCCTCAGAATAAAGGAGTCCTTCATCCCAATAAACTCTATGGGTACCTGTAGCATTCCCAGCAGCCTCAGAAGCAGCTTGCTGTCTGAGGGGTTCAAGAGAGGGGCAGTCTAACTGTGCCTGCCTCAAGTCTGCCCTTGAAGGTCCCCCTGTCCCAAGAAACTCAACCTGGTCAGGTTCAAGCTCTTCTAGGACAGTTCCTTCAGGGGTCTCACAATCAGCTTCCTGAGAAGGCTGATCATCACCTGAGGGCAGGGGGGAAGGCACTGCCTTAACCCTACTGCTCTTTCTCTTGGGTGACACTGGGTCCATAGTTTCAGGGTCCGAGGCCTGTTCAGTTTGGCACTTTTTGGCCTGTGACCTGGTCACAGCAAGGACATGAGCTGATATGCCTAACATCTCTGCATGAGACCTATACTCCACTTCTGACCATACTGAGGATTCAAGATCATTGCCCAACAGACATTCAACTGGGAGGTCTGTACTTACCACAACTCTTTTGAGGCCAGTTACCCCTCCCCAGGAGAAGTTAACAACTGCCACACTATGTGTAGTAGTGACGTTGCTTGCATTGGTCACCAGGTAATTATCACCCAGTACAATCTGTCCAGGGTCCACAAAGTGGGGATCCTGACTAGGCCAGAATCCACCTCAGTACCCATGGTTAACCCCACCATAGCCTTGAGTTGGGAACTACCACTGTTAACTGTACTAGGGGGTGCAGATGCCTTAGGGGCTACAGTGGTAGGGGATGTACCTTTCTTGGTGCACTTACTAAACCAGTGAGAGACAGGTGTACAATAATTACACCAAGGTTTCTTTGGACCTTCTTTCTTCTTCTTCTTAGAAGTTTGGGACCCCCCTTCATTAGAATTTTGGGGGCCTGATGAAGACTTCTGGTCTTTTTCTTTCTGATCCACCACCTTTTTAGTCTGCCTTTTTCTGATCACCACCTTGGTTCTGGGGTTTCTGCTTAACCTTGGTTCTGACCTATTTGTCTGCCTTCTTTCCCAATTCTTGGGTAGAGGTCAGATCTGAGTCAATCAGGTGTTGGTGTAACAACTGGCTCTGACAATTGTTAAGAATTTGCTCTCTCATGATCAAATTATACATTCCTGTATAGTCCTTAACTTTACTTCCCAGTAACCAGCCTTCCAGAGCCTTAGTGGCACAATCAACAAAATCAGTCCAGTCCTGAGTCTGTGTCTTCTGGGTATCTCTGAACATCAACCTGTACTGTTCAGTGGTTAGGCCAAACCCATCAATTAGAGCACTCTTCAGGACAGTGTAATTGTTAGCATCATCATCACTAACTGTGAGGAGCTTGTCTCTTCCTTTTTCTGCAAAGGAGAGCCATAAGATTACTGCCACAGACTTTGGGGGATCTGCTGTACCTTGCAGGCTCTCTCCAAAGCAGTTATCCCTTTGTGGATATCATCCCCATCTCTATAGGGGGACACAATCTTACTCAGGTATCTATTGTCATAAGACCTGTCTTTATCCTTAGGGATATTGCTGCCACCAGTGGAATCTAATCCACTTAACTTTTGCTCCCTTGCCAAAGCAAGGTTTGCTTGGGCTAGGGCAAGTTCTTCCCTCTCTATTCTGAGTTGGACTTCCCTCATCCTAGCCTCATGTTCTCTCCTTTGAGAGGAATTCATTCCCCTCTGAGGACCTCTAGAGGCATTGGAATGGAGAGATTCACCTGAGTGAGATATTTCCCTCCTATACCTCTGGTTAAACCCACTTGAAGGCCTGAATGGGGCTGTCCCATTCTCAGCCCCAAATAGGCTTAAGTTGGCCTGGCTAAGTCGTCTAACCTGAACCTGGCCTTGGCTACCCTCCCCATCTTCAGGGTCCTCTGCCTCCACCCCATCCTCATTATCTATGATAGTAGGCTCAGTGGTATCCTCTGTTGAGGGCAGGACCTCATCTGCATTGCCCGTAGGACCTGAGCTAGAGGCTTTCTGAGCATCATAACCTTCTAGGAGTTCCATCAGGTGCTGAAGGGTAGGGTTAGAACCCTGTTTCAACCTCCTTGTGGTACACAAGTGTCTCAGCTCTTGGAAGTTGAGTATTTCATATCTTGAGGGTGCCCTTGGAGGGTCACTCCCCACAGGTAGAGGCACACTTGGCTCACCGGTGGCAGACATGATCTAGTGAGGTGTGGTGTGTGCACCTACCTACACTAAGTGTTTCCTACTAAACCTCTCTAGGAGTTGTAGTCAGGGTGTGCTAGGCCCTTTGGTCTACAAAAACTAAGTTCAGTAGAACTTAAGTATTCTAAGTCTTGTTATATGTACCTATGGTACCTAATGTGATCTTTCAAATGATATCTCAAAGATTACAATTGGTAAAACAACAGCAAGCTCAAATCCCAACCGCTGCACACCAATGTGAGAAGTTGGCCTGATATGTGATGTCCACTATTCTAGTGGGCACCTTGTATTAGTCTAAACGACCCTTATGGTGATGGGTGTAAAGTCAACCTTATAGACCAGCTATCCTAGTGGTAGCATGGGCAAAGCAGTCTTAGGCTAAACTCAAGAGGGCATGTGAAGCCAGCTGTTTTACCATATGTAACCCCTTTAATACCAAGTGAAAGGACACCACACAGGTTGTATATCAAAATATATATGTATTTATTTCTAACATAATCCTCTGAACTCTTTATGAGGTCAGAGGCACCAGCACATAACAAGATACTTAATTAAAATACAATAACTTACACAAAATACAGTAATGCCCTAGGGGCACTTTGAACCATATACTAAAATAGTGGTATAAGAACCATGTCACGAACAAAGGAAAGGCCTAGGGCCGGGAGAATCGCTGGGGCTATGCTGTACTACCAAAGGATAGGGAGCAGGAGGCCCACGGGATGCGCGTGCAGTGTCTTTACATGCATGCAAGTTACCATAGAGTTAGAATGGGAACGAAAGAAATGGAAACTAGTTATTTTAGGACACTTCCGGATGGACTAGGGAAAAGCTACTTGAAACTAGGATACTAGGATAGTCAATACCCACAGGAGTACCAAAATACTCGCGTTACCTCACCCACAGGAAGCGGGTGCATAGGTTTCAAAGTGTGTCGGGTTTCGTAGCTGATTCCTATGGAGCCTTGGAGAAAGATGCTGCAGGCGACCAGGAGAGAGGTTTCCAGGTGGATCCAAGGGCGGATCGAGGATGAAGAGTACCTGAAAGCAGAGGGGACAGAGTCTGGGTCACTAGCCAGTGACCAGGAAGGAACCAGGTAGGAACCAGGCGATGTCGCGAAGCAATCAGGTGATGTCGTGAAGCTTGTCTCTGCAGCCACGTGGACCAGGAGGTGTCGACGATGACCAGGAGCTGGATACGGACTGTCCCACGAAGGCTATTGCTGTCGGCGGTGTCGGCTTCCGGATTGGAGTCAACAAGCCTTGGCAAAGGCAACCCACGCAGGAATCGAAGATGGCTTCTTGATCAGACCAGCAAGGTCTGATGAGCTTCTCCTTTTCAGGGAAGCAGGGGCCAGTCTGGAGCAACCAGACCAGCGTTGTAAATTCAAAGGTTCGTCGTCACAGAGGCCACTAGCCAACGGGCAAGTGACCGGACAGACGCGCCAAGCAGGAAAATGCAGAAGGGCCCCACGCAGAACTCGTGGAGTGTGGAGGGCTGATCTTCGGTGCAGTTGGTGCTCGGGGCTGGGGCTTCTCAATCCCCAATGCACAACTTCGAGGGTGTCTCAGAAGTTGCACGGAAAGCAATTCGCTGGCTTTCCAAGATGGCCGGTCCCACGTCTCTCGTCGCCTCCACGGGTCTCAGCTCTGCTGTGACTGTGGATCGGGCTGTTGGAAGTCTGGAAGTCCGGGTCTTGTCAGGCTCTGTGCTCGGGCTCCGGCAGGAGCGTCGACAAAGCAAACCGTTGATCGCTTGACGTGTCTGCTTGCACAGGGTGGTCAGGGAGATTCTTCAGTCGTCTTCTTGCAAAGTAGATCGTCGAAGGTCCAGAGTTTTGTTTCAGAGTTTCAGTCAGGATAAATCCAAAGTCTTGGGTCTCAGCTCCTACCTATATACCAAATTTAGGGGATGGATTACCTGTTAGGTCCCTCCTATGGTTGGGACCCAGGAAGGGGGTGGTTACACCCCTTGCCATTTGTCCAGTTTCGCGCCAGAGCTGGGGCTGGAGTGCCCGAGCACCGGTTTGAACTGGACTATGCATGGGACACCTTGTGTGCCCCAGGCAGTGTCTCATTTCATTCAGCCCTCCCTGCCCCAATACACTATAGCCCGTCTGGGGTGGTGCTAGCACCTCCCAAGACAGGAAACCTATTGTCCAAGCCTCCCTCGCTGGAAGGACTCCCAGCAGCAGGAGGTCAGACTTGTGTCTGTGGCAGCAGCATCCATTTTGTGATGCTGAGGCTCTGGTTAACTTTAACCGGGATTAGTAGGAACAACATGTCTTCTCCCTCTAGAAGGGTGGAATGCTACCTCCGTCGCCAGAACTGGCGAGGGGGTAGTATTCCAAAGCGTATGACACCTTACACGACATGTTTTGATAAAGCAAAACAAAAGTTAGCATTTAACCGCGAGGTTCATAATGCACTTAAGAGTATATGGTATGGCTATATCATAGAACAGCTATAAGGACATGGTTCCGAAAGCTGCAACCAAACCAAAGTTAGCAATAACCGCGAGGATTATAATGCACTTAAGAGTATATGGTATGGCAATATCCTGGAACAGCTATAAGGAAATGGTTCCGAAAGCTGCTGACAGGCTCAGCTCATGCTAGAGCACCATCTCACATAAAACCAAGCACTCTGCCTTCAGGATTGTTAAGGCCTGCCATAGGAGTGACTTATAGGTGCATATGTGTCTATATATAATGGTAGGTATAGGAATACTACACCTAAGCAAGGGGTGATTACACGACCTTGCCCCAGCTGAGTGGTCAGCCAGTTGTGTCAGTTTGGATGGAGAGGAGAGGTGTGGCGCCGCAGCCAGGGCGACTGACGCTGGAATCTGGGGATCAGGGTTCGATCCCCGGCTCCGGCGGCAGGTTAGCCCAGCACCATGTGACTCTGGGCAATAGCTTGCTTAATCTTCCCGACGGCCCCCAGCGCCTAGAGACCCTTACAGGTGATTGTGCGCTTTACAAATGTGGATTATGATGGCCAGCCAGGGGTGGCAAAAGATATGCTGCAGCCCCTGGTAGGCCTTGGGTGCACCTATGCCCTGGGTACCTATGGTACACTGTACAGGGACTCATAAGAGTGACCCAAATCCCAATTGGTGATGTACCTAAAGTACATGGTGTGAAATTTAGAGAGAGAACAGCAGGGCTGTGGGTCTGATTAGCAGGCCCACAGCCACATTAAGTCGAATACCAGTGAAGCAAAAAGCAAAAAAATGGGGTGACCATAGGAAAGCAGACCCTACTCTCCTACAATTTACAAAACCTGGTGGTGATATTTTCAAATCATAGTATGTTGCTTGTTTTTTTATTCATTGGGAAATTAAGTGATATGCCCATAATCACAGGCTAACGAGAAAACATGGTTTAAATACAGCGAAGCGACAGTGGTTGACTTAGGAGGGATCTATTACCATAGAGTACCCAGATTACTTCACAAAAAATGCCCTTCACTTGTAAGTAATACATTCATCCACTTGTCCATTTATTTATTCATGTATTTATTCAGGGGTTCCACTGAGCTCACTTCTGAAATTTTGCAAATGTCATTTTGCACCATGCGTGCGTTAGAAATAAAAGGCACACGTTATGTTTGCAAGTTCTAAACTGCTCCAATTTGTAAATATGGGCTACTTTTTAGGGATGTACGACATTACAACGCATGCTTTTATCACGTATGCTTTTACATCGCAAGTTTTACAACGCATGCCTTTACAACGCATAGCGCTTTGGGGTGCTGGATAGTGAATAGTTTAATTTACTATTCCAACTCCAGTCCCTGTGGATAGTAGGGAAGGTGTTGGATAGTAAATTAAATCTATTCCCTATCCTAGAGCGCCCCCCAGCGCAATGCGTTGTAATGGTTTGCGTTGTAAAAGTTGCGATGTAAAAGCATTGCGTGGTAAAAGTTGCGTTGTAAGTGATGTTTCCCACTTTTTAGCAATCTAATGCACTAAATGGGCCACTTAAGCTCGTAAACACACTACCAAGCATCAAAACATCAGAGATCTTAAATATGAAATAATGAAAACACTTTATTTTGAAAAATTATTTAAGCACGTTCACAAACAATGATTCAAAAAATGTGTTGGCCAACGAACGCACGCAAGGGGTTAAAGACACTGACTTTGAGCTAATGTCGGTTAGCGAGGTCTTCAATATAATTTCTAATCTAAAACCTTCCTCCCACACTATGGACCCCCTCCCTTCCACAATTATAAAAGAACTCAACCACATCATCTACCCTTTCTGGACAAAAATCATCAACGCCTTTCTCACCTCAGGCTGTGTCCCAGATTCCCTCCAACTAGGACAAATCACACCCATTCTCAAGAAATCTGGGGCTGACCCTAATGATCTTAACAACCTCAGACCTATCTCTAACCTCCCATTCCTTGCAAAAACATTGGAGAAATGTGTTCTCCTCCAACTCAATAAACACATTGATGAGTTTAACTTCCTCGACGCCTTTCAATCTGGTTTCAGAAAAGGCTGTGGCACGCTAACAGCTATGCTCAATGTAGAAAGGTGGATACCTGACTATGGTTACCCCAGATTTGTTGCCTTGTGTTTAGCTGGTTTTCGACTTAGTTGGCCAGGGATCCTGCTAATCAGGGTCCCAGGCTATCCGCTCTCTCTTCAAAATGGACTCCATGTACCCTAGGTGCATAACTAAATTGGATTGGGTCACCTTATTAGCCCCTGTACAGTGTACTATAGGTACCCAGGGCATAGGTGCATCCAAGGCTTACCAGGGGCTTCAGCATATCTTTTGCCACCCCTGGCTGGCCATCCAAACTGACACAACTGGCTGATCACTCAGCTGGGGCAAGGTCCTGTAATCACCCCTTGCTTAGATATAGTATACCTGTATCTAAACCTATATCTGGACACATATATACCTATAAGTCACTCCTATGGCAGGCCTTAACAATCCTGGAGGCAGAGTGCTTGGTTTTATGTGAGATGGTGCTCTAGCATGAGCTGAGCCTGTCTGCAGCTTTCGGAACCATTTCCTTATAGCTATTCCAGGATATTGCCATACCATATGCTCTTAAGTGCATTATAATCCTCGCGGTTATTGCTAACTTTGGTTTGGCTTTATCAAAACATGTCGTGTAAGGTGTCATACACTTTGGAATACTACCCCCTCGCCAGTTCTGGCGACGGGGGTAGCATTCCACCCTTCTAGAGGGAGAAGACATGTTACTTTACTTAAACGTGGTTAAATCTAACCAGAGCCTCAGCATCACAAAATGGATGCTGCTGCCCCGACACAAGTCTGGCCTCCTGCTGCTGACCGAAACCTGGCAGGGGAGGCTTGGATAAAGAGTTTGCTGTCACAGGGAGGTGTTACACCACCCCAGACAGGAGATAGTGGACTGGAGCAGGGAGGGTTGAAAGAAACTAGACACTGCTTGGGACACACAAGGTGTCCCAGGCAAAATCAAGTCAAATCGGTTCTGGGGCACTCCAGCCCCAGCTCTGGCACGAAACTGGACAAAGGGAAAGGGGTGTAACCACCCCCTTCCCTGGTCCCACCCATAGGAGGGACCTAGCAGGTAATCCAGCCCCTTGATTTGGAATAAAGGTAGGAGCTGTTCCCATGAGCAGTAGATTATCCTGACTGAAACTTGGATACAGAACTCTGGACCCTTCGACATCCCACTCGACGTGGAAGACTGAAGAATCTCCCTTGTGGTCAAGGAGTGACCACCCTGCGCAAACAGGCACCATCCAGCGCCCAACGGTTTGCTTTGTTGCAGTTCCTGCCGGAACTCGAGCGACAGAGATCGACAAGACCAGCTCCCCTAGACTTCTAACAGCCCGATCCACAGTCCCAGCGAATCTGAGACCCGTGGAGGCGACGTGAAGCGGGGAGCCGGCCATCTTGGAAAAACTACGAAGTGCTGACCGTGCAGCTCCCGAGGCTCCCTCGAAGCTCTGCATTGGGGTTTGAGAAGCCCCAGCCCCAAGCAGCTTTTGCACCGAAGATCTCCCCTCCACTCTCACCGAGTGCTGCGTGGGGCCCTTTTGCATTTTCCTGCTCGACGCGTTGGTCCGGTCACTTGCCCGTTGGCTAGTGGCCCCAATACCGATGATCCTTTGAATTTACACTGCTGGTCTGGTTGCTCCAGACTGGCCCTCGCTTCCCTGAAAAGGAGCAATCTATCTGACCATGCTGGTCCGAACAAGAAGCGATCTTCCAATCCTGCGTGGGTTGCACTTGCCAAGGCTTGTCAACTCCGATCCGGAAGCCTTCGTGGGACAGCTCGTGATCCACTCCTGGACGCCCTCGATGCCCCAGAGTCCACGTGGCAGCGGAGACAAGTTTCGCGACAAGCACCTGATTGCGCCCGACATTGCCTGGTTCCTTCCTGGTTCCATCCTAGTCACTGCTGAGTGACCCAGACTCTGTCCCCTCTGCTTTCAGGTACTCTACATCTTCGATCCACCCTTGGATCCAACTGGACTCTTCTCTACTGGCCGCCTGCAGCATCTTCATCTCCAGGTTCCATAGATCTACACGACGAAACCCGACACACTTTGGCACCTATGCACCCGCTTCCTGTGGGTGAGGTTACGATCTAACACCGGTGCTCCTGTAGTGGTTTACACCTCTAGTGTCTAAGTTTAAAGTGTGGTAATTCTATTCCAGTCGGAAGACTCTTAAAACTGTAACTCGATAACTTTTACGCACCATTGACTTTGCATTGGTGCATGCGTGTGCTTTTAGCGCTGTACCCGATTCCCGCGGGCTACTCCCGTCCTAACTGCTGTTAGTCCAGTGTAGTCCCAGCGATTCCAAAGGCCCCAGGCCTTACCACAGTTTCGAAAGGTGATACTTATATCACTTTTTTGATATATGGTTTGAGTGGCCACCGGCCTCATCCATAATTGTGCAACTTTCATATGTAATAATGTGCTTTTGTTTAAACGCTTGTGCTTCTATACTCATAAAGAGTACAGGGGATTATTCTAGTAATAAATACATATATTTGTATAATATATAACTTGTGTGGTGTCCTTTCATTTGATATTACAGGATTGCATATGGTAAAACAGCTGGCTTCACATGCCCTCTTGAGTTAAGCCTGAAGGCTGCTTAGTCCATGCTACCATTAGGATAGCTTGTCTTTTAAGGTTGACTTACAACCACCACCATAAGGGATTGTTTGGACTGATACAAGGTGCCCCCAGAATTGGAGACATCATACATCAGGCCAACTTCTCACACTCAAAGTCTCCGATGACATTCACAAGGCCCTAGACTAAGGTGATGCCTGCCTACTCATCCTTATTGACCTTTCTGCGGCAATCGACACAGTAAACCATCCAGCCCTTCTGGAGACCCTGTCGAAACGCTATGGTATAAATGGCACAGTACTAAAATGGTTCAGCTCCTTTCTTCAACACCGCTCACAAGAAATCAAAATTAATTCCGGTCTCTCAAAGCCTACTAAAGCCACACTTGGGGTCCCGCAAGGCTCAATCCTCTACCCATCCCTCTTCAATCTCTTCATGGAGCCCCTCACAATCATATTGAAAAAAGCTGGAGTGAACTACCAGTTTACGGGGACGACACCCTGATCTATTTCAGGAATAAGTCCCCCAGCGACACCCAACTCCTCAATACTACCTTAACTGAGATCCAATTTTGGTTCTACGTTAATCACTTAAAGCTCAACCCAGACAAAATGGAACTAATCCTATTCTCTCCAAAAAGTAACCATCATCCAATCCAAGAGTGGCTCAAGAATCTGGTTGCCCTAAACTGCCCCCTTATCCTATCCGACTCAGTTAAGTCTCTAGGCATCACCCTTGACAAGAACTTATCAATGGAGACCCACATCAAAACTCTGCAAAAAGTGCTCTTTTCTCTCTAAAACACCTCAAGAAATGTAAACCTTTTCTACCCCACGATGACATCAAGACAGTAGTCCAATCCCTAGTTCTCTCTAAAATAGACAACGGGAACGCCATCCTTACAGGGACTCCAAAAGCTCACCTAGCCCCTCTAAGGGCAGTGCTGAACATGTCCGCTCAACTCTTATCTGGAGTTAAAAGATTTGAACACATCACTCCAGCTCTCAACTGCCTCAATTGGCTTCCCATAGAAGGGAGATGAATCTATAAACTGGCCTGCATCACACACAAAACCCTTCACTCTCCTGCCCCCAACTACCTAAATAAGAAACTGAAAAGAGCTGGTCAATCCAGATCACTGAGAAGCTCCAACTCACTCCTTCTTATTCCTCCGAAAATGAAAAAGAAATCCACCCTATACCGATCGTTTTCTGGCAACGCTCCCAGGATATGGAACGCTCTCCCTGGAATCCTCAGATGCAACACCTCCTTCTCCTGTTTCAAAAGGAACCTGAAACTCCATCTCCTAAACAAATACTTTCATGACCAACGTCAACCTACCTAGACTACTATATCTGAGTTGTCTCCTCTCTCCCTGGACATTCAATGGACAGTGGGTGACCGGACTATGTCATTCTCACCTTTTTCTTTTTATTGCTCTTTCCCCCTCCGATGCACTGCATATTTATCTCCCTTGATGTATTTCTTTTATTTTGTTTGCTTACTCAGTGCCAGCCTACTATGTAGTGTAATGTCCTTCTGCTGTTTACTGTGTGTATGGAAAGCACTCTGATACCTACGGGTTAAGCTAGTGCTATATAAAACTTTTAGAATAAAATAAAATAAATAAAATAAACACTTACAAGAACCCAAAGGCGAGACCTACTGGCTATGCCAATGCTTGTTAAAAGTGGCAAATAATTATTTTATCAGGACGAGTAGTCATTATTTATGTGTCCTGGAAAAAAGTGATATCTGCTTGCCTATTATAACTTTTATTACAATGGCCATGGGAAGAAGGAAAAAATTAGCATACCTCGAGGCCTTAACATATGAGTAAGTAGATCAAACCGCTACTTCCTAATTTCTGACTTAATATTATGACTTCAATGTCTTACCGACCGGAAACAGGGAAGGGTCTGAAGTTACGCGATTAGTGATGTTCTTTAGACCCCTATCGAAGCCTTCTGCCAGTCAATAAGAGTCGAAATTATGATGCTAAACTATAAATATCAGGGGGGACCACCACGGGGAATGTATTTCAGGGTGTAAATATGCTTATGGATTGTTTTAAATCTATTTTGTGATTACGATGTATTATTATATACTTTTATGGTTTTATGTCTATAAACCGAATAAAGATTTTTGAACGAATGAATACCCGTGCCTTAAAAAAATCCAAACTTGTGTAATGTAACATGCTTATGCAAATTCCTTCCAATACTTTTGGGTCGAGTTTGCACGATAATAACACCGAAAATAAATAAAGTGTCAAAGTAAACTGCGGCCACTGCCCTAGGCTAAGTCAGTCTCTGGCCCGGCCTCAGACTAGGGTGACCAACCGTCCGTAAATTTCACAGACCGTCCGTAATTGAGACCTCATGTCCGTTGTCCGTGAGGATCCCTTTTTTTTTATAATCAACTTTATTGGGTATTTAAAACAGCAAAGAAAAATCATTGGTTGCAGTTCAATCAACACACACAACAGATTACAATCATTAATTTGTATTTTTTATTTATTTATTTATTTATTATAAAGTTTTGTATAGCGCGAACAAGACCCGTAGGTATCAGAGCGCTTAACATGAGGTAGTAAAAGGAAACACGGTTACATATGTATACGTCGTTAGCATGCAATCGCAGTGAGGTAGATGACATATAAATTCGTAACACATGTGACGTTAGCAAAAGTAAGTGAGCTATGATTAAATAAAATACAAGACATGTATATATAACAAATATGAGGTAGCATGGTATAGGTTCATGTATGAGGTAGCACTGTATAGGTTCATGAAAGATATTGTTCTTCTGTTCAATCCAATCTCCATTCCTGTTGACTTTGGGTTGTTCCCATATCCTAGGATACATATTCCATTATAGTATTGTCTGAGCCTCCTATTTTGATAGCGTACATGATCTGTACTAAGGCAGTATTATAGCAGATCCAAGATCAGTGATCTTCATTAAGTAATGTATCTATTCATCAGCAGGCTCTTCACTTCCCGTTTGAATGTTACCAGATTCTGGATCTTCCTGATGTTTGGAGGGAGTGAGTTCCATATTCTGGGGGCCGCTCCTGAGAACGCTCTGTCATAAGTTTTTTTCTTTCGGAAGAATGCTGGTCGTAGTAGCAGCTCCCCAGCACTCCTAGATGTTCGGTTGCCACCGGACAACTGAATTTTCTTTGTAAGATATCTTGGGGTGTTGTCGTGTAATGCTTTATGTGTGATACATGCTAACTTCATTTGGATTATTGCTTCATATGGTAGCCAGTTTAATGCTTTCAGGTGTGGGGATATATGGTCATATTTCCTAGTTCCGGTGATAAGTCTTGCTGCAGCGTTAAGGCAGGCTTTCAATGGTCCTGTGGACATTTTTGGTAATCCAGCCAAGGTGGTGCACCCATATTCAATCCTCGAGATAACTAAGGATTGGATTGCCAATTTAAGGTCTGACTCTGTGATGAAAGGTTTCAATTTTCTTAGGTAGTTCAAGTGAAATCGGGCACTTTTCGCCATTGAGTTAATGTGGGCTTTCATGTCTAGATTCTCATCTAAGATGATTCCTAGTGATTTGGCTGAGTTGACAAGGGTAGGGGTACAGTTTAGCGCAGTCACGACTTTCATCCATTCCATTATTTCTATATTCCTCTTTGGTGGAGAGATTAATAGGAACTCTGTTTTATGTGCATTCAGCTTCAGGTGGTTTGCCATTAACCATTGAAGTGTCATTTTTAGTGTCTCATTCATTAATTCCAATTCTTTTATGGATCCAATCTTTACGTATATTTGCGTGTCGTCTGCATACATGTGATAGGATATTTGAGATTTTTGTAGAATTTCTGTGAGTGGCTCGACGTATAGGTTAAACAGATCTGGGGATAATGTCGATCCTTGAGGGACTCCAATTGTGGTAGGGCACGGAGGGGAGATTGATTGGTTAACTAGGAAGCGCTGTGTTCTGTTCTGTAAAAAGGACTCGAACCATTTCAGCACTGTTCCTGATATTCCCATCCTGTCCCGTAGCCTGGCCAGTAATGCTTCATGATTTACCGTATCAAATGCCGATGACAAGTCCAGGAGAATCAGTAAGCATGCTTGATTTTGGTCAAGGGCCTGTAATGCGTCATCAGTAATGTGGAGAATCGCTGTTTCAGTGCTGTGCCCTGCTCTGAATCCTGATTGGCATTCATCTAACAAGGAGAATTTGTTGATGTGTTGGCACAGTTGGTTCTGCACACATTTCTCAGTCAACTTGGCCAGTAAAGGGATGTTGGTCACTGGGCGAAAGTTATTTGGATCTGATGTATCTGCTGTGGGTTTTTTGATTATGGGAACGACTTGACCTGTTTTTAGGCAGTCTGGAAGGATCCCTTGTGACAGTGACGCATTTATTATTTCGGTCCATATTGGAATCAAGATGTGATTGATTTCTTTTACGCATTTTGCAGGTAGAGGGTCTTGGTGGTGGTTGTTAGGTTTGATTCCTGAGAGCGTCTTGGCAATCGTGTGTTGGTCGTACAGTTCAAATGTTTCCCAGCTCGCCTTGTTTTTAGCCTTAGTGCAAACTGTTGTAGAGTTGGCATCGTTAGTAGCCCAAGGTTCGTTGGGAAGATTTAATGCCGAATTTTTAAGCTCTATTTCGAGTGCTTTGGCCTTTTCCATGAAAAATGTGGAGAAATCATCACAGCTTAGAGATGTTTTTGAATGTTCTTGCACTGTTTTGGCTAGTTTGTTTGATTGCTCCTTTAGGATTTCAAATAGTTTTCGTGGCCTGTTTTTGGCATTATCCAGTTCTTCTCTTATAAATTCCTTTTTTGAGTTGATGATTTTTTTATTATATTGTTTCCTTGTTTTTCTGAGGGCTTCCAGTTCCGGAGTTGATGGGTGTTGCCTCCATTTTCTTTCGGCCATTCTCAATTTGCGTCTATCTTCATTTAGTCCTTCGTTAAACCACGGGTTTTTTGTCTTTTCTGAGATTCGTTTTAATTTTAGTGGCATGGTGGTATTAACGATATTTTCGACAGTTGTTATGTAGTGTTCCGTCAGTTCGTTAACTGTTTCCATATCGTTGGGTGGCTTTAAGTCTCTTTCACAGCTTTTGACCAGTAGTTCCATATTTGTTTCTTTTGTGTCTCGAGTCCATTTTTTGGTCTTGACAGGTTGCCTGGTTCTACCTTTTCTCGTTGCAGGTATCATGAAAGTTATGGCGTGATGATCCGACCAGTCACATGGAGTTATGGAGTGGATTGTAGCAGCTTTGTTTCTTGAGATTAACCAGTCTAACGTCCCTCCTTTCGAATGTGTGGGCAGTGTGCACGCTTGAGTGAGGTTTAGTTCAGTGAGGAAACCTTTAAGCATGTTGACCAGTTTGTCATTGCAGTTCTCCCAATGCAGGTTGAAGTCGCCTAGGAATATGTTATTGGCAGCGTCATTCGAGTTGGCTGTTATGATCTCCATTAACTCTGCTATAAACTTTGTGTTATCTCCTGGTGGGTGGTAGAAAGTATGCAGGTTGCACCATTGAGTGTTGGATGATCTTATGTTAAGACCAAGATACTCACATGATTCCAGCGGGTCGGCCTGAATTTGTTTAACCTCTATGTCAGATCGATGAATGCATGCTATCCCTCCCCCTAGCTTTCCGTGTCTATCCAGTCTGAGAACGTTGAATTGCGGTGGTATCAATAGATCCATGGTTGGGGATGAGGATTCCGTAAGCCAAGTTTCTGTAAGGATTGCCAGGTCGATGTCCTTGTTGAGGATGAGGTCCGCTATGTCCGATGCATGTTTGGTAGCTGACCGGCAGTTGAGTAATAGACAGGATAGGTGTTTTTCTTTTTTACTGGCGATCACATTTTCCGCTTCGTTTGGTGTTAGCTGTATGTGCTGTAGATTGTGGGGGTTGGAAGTTCTCTCGTTTTTCCTCGCTGTTCTGTTAGCGTCTAGCGGGACTGTTTGGATTCTCTCTTCCTCCTTGTGGTCCGATAGGTCATATGTTCGGATTAAGGCCAACGTTTCCTCTTTAGATAGTGACTTCGCCCTGTCTGGTCGGTTGTCTCTCTGTATTAAACGCATGTTCGCCTCGATGCTCTTTCTGTGTGAGGACTGTACGAGATTTTGGATATCCGTGACTTTGGCGTCAATGTTCTCCGTCCTCTCTTCGATTTTTTCTATCGCTTGTACGGTATTCATAGTGGCTTGTGTTAGCTTGCTCACAAGTTTCTGAAGCTTAATAAAGTCCTTCTTGTTCTGGTGGGGTTTCTTTGGGGCGGCCGATCTGTACATCCGCTCAACTCTTCTCCTTTTTGGCACGAATCTTCGTTGCGCTGCCATTTTCTTTATCTTCTCTTTTTGATTGTCTATTCCATCTCCATTCGGTGCTTCGTTGATGTTGGATATGTTCTGAGTTGGTAGGATCGTGTTAGAGGTTGAGGGTCTGTGCGCCGCTGGTGTTGTATTAGCGTGAGGTGTGGGGAGGTTGCTGGAGTTAGATAGGTCCTGTGTTGTTGTGAGTTCGTTAGTTAATGTGGGTGTGTACGAAGTTGGTATGGTTCTGACGAGGGTTTGGGATGTAGGAAGGCTGATGTCTTCTGTCGCAACCAATTCCTGGTTGTTGGGTGGCGCTACCCTCACTGTCTCACCATCCTCAGTCTCATCCCACTCCTGGTTGTTAGGTGGCGCTACCCTCACTGCCAGTGTATGATCTGTTTGAGAGGTCTCATGGTTCGGGAATAGGGGCAATTCTTTTCTAAGGTGCTGATTTTGTTCTTTGTTTGTTTGAGAGGTAGGCCTCTCAGTTCTTCTAGTCGTGTTCTCTGGTAGAGGCCTTACTAGTCCAGTTAACTCTACCCGGGTAGTCGCTAGAGTTGATGCCGGTGTATGATGATGGCTCCTGGTTCTAATTGCGCCTCTGATTGTGGCCTCATGGGTGCCTGGAGTGTCTACTGGTGGGGTTAGGAGAGGTTGATTACTCGGGTCGTCCAATGCGTCTTTTATCGATGGGAAAGTCTTGGCAAATCTCTCTAGATCATGGTTTGCTGCTTGTATCAGCACTGTTCCGGATTTATATATCGTGATGTTAAGTTCGGCTCTGCATCTTTGTGATGGTGCGGTTGACATTTTTAATCCGTGAGGAATGTTTTTCGTAGTTTTTATGGTAAGCATCCTAGCGAAGGCATTGCGCCATTTAGCTGTTTTGGATGTATAGAATATGAGGTCATTCATTTTCGTACCAGTAGTTGCATTAAAGTATAGGTCTGCGAATATTATGTCCGGGTTTTTTCTCAGGTAGTCGTGTTTAAACTTCTTAGCTGCATTTTTAGTTAAGTTATTGGGGTATTTTATACTCTGGGCACTCAAGCCAGTAACTTCTGGGTATCTTTCGCTCATTTTTGCTCCGTTCTGCATTTGTTATGGTGTTTCTTTTTCAGTTTTATTCCAGGTAGGCTCCCTGCTGATATTAATTTTGTTGTTGCTTCTAGTTTCGGATCTAGAATTTTTTTTTCTTATCGTTTCACTGAGTAGTGCTGGGAAAGGCTTCTCTTTTTCCTAATTATTCCACATTTAGCTCTCGTAGTCCTTTCAGAGTGCTTATTAATTAATTAATTAATTAATCAATTAATTAATTCGCCAGCTGACACTTGTTCAGCTCTATGCTTGATGTAAAAAACAACCCTTGTAAGATGGCTGCCGTTGTGTTTGTTTTTATGTTAGCAGGGAGTCCTTTCTCACTTTCCATGTCCTTATTTGTTAGCAGGGAGTCCTTTCTCACTTTCCATGTCCTTATTTGTCTGCAGGGAGTCTTTTCTCACTTTCCACGTCCTTATTTGTCTGCACTAGCCGCCATCTTAGGGTCAGGCATGCCGTATCAGTCTCCCAGCTTCTGTGATGTGAAGGATTCCCCGGTAGCCGTGTGTAAATAAGTGAGATGGGGAGACCTTTTCTGTCCTGCCTTCCCTTCTGCTGGAAACGCCGACTGGGAGATCCAGAGCCTCTCTCGTGACTCATTCTCCTCTCAGCTCGCCGTCGCTTGTCCTTCCTTTATGTCCATGCTCCTCACCGGGGCCGGATTCCCGGTAGCATAACCAGGGTTTCTCCCGCCGCTCTGGCGCAATCACTCTTCCTCGCGTCGCTCCCCTGATTGCTCCCGCGCAGCCGCTCCAGTCATGAGCCTCGCTCCAGGTCCTCCGACGCGGCCTCAAAAACACTGATCTATTTCCTCTGATCCCGCTTACCGGCACACCGCAACCAGCATCGCAGATGCATCTGTGGTCCGACGCCAAGTCCCAGAACCGCTCCTCAGCACTACACTCGGGTGATCCACCGATCCCAGGAAACTCGCCGCACGCCGAGCTGCTCAGTGACCAGGCAGTGACCAGACAGGAGAACGCAGTAAGGATCGTTCCAATTTTCAATTTGAAGTCATCTGTCGCCTGTTTCCATGTTCCGGTTGTGGTAGGTGGACGGAGGATGGGCGGGCTGGGTGGTTTATCAGGGATTTACACCCGAAGGTGATCCCAAAACCAGGAGCTCCCCAGTGCAGCTCCTCCTCAGGCGGCCATCTTGATGTTCTATCTATCTGTTCTATATTGATGTATAAGTCGGGTCATCCTTCTCCAGTCCGTATATAAATCTTGTAGCAATAGGTATAGAGGCATGAGTCGTGCAGTACATCTCCAATCACGGTGGAAGTAGATTAAACCATTTTCCCCAAATCCTATGGAACAGTTCCGTTGCCCCCCTGGCTTCAAAAAGGGCCTCCTCCTGGGTCCCGCACCAATCAACCCCCCTCCTCCATCCCCCCATAGTGGGCGGCACGGCTCGGGACCAGTGCCTTGCTATGTCCCTTTTGGCCACCGCTATCGCCGTCCCCAGCAGGCGTTTGTCCGATCTGGAACCATCCAGACCGTCAAAGACCCCCCCGCAGCTGCCGCAATGGCTCATGGGGAACCTCCCAGCCCAGGGCCCGCGTGAGCTCTTGCTCCACTCCCCTCCAGAACCTTGCCAACCCGGCGCAGAGCCACACCATGTGATAGAAATCCGCGGGTGCCAAGGCGCACCTCGGGCAATCCGGGGAGGGTCGCAGGCGGGCGCGGAAGAGTCGTTCAGGGGAGAGGTAGACCGCATGCTGGTAGTAAATTTGGACCAGACGTAGTTGGGCAGATGTGGTTAGGGTTCTAGGCGCCATAAGAGCGTTCCTCCAGCCCGCCTCCTCCAGGGGACCCACCCACCCCTCCCAGCGAATGCGCAGCGTGTCCAGGGACGCAGGGCCATTATTAACTAGGGAGCGATAGATGCGGGACACCCCCCCCTTCCCAAGTTCCCCATCATCACCTGAGCCTCCAGCGGACTGAATTCCGGGAGGGGGACTGGCAGTGGGAGAAGTGTGTGGAGCGTGTGGCGCAGCTGCAGGTACCGAAAGTGCTGGGTATGGGAAAGGGCATGGTTCCGCTGTAGGTCCGCGAAAGGCGGGATATGATCCCCGGCCCAAACATCCCCCAGAACCGAGATGCCAACCAGATCCCGGAATCCGTCCAAGGCCGCCACTTCCCGGAGCCAGGTGCCATATCACAGCGGCGTTTGTCTAGTGAGTTTATGGTTCCAGCCCGTGTAGCGCAGAGCTGCCCACCAAGCCATGAAGATCGTTCTGGTAACGGGTGCCATGGATTGCGGCACAGGGCTGCCATACAAGAAGGCTTGGAATCGGGGAAAATCCGTCTCCTCAAGTTCCACCCAGTATGCTGGGTCGGACCAGCCGCCCGCATACCAGTCATGGACAACGATGAGCTTGGAGGCAAGGTAGTAGAGGAAGAGATGAGTCACCCCCAGTCCCCCGTCGTAGGGGGGGATTTGGGTGTGTGCCAGGGATATGCGCGGGTGACCATGCCCCCATAGGAAGCGGGTCAGAAGTCCGTCTAGCTCGCGGAACCAGGCGCGGGGGAGGGGGAAGGAAGTGTTCTGCAGGACATAGAGAAAGCGCGGGAGGAACATCATTTTAAAGAGGGCGCTTCTCCCTAAGGGGTTGAGGGGGAGTGACTGCCACTTTTCAAGATCAGTCGTCATTCGGGCAACCAAGTGGGCAATATTCAGCGCCCATTCGAGCTCCGGCAGAAGGGTTATCCCTTATATCCCTAGATATTTGACCGATTGGCGTCGTAAAGAGATGTCCGACAGCCAGTCGATACAGTCCCTCGATGGGTGTAGTGGAACCAACGTGGATTTAGCCGCGTTGAGCCAAAGTCCGGAGACTGTTCCGAAGGCCGCGATGGATAGCAAGCTCTTGGGGCCCGAGGCCGCTGGGTCTGCTAGGTACAGGACCACATCGTCGCATAGAGGGCTATTTTATCTATGTGGCTCTCGTTCCAGGTCCACCCTTGGACAAGGGGGTCCTGGCGAATAATCGCTGCTAGGGGCTCCATCGCTAGTGCGAATAGAAGAGGTGAAAGGGGACACCCCCGGCGCGTGCCTCTATGGATTGGAAAGGCCTCTGAGAGCACTCCATTGACCATCACCCGGGTCCGGGGGTTGGCGTAGAGGACTCTGATAAGACGGCGGAAAACGGGACCAAATCCCATTGTCTCCAGCACATCTTGTAGGTAGTCCCAGTTCACTGTGTCGAAGGCCTTTTCAAAGTCGATGAAGAGGAGGGCAATGGCGAGTGCCCCTAGCAGGCATGAACACGTACTGGTCTGGGTGGACCAGGTCCGGCAAGAGAGGCTTAAGCCTCTGGGCTAGTATGGTGGCGTAGAGCTTGATCTCTGTGTTGATGAGCGAAATTGGTCGGTATTCCGCGCAGCTCGTGGAGGGTGGATGGGTCTTGGGGATGACCACTATTGTGGCCAGATCGGATTCAGAGGGGAAGGAGCCGGTGTCTGCCACATGGTGGAAAAGGGCCAGTAGTTGAGGGGCTAGGGTGGCCCGGAAGGCGGCATAGTGTTCTTGCGGGAATCCGTCGGGGCCAGGCGTCTTGCCGGGATGCAGGAGGGGAATAGCCTCCACCACCTCCTCCAAGGTGAAGGGGCGATCTAAGGCCTCCCTGGAGTCCCGCGGCAGAGAGGGAAGCAGAGCACCCGTCTCCTCCAGCAGGGCGGCCAGGGAGTCCTTAGCCGGTCCTGCCGCATAAAGGTTTGTGTAGAAGCGTGCAAAGACGCCTGCTATGGCCTCCGAGGTAGTTTGTAGGGTGTCGTCCTGCGCCTGGATCTCCGGAATGATACGATGGACTTTGGGGTATGAAACTAGATTGTGGAGGAGCTTGCCATTTTTGTCGCCCCACCCGTATACCCGCGCCACTGAGGAGCGCCAGAGCATCTGGGCCGAGTTCAGTGAAATCTGCCGGATTTCCTCTCGAATTAGCGCTAGTTGCCGGGTGGGGTCCGCGCGTTCGGTGAGTGCTTGTTCCGCCTCCATCCGAGCCGCCCGGGACTCCACTCCACGAGTCGGGCCAGCTGGTCCGCCCGCTTGGCATGCACAAACCCTCGTGCCACCCCACGAATCACGGCCTTACCAGCCTCCCAAAGGGTACCGGGCGACGGGACTGTCCCCTCGTTGGCCGAGAAGTAGTGGGCTAGTTCCTGTTCCGGCGAGTCCACCAGCTCGGGGTCCTGGAGGAACCAGGCATTAAGGCGCCACACCGCTCTCGGACCTGCCAAGGGCGAACCGAGGCGGAGGGAAATGGGGGAGTGGTCCGATAACCCTCGAGGTAGACTAGCCACCCCGGAGACCGAGTGACAATCAGTGGCCAGGAGCAGGAGAAGGTCGATACGAGACTGGGTATGGTGGGAGGCCGATGTGTGGGTGAATTGCGCCTTGCGAGGGTTCCAGACTCGCCACGCATCACAGAGCCCCAAGGCGGAGGCCCATCCCGACAGAGCTGCAGCCGAGGCAATCCGAGCCGCGGACGGGGTTCCAGTCGTGTCGCACTGGGGCTGCATAACAGCTTTGAAGTCGCCTCCCACCACCGTCAGGCCCTGTGGGAGAGAGGAGAGGATCCCCGTGAGGCAGCAGAGCGTCGGGGGGAGAAGGGCAGGTGGGATATACAGACTCAGGATGTTCAGGGGACACCCCTCCAGCATACCCGAGATCACCACATAGCGACCCTGAGGGTCGGTGTCGGCCCGGGTGAGAGTGACAGGCAGGCTTTTCCTAAGCAGAATTGCCACCCCCCGGGATCCACGCGCAAACCCGGAGTGCCAGACCATTGCGAACCCACAGCGGGCCAGGAAGTTACATTGTGTGCCTAGGAAGTGGGTCTCCTGGAGAAGGAGGACATCCGCCGCATGGCGGTGGGCCGCTCGGAGGATGGCCGCACGCTTAATGCGATCTAGGAGGCCATTGACATTCCAGGAGAGAATGTGAAGGGGTTTAGTTAGTGTGTAAGCCATCAAGGGGAAGGAAGTTGTGGGGAGGAGGAGATTCTCCGGCGGGAAGGCCCGGGAAGAGGGGAGATGCAGCGCCACGCGGGGCCAGGGGGAGACAAGCCAGGCCCTTCAGCGGACCAGAGGCGCCAGGGGCCAATGGGGAGGGGATGGGGAGGGGGGGGCAGCCGCCCGCGGCTGCCTCCCATGGTGGCCCGTAGGCGGTCGAAAATAACAAACCATTGGGTCGTGGGGACTAGGAGTCAGACGGAGTCCCTTCCACTGCCGTGCGCATAGGAGGAGAGCTGCAACCCGCAACTCGCGAGTGGCAACAACACAGGCAGAGGAGCGGCTAATCAGAGTTAAGGCAGAGGGCGGCCCTTAGGCAGCCAAAAACAACAACCAACCAAGGGGAGCGAACGGACTCCCTATCCACCCACACCCCCCAACTCCCCCCACCCTACACTTCAAAACAGGAAGCATCTGTCACCCCAAACTCAGTTCCACAAACAAGAACCAGCCCCTACTAGGGGAAGGGTGCTAATCTAAAACAGTTAGCAAGGGGTAGGAACAGTGGTCAAGAAACCATTAGGGAGGACCCCCCTCCATGGTGTAGGATAATTACCAACAGTGACAAGCAAAGAGTCATCACAATTCGAAATAAAGGATAGAAGAAGGGTTACATTCTATAGGTAGGCCTGTGTCTCTGGGGTGGTGTAGGAGAAACCCCGAGCCCCCAGCCGCCGGGCTGAAAGAGTTTCTGCGGGTCCGGGCAGTAGGCCCCAGCCGAGTCCAATCCTAGCGCCTCAGACGTGGGCGTGAGTTCCGGGCATCGGGTCAGAGCATTTCAATGCGGTGGTGCCACCAGTCATGAGTCGGAGTCCCTCTTAAGATCCGCAAATCACCCGGCTCCTGGAGAGGTCAGTGTCCGACATTGTGCTTCGTAGGGCATCTGCAGGTCCAGGGGCACTGCCCAGGTCAATCAGGGACGAAGCCGATGGTGGAGGATCGGGGTCGCGCTGCTGCGCCTGGGGCGAGGCTCGCCGGGCCCTCAACTCCGGCGAGCGGGACCCCCTCCCCCGGCGCCCGCCCCTCCTGCGGGATCCAGTCCTGCGTCGCCTGGGCTTGGATGCAGCGCTGCTCTGTCGGTCGGGGGCCCTTTGGGGCGGGGACCGGGTCGCCTGCAGTCAGAGGGGCCTCTCCCCCGTGAGCCAAGTCCACGCCGCCTGTGGGGAGTCAAAGAAGAGGGTCTGTCCCTGAAAGAACACCTTGAGTTGGGCCGGGAAGAGGAGCCCGTAGCGGAGGTCCATCGCTCTGAGCTTCTGTTTCACCTCGTCATAGGAGCGACGCTGGGACTGGCCTCCCTTGAGTAGTCCGGGAACACCATTATCCTGGATTCTCGATGGTGTATCTGCCCCGACTCCCTGGCTGCTCTCAAGATGGTGTCGCGGAAGTTGAGGACACGGAGGATAAAGGGTCGGGCCGGGGCTCCCAGTGGTGGTTTGGGAGCTAGAGATCGGTGGGCACGCTCGATCGCAAACCATGGGGAGAGCTTCTCCTTGGGCATCCAGGTGCGGATCCAGTCTTCTAAGAAGGTAGCTGCGTCTGCCTTTTCAACTCCCTCCGGGAAGCCCAGGAGGCACAAGTTGTTCCGGCGCGCCCTGTTTTCGGCATCCTCGGCCCGACGGTGGAGCTCCGAGGTCTGTGACTGGAGGCGGGCCATCTGGGACTTAATGGTGGAGACGTCGTCTTCCACAGTGGAGATCCGGGACTCAGCTTCTGTAATTCGTTCCGTGGCTTTCCGGAGGTCCTGGATAATGAGAGACACATCGACCCGTACTTCTCCTATCTTGGTCTCGACAGACGTTTGGGATGTCGAGATCGCTTGCAGGATAGTCACTTAGTCTCCTCCGACTGGGCCAGGGCCGTGTGTCGTTTCTAAGCCAGACCCTCGGTCCACCTTGGCGAATTTGTCCAGTGTCGTTTGGGATGTGGGGCCAGGGGCCGAGGGTGCGCGGGGTTTGCCCATGGGTGCGGAGGGCCACTGAGCCCCCGAAGAGAGGGGCAGTCGCAGGGCGGGACGCCTCGGCCGTGCGGCAATTTAAGTGGGCGGTCCGCAGGCCTCTATCCCTCGCAGTCCATGGCACCGCAGGTGAGGGACGACAGGGGCGGCACGCTGCCCGGTGCGGGGACTGCAGGCTGGTCGGCATCTCTGGAGGTTGATGGCACCCCTGGGGGAAGGCTTGGGCCCTTCAGCCCCTCAGCGTGGTCAGGGAGCGAGGTGGTTGTATCTCCTCAGTTGAGGCCAGGGCGAATCTTAGGACGAGGGCCCACCTGCCGTCCCGAGGATCCCCACCCGGTCAATCAGCCGATCGGGCGCCCCCGTCGGTCGGAGGGGGGACACAGAGGGTGGGGGGCGGGAGGGCGCCACTTCACACCGCACACCACCCACACGCCACCCGACAAGATGGCTGAACCCCCAGCCGTAGAAGCCGTAGCGTAGCCCTTCAGGTATCCTAGCGTCAACTCACCGGCCCTCCTTCAACGGGTAGCTTCCAGGGTGTTGTCACTCCCTCTCCTTCGGCCGGGAGTTGGGCGGAGTGGAAACCGCTGCAACATCCAGTGGTCAGGAGATACCCTGCAGCGCCGCCTGCTTCAAACCCCCTCCACGCGTCCGAGATGGCAGCTGGCGCAAAGAGCTCCAGTGGGCAAAGTCAGGCCGGGTATCTGCTCCTCCAGCAAGATGGGGCATAGGAGGGGGGGAAGAGCGGCAGGGGCACTCCGGCGCCAATAACCAGGTGCTCGGGGAAGCCAGGTATCCTCCAACTCGGCATCCTCGGTTCAGGTCCAGGAAGCGGCGTCCACCTGGGCAGGCCCAGTCAACAAGGCCCGCGCCGGGCCCCAGCCGCAAAGTAAGCAAGGCGTCGTCCCTCGCCGGAGTCGATCAACAGGCTTCAACAGTACATATGGGGCAGCTTCTTAGGCGGCTGTCCCCGGCCCGGGCGCCCCTCCGTCCCGGGGACGAGTCGGGACTCCGCAGCTCCCTTCAGGCTCCGTGTGGATTGGGAGCAGCCCGGGACCTCAACGCAGATTCCAGCGCCCCCGGGGGACCAGCGCGAACACAGCTGCCGTCGCTGCCGCCTCTGGTCCGCAGCGATCTCCGGGGCTCCGATGAAGCCGTCAGCCGGATCAGAGGCAGGGGGAACAGATGCGGGGGCGCCCGCGAGGCAGCCCACCACCCAGGTAGGGGCGCATCCGGGGGCCGCCATCCTGTCGCGGCGCCAGGCCGCCGAGCCACTGCAGCCTCCAGTGCCCCTGGGGGGTCAGCGCGAACCCAGCCTCTGGGTTTGCCACCGCCGGTCGCAGCGGTCTCCGGGGCTCCGACGATGTCTTCAGCGAGGTCAGAGGCAGGGGGGAACAGATGCGGGGCCGCCCGTGAGGCAGCTCGCCACCTAGGCAGGGACGCACCAGGGGGCCGCCATCTTGTCTCGGCGCCCGGCCGCCGAGCAGAAGGGAGCCGCACGGACACAGGAGACGCCCGTCAGCTTTGGGAAGGGAGCAGCAGGCAGTCCGGGAGGCGGCGAACACCGGCAACCAAGCTAGAAACGTTGATAGGCACTGTGGCAGGTAGGATTAAGGCGGATGACGGAAGGGGGGTCCAGAGCACTCTCAATGTGCGACCGCCATCTTGACGCCTTGGCCACGCCCCCCCCGAGGATCCGTTTTACGGACTCCTTTTGTCCGTAATTTTGGCCTTTGGGCAACAGCACTGTTCCCCTGTGAGAATCCCTAACTCCCTGATGGGGCGCCTTGCACACTGCTGAGCTCAACAGTAGCCCCACCCCGCCCATTGTCATTCTGTGTGGGGCTGATGATTGCCTCATACAGAATGACAATGGGCCAGTCTGGCTTGAAAAGCATGTGGTGGGCCTCCTCCAGCCTCGGGCATCCTGTCAGAAGGAAGAAATGTACAAAACGTCCAGGCTGCTAAGAGAGAATATAGTTCCACAAAATAAGGTAGTGAAAGAACTTGAGGTATGGGAACAACATTTTGCTGAGCTTTATAAGGAAGATACCCACGGCACACATGCCCATACGATGGACATAGTAAGCACTCTGGTCCCTGATCCCCATGACCTTAAGTTTTCTCTAGCTGAGGTCCATGCGGCCATAGTTAAGCTCCCAATGGGAAAAGCCCCAGGGTTGGATAAGGTCCCAAAAATTTTTCATGCAGTCCTCGGGGGAATGGCACCTCCCAATACTTGGTTGGGAGCCGACCTGGTCCCAATCTTCAAGAAGGGGTCACCTCTCCTTCCACTCAACTATAGGCCAATCAGCCTAATAGATGTATCTCAAAAACTTTTCTCAAGGCTGATTTTGGACTGTCTTTTAGATTGGGTTGAGAAGGCAGAAATCCTGAGTGATTTTCAGGCAGGCTTCTGAAGGAAAGTGTCCACAACTGACCAGATCTTTAGATTAAACATGCTCTACTGGAAAACGGTCAAAGTCCAGGGCGGCTCGCTTTATACTGTTTTCGTTGACCTCCGTGCGGCCTTCGATCTGGTCCCACGGGGGAAACTCTGGAGCGTACTGAGGGATTTAGGCATTCCAACCCCCCTCTTAAATATGTTAATTCGTCTCCACTCTCGGTCCCCAATAGAGACGCTCCAAGGCTCGCTGGTGAGGGGATCTCTGCGATTATGTTCGCGGATGATACACTGTTGCTGGCTAAGACACCAATGGGCATACAGCGAGTCTTGGATGCATTTGACTCATTTTGTCATGATCGGGGACTGGAAATAAATAAATCCAAAACGAAGTTCATGATTTTTAACTCACCGAAAACAATCCGCCCGAATCCTGCTATAGGAGGTGTTCGTTTAGAGAGAGTCCAAACATTTGAATATTTGGGACTAACCCTAAATGAGGATATGACTTGGGTACAACACCAGATCAAAACCCAATTAAAACTCTCCCAAAAAGCAGGTGGGATTCTTAAACTTCTGAAGCAATCAGTCTCTAAACCTATTTCTCACCCCTTGAAATCTATAAGATGCAGGCACGGGGAGCGGTGATCTATGGTGGTGAGCTATGGGGCTATAACTGCAACCCTGAAATCAACACCATAGAAAACAGGTTTCTCAGGCAGCTGGTCTCTTTGCCAGCCAGCACGCCCCTACTTCCCCTCAGGATGGATTTGGGACTCAGACCCCTTAAAGAAGAATTGGGAAGAATTGGGACTTAAACCCCTTACCTTCTGGAGACGTCTTTGGGTAACACCAGAACTTGCCAGCTACAAGCAAGAGCTCGCAGAACTTCTAAAAACATCAAATGTCTGGAACCTGCCCTGGCTGAAATACATTAGGCAAGAATTCGATAGATTGGGATGTTCTCTACTTTGGATGAACCCTGAAGAAGCGTGCAGTGGTCTATCCAGACGGGAATTGGTTAGCCTGTATTATGATAAAAATATGTCTGCTTGTCTAACCAATGCCAAAACTGGAACATTGACGAGATCATTTTTGGGTCAAAAGGACTACTATAAACTAGAGCCTGTTTTTGACATTATTAGCCCTAATGGCCATAGGAAGCTATATCTCCAATGGAGATACGACTCCCTACCGATAAGGGCCCTGACCTCACGCTGGCATCCCAATGCCCCCAGAAACTGCCCTGCGTGTGCTACCGAAACAGAGTCCGAATTACACATACTATTCTTTTGTCCTTCCTATAAGTACTCTAGGAGGAAGTGGATCATCCCTATCTGCAAAAATGTGGGTATTAGGCAGTGTTCTCACTCCTATCGAATATTAAAAATAGATTTGTCCCCAATTATTGTTTTTGCTGTCACGAAATTCCTGGCTGCCATGTGGAACACTAGAAGGAAAATTTTGGAAAAATGAGATGCACTACAATTGTGTAATTTCCTTAAGGAGTTCCGTGGTCTGTGATGATTTGAGGCCTTCTTCGGGGGATAGTCCTATGATTTGTGGTTTGACAATGTATTTTAAATAATTTTAACACCGGAACATATTTTCTTTTAACAATTATATTGATATATGATGTTTTATTGTGCACTCTTTTATGATTGCCTTTGTCGAAATAAAGATGAAATGAAATGAAAGAACTTTAAAAAAAAAAAGGGTTATAGTTCTTTCACAGTCCCATCGATTTAGAACGGATGGATTTTAAATATTATATTCAAGGAAACCATTGTTTCTGCTTTTTTATTTGATAAAACTAACAACATCTGACAAAGCCAGTAGTCCTTGTTGTAGGTGTGATTTATTACATATCTGGGTGCAATAACAGATGTAGCAGAAAACCAGTCAGGCGGCACACTGTGCTAAGCACAGATTTTTAGTTTAGGTGTTTTAAGTTATGCCCTTAATTACATCGAACACCTCCTTTGGAGAGACCCCACAGTTTTGTGATCCAACTAAAAAGCCCTGGAAACAACTCCATGTCACAGTCACCTCACGTCCTAGCACTGTGCATCAAGCATGACTTCCAAGGTTTCAGATTGACTATGTGCAGGGGCATCTTGAACCCCTCCCTTTGTTTTAGGAACCACAGCAAGGGGTGAGTTCCTGAAGGGTTTCTTTTGTTTGCAACTCTGCAGCCGAAGGCTCAGCTCGCAATTAATGTGAAGAGGTGGATGAGAGAGTAAGTGAAGGGATGGGTGGATGGCTGGATGGATTAGTGAAAGGGTGACTGGATGACAATGCCACAGTTAAAATAGACACGGAGCAATTAGATCTTTTGATCAGCATTATAGATGCAAAAATTGCCAAGCTAGTTAAACCTCTGATGGCCAAACTTGACCTGATTTCTGCGGAAGTAGCGAGATTAGGAGGTCTCCTGGTACCCGCGCATTGATACTACTGAAAACGATAAGGCTACCGAAAAGGGTCCTGGAATATACAATGACACCTCTAAGCTTCCCAACGGGGGAACTCGTACAGTTGAACCTGCAGAACCTGCAGCCCAGGAAACCGTACGTAAAAACCCATTGCCCGCAACAGACCCAGTGAAAATAATAGGAAGAGCAGAAGTGAAGAATAGCTGCTTGGTTAACTCACAACCAGACTTACCACCGGAATGAGCACCGTTCGTGGCAGTCCTTACTAATGTTCCACCTATAAGAGAGACTGGCCACTTAAATAAGTCAGAAACTCACGATTCTTTGAAGAACAAAACCGTGTCATGGCTTAACCGAGAATGTGGGTTTCCAGTGGCATTATCACATCTGATTTTAACCACCAGAAGAGCCTCCTGGATAGGTAGATCTCAAAAAAATATTATTGGTGACTGTGTCATTGTTAATTTTACAAATCCACATCTTGCTAACACGGTATTGTTAAGAGCCACCTCCTTACCCCATAACGACCAGGGTATTATACTCCGACCACTGGGATACTTTTACAGGCATTTAACCCAGCAACCCTCTAACGATTCTTTTAGGGGCAGAAGCAATAGTACTGTTGGGTTTAATTCCTGTGGGGTTGCCATATCCAACTGTTATCTACCCCTGAGTGGTCTAGACTCAAACGATTGACTCCAATCTGGCCGTGCCCACTCTTCATCTGTTGTAGAAGTCTGTTTACCAGATGTGGGGACTGAAGCCGGAGTAGTAAGAAACTCTGTGAGTGCATGTGGGGGCGGCAATTCTAACATTATAGATATCTTGGGGGTAGCACAAGGTGGCTGTAATGATGGCATGGTGGTAACTAAGGTCCCTCGTCGTGGAACTAGGTTCCTTAGCTGGAACATTGCAAACAAGGCAAATAACGCTGAGTGGAGGGACTGTCTTACTGATTGTGATATTATCGGGCTCCAGGAAACGTGGGATACAAAAAATACCTTTCTTTTGGACGGGTACGCGGCCTTTTGGTCGCCAGCAGTTGCTTCCCCTATGGGGAGGGCGAAGGGTGGACTCCTAACCCTTATTTCGCTAAAACTTGAGGGCACTTATATTAAAGTGGAGACAGGTTCACCATACTGTTTGGCTGTGGAAATTTTAACCAAAACCCTTGGTAACTGGCTCATTGTCAACTTTTACAACTCCTTTGATAAAGCCTTTTTAAATGAACATCTAGTCAGCCTATATGATTTCTTAGAACTGTATAATGTCAACAGCACAAATTGTTATTCGGTTATAGTGCTTGGAGATTTAATGTCCACTGTTGCAATGCTAATTGTTATATCTGGGATTGTTTAGGACCACCTAATCAATACAACATCCACTTTGAGCATTCCCCTCAGGGATCGTATTTAGAAGAATTGGTGGCTGGAAATGATCTGGTTTACCCTACCCAATCTAGAGGGGACGTTCCAACGTTTAAGGGTAAAGGCACTGGGTCCATTATTGATTATATCTTTGTCAGTACAAATGTGGCTAATAGGGTCTGTCAGTATAATGTTTCCTGGTCCCCATATGGTGACCATAACCCTGTAAGGCTGATCTTGAAGGATGACTTAATGAAAAAAGATAAAACCAATTTGACAGCTGGAACGTCAGATTTATGCCCCACTGATCAAGCTCGACGTCTGAAATGGTGTCGGGTGGTGCCTAGGGATTTTGTGGACAATTTGCTGGCAAAGGTTGGGCAAGATATGTCTACCTGCTTAACAGATGGTATTGTCGGTGAAGAAGTCCTTATGGCCTACAAGAGAATTTGTACCCAGGTCGATAATGATCTCAAAAAAGTAGTCAAGGGGCCATCATCGAATGGGGAGAAATGGTTTGACAAAAATTGTTCAATAGCCCATCGTAATCTGATGGTAGCGCTGAAATCCAATCCCCCTGATAAAGTGAAAGTAGCTGCCCTTAGGAACTCATACAAACTGACACAAAAAAAGCGGAAAAATGAAATTAGGGAGGAGGCCTGGAATGAGCTCCTATCCATTGACTTTATTAAAAATAGTGCCAAATTTTGGTCAGTGGTAAAGCCTTTTTTCAAGGATAATAGCAACAGTGAGCTTGACTGTGGCATTCAGGAACAAGAATGGTTCAGTCATTTTAAAAATGTTTATGATGGGGAAGGGATGCCGGTTGGTCCAGCCCTAAATTTGGAAAATTATATACTGACCTTTACAGAGTTAGAGGTAGAGCAAGCCATAATGCAAATGACGAGTAATAAGGCTCCGGGACCAGATGGAGTCCCGGCAGACCTTTTTAAAGCAGACGTTAAGACCTGGGCAAAGATATTGTTCAATGTCTTTATCAATGCTTGTCATTTGGGCCTGCCTCCTACATGGGCAAGATCTGTCATCATACCAATATATAAGAAAGGGAATAGAGGTGACCCGAGTTGCTATCGCCCGATATCCCTAATTGACTCCTCAGTAAAAGTACTTGGTAGGGTGGTTTTAAGCCAACTGAATAGCTTTCTTGAGGCAAGGGGAACCCTTTCTGTAGCCCAGTATGGCTTCAGAAAAGGGATGGGCACAATAGACCAATGCCTAAACTTGCAACTTTTAATAGGCAAATATACGGTGGCAAAGAAGGGTGCACTATTTTTGGCCTTCATGGACCTGTCCTCGGCCTTTGACCGAGTAAACAGGTCACAGCTGTGGTCCAATCTTTTAACCCTTGGTGTAGACAAAAACATTGTCTATTTTCTAGCGGACCTGCACAGGGATTTATCTGCAACGGTGAGGTATGACCAGCGGGGTAATTGTACGGAAGGCATTCCAATTTCAAATGGAGTCAGGCAGGGGTGCATTTTGGCGCCCCTGCTTTTTACATTATATATTAACAACTTAGATATTACCCTAACTGCCTCCTGTAAAGATATCCCCTGTGCAGGGAAACGCTTCATTCCCGCTCTTTTATATGCGGATGACGCCGCCCTCTTAGCAAGAACGGCAGTGGGACTACAGTCATTGTTAGACTCTTTTTCGGCCTTTATGAAGTCACTAGACTTAAGTGTAAACTATTCTAAATCACACATAATGGCCATTGGGCAGAAATCCTTAAAGGTTAAAACTATTTACTGCGGGGGAAATCTATTAACCAGGGTCTCGTCGTTCCCATACCTTGGAGTACTATTTGACGATCAAGGATCCTGGGGAACCCAAACAGCAGCGAAAAAAAACCCAGTCCTGATTAGAGCTACATCTGCTGTGTTGGGTTTCGCCAGGAAGTTAGAAGCCAGGCCAATGAAGGCCCTAATTCAAATATACAGAGCAAAGTGTATATCACTAGCTATGTATGGGGCAGATCTGTGGGGCATAAAAAACACGAAGGCGATACAGATTGTCGAAGACAGGTTTTTAAAGAACCTTCTAACTGTCCCTAAATCAACAGCCAATTACACTGTCCATCAGGAATGCGGAATTGGCTTTGTTGAAGATGCAATTGCCGTGGCACCCCTATAGAAATGGATAGCTACTTGGCTAAACCCTGATCTAGTGTTAAATCATGACATCTTGGAAGATTGCATGTCACTCGATCGCGGCTTGTGTATACCCTGGCTCAATTATGTCCAGAAGCTATCAGTCAAGCTAGGTAGACCAGAATTATATAACTCCCCAGAAACATTAGAGAAGGGAGCAGGGAGGTGGAATTTAATAAAATATCTACTTGTCCATGGGACAGACAGCTTCATAAATCTACTTGTCCTGTACAAAATCCACTTGTCCCTTTAGTACCATCATGTAGTGCACCGTCAAAAATTGGCAGCACTCATTATATAAGAGCTCGGATAATAGCCTCTCTGGTTATGTCAGGCTCATAGTATAGAAGGATTTGAATACTGGTGATTTCCTTATTTTGCCTCTTTTCTGCAGATCTACACATTCATCCTTTCATTCACCCACTGATATCTAGCATTTCACCTTTACATTGGCTTCCATGCATTCTTTCATCAGCCTTTCACCATTCTGTTTGTCAATTCATCCATCCATATCCAAATTCACCCATCCATCCCCAAACATATCCATTCATCTCAACCATCTGTCCATCTTTTCACCCATTCTTCCGCTCATCCATCAATTTACCCTTCGACTCTTCCATCCTTCCGCTCATCCATCAATTTACCCTTTCACTCATCCATCCTTTGACTTACTGATCCATCCACCCTGCAACCCATCTATCTTTTCACCCATTCCTTCATCAACGCCTTCATCTTCCATCCACCATCCCTATCATCTATCCTTTCACTCATTCATCCATCTAGGAAGCCACACTTACACTCATACTCACTCATCTACCCTTTCACCTACTCATCCATCCTCTCACTCACTCACCCTTACACGTTAATTATGGGCCTTTGTCTGCCAAGCTGCAGACAGAAGAGGCTCATCAAGAGCTCCACTCCCTATGTAGCTGCTAAAGCGAGTGGTTCACAATGCCCTTGGGGCCCAACCTATCCTTCCAGCTCCAAATCTATCATTCAAACTCATCCATCCCTCCTTCATTCCATTCATACATCCATCCATCCACTTTCATCCCCTCATCCACCCTTTCACTCATATCCATCCACTCTTTCACTCATCCCTCCATCCAGGTGGAGGAGTGTGGCTCACTGATTAGAGCGGCAGACCCTGATGCAGAGGTCTGGCCCGGGACCAGGGTTCAATTCCCGACGCGGCAGGGTCCTGAGCCCAAAATGTCAACGGACTCGATAATTCTCGCCTCGGTGCCTATTCTAATCATGGGGTCCCACGCTGCAACTCTGGGCAATAGTTGCTTAATCTCCACTACGGCGGCCCACCCGCTGCGGGATGCCTGGCTTTCACCCTGGGGATACCCAGTAGGGGTTATCTCACAGGGAAAAGCCAGGACGGGTTCCCAAGGCAAGCGCCTTGATGCCTTCGGGTGATACGTGCGCTATATAAGTCGCAATACAATACAATACAGCCATCCTTTTGCTCTTCCATCTTTCACCCCGCCATCCTCCTTTCCACTCCTATCCATCCACCTTTTCACTCATATCCATCCTCCCTTTCACTCAACTATCCAGCCATCAATCTATCCATCCTTCCACCCATCAATCTATCCATCCTTCCATCCATCAATCTATCCATCCTTCCTCCCATCTATCCATCCGTTCACCCAGCCATCCACCCACTCCAGCCATTCATCCACTCTCTCTCATCCATCAGTCCACCCTTTTATTCAACCATCCATCCTTTCACTCATCCATCCACTTTCACCCCAACTATTCACTCACCATTTCACTCATCCATCAATTCTTTCACTCATCCATCCATCCACTTTCACCCCATCCATCAATTCATTCCCCCTTGCACTCATCCATCCATCCATTATTTCACTCATCCATTCTTACATACATCCTTTTCATCCATGTATATATCCATCCACCATTTCATGTTAATTATGAACCTTTGTCTGGACCTGCAGAAAGAAGAGGCCCATTAAGAACTCCGCAGCTGCTGTAGCTGCTACAGCGGTTTTGTAAGATGCCCCTGGTGCACGCACAAAGTGATACGAGAGGCCCAGTGCAAGGAGAGAAATGAGGGTGCGCCTGAGGATTGCATCAATTCCCCATGGGCAAACTTATTAACTTTAATGTAAGCCCTGGATGTGGTAAAATATGAGAGCCAAGGGGAGCGGGTCAGGGCAGTCAGAGGGGGCAGCAGAGGGGGGTGGGGTGGAGTGGGGTTAGCAAGTACAGGCACTGGGTGAAACATAAGGTGTACAGGCCAAGCAAAGTGTAAAGGAGGGTTGTGCAGGGGCTGCATGAGAAGGGAAAGCATGAGCTTTACTGTAGGCCCCTGGAGCAGAGGGATCTTGGGGCCGATTTGAGGCTCAAGGGTGAAGCACAGAATAAAAGGCAGGGGGTCACAAGGTTAAAGTTAGAGCAGGAGCCATGAGGCCCTTAAGGCAGCTTCTTACATTCCAGTGATGTCTGCGTTCTGGAGCTGCGTCTTGTGCTCGAAGAAAATGAAAGGACCAGGGGAGGGCCTGGAAGCCACACAAGAGCCTCGGGGAGAAAGCAAAAAGACTTACCTGACCGTGCTGTGGATGTTTTATATGGCGCTGCAACTTTGAGCTCTGCTCCATCATGTTGTTGTTCTGCTCTGGGGAAATTAAAGTGCAGGCCCCAGCTTTTGCATTGACCCTTTCACTGCCAATAAACTGCTCAGAGCTCATTATTAACTGGCTGTGACCAAAAGGGTTGAACAGCTGTGTATCGGATTACCATAAAACTGCCTACTTGTCCTTTGGACAAGTTAGAAATTAAAACCTCTTGCCCTTGTAAGAAATCTAGATGTCTCGAGCGTCGGAAGATAGGAATTCCCCACCCCTGAGGGAGATATAAAAAGGTCTAAGGAAACATACCTACGTATAGCTGCCACGGACAGGGAAGAGAGAGAGCTGGCAAAGGTGACAGTAAGGGCCCATCAGTATGTAAAACAACACCATTGATGGAACCATATTTAGGCTACGTCACAAATAATAACCACCGTTTCTTATTGATTCGATTTAGATTCAATCAAATTCATTTTCTACTTGGTGAACAGAAGGGTTGGAAGAAGGTAGATGATCTTGGGCCCTGCCTCTGCGATAGTTTCTCTGGACAGGACATCATACACTTCTTATTTTTCTGTGAGCACCTTATTGTCATTAGGAAACGTTTTATTTTCCCAGTTTTAAAAAACAAAGGTTTTATGCAAGTGAGACCTGCCCTTCTCTATCTGCAAATGCTGAATGATGTAAAGGTAACTTTTAACATTGCCAATTTTTTATCTGCAGCTGTGAGAACCCTGAGGAAAATAACCTAATATTTTATAATCATGTATATATTTTTTTATCATTGTGTGTTAGAATGAAATTAGTCTGTACAATTTTTATTAACTGATTTTATATGTATATATGGGCTATGTTTGTGTTTTATATACCAGGGATTTTCAGTTGCTGACATAATCTGTTTTTAGTATGCTTTTATGGTTTGCACATAAACCGAATAAAGATATTTGACTGACTGACTGGATGAATGAAATAGTGAATGGATGGATGATGAGAGAAAGAATGGGTGGATGGATGAGTGAAATGATGGATGGATGGATTGATGAATTGATAAGTGAAAGGGTGAATGGATGGACAGAGGGGGCGAAGGGGAGGGGAGGGTGCATGGGCAAAAGATTGGATAAAGAAGAGTGGATGGATGAGTGTGCTGATAGATGGGGTGAAAGGGTGGATGGATGGATAATGGACGGATGAGTAAAAGGGTGGATTGAGGGATGGATGAGTGAAATGATGGATGGAAGGATACATGATGGATAGGTTTGCAAATGGTTGAATATGTTTAGATCTGGATTAGCTGCATCTTATGCTTGCCACTTTACATTTCACAATGTCTATCCGAGCAGATCTTCCCAACCATTTCTCTCACCAAACATGCCTGCGCAGGACCATGAATTGTAAACAAAATATCAGACTGGACAACCCAGTGCTGTAACCATATATAGAGATCATTATCATATGAAATACCACACAAGACCTGCACAGTTGATCAAAGCTGCGTGCATACTGAAAAGTGAAGTACACGATTGTTTCAACTTAATATAAACTTATTTTAACTAGTGCTTAAATGGCTGTCTATTTATTTACTTACTTACATACTATTGCGCAACCTCCTCTGATGTGTCTGTAAAACTTACCTTTTGTCCAGAAGTTTTGTCCTGAATTTTGCCCCCCTGTCCTGAATTTTGACCCTTTGTCCTGAATTTTTACACTCACCATCCTGAATTTGCACCCATGCCAGTTGGTCACCCTACCTCAGCCCCAGCTACGTAAGAACCACTACACAGAAGCTGATTTGTCCATCTGTCAGTCATGAAAAGAGCAGACCGTCACCCCAACGGGTGCGACTGACTGATTCCAATCATTCAGTCCAAGCACGGCACACACTGACCGCCGGTGAGCCCTACTCCCACCCCGCCTCCTCCATCTTCTCAGCCAAAACCGCGGTCAGCCGGGTCCAAGATAGGCTCAGGCTGACGGCATTCTTTCTATGACCCGTCAAACATAACTGTGCGTACGTATTAGGAGGGTGCGGCTCGGACATAGGTATGTGCAAACTTCATAACCAATCAGCACTAAGGAATTCTGTGCGGCGCACTAGGATTGGCTGATGTGCCACCAATGCGCCAATCCTAAATCACCTTAGAACAAGGGCAAACCCTGCACCCAGACGGACCCCAGAATATGTTCAGAGGGATCGGCTAGTATGCGACCCGGAAGAGCTGAAATTACGGTTACATTGATTTGACACCCGTGCGATTCAAGTGCAGAGATGAGCTGTGATAAAGGCAGAAGTCAAGGACGTCCAGTGTAAGTAGAGGACTGTTAATGTATGGAAAGACTGTCGGGAGATTTAATTTTGACACGTGCAACCCAGTCTTGGCAATGTAAAGCAAACATTGGCAAAGCCAATAGGTCTCTCGCTTTGGACCTCTTCCAGTGCTTTGTAGCATCGGTGAATAGAGCATTGCATTTTTGTAAAACATAATTAAGTAATAGTGTAACACTAATGGTAATTAATGACACATGGGTTGTAAAAGTGAAGTTCGGAAACGTATTTTTAAATATAAGTAAAGCTTTAAAAGGTTTGTTAGCAGTAATGCAAAATTGTAAAAGTATATGTAGAACCTTTTGTGTTGCATAATTATTTTTCACATTGGTTTGTAAATTTGTGTACCTTGTTCGCAGTTTCTTGTGCTATTTAGTGGGAGCATGCATAAGCAATATGTGTATTGAGCAAGGAAAGATTTCCAAAGTCTGTTATGACCATGCTCAGCTCATCACTAATGTTGTTACCATGTGCCTAACACTAGCAGTGATTTTAGGTTTTTGCTACACGATCCGCATTATCATGGACGGCTTTGAGGTAATATGTTCCACCTGATGGTGAAATATTTGCAAAGATTTACACACCATGTTTACTTGGAGCACGTGATGATTGTCAGCCCTAGAATGACCCTGTCAGTGGAATGCAAAGGGCTTACTGGGTGCAAGTGTTCTTTGTGTTTTTGGTGCACAGCATTGTATTAAGACATGAGTGCATGTTTAGGTACCCGATATAAACATGTCAAAGCTGAGCAGAGGCGAGTGTGCCAAAAAAGCATTTTCTGATGTAACTTAATGATTTGATCGTAATTTAATGTGAACACAGCTTCATGGTAGACTCTTACTATCAGGTTAATTTCAGTGCGGACAGTGATAACATTCACAAAGTGAACATATCAAAAGAAACCTTTGGAAATAATAATGCGACTGATGGAAATATCAACCCAAAGCCGCCTGTGAACAGACATGATCAGGCGGATGGTATAAAGATGACCTAAAACCCCTGTAAGTGTTTGGGACATAGTAACCGCATTGCTTTAAAGTTGGCCTCTGTACATAGCCGGACAAACATTTTCATGAAAGCCTTTGGAAATATTTAGGTGTGCAACATAAACATGTATTCACTCCATTAAAAAGTGACGGATCAGTTCCCAAAAGTTGTACATATTAAAAACAGACAAGCAAACATAGCACTAACAGCTCTGCAGTTATTTATATTTCGGGTGAAAAGTTGCTGTGGAAGCAATACATGTAGTTAGGAAAAGGATAAACATTACCTGCAAATCAGGGCTCAAGTCCTAAAAGAAGAAGTGGGGCGGGGGGACTCTCCAAGTTAGGTAGTATCACAGGAAGTGACAGCACGGCGCGTGGTATTGCAGGAAGTGACATCACAGTAAGTGACATCATTGCATGTGCCAGGTTCATTTACCCAAGGATTGATAAACTAACTCTGCTGCCAGCCTACCCGGCCAGGCGTATATTCCATGTGCAGCAAATTTCCATGTAGATGTGATTGCTTTAGCTGCCTGGTGGTTAACGCATTTGATGGAAAGATCTTTTTTGTCGAGTCCTAGTTTTGACTTAAAGTAGCATACAGGGTTAATATGCCTCCTGCAAAGCACATCATGTAAAATGCAGATGGCAGATTTTATTTTATGTAGATAGGTAAGTGGGTTACTGCTTTGAACACAAAGATCCTTTTGTTACATGCAGTTGCATTGTAATCCTTCTAGTATAGCAGAGTGAGCTCTGAAGGATGATATGTGACTCAGTAACCCTCACTGTCTTATGTAACACATCATGTGCAATGATTTACAAACTTGTGTGATTTATTGTCAATATAATGTGTATGTTTGCTGTAAAGTGACCTGTCACCCTATATTGGGATGAATAGTGCTGTAAAACAAATAAAAAAATACTGGTATTTAAATTATTTTGCACTGGGACAGAGTAACACATCTGACATTCTTACAGTGCATGAATATCGTTTATATATATGTGGAAAAGTCAGCCCATAACGCACCTGATGCCCAGGCTGCTGGCGCAAGACGCCTCTTAGTTCCCATCTTGAACAATTACCAAATAAAGAGACGGGCGCTGGAAGCAGGAAAACAAGAACAGAGTTTTATTTCTCATGAGGAGAGCCTGTCATGTCGGACACTCGCATAGTGTCTTCAGGAGGTGCTCTAACAAGTTTCTCTGAGGCTTCGTCTTTTATACACATGTTTATGATGCACAAACATTCCTTATTGCAATAAAGACGCTTTGAAGTAGGAAAAAGCATGCTTGGAATCCCAGCTTCAGGCCTATTCCCATACCAGTCGCTCAGATGTCATCCTCCCCTCCTGAATGTAACAAGAGATTGTGATCTCTCAGCCGGACATTCCTACAGGACACGAGGGCAGGAGGGGATGATCAGATCAAAGGTTGGGCAGGCGATAAGATCGGGCACTTCGGTTGGTGTATCACGGTTTTGTTATGCTGGGCAGAAAAAGGGGGGGGTGTACATCCACGAGGCTTGGTCTTAGGACTTGGGACCGGGTCGAAAGGCCAAGTGCAGCTGGGGGGGGGCTCGTCAGCAGAGGGGAAGGGTGTTCTTGGGAGGAAATGGGGGGGGTGTGGGTCAAGCAGGAGTGTTACTTCTAGAGCAGGGTCACGCAGAGGGAGAGGGTTTTATGGCCGATGCATGAGCAGTGCGCGCGGGGAGGGGTGCCGGGGGTTTAACAAACGGGCAGAGAGGCCATGGTGCCTAAAATGGCTGTCGTGTACGTGTGTGCATGGGTCTATGCTGGTGGGATAACACAGTCAGTGTTTCGTGATATCCGTTCTGCTTACAACAAGGGGTACAGTGAACACAAATGAACGCCGCTTATGTGCATATACATTGCCATTTTCAACAGTCGCCGCTTTTTAACATAAGTTAGTTCATTTCGGTGTTTACCCCAACTGACGGAGTGTACATATAGCCATGTGTGGCCAATGAAATAGCGTTTGTCAATACTAGCAGATTGCGTGTAACCATATGCAGTCGATAGGATTGACGGAATGCGGTACATATGAATTTACATTTGTTGGGTTATTCATACAAGTCTAGAGATCGGCATAATACTTAGTCGGGGTCAATCAAGAAAAAGGTTCCGACACATTATAGAATCAGGTTCTGACTTTCTCTCCGGTGACATCAACATACAGTAAAAAGTGCTCTGATACCTTCGGGTCTTGTCAGTGCTATATGAGACTTTTGGAAAACTAAATACATGAGTGACCGATGTAACATTTTTGAAAGCAATACAAAAATGGTTGAGGGAGGAATTCAGTTCGATACAAGCAATTAGTCAAGGGGTGGGAAGAAAGTTCAGGAAGGGGGGTCTTCGTCACAATGTCTTTTTAACAGCGAGCCATCACTGGTAGGCTCTGGTAGTCCGTCTTCTTTCGTTGGCGCTGTTGAGCACCGGCGGTGGAGCTATAGGTCCAGCTCGGATCCATCCTTACGCGTTGCAGGGTGCGATCAGTCCTCTGCTGTTAGATCACAGTCCTGTTTCCTAACTGATCTTCTTAGGGGTGCCTCATGCTGGGCACCTGCGTGTCTTTCTTCTTCCGTGGCAAAACCTTATTCTATCTAAATGCTGCTCTTCTTTTCTGAGTCAAAAGTTATGCGAAAAGGGTGATGTTGTTGAATAATCGAGGGAAGAGAGGGCGGAGCGGGATCAGATCTTTGAACACACCAAGGGACCAAGGGAGCAAAGGACGACGAGCAGGCAGGCCCATCAGTCGGGCTCAAAAGGGACGGGGACTTCAGGCACGAGTGGGTCAGCAAATCGAGGGCTTCAAGGCAGCCCTTCATTCCTTCATCTGCCGAGTTTGAGAGTGGTGCCTCGTCCCGCGTCTCGTTGCTCTGCGACTCCACCTTTGGTTGAGGTCACACGTGCTTCATGATCTGTGGCCAGGCTGTGCGTCACGTCCAGCTCCTCTCCTCCGGTGATTGTATCTTTGAATGGGTACAAAACAAGTTTTAGAAAAACTGGCAGGAGAAGACATTTATACATCTCAATTCTGTCCCCAATCCTAAGCAGGTGGGGGATAGGTTCATCGGTCACAGTCAGAAGTCATCACTTATGGAGTATGTAGGAGGGCATTTCCACTGAATTCGTAAGCCTATTTGGCGTTCATTCGTGACGTACGTGGAGAGAAATCGGACTCCCATCGACAGTGTATTCTATCAAACTCGAAATCGAGTCCTTAGGTAGAGACTCGCCTTTTTTTTTAACCCAAGTACTGACAATCTTACATTTCCCTTCGGGGTCGGCTAACTCTTGCAAGCAGGGGGGTTATCATCATGAGAGGGGGGGCAGAGGCTAAACATGCTTTTCTTGGGGAGCGACGGTTAATCAAGGTCATCAATTACGCTTCGGGGATAGCTGATATGGAGCTGGGGTCAATCGGGAGAAGCGAGGACGCTTTGGACAGGGAGCTGGGGTCAACCGGGAGAAGCGAGGACGCTTTGGACATCCGCACTTAAGGTCAGAGGGGTGGGGCAATCTGGGCATTGGGGATTGCATTTCTAACGAACTGAAAAACAGAAGACCATTGACGTTATAGTCCCCCTATAAAAAGGCCAGATTAGGGGACATCAGTCGTCTTACCTGTCCTTTCTTTCATTACCAACTCGGGTTCTATCGTTTTGCAGAAAGGAGAGGTAGTAATATGGCAAGTTACAATCGTTTTAGTTCCTGTCAATTTTGCCGAACACCTTTGTGTTCGAAGAGACCCAATTAGGTTTGTGCCGGTGGGGCACAACGTTACCACACAAGGGAGGAGGGAACAGGGGGACCCTCAGAGAGAGTGAGTCGTCCGCACTCTAAACGAACTATTCAGTACACGTATGACATGGAGAGAGAGAGAGATAGAGAGATAGAGAGAGAGAGAGAGAGAGAGAGAGAGAGAGAAACGTGTACAATAATAGGCCATTTAGTGCGCACACAACACAGAACAGCAGGGGTCAAGTAATACAGAAACACAGGCAGAGGGACGACGTAGATCCATACATTACGTACACACAAACTCAGGCGGGGGAGACAGTACATGTATTATATACAAAAATCCGAGACAAAACATAGAACAGTTATTGGTATTATATACAAAAATCCAAGACAAAACATAGAACAGTTATTGGTATTATATACAAAAATCCAAGACAAAACATAGAACAGTTATTGGCCAAAATGATCTCTTCCTGTATGCTGCGCATCCTTAGCATCCTAAGCTCTTTTTACCTTTTTCTTCTCTTTTATCGTCGGCTGCCTTCACTGGTAGCTTTGGTTGCACACACTTACACCTTTGTCAATTGGTCAAGAACTAACCTGGTCGGGCTAATGCTCACGGTGGGATTTTCGAATCATTTTTTTTTTTTTTTTAGCAAATGTGTTTCCTGGTTGAGGCAACAGTGGGTGTCAGTTGGGAGAACAACGGGGCAGCTTTGAGTTTCATGTCTATGAGGGTGCGAAAAGGAGGTAGTAGATTTTAAACATTGGCAACATTCCTAGTCCTCCAGGCGGAGGGTACTTGGGTAAACCTCACCTCGGAATATTCCTTAAACTTTCCCTATTTAGTTAAACGTAGGAATGTATTCATTAGTGCACGTCATTCTTGGTTGTATTATTCGGGGTGCCAAGCGAAGTCATATTTTGTAGTTTCCGCTTCAGGCTGTCCTCCCAAGCGCTAAGTTCAGGGAGAGAAATAGTCATTGTTTGCTCGTCGTGTGTAGGCACCATAATCAAACCCCTTTTTCCCATCTCTTCGTCCGCTAGATCACAATTTTTTCGTACTTTAATCGACGTTCCGATGTGACCTGCAGAAAGAGGGAAAAAGAAGGGGGGCGGGGGCAGCATTTAAAAACTCATTAGCGCGCATAAACCCGAAAAGGCTTTTACTTACTACATACTCGGCCTATCTCCACGGGATGCAGTCCCTGCCAACTTGGCGTTTAAGCCCAGGTGGACCGTTTAGTGTGGGAGAGATGATTATCGGAAGCCTGTGGATAGCATAGGTCGCCCAAGTGTGGTATTACGGATCGTGTGCAGGGGGGGGGGGGTCAGAACAAAGGGCAGTCGGTGTAAAGTGGGGGGGGCGAGCTCGTGCTCTCCTTTGAGGAAGAGGGGTAACCTACAGTGGTACGGGGTCGTTGTCGTTCGTACTAGGGGGGTCAGGTGGCACTCCTTCGGGGCGACTTAGGGGCATTTTAAAACAACTTTCCTGATACAGGTAGCATATAAAGTATAGGCTAAATACCAGGATCTTTAGCGGTTGCTTTAGGCTGTACAAAAATGAAAAACACATACAACAAAAAACCTGGACCGTTCATATTTGCAATATTTCTGAGTACTATACTTTTTAACCCTTAACTAATCGAGCTGAGCCATCTCACCTGTATTTTAGTTATATCGGAAATAGTGGTCATTTATTCGAAACTTACCAATCTACGCATGACAACTACGTTTGCTTTTTCCAAAAATCTTTAATAAGAATGTCGGTGCACAAATACGGGCCTACAACCCCGTGGGCCGGCCACGGAGCAGGCTGGAACTGTACATGTGGGGATACTTATTAGTGGAAAACCTAATGGAGTCGGTGGTCGTTGATTTCATAATACAAAGTGTGACAAGTGCAATAAAATCATATCGAAACTTCAGTGTGAGCTAGTATCATAAGTGTTGAAATTCGAACTTTCAATAATCATGATGCGCCAAAACTTAACAACAATTCATTGTCCGAATGTTCAATCAGTACCCATCTCATGTCAATTCATTGTCCGAACACATAATCAGTACCCATCCCATATCAATTCATTGTCCGAACTGACAGTACACATCCCATATCAATTCATTGTCCGAACATATAATCAGTACACATCCTATATCAATCCATGTGTTTTAAAAAACTGCATACATATCTCACGACACCAAGGCTGAGCAATCGGGGTACAACAAGGAGTTGAAAGTTTCATTTGTACCGGCGCCATTTTGGGTGCAGCCAGGCAGATCCAGGCATAGTCAAAATCTCCACCAACTCGTGGTTGGCCCAGAGCCTCTTTCGGCAGTCCAAGAGTTCCGTTAAAGGGCAACAGAAAGGATCGGCGGTATGAACCATTAGTCAAAGGGGGAGGGAGGCAACAATTTTTTTCTACCGGGTCATACTGGGTTTTCACCGGAACTGATCCGAACTGTAGTCTGCAGGATTTTAGTCATTCAAACTGAGGCTGGCGCCAGCATGGGAGCGCCGACGTCTCGCGGCTACATTTTCATCGTTCCGCGGGCAATCATGGCAGTCATTCCCCATCGGGGGTGTCTGCGGGGGTCGGTGGCCCCCGTGGCTCTTATAGAATCTTCAAAGTCGAGGAGAACACTTCTGATTGTGGGACTCATTTCTTAATTAACAAGCAACCGGGCCATCCCTTCACGCCGGGCCCGCTCCTGCAGGGTCGACCGCCATTTTACGAGTTCCAGCAGTCACTGCATCACAAGAGTGGACGAACCCTTGTCGGGTGAGTGGAGCGTTGGGGGTGCCACTGGGGGCCTCCACCTGGGGAGGTGGGAGAGGCTCGTTCGCGCCGCCTCTCCCTCCCAGCGCACCCCATGCCGTTTTTCTCGGCGTTGACATTCATGATGGCCGGACCAGGCGATGAGAGGGGGGGGGGGGTCGGAGGCATAGGCAAGACATCCCCCCCCCCCGGTGGCCTGCAAGGCGCCGCTTCAGGGCCGAACGGGGAGCTCATACCAAGCCGGGGCTGGACCAGGAGATACGAGGGGGGGGGGTCGATGGCATGAGCAAGACATCCCCCCCCGTGTTGTCACAGCCATTATTGAAGAAAGAAGAGGAGGGGACGCCCGGATCCCGTCGGCCTCGGCTCCTCTTCTGGCCCACCTTATGCGACGACCTCCCCGGCCGATGGCTGGCAGCAGGACCCGCCCTACTCGTGCCGAAGATCTCGTCTTCCGGATGGGCGTAGCCGCGAACCTGTTGCACTTCGGGAGTTTCCAGAATGGGGGTAGGTATCTGCTGACTTGTATCTATCTCATGTTACCGTTATTGGGGCGTGGCAGGCGGTGGGACAGACATGTTTGGAGCAGTGAGGGGTGGCGAAGCCTAGTTGCCTCGTGGCCGTCGCGATGTCAAGCTTGGCTTCTCTCACCATTTTCATGTTTCTTATTACGGGCTTATTTCTAACGTTTCTTATTTCTAGCGAAATCATGTATTTTATCGTGAGCTATTTCTAACGTTTTCCTATTTGTAGCGAAATCAAAAACTCATCAGTGGCCTACTGATTTTGCTTTCTTTTTTCTTTCTTTGTTTTTTTTTTTATTTTTTCTTTCCTTTCTAGTGTGTTTCATGCTAAAGTTTCTGTTAACAGGATACGGTGATTACTTCGTTATTGTTGCATATGTCCTTTTTATTAGGGGTGCCCTCCGGTCGAGCCAGATGACCTACCTTTAATAAATGGTCCGGGTGGAACTAGTTTACCAATCAGTGGGGAGTAGATAGGCACGAGAGATTACAACGGGGGACAAAGGTCCACATTACCTACCCTTCACTACTTGCAAAGATTAGACAGAATATTTCTTTTCTACGTTATTTGCAAACAGGGAATGCCGGGAACGAACTATTCCTTGAACAATAAAATGTCCAAGTAATCAATCAATCAGTGGGGAGAAAAAAATGAGCATGACGGATTACAATAGGGGACAAAAATCTGCATTACCTATCCTTCACTATCTGCAAAGGGGGGCAGAATATTTCTATTCTTCCCTGTTTGTAGACAGGGAATATCTCAAAGAGCAATAATCGAAAAAAATCGATAACAAACAATCAGTGGGGAGAAAGATAGGCATGACGGATTACAATGGGGGACAAAAGTCTGCATTACCTATCCTTCACTATTTGCAAAGAGAGAGGAACGTTCCTATTCATCGCTGTTTGCAAATAGAAAATGTCTCAAAGAGAACCAATACTTCAAGTACAATCAATCAATCAATCAGATCGATAAAGCCATCCTACCAATCGGACGTAAAGACGTCCTACTTAACCTTACCCGGACCGGACCGTGTGGGCAATTCTTCGCCTTCCCTTTTCCAGCGCCCGATCGTTCTCTTTCTCCATGTTTTTACCGTAGCATTCCTGTGGGATTCCAGTCAGGACAGTAGGTCACTTGAGAGAGAGGTCCGTTCGGAATCGGTGAAGTTCATTCAATCGGCAGCCGGACGAGGGCCCTCTCAAGGCAGGTATACTCCAATCGTTTAGATGTTCACCCCATCGTCTGGACCTCTCTTACCAGACCTTATGTCGCTGATGGACCCCGCGTTGGGACGCCAATTGTGGAAAAGTCAGCCCATAACGCACCTGATGCCCAGGCTGCTGGCGCAAGACGCCTCTTAGTTCCCATCTTGAACAATTACCAAATAAAGAGACGGGCGCTGGAAGCAGGAAAACAAGAACAGAGTTTTATTTCTCATGAGGAGAGCCTGTCATGTCGGACACTCGCATAGTGTCTTCAGGAGGTGCTCTAACAAGTTTCTCTGAGGCTTCGTCTTTTATACACATGTTTATGATGCACAAACATTCCTTATTGCAATAAAGACGCTTTGAAGTAGGAAAAAGCATGCTTGGAATCCCAGCTTCAGGCCTATTCCCATACCAGTCGCTCAGATGTCATCCTCCCCTCCTGAATGTAACAAGAGATTGTGATCTCTCACCCGGACATTCCTACAGGACACGAGGGCAGGAGGGGATGATCAGATCAAAGGTTGGGCAGGCGATAAGATCGGGCACTTCGGTTGGTGTATCACGGTTTTGTTATGCTGGGCAGAAAAAGGGGGGGGTGTACATCCACGAGGCTTGGTCTTAGGACTTGGGACCGGGTCGAAAGGCCAAGTGCAGCTGGGGGGGGGGGGGGGCTCGTCAGCAGAGGGGAAGGGTGTTCTTGGGAGGAAATGGGGGGGGGGGTGTGGGTCAAGCAGGAGTGTTACTTATAGAGCAGGGTCACGGAGAGGGTTTTATGGCCGATGCATGAGCAGTGCGCGCGGGGAGGGGTGCCGGGGGTTTAACAAACGGGCAGAGAGGCCATGGTGCCTAAAATGGCTGTCGTGTACGTGTGTGCATGGGTCTATGCTGGCGGGATAACACAGTCAGTGTTTCGTGATATCCGTTCTGCTTACAACAAGGGGTACAGTGAACACAAATGAACGCCGCTTATGTGCATATACATTGCCATTTTCAACATATATGGGGGTCCCAACAAAGTAAAAATCTGTGCCTCTCATGTGCTTTTGAACGGACAGGGCGTGCCACATCATAGTGCTTTTTTTGCTGAAGGGCGAGGGAAACACCGGACGGCGTATGGAGGTGCAACACAGGCAACCGAGGGGGTGTCAAAGAAACGCTATGACACGGCCAACGCTGGCTGTGTCATAGCGCTTTTTTTAGGTTGAGCCTAGCGCAGTGTGCATGCGCTGCTCTGCGAGGCTTCTAGTATGTACTCTGTGCGGGTCTGACTCCTCCCACACATTGGATTGGCTTTTGCGTGTGTCTTTTTAGAATCGAAGCCTGTAAATGACTAAAGGGTGCATGTCCCACCTCTTCTGAAAGGTTCACTCCCACGACGTTTTGCCGCGAGAGCGAGCAGTGGCGCGCAGGGCGGCAGCTGCAGTGCCTCCTTGTCTCCGCGTGCCTACCCCCACCACTCCTCATTAAATGGGCCAATTAAGTGTAAAGTGTGCTTAATAAGTACTCGTTTTTAGGTCTCGCCTTGCAGTGCGCATGTGCTGCTCTGCAAGACTTTATGTAAGGGCTTTAGAAATCTCACCACACGCTCGTGCATGTGCTTTTTGTTTTGTCCCAGGCTATTGGCCTTTGCGTGCGTCTTTTTAACAAAGACAACACGCAATTGGGCAAAGGAAGGCGCATGTCCCGCCTTTGCTCCGCCCACGGCCTATTGCGTGTGGTTAATCGCACTGGCACCATCTGGTTTGAATTATCGTGCCCAGATGCGGATGCCATAATTGAAACAGATGTTTCGCTGTGGCGCGTGCGCGTGCGCACCACTCGCGGGCTTGTTGTGATTGAAGTTTTAACGTGCTTGTGTTCCGTGTGAATATGTTGGGTTGTGGGTCGATGAAGACCGATATATGCTGCGATACAGCGGCGCAAGCATCACGGCCACACAGAAGACCTACACACAACAAGCAGGCTGCATCCTACCAGCGCAAGTTTCACTCGTGCACAGAACAGGTAGAAGCCAGTGCAGGAGCAGCGCATGCCTCATTTATACCGCGGGAACGGCGCCTGCAACAGGGCAAGCTACACACCGGCTATTCGTCACCTCCTTCCACCCCAGGAGGAGCAGTAGCGTGCGGCTGCATGCACCGGTCTCGCAAATCCTTCAACCCTCTTTGAAGGGGCGAGTGGGAGGTCAATTTGGGATGGAAGTTTATCAAAAGTCATGTAAGTATTTTATAATTCCTTAAATAGAATGACCTCACAGGTTCAGGCAGTATGTGGATTTCACAAATCGGGTGTTTTGTCCACACGTGTGTAGAGCTGCAGCATTCATTTCCTCTGAACCTTACTTCCTCATCGCTGCATACCTTTCCCCTAGTTCTTCCGGAAAGGCATCTGCAGGGCTGATGCCGCTTCCGGTCTCTCCCGCTCCCACTGCTGCTTAATAACAGGAAGTAAGTCCTTCCTCCCTAAGCCACCAGCTCAACTCGGGGAGAGGAGTTGGCCTAACGGCTAGGGCGCTCGACCTCGGACCTGGAGGAACTGGGTTCGAGTCTCGGTAACAACGCCAAAACCTCCTGTGATTCTGGGCAAATCACTTAATCTCCCCGTGCCTAAAATGAAAGTAACTGGAAAAACGTAAAAATGTAACGTAACTGGAAAAATATGTAAAGCGCTCTGATACCTGATTCGGTTCGGGTCTAGTTCGCGCTATATAAAACTCTGCAAAAAAAAAACAAAAAAAAAACAGAAGTACTGCTTAACTTGACAAAATTGTCTGCGTGAAGATTTCACCAGGGAGGACAAACTATTACCCTACAGTGAGGTGCCTACGCAATGTTGGACTTTTTTGTTATAATGGCGGTTTCGAGTAGCATGAGGGGGCATTCGTGTACTGGGTTTAAGTCCACTTCTGCTGAGGCAAGGATTTGAGCATCGTTGATCCTCACAAGCTTGATAAACCTCTATTGATTTATGTATCTGCCTATAGAATCCGATAACGTGCAACCCTAGAACCAGATGTGAGACTTAAGGTAACCAGAGCATCCTCTTATTACTGGTTATCTGTGTCCTACCTTGCACACCTTTTGCCTGCTGCAGCTTCTGACATCCGTCCAAAATGGCTGTGCGAGCCTGTGTCCGGACACCTGGGGTCTGAACCCGAAGATTTTTAACCCAGTCAAAGAAAAAACAAAATGTCTTTGCTGCACCTCATACCCTGTTGCTGCTCAAACATTCGGATGCATGTTTATTTTTTAAAATAAATAGATAATTTTTGGAACACTTCTCTCTCTGTACTGAACACAATTTGCTTCACTTCCAGAAAATCCTATAGCAGAAGAAGTACACATATTGTTATTTCTGGGATGAGATATGCCTAAATTGAATAAATATGAACCAAGGCGATGGAGTGTTTTTCATTGTCTGCCACTCAAACAGTCTTCTTCATTCTTTCAAACGGCTTTATCTTTCCTGTGCCCTATCTGCAAGAGAGGCTTCCCCTTCCAATTGGTTAATATACCCATCTGTATCGATGTACATATTTACCCTCCTGTGCCTGTATGGAGTGTGAACTGAACAGCGGAAGGATTGGAATTCCCAAACAGCAACTGTTCTGTTTCTGTGGCCAGCAATTTTTAACAAAAAATGAAGTTCCAGTTGTGATAACTTCAGAATGAAATTGTCCTCAGTAGGTTTGAGCCACTGTGAAAGCTAACATCTTTGTTCGGACAGGGCAGCTCTCTGGGAGTTGTTTTCCTGTAACTGTCTATTCTGAAAAATCCACCTTAGCCCCCCTTTCAACTATGGGACCAGTTCCAAATGGACCGAGCTCAGAGTTTGAGTGCCAAGGAAGCAGGTGGTGCTGCAGCTTGGGAGTCCAAGGACCAGGCTTCCAGATCAGGCAGTTTCTCTGCTTCATCCAGTATTTTTGGATACCGGTGTCAGGGTGAGACTAGCGGACACGGTTTTTAAAGTCCTGGTCACACTTGACGTTTAAAAGTGGAGGTTGCTCTTTAAAAAGAAGCTGTAGGCCGCTGCAGAGCAGTTGCATGACTGGACTGAAGTGTCCTTACAATGGTGCCCCTGCTGCTTAGTAGTAGTCCACCTGATTTCCTCTTCTGAATCCCTTTTCAAAAAGCTGCTCTTAAAGTGCTACATTTATTCGAGCCCTTGACATTTGTTTGGCTGTTCCCGTTTCATCCGAAGAGTGTCTTTCTTGATAAATGTCAACTGCCTGATTCTCTATGCACCAAAGGTAATTTGCAAAGGAAAGGACACAGCCGATGTAAACCAACACATCACTCTAGTCACCTGCGAGTAACGTTAGCCATTTTGATGCTGGGAGCCTGGATTTTGCCAGCCTGTGACCTTTTATTTTTCTCATCTTGCTTGTGTTCTGTTAAACAAGAAAGTGTTGTGACCCTTAATTGCGGGCAGCTTCACAGCAAGTTGTGGGGAGCCTGGCTTGCAACAGTGTCCGAACTGTCTCTATCTGCTGCTGGCCTGCGTGCTTCCCACTGGGGGACCGGGCTCTTCTTACACCATGGACACTGCAATCAGATGTTGTGCTTTCTGAAAAAAGCGTATCATATTTTATTTCTCTGCTGACTTCTGTGACATTGTTGGCCAAACGCTGTCTCTGGCAATCACGGAAACCTGCAGTGAAAGTGCTCGGAGCACATTTTGATTCCTTTGTGATGAGCAATAAAAAAAAACATTGGCATAGCCAATAGGTCTCTCCTTTGGGGCCTTATAAGTATTTAGTTATGCAGCACAATATCCTTGGTGCAACAACATCAACTGTTGCGTGGCTAGACACTTTTATAAGGTCCCAAAGACGAGACCTGGCTATGCCAATGCTTGTTTTCATTTATTGTTGGTGAGCTGTCCTTGCTGCTTGCACGCTAGTTTATAGTTTAGCGCTTGTATTCTTAAATCTCCTGTAAAGATGTTTTTCGATCGTTGGATTTTGCGTTTGCTTTTGTGTATTCCCTCATGGGTGCCATTATAGACTCATTTCAAACAATCCCCCCTCCCCCCCGTTGGCCGTTTGCAATGCAATAGGTCTCGCCTAAATGCAAGTCCTATTGCATTGCAAATTCTTTTTATTCATAAATGCTGCCATTTCATGATGTCCGCCGAGGATACAATGTAGTCTGTTCTCTATGTTGTAACTAAGAGGAACATATGGTGGGCGGTCCTTATGAGGGAAGAAACTACAGACCGGGAAACGGATTGGCTACACAGCTTCATATAAATTAGCATATTAATACGGTTGTGTTAACAGTACAACTTTTACTGTAGTCGACTCTCTTTTCTTAAAGAACATCGTAGATAACTTGTGATTGTGAGAAGTTGGCCTGATATGTGATGTCCACTATTCTAGTGGGCACCCTGTATCAGTCCAAACAACCCTTATGGTGATGGTTGTAAAGTCAACCTTATAAACCAGCTATCCTAGTGGTAGCATGGACAAAGCAGTCTTAGGCTAAACTCAAGAGGGCATGTGAAGCCAGCTGTTTTACCATATGTAACCCCTTTAATACCAAGTGAAAGGACACCACACAGGTTATATATAAAAATATATATGTATTTATTACTAACACAACCCTCTGAACTCTTTATGAGGTCAGAGGCATAAGCACATAACAAGATACTCCATTATCATACAATAAGTTGCACAAAATACAGTAGAGCCCTAGGGGCACGTAAAACCATATACTAAAATAGTGGTATAAGGACCACGTCACGAACAAAGGATAGGCCTAGGGCCTAGGGAATTGCTGGGGCTACGCTGTACTACCAAAGGATAGGAAGCAGAAGGCCCATGGGAGGCGTGTGCAGTGTCTTAACACACACGCGAGTTACCATAGAGTTATAATGGGAACAAAAGAAATGGAAACTAGTTCTTTTAGGACACTTCCGGATGGACTAGGAGAAAGCTACTTAAAACTTAGACACTAAGATAGTCAATACTCACAGGAGTACCGAAATACTCGCGTTACCTCACCCACAGGAAGCGGGTGCATAGGTGTCAAAGTGTGTCGGGTTTCGCGCTGAATCCTATGGAGCCTTGAAGAAAGATGCTGCAGGCTACCATGAGAGAAGTGTCCGGGTGGATCCAAGGGCGAATCGAGGATGAAGAGTACCTGAAAGCAAAGGGGACAGAGTCTGGGTCACTAGCCAGTGACCAGGAAGGAACCAGGAAGAAACCAGGCGATGACACGAAGCAATCCGGTGATGTCGTGAAGCTGGACTCTGCAGCCACGTGGACCAGGAGACGTCGACGATGACCAGGAGATGGATACGGACTGTCCCACGAAGGATCTCGCTGTTGGCGGCGTCGGCTTCCGGATTGAAGCCAACAGGCCTTGGCAAATGCAATCCACGCAGAAATCGAATATTCGCTTCGGGATAGACCAGCAAGGTCTATGGGGCTTCTCCTTTGCAGGGAACCGGGGGCCCACCTGGAGCAACCAGGCAGGCGGTGTAAATTCAAAGGTTCTTCGTCACAGAGGCCACTAGCCAATGGGCAAGTAACCGGACAGACGCGTCGAGCAGGAAAATGCAGAAGGGCCCCACACAGAACTCGTGGAGTGTGGAGGGCTGATCTTTGGTGCAGTTGATACTCTGGGCTGGGGCTTCTCAATCCCCAATGCACAACTTCGAGTGTGCCTCAGAAGCTGCACAAGTAGCAAGGAGCAGGCTTTTCAAGATGGCCGGTCCCACGTCTCTCGTCGCCTCCACGGGTCTCCGCTTTGCAGGGACTGTGGATCGGGGTCAGAGAAGTCTGGAAGTCTGGCTCTTGTCGGGCTCTGTGCTCGGGCTCCAGCGGGAGCGTCGACTAAGTAAACCGCAGATTGCTGGATGGTGCCTGTAGATACAGGGTGGTCACTACTTGACCACAAGGGAGATTCTTCAGTCGTCTTCTGTGAAGTAGATCGTCGAAGGTCCAGAGTTTCGTTACAAGTTTCAGTTCAGGATAAATCTAAAGTCTCGTGACTCAGCTCCTACCTATATATTAATCTGAGGGACTGGATTACCTGCTAGATCCCTCCTATGGGTGGGACCAGTAAAGGGGGTGGTTACACCCCTTTCCCTTTGTCCAGTTTCGCACCAGAGCTGAGGTTGGAGTGCCCCAGCAACTGGTTTGAACCGGACTATGCATGGGACACCTGGTGTGCCCCAGGCAGTGTCTCATTTCATTCAGCCCTCCCTGCCCCAATACACTATGGGCTGTCTGGGGTGGTGCTAGCACCTCCCAAGACAGGAAACCTATTGTCCAAGCCTCCCTCGCTGGAAGGACTCCCAGCAGCAGGGGGTCGGACTTGTGTCTGTGGCAGCAGCATCCATTTTGTGATGCTGAGTCTCTGGTTAACTTTAACCGGGATTAACAGGAACAACATGTCTTCTCTCTCTAGAAGGGTGGATTGCTACCCCAGTCGCCAGAACTGGTGAGGGGGTAGTATTCCAAAGCGTATGACACCTTACATGACATGTTTTGATAAAGCCAAACCAAAGTTAGCATTCAACCGGGAGGATTATAATGCACTTAAGAGTATATGGTATGGCTATATCATAGAACAGCTATAAGGACATGGTTCCGAAAGCTGCAGACAGGCTCAGCTCATGCTAGAGCCTCATCTCACATAAAACCAAGCACTCTGCCTTCAGGATTGTTAAGGCCTGCCATAGGAGTGACTTATAGGTATATATGTGTCTATATATAATGGTAGGTATAGGAATACTATACCTAAGCAAGGGGTGATTACACGACCTTGCCCCAGCTGAGTGATCAGCCAGTTGTGTCAGTTTGGATGGCCAGCCAGGGGTGGCATAATACATGCTGCAGCCCCATGTAGGCCTTGGATGCACCTATGCCCTGGGTACCTATGGTACACTATACAGGGGCTCATAAGGTGGCCCAATATCCAATTGGAGATGTACCTAAAGTACATGAAGTCCATTTTACAGTGAGAGCAGATAGCCTGGGGCCCTGATTAGCAGGATCCCAGGCCAACTAAGTCAAAAACCAGCTAAACACAAGGGAAGAAATATGGGGTAACCATAGTCAGGTATCCACCTTCCTACACAACCCCCCCTCCTCCCCCCAAACGAAAGGAGATAAGGCTATCCTTGACCAGGTAAGCCTATATTGCCTAAGTGGCCATATAAGGAAGTACCTGCACTAGCATGGTTACCCCCTTTCTCATGGTCCACTGAGCAATCCCTCACCCTAGGGGTATCAGAGGGTTTCCACCATAGGGAATCTCTACCTGTGGTGTGTTTTGGCAAAGTAAAAGGCTGGTGTTGAGATGGAGTACTGAAGTGAGGCTCCACTACTGTAGGGCTCAGCTTCCTCCAATCACTATCCACCATGTGTGCCTTTCTTTCCATGACTGAGTTGCATTGGGCTCTCAGGGTCAACCTCTGGCTACCTACAGCTGGAGGCTGGGTCCCTTTGTTGGCTTACTGGAGGGACAGGTCAGGTCTGGGGCCATCAGGTCCCATGTTTGGCTGTGGCCAACAGTGTCCATCTGGGGGAGGCTCCTAACTAAGTGTAAGGGAGATCCCTCAGGAGTTTTTGAAATGTTCACCTTGCTAGGGCTGCTAGCTTTGGTGCTCCATATCTGCTGATTGGGGTGTTCTTGTGGACAGGGGGCCCTTTGGGGTCCACTGGCCTCCCTGACCTCTACAGCCCTGGGCTGACTGTGGCAGGGTAGAGAGGGGCAGGTTACCTGCTCCAGACTGGGTCCCACCTTGGAAGGGTCCACTGACATCAGAGGCTCTGTCAGGCCAGGCCTGGCTACCTCTGGGGCAGTTTCTTCACAAGGGGTAGAGTCAGTTCCCTGAGGAGGCTGACTCTCTCCTAATGTCTGGTGGGAGGGAGACATTTCTTCCTCCCCAATACTCTCTGAGTGGAGTGATCCATAGTTTCAGGCATCACAACACTAAAATCGGTTTGAGTTCGGGCTGTGACCATCACAGCCCCACCAACCTTTTCAGGAAGGAACTCTGTTTGTGTGTGGGCTGTGACTATCACAGCCCTGCCAACCTTTTCAGGGAAGGTCTGCTTGAGCCTGGGCTGTGACCACCACAACCCTTCCAACCTCTTTAGGAAGGAATTTTGCTTGAGCTGGGGCTGTGGCCATCACAGCCCCACTAACCTTTTCTGGAAGGCCTACCATTTTGGAATGGGTTTCTTGTTCCACCCCAGCCCAGGCTGAGATCTCTAGATCATTTCCCAGTAGACAATCTACAGGCACGTTTGTAGACACTGCCACTCTCTTTGGGCCAGTGACACCTCCCCAGCTGAGATGTGCTACTGCCATGGGATGATCTTTCTGCACTCCATCAATGTTGGTCACCTGATAGGTGAACCCAGGTAATAGTTGTCCTGAGGGGACTAGACTGTCAGTCACCATAGTGATGCTAGCCCCTGTGTCTCTGTAGGCTTCAACTTTCTGGCCATTGATGTTGGGCTCCTGTCTGTACTTGCCCAAAGTGTTGGGACAAGCAGTGACGTTGGCAAACCCCATGCCATTTTCACAGACAAGAGTAGCTATGTTAGGGGACCTGGTTAGGCCAGAGTCCACATGAGTTCCCAAAGTAAACCCAGACAACTTCTTGGGGGCACTCCCACCACCTGGGGGATTACTACTAATAGTAACAGGAGGTCTGGGAGTATTACTTGGGGGAATGTTTTCCTTATTGTTGGCCCATGGGCAACTGCTGTCAGTTTTCCAGTGGCCAGGCTGTTTACAGACATGGCAATAAGGTTTCTTAATGGTAGAGGAAGGAGTTTGGGACCCATCCCCCTCAGAGGAAATTTTGGGCCCTGTAGTGGATTTGTCCTTAGATTTATCCCCACCCTTCTCTTGAGGCTTGGTAGAATCTTTCTTCTGGTCACCACCCTGATTTTTAAGCCTAATCCTGGTTCTGACCCATTTGTCTGCCCTCTTACCCAATTCTTGTGGAGAGGTCAGATCTGAGTCCACCAGGTGCTGGTGTAGAAGCTGGTTTTGACAATTACTAAGGATCTGCTCCCTCATATTCAAATTGTACAATCCTGTATAGTCCTGTACTTTGCTGCCCAATAACCAGCCCTCCAGAGCCTTAGTAGCACAATCTACAAAATCAGTCCAGTCCTGAGTCTGTGTCTTTTGGGTGTCTCTGAACATAAACCTGTACTGTTCAGTGGTTAGGCCAAACCCATCAATCAGAGCACTCCTCAGGACAGTGTAATTGTTAGCATCATCATCACTAACTGTGAGGAGCTTGTCTCTTCCTTTTTCTGAGAAGGAGAGCCACACGATTGCTGCCCACTGACTTTGGGGTACCTGCTGTACTTTGCAGGCCCTCTACAAAGCAGTTATCCATTTGTGGATATCATCCCCAACTTTGTAGTGGGGCACCATCTTACTCCGGTGTCTATTGTCATAGGACCTGTCTTTATCCTTAGGGATATGCTGCCACCAGTGGACTCTAGTCCACTTAACTTTTGCTCTCTTGCAAGAGCAAGTTTTGCCTTGGCTAGGGCAAGTTCTTCCCTCTCAATCCTGAGTTGAACTTCCCTCATCCTAGCCTGGTGTTCTCTCCTCTGAGGAGAAGTCATTCCCCTCTGAGAACCCCTTGAAGCATTGGAGTGGAGAGATTCCCTGGAGTGGGATCTTTCCCTCCTATACCTTTGGCTAAGTCCACTTGTAGGCCTGAATGGGGCTGTCCCATTCTCAGCCCCAAATAGGCTTAGGTTAGCCTGGCTAAGTCTCCTAACTTGAACCTGGCTGCCTACCTCTTCCCCAGAATCTTCCTCCTCCTCAACCTCATCATCATCTATGACAGTAGGGTCAGGGGCATCTTCTGTTGAGGGTAGTACCTCATCTCCATTAACTGACAGACCTTTGTTAGAGGCTTTCAAGAGCATCATGTTCCCCCATGAGCTCAATCAGGTTTCCTGAGGGTAGGATGAGAACCCTGTTTTAACCTTCTACAAGTGCACACGTGCCTTAGCTCTTGGAAGGTTAGGGTATCATATCTAGAAGGTATCCTTAAAGGATCTACCTCCACTGGGAGAGATCCACTTGGTTCTGCTCTCAGAGACATGATCTAGTGAGGTGTGGTGTGTGCAGCTACCTACACTAAGTGTTTCCTACTAAACCTCTCTAGGAGTTGTAGTCAGGGTGTGCTAGGCCCTTTGGTCTACAACAACTAAGTTCAGTAGAACTTAAGTATTATAAGTCTTGTTATATGTACCTATAGGTACCTAATGTGATCTTTCAAATGATATCTCAAAGATTACAATTGGTAAAACAACAGCAAGCTCTTATCCCAACCGCTGCACACCAATGTGAGAAGTTGGCCTGATATGTGATGTCCACTATTCTAGTGGGCACCCTGTATCAGTCCAAACAACCCTTACGGTGATGGTTGTAAAGTCAACCTTATAGACCAGCTATCCTAGTGGTAGCATGGATAAAGCAGTATTAGGCTAAACTCAATAGGGTATGTGAAGCCAGCTGTTTCATCATATGGAACCCCTTTAATACCAAGTGAAAGGACACCACACAGGTTATATATAAAAATATATATGTATTTATTACTAACACAACCCTCTGAACTCTTTATGAGGTCAGAGGCATAAGCACATAACAAGATACTCAATTATCATACAATAAGTTGCACAAAATACAGTAGAGCCCTAGGGGCACGTAAAACCATATACTAAAATAGTGGTATAAGGACCACGTCACGAACAAAGGATAGGCCTAAGGCCCAGGGAATCGCTGGGGCTACGCTGTACTACCAAAGGATAGGAAGCAGGAGGCCCACGGGAGGCGTGTGCAGTGTCTTAACACACACGCGAGTTACCATAGAGTTATAATGGGAACGAAAGAAATGGAAACTAGTTCTTTTAGGACCCTTCAGGATGGACTAGGAGAAAGCTACTTAAAATGTAGACACTAGGATAGTCAATACCCACAGTACCGAAATACTCGCATTACCTCACCCACAGGAAGCGGGTGCATAGGTGTCCAAGTGTGTCGGGTTTATCCTATGGAGCCTTGAAGAAAGATGCTGCAGGCGACCAGGAGAGAAGTGTCCGGGTGGATCCAAGGGCGGATCGTGGATGAAGAGTACCTGAAAGCAGAGGGGACAGAGTCTGGGTCACTAGCCAGTGACCAGGAAGGAACCAGGCGATGTCGCGAAGCAATCAGGTGATGTCGTGAAGCTTGACTCTGCAGCCACGTGGACCAGGAGGCGTCGACGATGACCAGGAGCTGGATATGGACTGTCCCACGAAGGATCTCGCTGTTGGCGGCTTCGGCTTCCCGATTGGAGCCAACAGGCCTTGGCAAATGCAACCCACGCAGAAATCGATTATTCGCTTCGGGATTGTCCAGCAAGGTCTATGGGGCTTCTCCTTTGCAGGGAAGCAGGGGCCCACCTGGAGCAACCAGGCAGGCGGTGTAGATTCAAAGGTTCGTCGTCACTGAGGCCACTAGCCAATGGGCAAGTAACCGGACAGACGCGTCAAGCAGGAAAATGCAGAAGGGCCCCACGCAGAACTCGTGGAGTGTGGAGGGCTGATCTTCGGTGCAGTTGATGCTCGGGGCTGGGGCTTCTCAATCCCCAATGCACAAATTCGATGGTGCCTCAGAAGCTGCACAAGTAGCAAGGAGCAGGCTTTTCAAGATGGCCGGTCCCACTTCGCCTCCACGGATCTCAGCTTTGCAGGGACTGTGGATCGGGGTCAGAGAAGTCTGGAAGTCTGGCTCTTGTAGGACTCTGTGCTCGAGCTCCGGCGGAAGCGTCGACAAAGTAAACCGCAGATTGCTGGATGGTGCCTGTAGGTACAGGGTGGTCACTCCTTGACCATAAGGGAGATTCTTCAGTCGTCTTCTGTGAAGTAGATCGTCGAAGGTCCAGAGTTTCGTTACAAGTTTCAGTTCAGGATAAATCTAAAGTCTCTTGACTCAGCTCCTACCTATATACTAATCTGAGGGGCTGGATTACCTGCTAGGTCCCTCCTATGGGTGGCACCAGGGAAGGGGTGGTTACACCCCTTTCCCTTTGTCCAGTTTGGCGCCAGAGCTGAGGCTGGAGTGCCCCAGCAACTGGTTTGAACCGGACTATGCATGGGACACCTTGTGTGCCCCAGGCAGTGTCTCATTTCATTCAGCCCTCCCTGCCCCAATACACTAAGGCCTGTCTGGGGTGGTGCTAGCACCTCCCAAGACAGGAAACCTATTGTCCAAGCCTCCCTCGCTGGAAGGACTCCCAGCAGCAGGAGGTCAGACTTGTGTCTGTGGCAGCAGCATCCATTTTGTGATGCTGAGGCTCTGGTTAACTTTAACCGGGATTAACAGGTACAACATGTCTTCTCCCTCTAGAAGGGTGGAATGCTACCCCCGTCGCCAGAAATGGCGAGGGGGTAGTATTCCAAAGCGTATGACTCCTTACACAACATGTTTTGATAAAGCCACACCAAAGTTAGCATTCAACCGCAAGGATTATAATGCACTTAAGAGTATATGGTATGGCTATATCATAGAACAGCTATAAGGACATGGTTCCGAAAGCTGCAGACAGGCTCAGCTCATGCTAGAGCCTCATCGCACATAAAACCAAGCACTCTGCCTTCAGGATTGTTAAGGCCTGCCATAGGAGTGATTTATAGGTATATATGTGTCTATGTATAATGGTAGGTATAGGAATACTATACCTAAGCAAGGGGTGATTACACGAGCTTGCTGCAGCTGAGTGATCAGCCAGTTGTGTCAGTTTGGATGGCCAGCCAGGGGTGGCATAATACATGCTGCAGCCTCTGGTAGGCCTTGGATGCACCTATGCTCTGGGTACCTATGGTACACTATACAGGGGCTCATAAGGTGACCCAATATCCAATTGGAGATGTACCTAAAGTACATGGAGTCCATTTTACAGTGAGAGCAGAAAGCCTGGGGCCCTGATTAGCAGGATCCCAGGCCAGCTAAGTCGAAAACCAGCTAAACACAAGGCAAAAAATCAGGGGTAACCATAGTCAGGTATCCACCTTCATTCAGTGATGAGTGTGACCCGGGCAGATGTGGACCGACACCACTGCGCGACATTCTCACACTCTCATTCATGAGAGGATCGTATTCTCTGGTGTTACTCCGTTGACATGAATTATCGATCCTTGTGGTTCTTGCAAATGATGAGTGGGTTTTCATGCATATGCATGACGCGTGCCGTCCCATCCTTGTTACAACTGTGCACATTACCCTTCTGAGCTAGAATATCCGGTTCATTGTTATAATGGAGTATAAATTAAATACGTGTTAAACTGTCTAAATCGGTGAATGGCGTTTTAAATGAAGTGTTTAATCAGTGTGAAAATCTGATCTGTGCTTATCTTCAATAATCTACAAATTTCAGGTTAGGAAACTGGTTTAATAGTTGAGGTGGTTAATACACTTATTGCAGCAATGTAATGTCCTGAGAACTGATTGTAAAAACCCTGCTAGATCCGTATCATATTTGATTGGGTATTGCATGTTTTTTTTTAACACGAGCACCAGGCACAGTAAAATAGATCACTTTGTTACGCACCTGCTGCAAACATCACCACGTAAATTGCAAGGGATATGCCTGACTCCTAGCAAGTTTTAACTCATTCTTTTGATCTTTTGGTTTGGACTGTGTTCTATAAAAATAATCATAATTGTGTGTTTATTTTTTATAACCTAACTAAATGCAGCACTTTAAATTTACATTTCATAGGAAATTGCACATTTCCCAGTATGTATTTATTTGGACTCTGCACATTGAGTGATTACCATATGGATTACCACTGCATGCGTTTCCGTTAAAAACAAGCATTTGCAATGTAATAGGTCGCGCATGTTTGAGCTATTGCCATTTAAATCATAATGCCTTTTAATTTATGCTTTTGTTTTTAAAAACATAAAAAAAGGCCTTGTCATTTACAATGCCAATAGCTTAAACTTACGTTAATGCGAGACCTATTGCATTGCAAATGCTTGTTTTGTTTATTGTGGCGTGGAAGGCAAGAGTCAACATGGAGGTAGGCGATAAGGGAGGGTGGGAGGTAGGGGCTGGGAGTACTCACACTGACAAAAGAGGGTTGGAGGGAGGTCCTGGGGCAAGCAAGAACACAGGCATGAACAGGGGTAGGTAGGGGCGAAGCAACAAGAAGGATGTGTGGGGGGCAAATTAACACAGAGGCCAAGCAACATAGAGAGTGGGGCGAGTTTTGGATTTGGCATTTGTTTAGCCATGTTGTAGAGTAGTGCAGTTGTTGTGCAGCATGGCTGAAAGTTAAAAAGAAAAAAGCGTTATTACGTAGTCCTGGCTGGGTCAGAGCACTTTTTTAGGTCTTGCATGAGCCAACACATTCACTGCTTGGAGAGACATTTTGTAAGCGGGTTTTCGCAGTGCTACCACAGGCTTTTGGTGGCCTCACATTTGCATGCACGAGCGCAGCCGCATCTGTCTTTCCTCCTGACGGCCTTGCTCGCAATCATTTTCACGCGCACCATTTGCTTGTTCTTTACTTTTGCTAAAATCGCGGCACCAGCGCTTTACATTTAAGTAAAGCGCGGGTGCCGCGATTGTAGCAAAAGTAAAGAAATAGAAAAAAACATATATTTCTTTACTTTTTCTATAATTGTGGCACCTGCGCTTTACTCTTAAAAGTAAAGCGCGGGTGCCGCGATTATAGCAAAAGTAAAGAAATAGATTTTTTTTCAATCGCGGCACTCGCGCTTTACTTTTAACATTAAAAGTAAAGCGCGGGTATCGCGACAGTTGTTGTTTATTTATTTTATGCAACTAACAACCATTGACAAACCTACTAGTCCTCGCTTATTGTAGGTATAATGTTATGCGTGTTATCATATATCTGGATGAAATCACAGAAACAGCAAAATACCAGTCGGGCAGTACACTATGCTAAACACAGATTTTTAGCTTGTGTTTTAAGTCACGCCCTTAATTACACCGGCCACGCCCCTTTGAAACACCACTAGTTTTTTCATCCCACTTATAGCCCACTGTACCTAGGCTCTGGCAAATGGCAGAACGCTGTACCACGATGGTATGAGTTCAAGAGGTTATGTAACCTTTTGAACAATAGCTGGATGAAGGGGAGGGTATGAATTGATGGCTACTTTGATACATTATCATTTCACTAAGCAGCAGCGTGCACCAGCTAACTTCTGTGCACTCTTCTCTTTGAAAGGGAAAAGAAGGCGGGGCGTTGCACCATGGTAGTTTACAATAGTGTGGGCAGCTGACCATTTCAAAGGCAGTACTAAAATGTGTACCTCTGCATCTCCACAGAACAGCACTTTAGTATGCAGATTCCTTCTTATTAGCGCCAAGAAACTACATGGCTTTGACCCCTTCTCTTTACACCACTTCCTCAAAAACCAATAATTGTTCTTCCCCAGCACTGCTGGTTTAGTAGATGGGAAGTGTGAAGGTAAGGGCTGTAGTTTCTATTGCTCAGTTGAAGACGTTTTTAACCCTTTAGGTGCTGCCGTCGGCCAACGGTCGTCACGGGCACTACCTCCCCAGTGCTGCGTGCGACCGCTGGACGTCCAGTTCAGCACTGGATAATGGACAGCGCAGCACTGGGGAGGTTTGTTTACTAGCTCCTAAGGTGTTAAACGGGGCTTTTCCTATGGTGTGTCAGACTATGGCTGCTTTCGGATATTTCTTTTTGACGTATTAAGTCATGCCTAAATTCTCCACTCCCTATCAAAACATCTTAATAGTCCTTGCAAGTCCCAGTTTTTAGGTGTGGCTAGAGTAAGCTTCAGCTGTTTGCCAATACGTCTAGCAAAACACTTATAAGGTCCCAAAGGCGAGACATATTGGCTATGCCAATGCTTGTTTATTGTTGTCGTGAGGGATAGAGGGTGGGGTGGGAGGCAACTCGGTTGAACGCAGACAAGGGAGTGTGTAGAGAAAACACACTATGATGTCACGGGCGGTGTCTGCATCATAGCGCTCTGTTTTATTATGGAGAGTATGATGGCAAGCAACAAAACTCACAACAGTAGGAGGGAATGCTGGTGGTGCAAGCAATAACACGGAAGGAAGAAAGGAAGGCATTGGGGGCAAGCAACGACATAGCCAATGGAAAGAGGGAGTGTTGATAAGGATAAGCAACAGAACAGACAACAGGAGGAGTGTGGGCAGGTGGAGGCAAGCAAGATGGGTGAGGGAAGGTGGGAGGGTGGGAGGAAGACGAAGGAGGGAGGAATACACAAGGGAGCAGGCTGAAAAAGAGGCAGTCTGGTAGAGTGCTTAAACACGAAGAAAACTGAAGCGCCTTAAAAAAATGAGCAGTAGAAGGACACAAGTAATACGTCTATGCTCCAGGGGCTGTTACAGCAAACAAATGATGGACGGAATGCTGACAATGCAAACATTCTCCCCCTGTCAAAAGATCTGGGTTAAATCCATTAGGCCACCCCAGTTTGGACCCAGACACATGCAAATCAGTCATGACCCTGTGCCCCTTGGGAACCGTTCGGACATAGGATGCTTGATTCCGGTCCAGGGAAGACATAGCTTGGTAGTTCGGTCTGGACTGTTCCCATGAGGCACAGGGCCAAGATTGATTTGCATACGGCCATGTCTGAACTGGGGTGGCGTGGTGAGCAAAATAACGATGGATTAAACCCAGATCTGTGACTGGGGGTGAATGTTTTGCCATTGTGCAACATTCCGTCCATAATCTTGTGTGTTTTGCTGTTAACCCTATGTTCGAAGGGTATGCCCATACGTGGGTCCCGTGCTCACTACACCACTGGAGTCAAGCTATCCTGATTGAAGACGGCTGATAGCCAGAAACCGGTCCTAGGATGCTTGATTTCAGTCTAGGGAAGACATAGCTTGGCAGTTCGGTCTGGACTGTTCCCATGAGGCACAGGGTCAAGACTGATTTGTATACGGCCATGTCTGTACTGGGGTGGCGTGGTGAGCAAGATAACGATGGATTAAACCCAGATCTGTGACTGGGGGTGAATGTTTTGCCATTGTGCAACATTCCGTCCATCATCTTGTGTGTTTTGCTGTTCATCCTATGTGGGAAGGGTATGCCCAGACGTGGGTCCCATGCTCACTACGCCACTGGAGTCAAGCTATCCTGGCTGAAGGCGTGGTGAGCAAAATAACGATGGATTAAACCCAGATCTGTGACTGGGGTGACCATTTCCTGTTTGGACTCTTACCTGCACTGTGTTGCCGCCCAATCTGTGAGTAAAAACGCCGTCCTCACTCGCAGCCTCCCTGTGTCCCAGGAGGGATTGACCGCCCCGCCGCTTTCCTACATCTTGCAGCACCCGCTTCGCGGGTGCCGCTGCGCGGCGTGTGGCGTGGGGTCGAGGCTGCTGGAGTGCTCGTGAGATGGAGTAGGGAGGAGAGAGCACCGGGATCCAACTGAGGGCGCGTGCTGCAGGGACTCTCAAGACCAGGAGTCCCTGCGCCGCACAGGTGTGCACGGCCGCGCCCCCAGTAAGACACACCCCCCGGCTGCAACGCCCTCCTATTAAGAACAGCGCCCTATCGCGTAGCGGGACGCGAGCGGGACGCCGAGCGAAGCCCGGGCAAAGGGCGGGCCCTCTGTGGCCCTCAGAGGCCAGAAGAGGCCAGGGCTGGGCCACCCCTCCAAAGTCGCACCCCGCATTTTGTATATCAGGCTATCACCTGGACTTACTGGTACTAGTCAAACTTATTTACGCACTTGTGGCTACAGACTATGAGGAAGACCGCCAAGAAGCCCAAGATGCCCATTCTTAGATCAAGCACAAAAACGAACACGGTCCCGCCCCCGCCCCCGCCTTTACCAACTCTAACCGCCATCGACATAATGCTTAAACAAACCATAGGGGCGGTATCTAATGCCATCGCAAATACAGAAAGAAGAATGTCCCTACCACCTGTGACAATCATCCAGGAAACCCAGGAATCCCTCATCGATTTATCTGAGACCTCCCGAGAGCTGGCAGAGGAATTTGATACTAGCCTGCCCCTCTCGCCTTCTTCTTTCGTCGAACTACCTTGTGCCCAGGCGCCTGCCGAAATCAGTAGTGAGAGATCTGGCGCACAAACAAACAACCATAATAATAACGCTTATAGTACAGAGAAAATTTCGCACAAGGAAGGCTCTAAACGCGGGGGTAAAAAAGGATCATCAAAAACGAGAAACCATACTCTGGTAACGCCCATAAACCCATCTACACCGGGAATACCCTGTTGGATTACCAACATGGTGGCTGACCTCAAATCGGACCTTGAGCATTCCATCACTGTGCTGCTAAAACCCCTTATAGCCAAAATAGACAGATTAACATCACTCGTAAATAACAGGGGGAACGGCCTAAAAACCCACTTAGCGCAAGAAGGTGGTCCAACAAAACAGAATGATGCCATATCTAAAAGCTTAACCAAAGATAAGGCCTCCACAATTCCTGACGTGGCAGCAAAGATCTCCAATAGAGGCACTCAAATAAGTATCAAAGACACGCAAAAGGCTGCTACCACACCGAACACAGGTAAAAGCAATAATCAAATAACCACGGAAAACAACAAATTACCCCCGGGACCCTCCCATACATTGGAAGGAAATAAAGCTCAAACCCCCAAAGTGATCCCAAAGATCAATCCGACTCCATCCACAACAACTACCAAAGACAATAAAACAGCTACTCGCTTCAGGACAATTAACCTCCCGCCCGAAGCATTGCCCTTTGTAGTTGTCCTAACCGGAGTTCCATCTTTAAGGGAGGGCCAACGGGAATCACAAGTAGAACTGAAAAACAAATGTGCACAGTGGTTACAAACACACAGACCCCTGCCCCCAAATATCCATGGGGAAATCCTATCTGTAAGAAGGGGGGAGTGGATTGGCAAAGGCATCAAGTCCATAGCAGGGGACATAATCACGGTAAATTTTAGAGATATGGCAGCAGTCAATTTTATCTGTAACGCCCCCCCGAGCCATACCCGCTCACAAATTCATCCGGTTCATCTATCTTACTTTTACCCCTTCGCATTCCAAAGTTCCAGGCAGAGCAACAGACCACCACCGACCAACATACCTCATATGGGCCTCCAATATGGACCTCCTCAATGGCAAAGACCAAACTTTGTCATGCCAAATTACAATTCCTCCCTAATGCAGTATGCACACTGGAATAGGTTCAGCACACTTGAACAGGTGGACTGACAGGGACGGGATAATCAATCCCCTAAGAGCTTAAAGTGGAAGGAGGCAAGCCCACCATCAACAGGAAGGAGAAAGGGGGTAGACAACGGACCAGAACTGGTGCCCGGTAAAGGAAGTAGTATCAAACCGCCGAACACAAGTCGGGGAAAAGTAGAGGGGACAAACCCCCCAAAATATGGGTCAATTAACAAACAGAGCAGACCAGTTGCCCTCAGCAGATTAGCTGCTCCCAGTTGTATATATTCCAGCTTTGTCACCCCAATGGAAGCGGGAAAACACGCAACACTTCCATCAGGAGACCCAAAAGGAACCCCAAAGGAAAGGACCCAAGCAAACCTACGAGTGGTATCCTGGAATATCGCAGGATTAGCGGCCAAATTCGAATCACAGGACTGGCTTAGCTACATAGACAAATTCCACATTATATGCCTACAAGAAACCTGGGCAACCGAATTAAACGATTACAGCTTGGAAGGCTACAAAAGCTTCTTTGTTCCAGCTAAAAAAGTAACTTCCGGGAGAGCTATTGGGGGACTCGCCATATATGTCAACTTAGACATTAAGGGCACCTGGTCTAACATCAAATGGGCCTCACACTATCTCCAAGTACTAAGGTTCACCTCACCAAGATTAACCTTTTTTCTAGTTAATTGGTACAATGCTCCTGCAACGACGGAGAAGGGAATAGCTGTAATTGAACTAGAAGAATGCCTAAGTAATTTGAATCGTTCAAATAAGACACTAAACCTCCCAAGCTTAATATTAACGGGAGATTTTAACTGCCATTTATGTGACAAATTAAAACCCTTCAATAAAGACTGGTCAAGATGCACTTTAATGAAAGGCCCACATTTTGCACATTTAAAAGAGGGGTGGGATTTAGAGATACTAACGAAAAGGCATAACCTAATTCAAACTCTAGACCTCGTGGTACTGGGCGAAAAAGGAGAACTCACCCCAACGTACAAAGGAAGAGGTTGCCACTCCTACATTGATTTTATTCTAGTCTCCCCCATTCTAAAAAGAAACATCAGCAACACTATACTCGAGGCCAGCAGTTTTAGTGATCATAACCCGGTCATTATAACAATTGAAGGTTTTGATTTTAACTCGTGTCCAAAGAGATCTGACATCATGGAAAAAGCAGTGGACCAGGGAAGAAGAATTAAATCGGCCAAAATTGATGGGGACAGATTTTATAAAACATTATTAACAGAGGCCTCAGCTGCAATAGATAAATGTCTAGACCCAAGTGTGTGTGGTGCTCAGGTGGTCAGGGCATTCTAAGAAATTGCACAACACGTAAATAATTCCCTAAAGGCTACTGGGTCTAACAAAATGCCCTCAAATCCTCGCTGGTTCGATTCGATTTGCACCAAGGCGCTCAAAAAACTGAAGGTTAGCCTCCACTCTAAACCAAGGGACAAGATCATGGTGGCACAGAACAGAGCGGAATATAAAGAAGCTCTGAAGAAACGTAAGCAAAGCCTACAAAACCAGGCTTGGGAGGACTTAAGGGATGCTGCCGAAAGGAAAGACTCCGTAAGCTTCTGGAAAGTGATTAACTCCCCATGTTTCCAGGATCAAGGGGCACCAAAAATCATGAACATCATCTTGCCGGAGCAATGGCAGACCCACTTTCAGAGTCTATATAACCAATCAAGTCACCTAACCCTGGAGGATGTACCGAGGGATCATCAGCCGGCCAAGTTAGACTTCTCTCTGAAAGAAGTCGAAATGGGAATAACTGGGCTCAGTAAAAATAAGGCGCCGGGTCCGGACGGAATTCCACCAGACCTATACTTAAGCAGACCCGATCTGTGGGCGCCGTTGCTTACTAGGGTACTAAATGAGGCAGTGGTGGCAGGACTGCCTCAGTCCTGGTCAACGGCGACCATAGTACCAATCTACAAGAAAGGGAACCGAGATGACCCGCAATGCTACCGACCCATTTCGCTCATAGATGTGACAGCAAAGGTACTAGGGCGTGTCATCTTACAGCGACTGCAAGACTGGGCCGAGGAGCATCAAGTCCTTTCGGAAATGCAATATGGCTTCAGGAAAGGCAGATCTACCACCGATCAATGCCTAAACTTATGTTCGAGGCATGTGGGCTGCTAAATTCATATCTTAGCATTAGATCGCCGCCTAGTGTTGGGCTCGGATGATTGCACATTGTTGTCCTGGAAGAGTCTTCGAAGTATCCTGAGATAGGTGGCTCCTCCCCTGGACTACAGTGCGCATGGGCATCGGCTCCATCCCCAGATTGTTTTTTTCCGCCATTGGGTTCGGATGTGGTTTCGACGTCTTACTGTCGGAACCAAGTAAAACTATCTTTTACCGGCCAAAAGGCCTCGATTTTCTTGCGTCGGTATTGTCTGCGCTCGGTCTCGAGTCTTCCGTCTCTTGAAGCCGGAATAAGCGGAGTTTTCTTCGCTTTCTAAACCTTGAGGCCTTCTCATCGCGACACGACAGCAAGCCTTTACGGACATGGAGCGGAGCCCGTTCAAGTACTGCCCGCTCTGTGGGTCTAAGTACCCACACATCGATCTACACCCTGTGTGTAACAAGTGCCTTTCACCGGACCACGACGACGGCAAGTGCAAGGCCTGTGCACAGTTCCGCTCCAAGAAAACTCTCAAGCTTCGGCGCGCGGTGCGCTTGGAAGCTAGGCAAGCGGCCCCGGATCCGGAGAACATCTTCGGCGACCCGGAAGAAGAGGTCCAGGGTCACCTTCTACAAATCTCCCCCTCACAGTCGGAGGTCGAGGCGGATCCGGGTGACGATGACGGAGTCGCGGGTCCGGTCCTCGAGTACGTCGAAGAGGTAGGAGACGACGATGAAATTTATGGGGCCGCAGCGGACAGCTCTGCGGACGAGCTCTGCCCCGAAAGTTTCGAGGACGACCGGGACACGGGATCGCCTGTCGGCCTTACCCTGGACCCGTTGCCGCAAGCCACAGCCCCGCCTTCAGGCCCGGCTTCGGACTCACTTGCTGGGCACGATGTTTCGAAACCGAAACTGAAACCGTCGGGGTCGTCAACACCTAAAATGGCCGACCCGAAATCGAAACTGAAACCAAAGGACTCGAGTGTTCCTAAGATGGCTGCCGTGCCTGTGAAGAAGTCGGTGCCCGTCACCCCGTCGGCTCCGTCGACCTCCGGTCCGCAGAAGCCGAGGAAGTCGGTCGATTCCGACGCTCCGAAATCGAAGCCGACGCCCGATGAAGGGGCCCCCAAGAAAGATAGTCGGCTCGGATCGACGGCTCCGGCGCCGTCCAAGCCCGCCAAGGTCGGCTCCAAAGAGGCTACGCCCAAGAAGTCGGCGCCCCGGCCTCAAGATTCGGAGGACCCGAAGAAGGTTTCCGCGCCCAAACCGCACAAGGCCCGCGAGGGCGTCGGATCCGAGGGACCGCTCAAAGCATCCTTGTCGGCGACAAAACCAACTGGCAGTGTACCGTCCCCTATTGCGGAGTCACTGCAGAGAATCAGGGAGAAGGCCCTTGCTCCATCGGCTCCGATGCCATCACCGCAGCCGCAAAAGGACGCTCCGGCTAAGCCTTCGGGGAAACTCCTTTTTCTCTTGCCACCTAAGGAGGCGCCGAAAGCGTTTTCGACGAAATCGGCTCCGAAGCAGGTTTCCTCACTGCCAGACCCTCTTCCACGTCGTGTACTCGAATCGGTGGACGATTCAGAGCATTTCATCGATGCTGCCACCGGCAAGCTGACCCTCTATAAACGGAAGATCACTTCGGAGCCGGTGGACCCCTACGTCATCCCGTTGAAGAAGAAGAGGGTGCCCCTTGACGCCGTAGGCCTCACGGAGCCGATTCAGCCTCCTCCAAGACGGAGCCCTACTCCCTCCCCAGAACACTCTGTGGGTGAGGAAGATGATGAGGATGAACAGTACAATTTCCCCATCGATGACCCCGATGTACAACCAGATTCATACGACGACTCTGGTGACCAAAACACCCAGGGGGCGGGCCAAGACCCGCAGACCTTTAATGCACGTGCATCCCCGACTGAGGACTCAGCAGGATTTCATGCACTAATTGAACGGGCGGCGGCCAATCATGATGTGGACATGCATGCCGACCCGGTTGAGGAAGACTTCCTTTTTGACACCTTTGCCATATCTGAGAGGACAGTAAAAACACTTCCTATGCTGAAAGGTGTTCTCAAACATGCTGGAGACATTTTTAAGGAGCCTACGAGGGCTAGAGTGGTCAACCCTCGCATTGAAAAGAAGTACAGGCCTGCTCCTGCGGACCCCGTCTACATCCGGGGACAGTTGCCACTGGACTCTCTTGTGGTTGCCAATGCCAGGAAACGTGCCAACTCCCAGACAACGGGTGAAGCTCCTCCCCCGGACAAGGAGTCCAAAGTGCTTGAGGCAGGGGGCAAAAGAGTGGCTGCACAGGCGGCAAACTTTTGGCGCATCGCAAATACACAGGCGCTCCTGGCGCGTTATGATAGGGCGCACTACGACACCCTAGAACAAATTATACAACACCTGCCCCCACAGTTCCAAGAAGGCACCAAGATGCTTATTGAGGAAGGGAAGCTAATATCAAACGCAGCCATCAAGTGTGCACTTGACGCTGCGGACACAGCTGCTAGGGCTATCAACACTAGCGTTATGCTGAGAAGACAAGCCTGGCTCCGCATCTCAGGGTTCAAGCAGGATATTCAGACGACAATTCTGAATCAGCCGGTCAATCCTGATAGTCTGTTTGGTCCGGATGTTGACACCACCTTAGAGAAGATAAAGAAGGACACGGAAACTGCTAAATCTATGGGGGCTCTGCAGTCCCAACAGTTTCGTGGCGGCAATTTTCGTCGCTCAGGTGCACGTGGAGTCACCAGAGGACAGATGGGTCAACAATCCCAGTTCTCCAAAGGTGGGGCGCAAGCCTCGTTCACTAAGCAGACCAAGGGAGGTTATAGGAACAACAGCAACAGAGGTCGCGGCAGAGGAAACAACAGCTCCCGCACCTCTACTCCGAGCAAACAGTGACTCTCTGTCACTGCCCCCCGACCACCTAACACCTGTCGGGGGGAGACTGCAGCAGTTCCTGCCCGTCTGGAGAAACATCACCACAGACAGGTGGGTGCGACAATTAGTTCAGTATGGTTATTGCCTAGAGTTGAAGTCCACTCCACCCAACATCCCACCAAGGCAAAGGCCTATGTCCGCAGAGCACTTGCACTTATTGCAGCAGGAAGTAGTGGCGATGCTGCAAAAAGGCGCAATCGAGCTCGTGCCGGTGGGGGAGGAAGGCACAGGGGTATATTCCCTGTACTTCCTTATTCCAAAGAAGGACGGTTCTCTCAGGCCCATTCTCGATCTACGTCCCCTCAACCTGTACATACTATCGGAACATTTCCACATGCTTACACTGCAGCAGATTCTTCCCTTGCTAAACCAGGGAGACTTCTTAGCAACCTTAGATCTCAAGGATGCTTATTTCCACATTCCACTACACCCGTCACACAGGAAATATCTCAGGTTCACTATTCAAGGCAGGCACTACCAGTTCAAAGTCCTACCCTTCGGAGTCACAACAGCCCCGAGGGTGTTCACCAAGTGTCTAGCGACAGTGGCGGCGCACCTCAGGAGGCAGAATATCCATGTCTACCCCTACCTAGACGACTGGCTCGTACAAGCCAAGTCGGAGCAACAGTGCGCCGCAGACATGTCGACTACAATTCGCCTGCTTCACGATCTGGGTTTCTCCCTGAACTACCCAAAATCGCATCTCCAGCCGGCACATGTCCGGCAGTTCCTGGGTGCTACGATCAACACCCTGACAGCCATGGCTCAGCCAAACCAAGTCAGAATCGACAGCATTCAGTCGCTGATCCAACGATTCGGACCACAACACTCCCTGCCAGCGAGAGTGTTCATGCAGTTGATAGGCATGATGGCCTCCTGCATCTTCATAGTCCCTCACGCACGGTTGCATATGCGCCCGCTCCAGGAGTGCTTAGCGAATCAGTGGACACAGGCTCGTGGGCAATTGACAGACCTAGTGTTGGTTACCAGTCGGGCATACGACTCTCTGCATTGGTGGACTCCACACAACCTTTGCAAGGGCCGACTGTTCCAAGAGCCTGTGCCGCAGATTATCCTGACAACGGACGCATCTCTCCAGGGATGGGGAGCTCATGTGCTCACCTACACAGTGCAGGGACTATGGACGACGCAGCAACAGAAGATGCACATCAACTATCTGGAACTGATGGCAATCTTCATGGCGCTCAAGTCCTTCATTGTACATCTGAGCAACAAGGTCGTGCTAGTCCGGACGGACAACATGACCGCGATGTACTACATTCAAAAGCAGGGAGGCACCCACTCGCCACAGCTGTCTCATCTGGCTCAGAGCATGTGGAAGTGGGCCATTCAGAGGAACATCTTCCTCATGGCAGAACACCTCCCGGGCAAGGACAATCAGATGGCGGATCTGCTCAGCAGATACAGCCATCAGATGCACGAGTGGGAGATACACCCTTCTGTTCTCCACCCGTTCTTCCAAAAGTGGGGTCATCCGGAGATAGACCTGTTCGCAACAAAGGAGAACGCAAAATGCCGACTCTTTGCCGCCAGGTTCCCTCACCCACAGTCGCAGGGGAATGCGATATGGATGAACTGGTCAGGCAAATTTGCATACGCTTTTCCGCCAGCCCCTCTAATACCGCTGGTCGCAAGAAAGCTAAGGCAGCACTCCATGACTCTCGTCCTGGTTGCTCCAACGTGGGCGCGCCAAGCTTGGTACACCACGTTCCTCGAACTCTCGGTGGTGCCGCATCAAAGACTGCGCCTCACACCCAGTCTTTTGACGCAGAACCATGGAGACATTCAGCATCCAGATCCACGACAGCTCAACCTGGCGATCTGGCTCCTGAAGTCCTAGAGTTTGGATACCTTAACCTACCTCCAGAATGCATGAGTATCATCAAGGAGGCGAGGAAACCTACTACTAGAGCATGCTATGCTGCTAAGTGGAAGCGTTTTGTCATCTACTGTACGTCCAATGACATCAACCCGCTAGATGCATCTATTCCCAACATCATCTGTTATCTGTTACATCTCTACAAGTGCAATCTGGCGTACACTTCCATTAGGATACATCTCTCAGCCATAGCGGCTTATCTTCAGAACAGGCAGCACCTCTCTGTCTTCAGGGTGCCCGCCATTAAAGCCTTCCTTGAAGGTCTGAAGAGAGTCATTCCCCCAAGAACTCCACCAGCTCCGGTGTGGAACCTCAACGTCGTTCTCACCAGACTGATGGGGCCACCATTTGAGCCACTGCACTCGTGTGAGCTCCAATTCCTTACGTGGAAAGTGGCTTTTCTGATAGCTATTACGTCTCTGAGGCGTGTCAGTGAGCTGCAAGCGCTCACCATACAAGAGCCGTTCATTCAAATTCACCCAAATAGGGTGGTGCTACGCACTAACCCTAAATTCCTTCCTAAGGTGGTGTCACAGTTTCATCTTAATCAGACTATTGACTTGCCAGCATTCTTTCAAAACCCGCAAACGGTGGCGGAAAGAATGCTCCATACCTTAGATGTACGGAGGGCGTTGATGTACTACATAGACAGAACACAACCCTTTAGAAAGACAAAACAACTCTTTGTTGCCTTCGCACCACAACACAAAGGCAACCCAATTTCTAAAGCAGGGATAGCCAGGTGGATTGTTAAGTGCATCCAGATATGTTATCAGAAAGCCAAGCGCACTTTAACAATACCCCCCAGAGCGCACTCCACACGCAAACTGGGGGCATCCATGGCTTTCCTAGGGAACATTCCTTTAGAGGATATTTGCAGAGCAGCCACGTGGGTCACACCACATACCTTCACAAAACACTACTGTGTTGATGTGCATTCCAAGCAGCAAGCAGCTGTAGGACAGGCTGTTCTCAAGACACTTTTTCAGGTTTCTGCAGCTGGCACGGGCAACCGCCGCTGATGGAGGGACTGCTATGTATTCTATGCTAAGATATGAATTTAGCAGCCCACATGCCTCGAACTGAATATGCTACTTACCAGTATGCATCTGTTCTTGGCATGTAGGGCTGCTAACATTCATATCGCCCGCCCTCCTCCCCGGTGCCTGTCGCAGCTGCAGATATACTATTGTATTTATTCATTAGCATGGACATCCTTTACACTTTCACTCCATCTCCTGCCACAATGGCGAAAAACAATCTGGGGATGGAGCCGATGCCCATGCGCACTGTAGTCCAGGGGAGGAGCCACCTATCTCAGGATACTTCGAAGACTCTTCCAGGACAACAATGTGCAATCATCCGAGCCCAACACTAGGCGGCGATCTAATGCTAAGATATGAATGTTAGCAGCCCTACATGCCAAGAACAGATGCATACTGGTAAGTAGCATATTCAATCTCCTGACAGCCAAATATACCATCGCCGGGAAGGGGTCCATTCACATGGGATTTATGGACCTTTCAGCGGCGTTCGACCGCGTAAACAGGAGAAAGCTCTGGTCCATGCTATTAGAATTGGGAGTGGACCAACCGCTAGTTGACACCCTGCAAAACCTCCACCGGAACACCACTGCAAGTGTGAGGTACAACCAAGAGGGTAAAAAGACCGATCCCTTCCCTTGCACGAGTGGAGTAAGGCAGGGATGTATCCTCGCGCCCTTTCTTTTTTCCATCTATATCAACTCGCTGGAAAAAGATCTCCTTAAACTTAAGGTGGACTCACCCCAAATTGGTCATCGTGCTGTACCTGTACTACTCTACGCCGATGACGCGGTTTTGCTTGCCAGAACTCCCCTAGGACTGCAGAAACTGATTGATGGGTTCGTCATGTTCATGGATAAACTGGACCTGGCAACTAACTTGGAAAAATCTTACATCATGTCATCAGGGCAACCCACAAAAGGGTCTTTTTCCTATCATATCGGGTCGCACAAAATAGACCAGGTCAAGACCTTTTCATACCTGGGGGTACTATTTGACCACCATCTCACTTTTAAACCTCTGGTAGAAAAGCATTCCATGAAACTGGCAGCTTCAGTAGGAGCCATTATGGGGTACGGGCAAAGATTAGGAAAATGGTCTCCGGAACAAATATTGAACTTGTATAGGTCAATCTGCTGTGCGAAAGTATCCTATGGTGCAGAAGTGTGGGGCTTCCTGGATAATAAAGTACAGCAGATCCAGATAGAAGAAAATAAATTCCTGAGGAGAATCCTGAAAGTCCCCCAGAGTGTATCGGCCCATATCATCCATGAAGAAGTAGGAGAAACCTTCATAGAAGACAGGATTAAAATTAAACCCCTCCTGGCATGGGTTAAAGTATGGACCAACCCAGAGGCGTCCCTAACAAGACAAATCATAGGGGACTGCCTCAAAAGAGACAAAGGTGAAACCATTCCCTGGCTGAAATACGTTAAGAAATCTCTAGTTGAAATTGATTGCACTAACCTCTTTACATCCCCAGACTCCATAACACCAGAGAGCAAGACCCTGGTGAAAAAACTCTTTTCAGCACAGCTCAAGTCGTCAAGGGCAGAAAAAGAAAACCATAAACCCACTAATCTTTTTTATAATGAACTTACAGTGAAGCATGGCATGGAACCTTATTTAAGGGTCATGTTTAACGCCCAGGATCGCTTTGTCATGACACGTTTCAGAATTAACATGCTTCATCACCTCCTTGCGGTCCCGGCTGGGTTTACTCACACAGTGAAGGAGAAGGGTACCTGCGGCTGCGACCACAGGTCTCCGCAGGATGCCCTTCACTTTGTTTTACTGTGCCCCTTTTATACTATGCCAAGACGCAAGTTCCTGGTGGGGATTTTGAAAGATCTAAAGTTTAAACATGCAAGATTGGCCTTGAGGTTCTTACAGGAAGCGGAGGATGCTTACACCCTTTTTTGCACCATAAACTTTATCCGAATGGCAATAAGACTGAGGAATACTAGAGAAACTGGCCCCTAACATCATTTGTCCCCTTGAACATTTATATTTATAATCCCCTGGTCTTTTTAGAGTGTCAGATAATTTTAACATTCATATTTCTCCATGAAAAATTTATTGACGTTTTCTTTTTAAAAAAAATTTTGTGTGTACTTTGTACTTGTGCTTTTATGGTGTCTTTTTAAGAACCGAATAAAGATTACAAATGAATGAAAATGAATGTTTTGCCATTGTGCAACATTCCGTTCATCATCTTATGTGTTTTGCTATGCTCCAGGGGCGGCACAAACACACAAAGAAGGAAATCTACAGCAGCTGACCAATAAGAACAGCAGAAAGGGGGTTGACTCGCAGGGAGTGAAGTCTGAAAGTCGACTTATACATTTACTTTAAAAAAAAATGCTGTGCCCAGAAGTTGGTATCCAGGACAAATTAGTCTGTGAATATATTCAGGCTCACTTAGTTGGTCACAAGCAGGCTGCGTTTTAAAATATCTTAACTCCTTGTGTGCTCATGACGAGCTCAGCTCGTCATGAGGCACGGTGGCCGTGTGCTGATGATGAGCTGAGCTCGTCATGACACGCCAGTGCTCACACGCGGGGCTAATTCCCCCGCGGTGCTGAGCGTTCTAAAAAACGGGCGTGGTCATGATGAGCTGAGCTTGTCATCAGCACAGCGCCACCGTGCAGCGTGACGAGCTGAGCTCGTCTGGCACCATGGCACTGCCCCCCCCCCCCCAACCCCCTCCCCCCAGCGCTGCTGGGGAATTAGCCCCGCTGCGAAGGGGTTAAGGGTTAATACATACGCTGCAGAGGATTTTTGTATACTCAGCAATTTCTAGGGTACATTAATGATAATATAACCCTGGTGATGTTAATGCACTTGCTGGAGACAGCTGGGCACGTTATAATCACAGGTTTGACTCATAAAATAGCACAGAGGGTTAATGTGCCTACTGAAAAACACAACGTGCAACATGGAGGTGACTGATTTGTATTTTATGTAAGTGGCTCTGTGAGTTACTGCTTTTGTCGCAGAAATCCCTGTGTTACCTGCAGGTCATAAGTTACATTCATTTGTAATGCAGCACACTGAGTTGTATAAACCGTCACCAAAGAGCTGCAAGCAAACTGCAAAGTATAAGATTATACCATTATTGTTTTAAAAAAAAATCTTTTGGGTAGTAGTAAAGAATTAATAGTACAGGCAACCCCAACCACTGTTCTGTAGATGCCACACATATTTTAAATTCTAACTTTGTTTTTCTCATGACCAAGCGCTCATACCATGTGATGCTAACCATTATGAATGATATGAGATTGCTATACCCTGAAGCCCTCATTAGCTTATATATAATTTCCTGCATATTTACTTACACGCTTGTATGATTCATTACCTCTGTAAAATATGTATAGACTCATACGCTTGTATGGTTCATCACCTTTTTAGGTTTTGCCTAGCGATGCATGCGTACGAAGTACGCATGCGCTAGCAAAATCTAATGATATCCTCTAATCCTCTATGTGGGGTCGGGTATCTGCCCCCTCCTCCCATTGGCTAGCTCCATAAATGGAGGCTAGCCATTGGTAGAGGGCTCTGTCTGTCAATCCCAGACCAGATTCGGGGGCGTTCCCGAGAATTTTTCCCTTTT